>NC_088814.1:11771428-12399915 GCF_011386835.1 Chrysemys picta bellii | reverse complement strand
TCTGTCCATTGTCTTCTCTCCAGGTAAACAGGGTCGTAAACTGGGGCCTCCTCTCCTCCGTTCTGTCCTCTGTCTGGAACCGGCTGGTTAGGTCACTGGGTCCTCACTCTGCAGCC
This sequence comes from Chrysemys picta bellii, assembly GCF_011386835.1. Lineage (NCBI taxonomy): Eukaryota > Metazoa > Chordata > Testudines > Emydidae > Chrysemys > Chrysemys picta. Next base: position 12,399,799 of record NC_088814.1, on the reverse strand, counting down.
CATTGTCCGCCCACTGGCCAGAACCGGTTGCGTCTCCTCAGCTGGGCCTCCAGGTTGGCAGGTCACCGGTCGCTGGGGTATCCATCCTCCCGGCCATGGGCTGGGTCCCCAAGTCCTCTCCAAAACAAACTCCCTCTTCCCTCACCTCGTTAAACCAGTAACACCCAAGGAAACTGAGTCCCACCCCCCTGCATGCAAACCATTGAAACTCCACAGAAAACAAGAAACCACCCCACTTCGTCACACCCTGAATACCCCCATGCGCCTCTCCCTGACCCCCTCCTCTCAGGACTGTTTCTGGGAGCAGTTTCCTTTGGGCTCAGGACCCCAGCCCCAGCCTGGCTCAGACGCTCGCCCACCCCAGCATGGGAGGGAAGCAGAGGCCCTGAGGGGAGTGACTGGCCCAAGCTCCCATGGTCTGCAGCAGAGCTGGGAATAGAACCCAGCAGTCCCGCCAGCCAGGCCTGCTTAGGGTTACCATATTTCAGCGAGCAAAAAAGAGGACGGGAGGAGCCCCGCCCTAGCCCCGCCCCTGCCCCTCCCACTTCCCGCCCCCCCTGACCTCCCAACCCTCCCCCCGTTCCTTGTCCCCTGACTACCCCCTCCTGGGACGCCTGCCCCTAACTGCCCCCCAGGACTATCTAAGCCTCCCTGCCTCTTGTCCCCTGACTGCCCCAACCTTTATCCACACCCCCACCCCCAGACAGACCCCTGGGACTCCCACGCCCCATCCAACCACTCCCCACCCCCTGACAGCCCCCCCCCAGAACTCCCAACCCATCTAAACCCCTCTGCTCCCTGTCCCCTGACTGCTCCGATCCCTCTCCGCACTCCTGCCCCCTGACAGCCCCCCCCAGAACTCCCAACCCATCTAAACCCCTCTGCTCCCTGTCCCCTGACTGCTCCGATCCCTCTCCCCACTCCTGCCCCCTGACAGCTCCCCCCCAGAACTCCCAGCCCCCCCCCCCCCGCTCCTTGTCCCCTGACTGCCCCCTCCTGGGACCCCTGCTCCTAACTGCCCTCCAGAACCCCACCCCCTACCTAAGACTCCCTGTTCCTTGTCCCCTAACTGCCCCCTCCTAAGACCCCCCCCCCCAACTGCCCACCAGGACCCTACCCCCTACCTCTACCCTGACTGCCCAAAACTTTCTCCACTCCCCCCAAAAAGCCCCCCCCCGTTTCTTGACTGCCCCCTCCAGAACCTCCCTGCCCCTTCTCCTGCCCCCCCTTACCCTGCTGCTCAGAACAGGGTGTTGGGCTCTGTGCGAGCCGGACACGTGGCTAAGCTCCCCAGCACAACAAAACCCGGTCCCTGGCCCTGCACAACAAAACCCGGTCCCTGGTCCGGACCGGGTTGCAGGGGAGAGCTGCCCTTGTATCAGCACAAAGTGCTCTCGCTCCCGTTTTGCTACGCTGCATGGCAGAAGCCGCTCCCAGTTGCAAAAGGGGAGGGCTGCACTTTGTGCTGAGACACTTGCTCAGAATGCAGGGCGGAGCTCCTCTCCAGCTGCTCCGGAGTCCAGCCCGGGACTTTCCTGCAGCCCTCCCAGCCGCTCACTCTGCTGTGCCGGGGGAGGGGGAAATCCCGGACATTGTGAGTGCTTTACAAATTCCCCCCGGACGCTATTTTTAGCACAAAAAGGAGGACATGTCCGGGTAAATCTGGACGAATGGTAACCCTAGGCCTGCTCTACACACCCCCACCCGCTGAGAGACCCGGCTCCATGTGTCCCCGGCAGCAGCTGGCGCTCACTGCCTGGTGGTAGCCATGCCGCCCCTGGGGCTGCCCAGTGCTCTGCCCCAGCACTCAGGGAGGCACCGTGATGGGTGCCCCTTCCCCCATGACTGCACAGCTGTGAGAGTTATGGGCCAGCCCCTCAGCACAGGGGTCTCCATCTGGGGGGGCGAGGGGGGGCGGCAGTCAGACAGGCCTTTTGGGAGGCAGGATGGGGCAGCCGGGCTCCCATCCCCATGATGGCAGCTGCGGGGTTCACAGGGCTGCAGCGTGACACCCCTTCCCCCCCCCCCCCCCCGGCGGGGATCCCCCCAGGAAGAAGAAGAAGATCCTGAAGGAGCAGCGGAAGCAGCGCGAGCGCATCGAGCTGAAGATGGACCTGCCCGGTGTCTCCATCGCGGACGAGGGCGAGACTGGCATGTTCTCCCTCCGAACCATCGGCAAGACCCGGGTGAGGCTGCGGGGGCAGCAGCTGGCTCCCCACCGGTGTGACAGCCCATGTCTGTTTGGGGCAGAGTCGGGGGGTTGGGGGGGCTCGGGAAATGGGCGGGCTACAGGGGAGTGAGCGGGGCTAGGAGAGTGGTGGGGGGACACACTCCAGGTGGGGGCTGGGCTGGGAGAGCGGCAGGGGCGGAAGAGGAGGCAGGATGATTTGATTTCTGTGGGGCCTGGCTCCTGACCCTCGCTCCCTGCTCCTCAGCTGCTGAACGAGGTGGCCAGGGGTGATATGGCGTCTGCGGATGCCTTCCTGGAGGCGCCGCACGAGGACGACGACGTGGCCCTCTCTGAGCAGGACGACGCGGACGACGTGTCTCTGGCCAGCGACCTGGGCTCGGATGAGCTAGCCGACATCGAGGAGCGGCTGCAGGAAGCCAAGCGGGGGCTGGGCCCAAAGAGGTCAGAGCCACTGTGGAGAGTGGGGGTCAGGTGAAGGATCCTGGCAGCTGCAGTAAACTCCACCTAGTTGGAGCAGCGTGGGGGCCGTGAAAACTGCGTCACAGACGATGAAATCTGTCTCCCCTGTAATAACATCTGGTCTGTTGTGAACTTTTACCCTAAGCAGCATTTCACAAACCTGGGAGGGGGGCGTGGCATCGCCACTCCTGCTTCTGCGCTGTCTGGAGAGCGGCGAATTCTGGCTGGCTTCCCAGCTCTGAAGGCAGAACAGAAGTGAAGGTGGCACGGTATTGGCCGGTCGTCACTTTTTGGGGGGGGGAGTTGGCATGGGCTTTACATCTTTTGCCATTTTTAAATACATGTTCATGCTTTGTTACAACACTGTTTCAAGCTTTTAAAAATGCTATGAGTGAAATTTACGAAAACGATGTGAATTTGGTAGGGCCATGGCCATGAGGGGTGCTGGGCAAACGACAGCCTCTCTACTCTGGGCTCCCAGTAGGGGGCGCTGTGACTGGCTGGGGTGATGACCAGGTGGACGGGGTCGGCCTGCCTGGCCTTTAACCCTCGCAGCACCACTGCGGTGGGAGGCTCTGCCCCTTTCCCAGGGGTTAGCTGCCCACCTGGCTCCAAGTGCCCCTCCCCAGGGAGCCCTGTGCCAGGCAGCCTGGCTGCCCCCGCCGGGCCCCTGTCCGTGGCCCTGGGGCTGAGCGTGCCCAGCTATCCCCGCCGGGCCCTGGTCCGTGGCCCCGGGGCTGAGCATGCCCGGCTGGCTGTGTTGCAGAGGGACCTTCCAGCAGGTGGCAGAGGAGGAGGGGGAGGAGAATCCTCTGCTGGTGCCCCTGGAGGAGAAGTCGGTGCTGGAGGAGAGGCAGACCAACCTGTGGTTCGGGAAGGTGAGTGCCCCAGTTGGCCGGGAAGTGCCAGGCCCCGAGGTGGGGGGTGTCCCAGCCTCTGTGCAGCGGCTCCAGCCTCACCTGGGCCCACCTGCCCTCTGCTGGCTGGAGCAAGGCCTGTCACCCTCTGGTGGCAGCACATTGCGTGTGAGCCATGGTGCTAATGGCTGGCAGGAGACTCTTGAGCTCCCCCAGGGAGGCCTGGCTGGGGCTGGGGAGTTACAGGGGCCAGAGTCTCCCCACGTGGGCTGCAGGGACCCCAAGGATGGGGGGAGAGGGGGGAGCGCAGTGAAAGCAGCCCACGCATGAGGGCCTGCGTCCTTAACTCAAACATCCCCTCGCTCCCTCCCATCCCCCCACGTGTCTCCTCCTACCCCCCATCCCTGCGAGCTCCCTGCCATTCATATCTCCTGCTGCCCCCCCACCAGCTCAGCCCTGCCCTCTGTGACCAACCCCTCCCTGTCCCTAGGAGGTTTTTGCCGGCATTGAGGACGATGTGGACGAGGCCCTGGAGATCAGCCAGGCGCAGGCGCTGTCCGAGAGGAAGGAGCCACCGCCAGGTGAGAAGGGGGCCGTGGCGTGCACGGGGCCGGCTGTCTCTGGGGGTGGCGCCTGTCAGGGTTCCCTCCCCACTCTGAACTCTGGGGTACAGATGTGGGGACCCGCATGAAAAACCCGCTAAGCTTATTTTTACCAGCTTAGATTTAAAACTTCCCCAAGGCATAAATTCTTTCCTTGCCCTTGGTATTGCTGCCACCACTAAGTGATTTAAACAAACATTCAGGAAGGGCCACTTGGAGCCCTACCTCCCCCAAAATATCCCCCCAAACCCCTACACCCCCTTTCCTGGGGAGGCTTGTGAATAATATCCTCACCAATTGGTTACAAAGTGAGCACAGATCAACCCCCCCTGGGTCTTTAGGACACTGAAAAACAATCAGGTTCTTAAAAGAAGTTTATTTTAGAAAAAAGATAAAAGAATCACCTCTGTAAAATCAGGATGGAAGATAACTTTACAGGGTAACAAAAAGATTCAAAACACAGAGGATTTTCCCTCTAGGCAAAACTTTAAAGTTACAAAAACAGGGATAATCCTCCCTCTTAGCACAGGGAAAATTCACAAGCTACAACAAAAGATAACACTGCTCTACAGCCAAAATGCTTCTGAAATAAATGTAGTCAAACTTTACTAATTCTGGGTCACTGAGAACGAAAATGATGCTTAAAATTGTTGATTGGCTCTAGTTTTCAAGATATGCTATTGGGTCAGTATATACGACCCTTAACTTGGGAATGGCGGAGGATACGTGAGTTATAAAGGGAAGGGATCTCAATTTAAACCAGAAATGACTAAAATACATCTTTGACTGGATCTATGAATAAATCTATGACTGGGTTTGGACAGTACTTGCTTTTTAGACAAAACAATGAATGATGCAATCTGAAGCTTGTATTGCATCATACATGATATGAATTGCATCATGTTATTCCTAGAAGTCATGGATGATGCAATCATAACAAAGCTTACATCACTCTGCTGAACAAATTGCCCTATATCAGCTCTAGAAATCATAGTGTCGTGCTCTCTTATTTGTCAGTGTTTGATTTTGCAAAGGGACACATTTCTGTTTAGCCAAAGTGAGTAGAGATGCCTCGTACTTGTGTGAACAGTGCAGATAACTTCTGCTATGTTTGTCGTGAAGTGACTTTGCATCACAAAAGCGCAGTATAACCACTATGGTTAAGAAAGCCTATCACCTTTATTTTGGCTGCAAAATTGGAGATCAGGACAAGAGGTGGGCCCCACACAGATGCTGCCACACTTGTGCAACAAATCTTCGCCAGTGGTTGAACAGGAAAAGGAAATCTATGCCTTTTGCAGTGCCAATGATTTGGAGAGAGTCAACAGATCATACCAGCAATTGTTACTTCTGCATGGTGCCTCCAGTTGGAAAAGGTGTGTCAAAGAAGAAAAAGTGGACTGTGCATTATCCAAACATTCCATCAGCTATACGCCCAGTACCCCACGGAGAAGGACTGCCGGTTCCTGATGCACCAGAATCATTCTCACTTGAGTCAGACGAGGAAGAGGATGAAACTTCTGGTCCTGAACCATCAATGTCACAGGACCCACATTTTCTCCCATCCTCCTCCTCTGAACCACACCTCATAACACAAGGTGAACTGAATGACCTTGTCAGGGATTTGGAACTACCCAAGAGTAAGGCAGAACTGTTGGGCTCCAGACTACAGCAGTGGAATCTCCTGGCAGGTGATGTTAGGGTTTCCATGTTCTGTGACTGTCAAAAGGATCTTGTCCCATTCTTCTTCATGGAAGGTGATCTTGTAGCCTGCAACAACATCGATGGTGTGATGGCAGCCCTCAACATCGTTCACGATCCAGATGAGTGGAGACTGTTCATTGATTCATTGAAGACGAGTCTTAAAGCTGTTTTACTGCATAATGGCAATGTTTTGCCATCAGTTCCAGTTGGTCATGCAGTCCATATGAAGGAAACCTATGACAACATGAAACAACTTTTGAGGTGCCTAAACTATGACCAACATCAGTGGCAGCTTTGTGGTGATTTGAAGGTTGTTGCTCTCTTGCTTGGTCTGCAGACTGGATACACAAAGTACTGCTGTTTTCTCTGCGAATGGGATAGTCGTGCAAGAGATTCCCACTACATCAAGAAAGATTGGCCTCTCTGGCAGTCATTGGAGCCTGGGAGGAAAAGTGTTCAGCATCCACCACTTGTTGAATCAAGGAAGATTTTGTTACCACCCTTACACATCAAGCTGGGTCTGATGAAGAACTTTGTCAAGGCCATTGACAAAACACAAGAAGCTTTCAAGTACCTCCGTGGAAAATTTCCAAGGTTAAGTGAAGCTAAGATAAAGGAAGGTGTCTTTGTTGGTCCTCAGATTCGTGAACTTCTTCAAGATGATGCATTTGACCATGCACTGCGTGGCAAGGAAAAGACAGCATGGAAAGCCTTCCAGTTAGTGGCAATACATTTTCTCGGAAACAACAAGGCACACAACTACAGGTTGTTGGTGGAAAACCTCCGCAAGGCATACAAAAGCCTTGGTTGCAACATGTCACTAAAGATACATTTTTTGCACTCTCATCTAGATTTTTTTCCCACCGAAAACTGCGGAGCAGTGAGCGACGAGCACGGCGAGCGATTTCACCAGGACATTGCAACAATGGAGAAACGCTATCAGGGCAAATGGAGCCCATCAGTGCTTGACAGTGACAAGAGATGCTCCATTTAATGAATACAAGAGACAAGCCAAGAAACGCCGAGTAGACACTGAATAGGACTAAACTATGTACATAATAGTTTTTTGCCTTTTGTTTCATAATAAATTTTATTTATATAACCCTTTTGCTAATTTTTAAAGTGTTACATAAACAGGACAGGTGAAATATTATCATGTAAAGCAACCATAAACACATGAAAAGACCTAGGTTTACAATTTATGATTAAAACTCTATCTACACAATATACATAGACATAAAATGTGGCTACTGTTTCTAAGATATTTAAGTTTTTAATCAGTTTTAATTGTCATATTTGAATTCAGCACATCAAAATACATAATAAATAGCACATTTTATCTCTGAAGCAGACGACTTCTCAAATTGTAGACGAGTGTGATTTAACGCATGTCTTTGCTAGTTACGGTTTTTGCAAGACTAGACCCTTAGTTCAGATATGGCTTAGGGAGATGTATTTTCTCTGCCCTGGCTCCTCGCTGACCTGGAGAGAACAAAGGAACCCAAAACAAAAACCTTCCCCCACAGATTTGAAAGTATCTTCTCCTCTTATTGGTCCTTTTGGTCAGGTGCCAACCAGGTTATTTGAGCTTCTTAACCCTTTACAGGTAAAGGAGGGATTTTATGCTACTCTTAGCTGTATGTTTTTGGCAGCCAAGCCCCGGAGGGAGCTGGGCCCCCATTGTCCAGGCGAGGAACTGGCCACGGGGTCACAGAAGCAATTGGAGCCCTGGTTCCCTGACCTGCTCTCGGGACCGACTGAATGGGAGGAGGGGCTCGTAAGACGAGCTCGACCTTGCCTCAGCCTCCCCAGGGAAAGGGGCCCCGCCAAACGGGGCAGAGCGCAGGGTTCCCCTGAAGGTAGCATGCCAGCCCCAGGCTGTCCATCCAGCCCGCGTGGCTGGGGCCCCTGGGAAGCAGGATTCCCCCTTATCAGCTGCGACGCCCCTCCAAGCTGTGAGCTCCCTTGCGGCCCCCCAGTCCACCTCACCCACTGGCCTTGCTTGTCACACCCAGGGAACGTGAAGGGGAAGGGGCAGAAGAAGCTGCCCCCATCCCAGGAGGCAGCTGCAGTGGAGGTGGGGCCCAGGGCAGCCGTGGGGGCTGGTCCCAGCGAAGACCAGGGTGGGAGGAGCAGTGGCGAGGAGGACTCTGACAGCAGCAGCGACGAGGAGAGGTGAGCAAATGGGGGTTGCTGGCCCGCCCGGGGGCGGTAGCAGGGGGCCTGGGCCCCTGGACTCTATGCAGTGGGAGGGGTGTGCTGGGAGGGGGCTGCCCTTCCTGCCCAGTCCTGAGCACTGTCGCCTTGGGGGGCGCTGCATGAGCGGCAGTGAGCGCTCTTCTCTTCCCCCACAGGGAGACGTCGCAGAAGGGAAGGAAGCGGGCGCTCGCTGAGCCAGGTGGCTTTGAGGTGGTGCCCATTGAAGACCCAGGTGAGTTGAGTGGGGGCTGTGTGCTGGGGCGTCTGCACCCCTGGACACCAGCATGGAGCTCAGGGCTAGGTGGTGGGCACAGGCCCAGCTGGCATAAGGCCAGGAGGTTTCTACTCCTGGGGAAATTCTGCCCCACTGCGCATGCGCAGAATTTATGTGCCCCACAGATTTCTTTGCTTCCCTGCAGAAAAATGACTTTCTGACGGGGAAGCAAAGGGAAGCACCAAGAGTGGTCATGTGACCCTCCCCAGCAATATGTTTCGAGTGCCCAGGGCAGCCGGCAGAGAGGTAAATCACTGTGGGGTAGGGGGTGGGACTGGGGAAGACCTGGCTGGTGGCTCCTACCCTGCGCTGGGCTCAGCTGCTAGTCCCAGCTGGGCTGGGGAGGACGGGACTTCCTCTTCCCCTGCATGGCATTCGGGGCTGTCAGAGCCTCCCCCAGCTGCAGGAAGTTCTGCAAACTCCCCCCACCGCCTGCGTGTCCTGCACCCGCTGCCCCTCAGCCGCTGGGGGACGGATCCATGTACAGGGAGTTGTTCCCCCATCCGCCCAACCACTGTGCATCCAGACCCCCCACATACCCAAACCCTCCCGCTGAGTGTCACTCCCCCCCACACTCAGGATCCCCTCCTGATGACCACCACTCCCCCTGCACCTGGATCCCCGAGCCATCTAGACCCCCGTCCCGCTGAGCCCCAACCACCTTCACCTAGATCCCCGTGCAGAGTCCTATTGCACCTAGAACCCCCAACAAACCCCTGTGCCTCCAGATCCCCCACTGAGATTGCCCCACACCTGGATCCCCCCACACTGAGCCCCTCCACAGTTGGATTCTGCTGGACTGAGCCTGCCGGCCCACCCTGGCATGGAGGGGCAGGGCCCTGGGGTGTTTCTGGGGCAGGCCTGGTTCTTGTGCTGCGTCAGGGTTGGGTGCTGCCTCACCGCTGAGTCCATGTCCCGGGGGGAGCTGCAGGGTGATCTGCCGCCTCTGCTCCCCATGGCCAGGCTGGAGCCTCCACATTTATGTGACAAATAAAACATGCAGGATTGGTAGTGGTTTGGTGCACAATGCCTTCGGGAGTGACCAGTTTCGTATACGGAGACGCCAGGGGCGGGTGGGAGGGTTTGTAGCAGCCTGAGCCCTAACGTGCCCGTCTTCTCCCCCCAGTGAAGAGAGCCCGTATCCTGGATGCAGAGGGGCTCGCGCTGGGGTCTGTCATTGCCACCTCCAGGAAAGCCAAGCGGGACCTGATTGACAACTCCTTCAACAGGTACCGGGGGCAGCAGGCAGCGTGGGGCGGTGGCCGGGGCAGGCCCGGGGAGGGGGGGGGGGGTCAGCTGTGATTTTGAGGGGCCCAGCCCCCCTTGGTTTCTCACTCTTGGGGAGAGAACAGGGTGTGTTGCAGAAGGGGGGGATCCCTCATGTGACTCCTGCCCTGTGGGTGTGAGCTGTGTCCGACAGTCACTTCCCGTGGGGGTGGTGTCTCTTCTGTCCGTTAGCCCCAAGGAGGCGGGGAGGAGGGGCCAGGCCTGTGCCTGTCCCTGGGGTCTGCCCTCACCTGTCGGGCACCCCTCCCCCAGGTATGCCTTTAACGAGGAGGAGGGGGAGCTGCCCGAGTGGTTCCAGCAGGAAGAGCAGCAACACCGCCGGAAGCAGCTGCCTCTGGACCGGCAGACGGTGGAGGAATACCGGCAGCGCTGGCGCCAGATCAACGCCCGCCCCATCAAGAAGGTGGCAGAGGCCAAGGCCCGGAAGAAGCGGCGGGTAAGTGAGCCGCATGGCCGGTGTCCCTGGGCGGGTTTCCCATCCCCCACCCTCTACTCTGGCTGCCTGGCCGGGCCCCCCAGCCACCCCCTGACCTCTCCTGTTTCCCCCCAGCTGCTGAAGAAGATGGAGCAGATGAAGAAGAAGGCAGAGGCTGTGGTGAGCACAGTGGATATTTCGGAGCGTGAAAAGGTGGCCCAGCTGCGCAGGTGAGTTACGATGTCGGGATCTACGGCATGGGCAGGGGGTGGTCGGATCTCTCAGAACAACAGAAGCCGGGCCAGGCCGCCATATAGCCATGAGGCTAGGCAGGCTTCCAGAGCCGCATCAGGAGGTTCCCACCCCTGCCTTGGCCAGGCCCCCGCTGCTTGGGGCACCTATGCTAGGCAGTGGCGTAGAGCCGGGGGCTCTGAGAAGAGGGTCGTGCAGCCAGTGACGTGGGAGAGCAGGGGGCTGGCTGGACGGGGGCTGAAGAGGCAGTTGAGAATAAAGGCGGGGAGGTGGCAGGGGTCAGACAGGAAGGGGGTCCCCATATTTTTCTAAAGCTGCGGCCCCGGAGGGCGTGGCAGCTCCCAGGGCTGTGGAGACGGGCGCTCAGCCCAGTGCTGTTTGTGCCCCAGGAAGCGTGTGGAGTCCAGGGCTGGGAGTTGCTCCCAGCAGCTGTCACATTGACACCCCCTGGGCTGGCCAGGGCCGGGAGGGAGGGTCTCCGCTCTAACCTCTCTCCCCTCTCCTCTGGCAGCATCTACAAGAAGGCTGGCCTGGGGAAGGAGAAGCGGGAGGTCACCTACCTGGTAGCCAAGAAGGGGGTCGGCCGGCGTGTGCGGCGCCCCGCGGGGGTCAAGGGACACTTCAAGGTGGTGGACAGCCGCATGAAGAAGGACATGAGGGCTCAGAAAGGCAAAGAGAAGACGAGACGGCGCCGCAAGTGAGGACTCTGCCCCCGAGGGCTGGGCACGGCCGGCACCATGCGCCAGGTTGGGGTGGCTGGACAGCCCACATGCCAGCCCTGACCCCGACACCGAGTGACTCTGGACAACCTGACCCTGTTCTGAGCCCCCGGCTCCTCAGCCAGAGGAGGAGGGAGTCACGCTCTGGATCATAAGAGGTCATTTCCTGTTGACCATGGAGCCACTTCCTGTCTGCAGCTTCACGGGAACCGGCCCTGCCAGCCTCAGCTTCATGGCGCCACTGCCCTTCCCAGGCTTGCTGTGCGGCAGACGATTGGTTAGCCCTGGTCATGTGGCTTCTGTGTTGCCCACCCAGAATTGACAGATGTGATGAGACTCCCCAGTGAGACGGCCGCATTCTGTACACCCGCCTGCCAACCGCACCCCACTGCGGGCGTGTCCCGGTCTCCCACAGAGCAGGGCCAGGAGGTGATGGTTGCTTTCAGCCAGGCGTCCTGGGCTGGGCCAACCCCTGTGCAGTCCGCGGCCTGGCCCAGAGCAGGGGCTTCCTGCACTGGTTGTAGACGGCGCCAGGGTTCGCTGGGAAAGCAGGAGCTAAAGCTGGGCAGGGGGAGGCGTCCCTGTCTCGGGCTTTCTCATCTCCGCTGTCTGGTCTTCCGGGAGGGCAGCGGCTCTCCTGGCTTGCTCTGAAATTAAACCCTGTTCTCTGGGCCTGTTTGCTGTTTCCCACGGCTTTGCTAGCCTGCCGCCAGGTTAGCTCTGGGGCTGGGTGTCTCTTTCGGCCTCCTGGCAGCAGGACGCTGGGGCAGCTGCCAGCATCAGATGCCCTGTGGCCTCTCCCCTTGGGGCTCTCTCAGCCCTGCCCATCTCAATAGGGGAAAGGGAGCTGAGCTGGGGACTTGAGAGAGAGGCCAGTGGGGTGCTAGCTACTGGGATTGGGGAGGTCGGGAGGCCTGGGACAGAGGCCAGAACCCAGGCTCTGTCCTGCACCTGGCATGGCACTATTGCCAAGTGTGGGGGGAAGGGCAGAGATCTGTTTCTCCTGCTCCAGCCAGAGGCATCAGTGTGGAGTTGAGGACAGGGTGGGAGGGATGGTCTTGGGCTCTGTTTTGGTGTCTCTTCACTGAAACGACTTTGCCTCGTTCTCTCACCCAGCCTCTTGGCAGGTCCAGACTGGGACACCAGCTCAGTGATGTGGGCCATGTCCTAAAGCGCATGGACACCAGGGTCCCTGCCCAGCTCTCAGGAGCCTGCACTGTGAGCTCCTGGGAGGCTGCCGCAGGATTGTAGCTGGGTGTGAGAGCACTGTGGCGCAGCCACCCTTAAATCAGGCATTTCCCAAGTACCTGACTGCAACTAATGGCTTTAACATGGCTTTGTGGGTGGAGCTTCCTGATTTCTTTTGTTTAAAAAAGCCCCTCATTGGAACCCTACTGACCCTCTACACAAGTCAGCAGCAGGGTTGGAACCTTTAGACCAGCTGCACAGACCTGTCACTTCAGCCAGCGGAGTAGCTGATGGCAGTAGAAGGCTGTTATCCTCCATGTAGACCACTCACTAGAGGGGAGAAATGAGACTTCCCCCTTCAGCAGGGGGTTTCACAGCTGTTTGCCGACAGCAATGGAAAATGGAGACCGAGGGCGGTCAGGGTTCCATTCCAGGTTCTGGGGGGAGTGTTCTCTAGTGGTTCTAGATCTGTCCCCTCTGATTTCTGCCACCGCCAGTCCCCACGTCTTCCTCACTTTTCTGTGTCCTGGTCACAGTTTCCTTCTCTTCCACGCTGCCTGGGCTCCAGCAGCAGGAGTGTTGAGATCACAGTAGACACATTTCAGGTGCCCAGCCACCACTGTGGTCTCTGGGGGCTGGAATGAGAAGTCCTACTCCACCACTGGCACATGCTCAGTCATTCTGTGGGTTGGTGCACAAAGTCAGGCTGGCGGTAAGAGCTGGGAGAGCAGGGAGCATGCTCAGGGCAGGGGCAATGTTGGGAGAACTTAGCCGTAAAATACTGACAAGTCTCTATAGAGCATGTGCAAACTGAATGTTTTTTAGAGACTCAGAACTCGGCCAAATTTTTACATGGGGGTCAACGTCCCTGCTCCAAACCCAGAGCTCAGCAAAACACTGACACGAATCTTTAACAAGGGCAAGTCACTATGTTTTTCCAAAATAGCTGAGCCATGTTACATGACACCAGACCATAAATAAATAGACTATGTGGCAGACACGGCTGGAACCCAGTTATTCTGGCACAGTTACAAACAGCTGCACCCAGGGCCTTAGAATGGGATCTGTCAGGCTGCTAGCACCAGCCCGGCCTCTGGTTTGCGAAATGTGTCCCAGGCAGCGAGCAGAGCCTGGGCTGAAGAGGAGTCCATGGCTCCTGGTGGCCTAGAGAGGCTGAGCACGGGCCCAGCACTCCGTGGTACCTGATGTTCTGGGCTGTGCAAAGGATCAGCCGCTCTAGACAGATGCTGATTGGGTCCCACCGGCCCTTGGGCTTCCCCATGGCTGCCTGCAGTGCTTTAGCTCGTGTTTGCTCACACCCTGTTTGGTGCAGTTCTGTGCACGACCCTTGATCGTTGCTCCCTTGTGCCCCTTACCTTGGCTCCATGGGCACCGCTCGTCAGTCACTCCAGCGGCAGATTGTTGAGCAGTCGAGTTTGAGGCCCAAAGGGTCCATCTGCTCAGCTAGTCTCACCTGCTGTCTAGCACAGGTCCCTGAGCAGCACCTGGAATCAGCCCAAACTCAGTCCTCAGCAGATGAACCTCGTGTGTGGCAGTGGTGGGACTGAGGTGGCATCACTGCCTGAGGCCCCTGCAATGGCAGGGAATTAAGTGAGCTGTAGCCACATGAGCTGTCTGATGCTGGAGGTGGAAAAGTCCCTGAGGCTGCGCTTGACTCGAGGCAAGTCGGGTGCCTAGGACTGAGGGGTGGCCTCACCTGCCTAATGATGCTGACACCCTGTGATCGCAGCTGTGTATTCCTGCCTGGCCTTGTCCCAGGGAACAGGCATCCGCTCACTGCAGGAAGCTGCACGGAGCATCCAGCTGCCAGGGCCTTGCACTGGGGCTCTCAGCGTTCAGTAAAAGAAATACATCCCCCCCCCCCCCCCAGCTGCTGTAAGGACAGAGGGGGCAGTTGTCCCAGGCTGGGTCCTGCACCTTCCCCCGGGGGCTCCAGAGCAGCTGGAGTGAAGATGTTTGTGAACATTGCACTAGTGGCCCTAGGTGACTTGTAAAATTCTGACCGTGAGAGCCCCCAGGAAGCTGGCACAGCACCAGGGGAGCCTCCCCTCCCCCCAGATCAGCGCCAGCTGCTGCATGGCACTGTGACGCAGTAGGGAGGGGGGTGGATTGACTTGGGAATGTCATTTAGTTTTACTGGGACTGTCTGTCTACATGGGGGATGGGAGAGCAGGGGATGAATTTAGGTGAGGGACGGTACCTGAGCCTGTAACCTCAGCCAGGAAGGGGGGTGGGGCGAGTCGACACCTTTGCCTGGGAAACTGGACAAAGGGAGAGGGGGAGAGAGCCGGCTGGAGGGCTTTTTTGTTTTCAGTTTGGGGCTGGCTGGGAAGAGGCAGGGAACCCCAAGTCTGGGGTCTAAGACCCTTGCCCTTGAGAGGGACCTGGCTAAGGGGTCCTGGTTGTACCTACAAGCCCTGCTTGAGACGGTGTTCCTGTCCAATAAACCTGTTGTACTGGCTGGCTGAGAGTCACGGTGAATCGCAGGAAGGGGGGGTGCAGGGCCCTGACTCCTGCACACTCTGTGACAACTGGTAGCCCAAGGTTGAGAACCTCTGCTGTAAGTAATGCTGCTGAAGTCAATTGTATGTCAGTATGTTAAGTTAAACATGTGCTTAAGCACTGCAATGTTGCCAAACCAAAGCATTTACAAAAATCATAATTGTCTCTCTTAAAAACATGAGATTAAAAAAACATTTTAATTGGCCTTTTTTGAGCATTTATTGTTTATACTTTGTAGTTTTTCTTTGCAGTCATGAGAATTAGAACTGTACTTTATATTTTAAACAAAATTGAGTCATATAATCACATGACTCAAGAAGCAGGGGCTTTACGAAAACACAAAATATTGTATGATTAATGGTACAATTACAAGACTTTGCAGCACTAGTTCAGTTCTGAGCTGGAATCACTGTGTGTAAAGTTAAGCACCTGCAAGTCTTTGGAGGCATAATTGGAGCCAGGAAGTGGAGTCAGAAAATGATGAGTGAAACCTGGCTCTGAATTAAAGATTGACAGGTTAAAATCTGGGCGATTTCTGTTCTCTTCTGTCATTTCTAATAATGCTCCTGCTTTGGCTGGGAAATGTGTTCTCTCACACTTTCTGGGGTAGGACCATCCCTGCCTCTCTGTGCAGTGTAGAGGGTGGAGCACAGTGTCAGTGTAACTCACTAGTGAATGTGTGTTACACGTCTCACCTCTCTGCCTGCTCTCTCAGACTGTTACAGCTCCATTTTATGAAGCTTTGGCAGTTTGTGCTTTTAGCACTAGAGGTCCACGGGTTGGTCCCCAGTATGTTAGCCAAGATGGCGGCCGTCACCTCAGCACAAAGCAAATAGTTATTTATGTCCATAAATATTATAAAAAAAAGAGCAAATGTTGAAAATCAAAGTTACAGAGAAGGAGATACAATTCCTCCTCCCTCCCCCCACCCGCACACACTGTGCAGGGCAGAGCTCTCCCTAGGTTATTTCTTACCAGGTCTCAGTGTCTCAGAGAGTTTCTCAGCCAGATCTCTCCTGTTTATAGATTTCAGCACATTCACTGTCACTTCCACCCCATAGTCCTCTCCATAGTAGCTGAGTAGGGATTGAGTCATGTCCACAGGTGATGCTTCCTCTAATTTACCCATGGGGATATTGTCAGAGTCCCTCTTCAGCTTAAATTTGTTCAGTTTGAACTTGAATTTCTTGAGCTCATCCTTTGTCAGCTCTTCAAGAATGTCATGTAAGCAATTGCTCACTGCTTTCTCCATGGCATCTCCTTCCTCAGCTCTCTGAGCAGCCTGCGAGAGGAGAGACAAAACCAGGAAATGGTTTCACAGAAAAAAAATAGTGGAATAATCAGAGCAAAACTGAAACTAAAGGGCTCTAAAGCACTCACCTCACATCAACCCCCTCCCTTCTTGCCTAGTGCTCCCTCCAGTCATGCAAACAAGAGTTGCTGCATATTCGCTTTCAATCCCAAATGGAAACCCGCCCACAAAACACTACACTGGTCCTTCCTGAAACCAAGACAAAACTAGGTCAGGCCATTGGAACAAAATCTATCAGGTGAGAATAGGACAGCAAATGTGAAAAATCGGGACGGGGGTGGGGGGGTAATAGGGGCCTATATAAGAAAAAGACCCAAAAATCGGGACTGTCCCTATAAAATCGGGACATCTGGTCACCCTAGGTGAGAAGAACACAGAAGAAAAGAGCAGGGACAATAGTGGCACCATCCAACGTTTCCTTCTAACAGAAAAGGGAATGATTTTGATAGTACAATTTGTACATCCTGCTCTCCAATTTCCCCCAGTTTGCCCCTTCCGTTAATGACACATCACTCTGCCAGGTGTATGAATGGCATTCGTGGTGGGAAGAGCATCACGCCATGTGTAACTCCCCCAACATTTTGTATGTGGTCTCACAGAAGGGGCAAAGGAGCAGTGTGGGATGAGGAAGTTGGTGTTTAAATCCAAAACCACAAGATGTATGTGTTGGGAAAGGGGGTTGAGCCATGATACAGGAAAGAACGGGTGGTTTATGGTTCAATTGTTGAGTTGAACATACACGAAAGTCTAGAGGCAGGAAAGTGATTTATTGCAGATGAGGTGGGAGTGGTTATTACACGGAAAGGAATTAACAGATCTTCACAATAAGGTGCTGGGGGAATAACAAGAGGACACTTTTTCTGTTAGAAGTGGGAGGAACCATTTCAGCCTTATGCTCAGCACTAATCTATAGTGAGGTCAAGATCAATGGTAGGGATTGTTGTCTCCGTTAGCCGTTCTGAAGCCACGTGCACACTAGAAATGCTTTACTGGCACAGTATGCCTGCAAAGTGCTCCTATTGCAGATACCACCATACTGACAAAGCTGGGCTGTTACTACTATAGCTTATTCCACCATCGTCCCCGAATTAAACAAACTATACCAGTAAAAATGCTTCCCTCCCCATCACCCACACATCTGCTTGGTTTTCTGACAGGCTGTGTCAGATGAAGGGAGAGGGGCAGAAATTCAAGCACCGATGGCAGAAAACAAACGCTGAGTCAGATAGGATAAAACACAATGAATTCCTCCAAGCGTTAGCTGAGGCTGTATTACAGGCCAAGTGAAACTTCTTAGCCTCCACTGAAGTTGCCAAATCCTGCCCCAAGGAGCTATCCAACATGGTAAATTGCTTCAGCAGGCCTGATGACCTACAACCTGCCACAGAATCCAGCACCAAGCACTGCAAAAAAGTTATCATCGTACTGCACTGAAAAGATCATGCACACTTGGGACGCTTTCTCAAATACCCACTTCACCGGCACCCACCAATCAACAGCCTAACTGCATTCCTGGAGTTCTCTACATTCACTCATCAAGAGGTTCTGGACACCCAAAAGAAATCTTGACTCAAGACTTGTGAATCTGACCCATACACTTGCTGGCTTGTGAAAGAGAGAAATGATCAACTTGGTCACGTCTGAAATAGCCAACACCTCGTTCAGAGAATTAACCTTCCCTTCCCTTCCTCCTTCAAACACAGAATAGTTCGACCAGCACTGAAGACACCCACCCTGGATACATTTGTTCTAGCCAGCCAGTGCCCACTATCCTCTCCATTGGTAGATTCTTACCAGCCTTTGCTGCATCGATGAGTCTCTCCGATAGATCCCTCAGGTTGATGGCTCTCAGCACCTCCATGACTATCCTCTGATCATAGGCTTTCCTATAGTAGTAGATCCTCTCATTGGTGACATCCACAGGCGTTGCTGTTTCCAGTATGTCCCAGAAAGCTGAGTTATAACCACCTTCTACTTTGATTGTATTCAGTGTGAACTTGAACGCCGAGACCCCTTCTGCCCCAGATCTTCCAGGGTTTCCAGCAGATGATATTCCACTGCCTCCTCAGACATTACCTGAGCTGACTCCTGGAGCAGAAAGAAATCAGGAATCTGCACCTGCATACAGACAACCCAAAATGCTTTCTCCTGGAAACTAGCACCTTTCTCTAATGCGCTCACAACTCAAAGCAACCCTCCCCCACCCCCATTCTCCACTATCATATCCACAAACCTGAGAAGTTCACTTAAATCTCAAAGCAACCCCCCCACACCAAGGACTTATCCAATTCCATCTCTGTTCTGCTGGAATTTACCTGCGCTGTGCTTGTGTGACTGGAGAGAGAGAATGGAAATTGCAAAACACAGCGATGATACTTATGCAGATCTATGAGAATAAAATCTAGCAGAAGAGAAGGGATGGGGGAGTGAGATTGCCACTGGGAATTCATTAAAGAAGCTGCATTGCACATTGTGCTGCAGTCCAGACTTTGAACTGTGCACGCGCATTAATCTTGCTTATCTTCACGTTGTTTTGGAAGGAGAAATGACTGCCTGGGAGAAGTGAAAAGTGAAACTGTTTCAACTGCTGTGCTTATCACCTGCTGCTTAATTGCCACCTTGTCTCTATAGTTGTCTGTTTTCCCCACTCCACCCCCTACTCATGGCATGCTTCTCCTGTGCTGGTCTGCAAAGCCATTACCCTCTTTTCTCATTCAGATCCCTCCCCAAAACCCACATCTCCTGCAATCCCTGTAAGAAACTGGTCAATCGGGGTGAAGTTGGCTGTTTGTCTGGCCTTGGAGAGCTGAAAAGAGAGCTGGATTCAATAATAAAGATTTCATTACTTGGAAATCTCCTGTTGTATCATAAAAGTTGCTTGAATAGCTCCTGTTAATTTAGAACCCAGTGTAGGAATAATTCAAATGATTCCTTCCAATGGGTATTACTGTACATTTTGAGTGATGGATGTCAAGATGCCCTCTCTTCTCCTGTTAAAGGAGTGAATCACTCTGCTGGTTGTATGCATCCCGATCAAGAGGGAAAGAACATCACTGCATGTGTAACCTCCATTACAATTTGTGAAATCAGATCATTGTGTCTCCTAATCAGCCTACCATGCTGTTTAATTTAACTACAATGGTGTTAACTGGATCAGAATCTCAACAGGAAAATAAAGTAACAACAAACATGAATCTAATTCACACAGCACAAGGAGCTCTTTTTAAAGCTATTCCATGTGACTTCCAGAATGCAATCCAGAGTGTGGGGTCATGTCACTCCTGCCCTGTAACTTTGGGCGCCTCACAATCCTTTGCTGCTGTAGCTCCCACCTGGGCCACTCAGGAACAGCTTGCCAGCATACAAGCCGCACTCCGAGTGTTTAGATGAGGTGGGAGTGGTTATTACACAGAAAGCAATTAACAGACCTTCACAATAAGGGGTTGAGGGAATAACAAGAGGGAATTTGTTCTGTTGGACGTGGGAGGAACCATTTCAGAAGCCCATGTTCAGCACTAATCTATAGTGAGGTCAAGCTCAATGGTAGGGACTGGTGTCTCCATTAGCAGTTCTGAAGCCATGTCTACCTGAGGAGTGCTTTACCGGTATGCAGCGATACTGCTACAGTATACTCACAAAGTGCTCCTATTGCAGAGGCAGCTATACTGATGAAGCTGGGTTGTTACTACTATAGCCCGTCCCTGAAGAAAACAAGCTATACCAGTAAAAGCGCCTTCCTCCCCATCACCCACACAGGTTTCCTTGGTTTTCTAACAGCCTGTTGCAGATGAAGAGAGAGGGACAGAAATTCAGCACCAGTGGGAGAAAAAAAGGCTTCATCAGACAGGATGAAATTAAAGAATTCCTCCAAGTTACAGATCAAGAGAAACTTCCTGTCAGTCTCCAGACTGTACGGGGAGATTTTGCCAAATCAGTAAAGTGCCTGAAACCACTATGGCTTATTGTTAAAAGCAGCCTATTCAGCAGTCTCAGCTTGACCATGGCAGGAGGGGAGGGAGGGTTTGGGGTGCCACAGAAAGGGCAGCTTGACCCCACGTCCTTCCTGATAAGAATTGTGTTGAAGTTGCTGATACCTGCATTTTAAAAGAGCAGGATGTGTCCCAGGAACGTCTATTGGGGTCTCAAGGCTGCAAACTCTGGAAAAAACCCACACCTGGTTAATCAATAATCCGAAGGAACCTCTTGCTTGACCATTGAAACTGCTTACTTAGCAAATTTTCCTTAAGGGACATGTCATTCTATTACTAATGTATAAAAGGGGGGAAAGTTTGAGGTAGTTGGACTTGTTTGGGGACTCTTTTGAACTCGTTTTGGACTCTCCCTCTGGATACAGTCCCCACTGGCAGAAGGAAGACTTGGCCACCGGAAGCCTGCCGCTGTGTCACTGGAGAGCCACACTCTGCTTTAGTAATTATCAAGGGTTGGGGGTGTTTTACTAAACCTGTTGCGGACGTGTGTAAGTGTTTGAGTCTAAGTTTAGCTTTAAGTGAAAGCACTCTTGTGTTTGCCTGTTTGTGCCGGCCATCTATCGGTCGGACGGCCGTGTCTCCCCTGGTTTATTTCCTGACACCACCTTACACAGAGTCAAAGTTACCAAGAGCTTTGGGTTGACAGAACCCCGGGTAACAAGACAGGTTTCCAAATCCTGCCCCAACAAGCTATCCAGGGTGGTAAACTGCTTCATCAGGCCTAAGGGGCCTACAACCTGCAACAAAATCCAGCACCAAGCACTGCAAAAAGCTGTCATCCTACTGCACTGAAAAGACCATACACACTTGGGAAACTTTCTCAAATAGCCACTCCACCAGCACCCACCAATCAACAGCCTGCCTGCATTCCAGGAGTTCACTACATTCACTCATCAAGAGGTTCTGGGCACCCGAAAGAATTCTTGACTCCAGACTTGTGAATCTGACCCATGATTTTCCTGGCTTATGAAAGAGTAGTGATCAGCTTGGCCCAGGACTGAAAGAGCCAACACCTCGTTCAGTGAAGTAACCTTCCCTTCCCTTCCCTTCCTCCTTCAAACACACAATAGTTCGACCAACACTCAGGACACCCACCGTGGATACATTATTTTTAGCCAGCTACTGCCCACTGTCCTCTCCATTGGCAGATACTCACCAGCCTTTGCTGCATTGATGAGTCTTTCCAACAGATCCCTCAGGTTGATGGCTCTCAGCACCGCCATGACTATCTTCTGATCATAGGCTTTCCTGTAGTAGTTGATCAGCTCGGTGGTGACCTCCACAGGCTTTGCTATCTCCAGTATG
The DNA here is from genome assembly GCF_011386835.1 of Chrysemys picta bellii. Taxonomy (NCBI): domain Eukaryota; kingdom Metazoa; phylum Chordata; order Testudines; family Emydidae; genus Chrysemys; species Chrysemys picta. The sequence goes on along the minus strand of NC_088814.1, from coordinate 12,378,523 downwards.
TCCCGGGAAGCTGAGCCATCAGTTTCCTTGGGAAATACCAGAGTAAATCTCCAAATGTCTCAGGAGTTCCATTCTTTAGACTTTCTTGGCTGATTTCCAGGACATCACTCAGCTTTGGCTTACAAAGGAGCTTGTGAAAAGCTTTCCCCTTCCCTGGAACACAAAATGAACATATGATCTGAACAGCTTTCTGAAGACAGGGATTCCCAAACAGAAACTTTTGTTATTTTGGAGGTCATGTTGTAAATTCTGAATAATAACTTACAGGAGAAAATACAATGGTAACTGGCAAGGAAAGGCATATGTGGCTAAACCCACCCATTAGATCCGGCTCCTTTATTTTTTTTAGACAAATACTTTTTGTTTCACATTAATTTCTTGCCCCCTTCTCTCCAGAAGCACCATGAAGACAGCAGCAGGAGTTGGGGAGGAGGGGCTGATGGCATCTAGCCCTTTCAGGGCAGCACATGTGGAGTGCGTGGATCTGCTGCCTAAGGAGGTAGGGGCTGAGATCAGAGTATGCTCACTGGATGATCTACAGAAAACACATCTAACACAAAACTTGAAAAGCAAAGAACTGAAAAGTTAAGATGAACACTGTACAACCGCTTTTCCTCCAACCAGAGACACACATCTTAACCCTTCCACAATCCCCATACACCTCAGAAAACTGCAAATTTAACTCTGTCCCCAGTAGGGATCCCAACCTTTCAGCACCTCCTTCTACCTATTCGATGCCACTACCACTACCATATCAGACTAAACTCCCTCCCCTGTTCTTGACCTCCATCTCTTCTGCACAGTTTTGTGAATTCACTCATGCTTAGGTTTGAAGATTTTCTTCTTCAATTCAATACAAAAGCACCATGACTAGCAAAACCCATTCCCCATGCATCATATTAGCCCCATGCTTCATACGGGCCACAAGGTTCAGATGTGGAGAACATTAGGGGGGCATATGACAAAAGGCAATATAGTATTCCACTCCTGAACTGTTCAGAAAGGCATCTGCATACTGGACCCAATGGAAGTAGTCATGTAAACCACTTTCCCTGTTGGATTACATCATAGACTCATAGACTCATAGACATTAAAGTTCAGAAGGGACCATTATGATCATCTGGTCTGACCCCCTGCATGCTGCAGGCCATAAAACCGTCCCTACCCCTTCCCTGGACTCTGCTGTTGAAGTCCCCAATCCTGTTTTTAGTGACTGCAATCGGCAGAGACCCTCCTGCTAGAGATCCCTGCCCCATGCTGCGGAGGAAGGCGAAAAACCTCCAGAGGCTCAGCCAATCTGCCCTGGAGGAAAATTCCTTCCCGACCCCAAATGTGGCGATCAGTAAGACCCCGAGCATATAGGCAAGAGTCTCCAGCCCGACCCCGTTAGCCATTATACTATTTACCCACCATTGCTTGGCTTTCCTTGACTACTATGTTTTACCATTAAACCATTCCCTCCATAAACTTATCTAACTTTATCTTAAAACCAGACAGGTCCGGTGGATTTATGTGGGTCAGGATCAGTTTATGTGGATTAATTTAGGATAAATAATGCCAATATTTTAACAAAATAATTACACAGCACCAGTGAGACCCTCAAAATGCTCAGTACGTATACATTTCTGATTTTAAACACTCTGCATTTTTTAGACATAGGAGTATGCAAATCCATGAGTCTCTTTTTAGAGATAATCTTTTTCATCAGCTCCTTGGTTGTTGTTGTTGTTTTTTAAGCCAGTTTTTATCTTAGATCTTGCAAACTACTTAATAGATTTACTTAAAAATACAAAGAAAACTCAAGCTTCACTCAGAAATTTTATCCTGAAAAAGTGGGAATGAATACATAATTTTTCTTTAACAAACACAAAAATCACCAAGTTGAAGCCCATTTTAGTGGAAACTTTAACTGAGACATCACTACTGCTCTACCATACTAAGTTGCTCAGTCAGATAAACATTTTTATTAATCTCCAGTACAAATGTGCCTTTCCTGGAACTGCACCTTGGCAGGGTGTGAAGGATTGTGTGTTCCACTGAACCCAAGAGCTTTGCCACGATGAGTTTTAACTCATAGATTCATATATTCCAAGGCCAGAAGGGACCATTGCGATCATCTAATCCGTTCTTCTGTGTAACACATACCAGAGAATGTCCCCAGAATTAAGCATCCAAACTTGATTTAAAAACTGTCAGCAATGGAGAATCCACCATGAAACTTGGTAAATTGTTCCAATGGTTAATTACTCTCACTGTTAAAAAATTTACACTTTATTTCCAGTCAGAATTTGTCTAGCTTCAACTTCCAGCCATTGGATCATGTTTATACTTTTCTCTGATAAAGTGAAGTTCCCATTATTAAATATTTGTTCCCCATTTAGGTACTTAAAACTGTAATCCAGCCACCCCTTAACCTTCTCTTTGTTATGCTAAATAGATTGAGCTCCTTGACTGTCTCACTATAAGGCAGGTTTTCTAATCCTTTAATCATTCTTCTGATTCTTCTCTGAAACCTCTCCAATTTATCAACATCATTCTTGAATTGTGGGCACCAGACTGGACACAGGATTTCAGTAGCAGTTGCACCAGGGCCAAATACAGAGGTAAAATAATCTCTGTACTCCTACTCAATATTCGCCTGTTTACGCATCCCAGGATCACTTTAGCCCTTTTTGACCACAACATCACAGTGGGAGCTCAAGTTCAGCTGATTATCCACCATGACCACCAAATCATTTTCAAAGACACTGCTTCCCAGAATACAGAACCCCATCCTCAAAAACGAGAAGGAGTCTGGTGGCACCTTAAAGACTAACAGATTTATTTGGGCATAAGCTTTTATGGGTAAAAAAACCCCACTTCTTCAGATGCATGGAGTGAAAATTACAGATGCAGGCATTATATAATGACACATGAAGAGAGCTTAAGAATTGTTTCTGCCTTTAACACTCAGATGCCCAACTCCGGTCAGCTGCTATGCCTGGGAGATGAATGAATTTCATCAAATTGGGTCTCTGACCTCCTCCGAGAGAGCAGTAATCACTGCTCTGTGGAGTCATTCTTCCTGTCTGAGCCATTATGAATGACAAGGGCTAATTGTCGAGCCAGAAGAGAGTTTCAGAATGACTCTGTAGTCTGCTGGTTAGAGCATTGGTGTAGGAAGACCCAAGTTCAAATCCCTTCTCCACATCCCAGAAAGGGAGGATTTGAAGCATGTCACATCTAGGGGATGCAAATATGTTTCCTTACCCTGGGCACTAAAATGCTTAGTTACAGCTCTTGATCTGATGTGTGAAGCACCCACAACTTCACCAAGAGAGGGAAGTCTAAGACGGAGCCTCCAGGCTGAATGGTGCAGGTTTAACTTCTCTCAATTCCCCACCTCCTTTTGTGGACCCACTCTGGCCATGCCTGGCAGAGGGGCACTAGCTTTGATCACCATCCACCACCCACAGGCTTGGGAGCAGCCTTCCCCACCCCCCCAAAGGACATTCCTTTCCCCAACTGCCTTTGGGCCTGTCATGTGTTGACCTGTTTTGATTGTCCAATTCCCTGCAGAACCTCCCAGGCACAGGCAAACCGGATTGCCTCTGCCCTGGGGAAGCTCGTTGTGAGGTAGGTTTTGCTCCTGCCTGCCTCACAGGCTTTTTGGGGTAAGGTGCCTCATGCTCCATGCATGGGTGCTGCTCAGACAGGTGGTGCTAAGCCTGGAGGGAGCTGGTGGCAGTGTACTGCACTGTGAGGTAGCTGTAGATAAGGTCAATGTCAGGTGCTTTCCTCTCCCTGTCCCAACTAAGGGCCATTGGGATTGGTTCCCACGTAAAGGGATGTGGGTGTAGCATTAGCGTGTGGATGTTTGTTTCTTCCCCTGGTGATATCTCCCCTTCCAAGCTGGGTTCACCACTTCCAGGATGTGTTGGAGCTCATCACCCGAGTTTCCTGGAGGGGTGTTGGGAGAGTCAGTGCTCCTGTTCCACTCAGGAAGGAGAGGGCCTTGCTTGCAGTGGAATTTTCCTTTCCATTTCCCCAGTCATGTGATTTCTCACAACTTTTAGTTTCACGCCTCGCCCCAGTCTCTTCTAGCCAGGGGTCAGCTCATGCAGCATTCTTCTCTCTTCACTTCAGCAACTGCCTTCGTAGGAACCAAAGCAGAGTTGCAGTAGCTGCTTCATCCCAGAAAAGTGAACTGGAATTTCTGAAAGCTGGTAAGGTAAAAGCGGTAGAGTCCTCAGTGAAGTGACTGTGTACGAATGACCCTTTTACTCGACAGGTTTGCTGCACGTCTTCATTTCAGATCTGCAGACAACAATCCCTCTTAGTCCTGGAGCGAATTCTGTGGCTCTAATTCTGCAGCTGCTCTATGCACAAAGCTCCCACTGAAGTACATTGAGGTTCTAGCTTTAGCACATCACTTAATCTGTGCTATTTATAGAGTGCTCATCACTTGGTGTGCACAAGCAGGTGAGCACCTATGGTCTTTGAGCGTGTGATCTGGCTTCTCACTCTCTGGGGCAACAGGAGGCAGTTCAGTAGCCATGGCCCAGGCAGGTCTTGGACTCTCTGCCAAGCCTTCCATGAGTGCACAGCGTGGTGGTGAGTTTGGAATGTGGGAGCTGGAACTGAGATGCACCAAACTCCTGGATGCCACTAAACAGCCATTAGCAGGGATCAACGTTCAGTCCCTACTGGGCTGGGCTGTATTCACCCCGTCACCTCGCAGTGAAAGGCTCTGCAGCCCATTAGCAATGTGGTGAAACATCCAGTCCCCTAATAAGTGCTAATTTATGAAAGGGCGCACCTGTATATCACATCACAAAATAACTATGTTAGAAGAATGTAAAAAGTTAAACCCAAAACTTAGGAAATGTCACTATTACAATTGTTCTTATAGGAGGACGCTGGAATAAACATAGTTCTAGACATGGTTTTATATTGTGAAATAGCAAATTTAGTGGTAGTTTGAGATGTTCTTTGAGCCATTGTTTGTTTGTTTTCCCACTTTATTTTGGTTAATCAATTGAAGGTCTTTGGGCAGAGTGGGCCCGTGCTGAGTGCCCTTCCTGCAGCTCAAGAGTGGTGGAGACCCCACCTGCAGGAAACTCCATAAGAACAGGTCAGAACTCAAGGAATGAATTTCTCCTGGAAGGCAGCAAAGCCTGATCCTGGGGAGTGTAACATGCACCCTCATTTCAGCACTGTGGGGCCAGTTACAGTGGAATTACATGAGCACACATTATATTTTTTCCTGCCTGGTCATGGTCAGAGTTTAAATCTAGGATCTTTGGGTCCGTAGCACATGCCCCCTCTCCCACTTGCGCTATAGGAGTAACTGGCAGAAGAAGCTGGCTGTTATTCTTTATGTAGATCAGCCCACATTTAACTTTTGACATTCTTCTAACTTAGTTATTTTGTGATGTGATATACACGTGCACCCTCTCATAAATTAGCACTTATTAGGGGACTGGTAACTTCCAGTTCTCTGTGTTCACCTCAGTGGCTCACTACAGTTCTCAGTCTAGTCCCCTTACTTCAGGGACATACTGTGGTCTGATTTAGCCACTCTCATCATCGGCTAAAGGAGGGGGGTAAATCTCTTAGTCTCTAGTGGCCTCTTTGGGCATGAAGGCAACAAGCTAGACCCTGCAACTTGGTCTTTCTACCCCTAGCGGGGGAGAATTGCAGGGGGATTACCTCTCCCTGCCCTTTGCCGCTGTACCAGCAGGGTTCTCCCCTGGTGCCTGATAGTGTCCATACTTGTTCAGTTCTCCCACAGCGCGTCCTCCTCACACAGCTCCTGAGGTGTGCAACTGACTGACTGGGAGGCTTTTTTTTTTTTTAAGTGGTTTCAGCCAGCCCTTGATTGGCTTGAGCTGTTTCAATCAACCTACCTTCCTTAACTGATTTCTAGAAGGTTTTTAATTGACCCCAGGTGTCTTACTTAGCCTGAAGTAACGGCCATTTGGTTGCCATGGCAACAGGGATCTGTTCAGCCTGGAGCTAACATATCTGTTTTTTATCTCCAGGCCAAATCCAGACTGCCAGGCGCTTTTCAGTGGATGGTGTGAGCAGAGACAATGTATGGGCGGGGCATGCGGAGTCAAGCACCCCCACCTTTTTCTGGGACATCTCTGGTGGGGATGCTCAGAAGTGAAGAGGCAGCACTCCCACTGTAGAGGCGCCACTCCCACTGTAGAGGCGCTCTCCATGTGTCCCTGCAGCCTGGGGAGGGATGAAGCAGCAGGCTGCCGCCTGAGCTCCTCTCCCCAATACATGGGTTTGTAGGAACTTTATTTCCAAAACAAAATGACCAAAACACAAAAACATTGTGAAAGTGACGTTAAGGTGGCAGGTTTGAGTGGATTAGTGCCTGTAAAACTGGTCAAGAGACAGAAAGCAAAGAGTAGGAATAAATGGATAGTTGTCATTTTGATGGATTGGATCACAGAAACCCCTTTGGGAGTTGCCAACTGATGTGCCAAGACTACTTCTGCCCCTGATTTCTTGCCCTGGCAGCTTGGGACTTCAGTGCCCTGCCTGGTTTGAGCCAGACACGCTAGCCTGCTGCAAACCCAGACCCAGGTCTGGACCACGTCCCCTAACAGCTGTAGGCTTAAACTGAAAGCAGCTTAAGAATTGTTTCTGCCTTTAACACTCAGATGCCCAACCCCCAATGGGGTCCAAACCCCAAATAAATCTGTTTTTACCTTGTATAAAGCTTATACAGGGTAAACTCATAAATTGTTCACCCTCTATAACACTGATAGAAAGATATGCACAGATGTCCCCCCCCCCCGGTATTAATACATACTCCAGGTTAATTAATAAGTAAAAAAGTGAATTTATTAAATACAGAAAGTAAGATTTAAGTGGTTCCAAGTTGTAAAAGACAGAACAAAGTGAATTACCAAGCAAAATAAAATAAAACACGCAAGTCTAAACCTAATACAGTAAGAAAACTGAATACAGATAAAACCTCACCCTCAGAGGTGTTGCAGTAAACTTCCTTATACATACTAGTGTCTTTCTAGTCTGGGTCCAGCAATCACTCACACCCCCTGTAGTTACTGTCCTTTGTTCCAGTTTCTCTCAGATATCCTTGGGGGTTGTGAGGCTATCTCTTGAGCCAGCTGAAGGCAAAATGGAGGGGTCTCCCACGGGTTTAAATAGACTTTCTCATGTGGGTGGAGACCCCCTCCTCTCTCCTATGCAAAGTCCAGCTCCAAGATGGAGATTTGGAGTCACATGGGTAAATCACATGTCCATGCATGACTCAGTTTTTACAGGCAGCAGCCATTGCCCACATGCTATCTTGAACGTCTCCAGGAAGACTTCTTATGTGGATTGGAGCCTTCCAAGATCCATTGTTCGTTAAGTGTTTCTTGATTGGGCACTTAATTTGCACATTCCTTTCTCAAGAAGCTGACCAAATGCTTTACTAAGGCTACTTAAAAATCAAGCAAGTACACAGCCAATATTCATAACTTCAAATACCAAATAGATACATGCATACAAATAGGATAAATAGATTCAGTAGATCATAACCTTTACAGAGATATGTTACATGGCATATGTAGCATAAAATATATTTCAGTTATGTCATATATACATTCATAAGCATATTTCCATAAAGCCCTATGGGGTGCACTGTTACACCCACCCCTAACTCCCTGCTCCTGCCTCTCTTCTGATTGGCAGATGGGACAGCCATTTGGGAAAGGACTGCACAGCCTGCTAGTCAGGTCAGGTGTTACCACTGCAGTGGCACAGCGAGCCCAAAGGGAACCTGCACTGGCAGATAAGTCCAGGCAGCACAAACCTGAACTGCATATAAGAACTGGCCCCAGATTAAAGGGAAAGAGGGATGTTAATCTGAGGTTGGAAGGGGCCTAGAGACTGATTGTGATTGGTGGGCTTTGAGATCTGGGATTTATTCCCCACTCTTATTGATTGTGCTTTCCAGTGGCACTGGGGTTCTGCCAGTGCTGATGAATGTGGTGGCATAAATCCATGCGTTGGAGCAACCCCGGGGTGCATTCTTGCCCCTCCAAAAGTGGAGGAGAGTTTGCAGCCATCAAGGGAGCGCATGCTGTACAAGGCAGCTCTGTCCTCTATCCCAATGCATCAGGATGGCAGTGGCCACAGAAGGAGGTGGAACTGCCTCCTCTGAATCTTTCCTTATCATGGGACTAGCTTAGGGCAAGTGCCACTAAAGTCCTTCCACAGCAGTTCCCTATCTTCTCCTCTTCTCCAGGGCCATGACTCTGGCAATGCCAATGAAGTTGCTGCTTCTTTTGGAGAGTCGTTGCTGGTTGGACCCTAGAGAGAGGTGTGAGCTTATATGTAACCGGCCTCTCTGCGCTTCCTAAACTTTTGATCTACATTCATTGGTGCAGGCTAGTGTAATATTTTATGACCTTTTACCCACTTCCCAACAAATTGAGCTCAGATGAGTGGTAGGCTTGCTAGACCCTGTTTATTACAGCAGCCCCTCTCCCTCCGCCCCATGCCTGCTGATCTTTTCATTCCCTCTCTCATATCCTTTATCAATCCACAACTCAATTGGGAATACGTAAATGCCTCCGCTTGGCTCCCAGTGATACCGCTTTCTGCTGTCTGTATTCATGCCGAACATCACCTTACTCTGTGAGTGCCCCCAGTGATTTCAGTGGGACTAAGGTCTATTCAATCTGAGCAGAAATGTCATAATTGGGCCCTGATTTTCTTCAAATGCTTTCACTTCTTTCCACAGCTCTATTCCATAGCTTGTCTCTCTTCCTTTTAATGGTTGTTTCTGAATCAGAGAGTATATCATTTTCAAAGCATCTGGCCTATGGAATCCTTCATGTCTCAATCCAGAGTTTAGGATATTTGCCACAGAGGAGGAAAGGAAGGGGCAGGCCTTTAAGAATTCATAGGAAACAAATTTCTTATTAATTCAACTCTCCTCCCTTCTATCTCCTTTTCATGCAAAAATGCCCTGCGATGTGAATGTCAGGTGTGGTACCTGCTAGAAAGGACATATACACACCACACCAAAGGCCCCCCGATGGCTCAGTTATAAGAATGTTCTTGTTGATAATGGTAACCATTTTCTACATCACCAGACTCTTACTGATGGCTGACCTCTCATTCCTGCAGTAGTGAATGGGACAGCTCATGTGTATCAGCATTCACCAACATAAGTAAGGTATTTGCAATGTATCTAAAGCACATATATGGCTCCAGCTACTGCAACAATTGAGTATCTCACAAGCTTTCAATGTATGTGTCCTCAGAACACCAACCCTTCCTTTCTGTTTGGCCTTTTGCTCTCAGTATTGGTCAAAGTATTCGTTCACCTGCTGCAACACTAGATAAGCTCTTGGATATAAACATAATGATGATAATAAGATATATTGGGAATATGTAAATGCCAGCATCTGAAGACATACCTTGAAAGTCAGTTGCAATGGGCATGGTTAACAGAGAAGTATATTTTTGTGTGTGTAGAAGATAACTTAATGCTCCTTAACCCTTTTGCTGCCAAACCTGCCATTCTTTGGGAACTCTTTTCTTGCAGCCAGTGAGACTGCCACTCCAGTCCGGAGAGAGCCTTGCATTGTATCAGAGCATCTTGGCAAGACATCCAATTCCCGGCTCAGGGTAGGAGAGGCTATAGAGAGAGATGACTCTTCCCAACAAGAAAGAGTTAAGTAGTGCAGCAGATTCTATGCCTTGAGCTATAGCCCACTGGAGTCAATGGCAAAGCTGTCATTGAGTTCAGCACCTTTGGATCAGGCTTTTATGCCATTGGTAAAGCCAGTGAAATCTAGGAAGTTGTTCCAGATTTATGTGCGCGCTAGTAAGCACAGGCTTTGGCTCAGTGGCTCCACTTCCACACTTCTGTGTAATATGCAAATAGCTGCTGAAATAAATGTCATATTCTGAACAAAGATAAGAGGGTTATTGTTGCGTATGTCCATAAGTCAGAGATCAAGATGTGTTGGGAAGACATAAAGAGACTCATAGAAACCTAGATTATTTAAAGTGACTTAACCATGCTGAAAGCACCAATATCTTTATCTAGAGTTGAACTTCCTTCATAACACAGGCACAAGACCCTCACCCAGTAATTTGTCCATTGAGTCCATGAATTCTGTTCAAGCGATAGAATATGATTTAGGAAGATATATTGCCTTGATTTTAAGACGTTACGTGATGGAACATCCACCATAGTAATAGGTAATTTGTTCCAATAATTAATTATCCTCACTAAGAAAAAGGTGCACCTCATCTTGACTGAGTTTATTTAGCTTCCAGCCACTGAATCTTATGCCTCTGTCTGCAGAATAAAAGATTTTTACCCTATTGGAAATCTTCGTCCCACACAGGCGCGTATACAGCATGTTTAAGTCACTTCTTGACCTTCCCTTGGATAAACTAACTAATAAAAACAAGATGTATCAGTAGAACTCATTATTTTCTGGGCCAGATCCTCATTTGCTGTCATTCGCGTAGCTCCATTGACTTCAAGCGACTTCAACGAAATTATACAACAACCTCGGGTCTGGAACTCAGTTCCTAAACCACAAGCCAATACTTGCTGTGCTAAAGAAGAATTTCAACTGTTAGCAGTAGAGCTGTGCAGAGGACAGTGATTGCCAGGGAGACGTTGTGAAGGCCAAAAGTATAACTGGGTTCAAAAAATAATTTCATAAGTTCCTGGATGATCGGTCCCTCAATGGCTATTAGCCAAGATGGTCAGGGAAGCAACCCCATGTTATGAGTGTCCCTAAACTGCTGACTGCCAGGAGCTGGGAGTGGATGACAGGGGTGGATCACTTGATAATCGCCCTGTTCTGTTCATTCTCTCTGAAACATCTGGCATTGGCCATGGTGGGAGACAGGACACTGGGCTAGATGGACCATTGGTCTGACCCAGTATGACCAGTCTTATGTTCTTAGGTGATGGGCTGGGTGATGCTTTCTTTTAAGATGGCTGATGCAGGTATCTGGATGTGGCTCTGTTTTTCGCCCCCTTCGTCTGCCTGCACAGTTCTCAGCTCTAGGACACCGCTGCTTCTGTAGGCCACGCAGCAGGCCCCCCAGCTTTAGAATTGCTTTTCCCCCTGCCCTGGGTCTGAGCTGTGTTCTGGGCAGGGGAGCGAGATAAAAACTCTGCTGTGGTTGGGTGAGGGCAGAAAGCGGGTGGCAGCAGCAGGAAGCAGAAGGGAGCAAATTGCATGAAAAAGAGGAGAAATGTTTGACTGGGTGTCATGGGTCTGAAAGGCAGCGAGCCTAGGGGTTAGGCTGTGATTCCTCAGACCACTTCAATCTCTCCATTCCTGAGGGAGCTCTGCTAGGTCATACGCATAAAATCAAAGGATCCTAGAAGGAGCCTGGCATGTGGTTGAAACTTGCTCATAGCTCAATATAATTATTACTTTTACAGTAGTAACTGGAGGTGCAAATCGAGACCAGAGCCGCATTGTGCCAAAGAATGAATGCACACCTACACCACAGTGACTCACCAACTCTCTGAGAACATGTCTATACTGCACTTAAATACACCTTTAACTTTAAACATGTGCTTAAGCCCCACTGAAGTCAAAAGGAGACATACTTAAACAGGTGCTTAAGGACTTTCTGAATCAGAGCCCATGGGCATGTCTACACTACAGGGACAGATCGATCTAAGCTACACAATTTGTGTTACGTTAGTAGCATCACTGAAATCGACGTAGCTTAGATCTACTTACCACGGGGTTCACACTGCACTGGGTCGACAGAAGAAACTCTCCAATAGACTCCCCTTACTCATCTCGTTCTAGTGCAGTAGATGGGAGAGTAATCGGGGTCAATTCAGTTGGTTTTCACTAGACCGGCTAAATTGTCCCCCGTGGATTGATCGCGGCAGCGTCGATCCACCTCGAAGTGGAGACAGGCCTTATGTGTCCAGAGAAGCCATTAAAGGATTTGGTTGTCCTATTATGGCACCCTTTGGGGGAAAATGGGCCCTCAATTTTGTCTCTATTGCTCTCCTCAGGGCGTCCTTCACATCCTTGTTCCTCAGGCTGTAGATGAGGGGGTTCAGCATGGGGATCACCACCATGTAGAACACGGAGGCCATTTTGTCTGTGTCCAGGGAGTAGCTGGCGCTGGGTCGGAAATACATGAAGAGAATTGTCCCATGGAACATGGAGACAGCCGTCAGGTGGGAGGTGCAGGTGTAGAAGGCTTTGCGCCTGCCCTCGGTGGAGCGGATCCGCAGCACAGTCACAATTATTAAGATGTATGAGATGAGGATGGTCACAATGCTGATCACCTGAATCAGACTGCCAAAGAGGAAAACGAGTAGCTGATTGATGGCGGTGCCGGAAGAGGAGAGCTTTAGAAGTGGGTTGAGATCACAGAAAAAATGATTCAGGATATTGGAGTCGCAATAGGATAATCTTAGCAAACCGCTGGTGTGTATCACAGAGTTCAGGATGGCCCATAGATATGAACTGCCACCAGCCGTAGGCAGTGCTTTGGTGACATGATGACCATATACAGCAGCGGGTTGCAGATGGCTACATAACGGTCATACGCCATTACTGGCAGCAGAAGGCACTCAGAGATGACAAACAATATGAAGCTAAAATATTGGATGATGCAAGCTGTATAGGAAATAGCTTTCCTCTCGGCTAAGCAGCTCATCAGCATCTTGGGAGTGACGACTGTGGAGTAACAGGCATCCACGGGAGACAAATTCTTGAGAAAGAAGTACCTGGGGGTGTGGAGTCGGGGGTCGATCCTGATTAAAACCATCATCCCCAGATTCCACACCAGGGTGATAACATAGATCACTAGGAACAGCACAAAGAGGGGGACCTGCAGCTCCAGACGATCTGTCACTCTTGTGAGAATGAACTCGGTCACTGCCGTACAATTTCCTCCAGCCATTCATTCAGCCTTGGGCGCTAGCTGCGGGATCAACCATAAAGGAAGGCATTAGTTCTTATGCAAATGGTGTATGCTAATATAAAGAACTGTGGTCATATGCGTAAAGACCCTTTGAGTCATGAAATGGAACCTGGAACAACTGATGGGAAAACCCATCACTCCTTCACTTCTTCTAAGGGAGAAAAAAATCCTTTATCTCTAGGAAAGTGCATTACCCTGCCATTTAGTCTGATTTACACATTTTGACCCGTATTCTGTTGATATTTTAATTTCACTTATTAGTGTAGCCTCACAGACTCAGTGGAATGCCTCACATAAATAAAATTAAGGAATATGTTCAATTTTGTGGGACTGGTGCCTTAGACAGTAGTAGAATCCATGGATCTCCATTATACCTGGGAACAATAACATGGTTAGGAGGAACGCATAGTTTGCATCGCACTCTCTGGTTATTGGTTGACAGTTTCCCCCACCGAAATATGCCTCCATGTTTTTAAATCATCGGCTACCAACTAGAACACATTATGCACATACTTTCATTGAGAAAATATTTCAAAAATGGAGCTTCTAAATTTATCCCTTCTGGACACTACAGCCATGCTGACTAAATCCTGTAGCTTCTTGTTCTTTGGCTGCTGAAAAATTACCTTATGTACACTTCTAATGATCAGACAAAAAGTGTGTAGCCAGGGGTGAATATTTCTGAGAAAATTAACAACAGTGAATATATTTTTAGAAACATATATTTATAATGATAAGAAAAAATATTCCATGTATAGATTTATCTTTTAACCTGTCTTTATAGAGATAAGAAACTGCCTGTAAACCTATTTAATCATATATCAATATCCTCAATGCACCTCTTTCCTCACCCCATGTCACAATAGTGATTGCCAAATCATATAATTGTTAATTCTACTTAGCTCATGTCGCACATTCCAGTTTGTGAAATTATGGGGATGGCTTGGTTCTCATTCATAACACCCTGGCAATGTAAAAGGTAGTGAACGTCTAGTGTGATCATCAGGTATGTTTTTTGTGGCCAAAGATCAAGAAAAAGTGTGTGTGTGTGTGTGTGTGTGTACATATTCATGCACATGCCGTACATACACACACATGTCATTCATTTCTTTACACACTCTTTGGTTTTGGCCAAATAGCATGTCAGTCAGTCGGCATTCAGACAAATATTACAAATAAGTGGGTTTTAGCCCACGAAAGCTTATGCTCAAATAAATTTGTTAATCTCTAAGGTGCCACAAGTACTCCTGTTCTTTTTGCGGATACAGACTAACACGGATGCTTCTCTGAAACAAATAAAATGATTATTCAACTTCAAAGGCAGCTTGCTTAACGTGCACTTCTACAGAAGATAGAAAGGAAGAAGGACTTGACTTCTTTCATCAAATGCATCCAAGCAAAGAACAATAAGTCATTTAGGGCTTGATCCTGCATGGATCTGAGCATTCTTCCCTCAGTCCAGCAGAACATTTAAGCAGGTGCATATCTTTTCATAGAATCATAGAAAAGTAGGGCTTGAAGAGGTCATCTAGTCCATCCCCCAGTGCTTCTAAACCTTTTATTGTTTTTATTGCTCTCCCCTGGGCTGTCTCCAATCTATCTCCATCTTTCCTGAAGTGGAGCACCCAGAATTTTAAGCATGTTGATTTCAATGGGGCTTCTTACATTCTTAAAGTTGCTTAAAGTTAAGCATGTGCTTATAGGTTTCTTTGGATTGGGGCTAACGTGCTCAGTGCCTTGCTGGTCTGAACTGTTCTTCTGGATGAGCTGAGAAGTTGGGAAATGTCTGTAGATCCTAGGAGTGCTGTTAAGCAGAACCACAAAGAAACTGGAGGGATTTGACAGTTTTATATGGCATGGTGTGTGGATGCGGATGCTTAAGGAATACTAAACATTATGCTTCAGGGCTTAAACCAATCTCTTCTCTAACTATGAGAGATCAGGGCGAGATGGGGGAAAGGGCTGATTATTCCACATCTGCCTATTGAAGGTTATTAAACCTTCTTTTGAAACATCTGGTACTAGTCACTATCAGAGACAAGACACTAGATGGAGCTCAGGTCTGATCCAATCGGGCAATTTCTGTGTGTTTATTCAGTGTTTCATAAAAAGACCGGTGAATCCAAATGCTTCTGCAGACCAAATTCCTTCTAAAGAGAGAATCAGAACCAGAGATCAGATAGTTACATTCTAGCAAATTTCTGTTAAGCTATTTCCTACCCCCACTTTTAAAGGAAGTACAGGATTGATGACCATAAATATTTTTTAATGCTAAAGGAGCTCTCCTGCCTGTTCACAGATCTCAGATCCTAAAAAACATTATCTATCTATCTATCTATCTATCTATCTATCTATCTATCTATGTGCAAGCGAAAAGTGCTCTCAAAAGTGGCTGTAGAATTCCCCTCTATTTAAGTCAAGGAAAGATGGAGTTAAAAACATCAGAGAAAAGACTAATGTAAACACATTCTACATAATGCTCAGTAGAGCATCTGAGCTGACCATGTCACTGAAAGCCCATCCGATTCACAGAAAATGATTTATTTTCATTGGACTGAGCCTTTGTAGACATTGTCTCTGCTCGGGAAAGCAGTGATGTTCTACAAAGTGTTAATGAACATGCATTCCAACACGCCGTGCTCGCCACAACCAAACCTCCATGCGGCACTCAGAGAAAGAGCTGAGCCTTACGCTGTGCCTTGAAAACTCAGAGTTTGGATGTGTGTGCCCAGGGAATTGACCTCCAGGTTTAGAAGACTCCCCCGTGCGAATGTTCGACCATCACTCCCCACATATTTAATCTCAGCCTCATTGAAGTCTATGGCAAAATTCCCATTAGTTTCAATGGTCCCGGATGTCCTCCTAGGTGTAATATCCCCTGCAATTCAGTGGACAGCTGCATTTGGCAGTAGCTGTGCTTGGGCTGAGTGGCTCATGGTAGAGAACATTGCAATAATCCACTCCAGAAGTCACCCAAGGTATGGACTGTAAGAGAGAATTCATGTGAAAGACTCAGAACAATCTCCTTTCTGTTCCCACGTGGCTGCATTATAGATTCAAATAATCAACAAGTTGACTTCTGCAAATTTCTGCCTTGGGCAAGGTGTTCTGAAAAGAGCTATTTCCTGATGTAACTATCAAAAGGAGATTTCAGTTTTATTGTACTGGAAATAGTGTTCACTCCTACCTTCGGAGAGATGTCGTCTTTCTTGATTTCAAAGTATAGGATGGAAGTGCGTTTATGTTTGGCATAGCATCATTTGGGAGAGGATCCCTGTAGCACCTCTGAGCTCTGATCATCAAGACAAGTAAGGGCAGACTCATTAAAATACACCGTATTTCTCTAGGGGACAAGGGATAATCACATGCAGATGCATTATCTTGAAAAGTTTTGCAAAGGTTTTTGCCACTGGGGGGATATGGGCTCTGTGCCTGATGTAGAACACATCCCTTGTCTCCCCGACCCAGCACCTGCTCTAGGAGGCAGGTTGGAGCAATCCAGGGGAAGGACAGGGTGTGGTTATACTGTGCTGGTGGAACGGCCCGAGGTAGGTTTAACATCGTTCTCATAACTGATTCCCAAGGGGCTGTAACAGCACGGCGGAGAGCGTGACTTGGTCCCTGGCATGCAGCATCTGCTCCAGCAATGGTACCTGCCATGTTCCATCCTGTTTGCCGGCCCAGGGTGCTACTTGCAATGTATAATGTTGGTTTTCCAATTTACTTGAACTCTGAGAGCATGACCTTTGCTAACCTGAGAATGCAAAACTTTGTAAACTTTTAATCCTTTTTAAAACCTTGACTTTGTATTTCCTAATTATTTTATGGTTTAGTTTATTGATGAAAGCAAACTTAAGTAACGTTAAATGAAGGGTTTTTTGTTTGTTGATTTCCTTTGTTTTTTTTTAAATAGAAAGAAAATATTTTATATATGTGTTATTTAAACAATGAAGCTCTTACTCATGTGTTGTTTTCAGTATATAGTTTATTGCCATTGTTATCTTTGTAAAAATCTCTGTTTCACCACTCAGTGCCGTGTTGATCAGAGTATGGAAAGTAATTAAATTAAACTGTATTAAAACAAAACTTATTTTATGCAACTTCTGTTTCAGTGAAAGTTCTCAGCTAGAACCCTGAATGTGTAAGAAGCAGATAAACAATATCCAAGAAAAAGAGCTGGAATTTTTCCTCTTGTTTTCACCTGGCCCTTACTAAGGAAAGTAGCAAACAACTGCCCTTTGGAAAAAAACACTGGACCCTATCACAGTACAAACCCAAATGAGCACAGCAGGAGGCTGTCCTGCCTGTCCAAATGTGGCCCTGTTTCATTATCAACTTCCTTCCTGTGATGATGTTCTGGGGGCAATCAGTTGTCAAAGGTAGCCGTTGCCATGGTAGCCAGGTTGCTAGCCATTCTCCCCAAGTATGAAAATGAACTGGAGGGAGGGAGTGCTGAGTGGTGGATTATCTCTGATGTCACAATGCTACTGCTCAGGCAGCACCAGTGGGCAGCAAATGTGCAGTGCGTATGTGTGGGGGGGGGGAACAGGGGGGGGGGGGACAGGCTTTCCCAGTGCTCCTCTTTTGCAAATTTCCTAAAGAAGCCAACAACATAACTACACAGAATACACAGTAATGATGATTCCACACACATTATTGTTCTGGCTCCTAAGAAACAAATTAGCAAAACATTGCGAACTTCCAGCAAGAGAATTTTATGTTTTCTCTAACTTCTCTGCTTGTGTGCCACAAAACATAAAAGACACAATCTCATAAAAAATGAAATAAAATTCTGAAGCCAAATGTCCTTTTGAAACAGAAAACAATGGAACCATTTCATTCTGGTAAGTTTACTCTTACTGAAACACTTCACTTTTCCTTTCCCCTTCACAGGGAGGAGCCTAAATTAGGTTTCCCTAAATCCATGATTGGAATAGCGGAGCGAAGCCTCACTAAAAGCCAAGCAGCTCGGAAAGAATGGGATGAGCACAATACAGTAGAACCCTGTTTATCCGACCCTCCATTATCCGGTTCTCCATATCAACCCAACAACCAGCACACACAGGTCCAGAAATGAGCAGTATCTGCTATGGTCACTAGATGGCGCTGCAGCCTCGCACTTACCCATTCATCCGATTATCCGAAGTTTTGGTTAACCAGTCTGGCCCTGGTCCCAATTCGATGGGATGAACGGGGTCCTGCTGTCCTTGTGAGTGATCATTTGCTGCAGGTGATCTGCTGCAGTTGTTACTCCTCGTGGAAAAGTACAAACTGCAAAACTGATGGGAGGGGCCTTCGGAGGTGGTAGAGAGGGGTCACGCTGTTACCTGCAATGTACACAGGCCCCGCAGCAGGGATGCACCTTGGACTGTTAAAAGTGCATCACAATAGTGAAGCTGTTGTCAAGATGCTATTCTGTGCAGAGGATTGTAAGACAGCCCCTTACGGATCTGATGCCTGAATTCCACAGGGATATCCCACTCGAGAGCATTGAGGTGTGTGAAGAGGTCACCGTAACTGAAAAGACAGAGGTTATGACTGTGCTGCAAAGTCACTGCCAGGTATGATCTAGCAGGCCAGGCCTGACTCACAAAAGTTGCCTAAGATTAACACTGTGGGATCACAACCTGCACCCAGCAAAGCACCCCACAGAACTGGTACATTGCAGCAGCAGGTTCAGAAGGAGCTGGCAAGCCTGCTGGGCATGGGAATAATTGAAGAGTCAAACAGTCCCTGGGATGAGGAAGTCATTTTGCTGATGTTTACAGGGAGCTCCTCCCGAGTGTGGGGGGCAGAATGGGAGAAAGCACAAAGGGGCTTGTTTGAAGATTTAACCAGTGAGTGATGGAGGCAAGCTTCATGGGCCATGTAACTGAGAACATTCAGTGGCCTTAGACCAGGGATGGGCAAACTTTTTGACTCACGGGCCACATCAGGGTATAGAAATTGTATGGAGGGCCATGAATGCTCACAGAATTAGGGTTGGGGTGTGGGAGAGAGTGAGGGCTTCGGCTGGGGGTGCAGGCTCTGGGGTGGGGCTGGGGTTGAGGGGTTTGGGTGCAGGTGCTGTCAAGGGCCCTCAGCAAAGAGCCTGTCATGACACATGCCATTTAGCTGAGCCCTGGCGGGATCCTTATCAGGCAGGATAACAAGGGTGGTGCTGCACCTGGGAACAGTGAAGATCCTGCCAATGTCCCTGAAGGCCAGGATGTGACCTCAGATTATATCAGGAGGACCAGTTTGGAGAAGATATCAGTGAAAACCCTGGAGAGGGGGATGTACCTGGCCAGAGACTGGAAATCCAGGTGGTTACTGCAACTCTCTAACCCCTCCCTCCCATTGTTTTCTAGATAAATTGTACTTTCAACACTGAGGATTTTGGAGGTTATGGCCAAATCATTTACTGTCCTGGCTATTATGCCGTGCATTGCTGGGTGTGTGTCTGTGGGGTAGTGCAAACGCCACAACATTTGCATGGCCTCCTCTGCCTTCCCCTCCCCTCCACCAGCCTCTGCTGGGCACAATCCCAAGTGGATGCAGAGCACTGGGGGGAAGGTTTCTAAAAAGCCAACGTTGCTGTTTATCCAAGAGGTCAGAGTATGGGCTGCACAGCTTGTGCTGAAGCCCACGGTCTGTAGCAAGTTCACAAATAGAAATCAGTGCCCCTTCTGTCCGTATCACCGCAGGCAGGCAGGTGGGGGTGGAGGGGTTCAAACACCGCTTGGATCAATGCTCTCCATCCTAGCTCAGGCTTTGGTTGGTTTCCTTCATTTCCCCCCAGTTCTGGTAGCTTATTCTGGGAAGTTTCTCAGGCAGCATGAATTCTCAATGGCCTTTCAGGAGAACCGGGAGAGCAAACCTGCTAGGACTTCCATAATAGCCAGGTCCCTACCAAATTCAGGGCTCACTTTGACTAATTTAAAAACCCTCTGACCTTGAAATTGACCAGTGTTTCCATCTGAAATGTCATGGTATTGTAACCATGGGGGTCCTGACCAAAATAGGACAATAGGGGAGTTCAGTGGTTGTTGTAGGGGGTCATAGCATGGCCACCCTCATGTGTGTGGTGCCTTCAGACCTGGGCTCCAAGGGCAGCAGCCAGCAACCTTTCTGAAGCTAGAGGAGGTTCCCAGATGTGCAGGAGCACCTCGGCTCCTACCATTTTCGGGACATCTAGAAAAATGGACACCTGAGCCCCAGAAGGAACGGCAAGGGAAGCCCCGAGCCCCAGCTGCAGATGCCGGGCAGAAGACCCGAGCCCGGACACCCAGAGCGCCAGCAGGAGTGGGGAGGGGCATGAAAGTCCTGAGCCCAGTTCCCCAGCACTGGCTGCAGCCACAGGGGCCCAGAAGCTCTGAGTCCGGGCACCCAGAGACGTGACTGGAGCAGAAGCTGCCAAGGCCAAAGCCCTGAGCCCAACGTGGGCTGATGCAGTGCACTCACTTCTGCACTGCCTCTGGAGGGGCATCTGATATCCCCACGCAGAGGAAGTCCTGTCACCAGCCCGGCAGACAAACAGCAAGGAAGCCCCTCCTGGGGTGCTCCTGGCTGGGGGGCTCCCAGCAGGATGGGGAGATCGGATATCATGGGGCAGGGCTAATTCGATCTAGCTAAGAAAGGCACAATAAGAATTGGGCTTAATATGGTGCAAAGTGAATGACATTTCATAGCCCGTGAAATAGAGGCCACATTAGGAGATGGAATTGTTTCACAATCTGGGCCTCTATGAAAAACTCAGTGTGGGGTGAGGAACAGACTCTGCTGTTTTACCAGGTGGCCTGGTTGCTCCCCAGAATCAATAATGAGCAAGTGGGGAGATCCGGGGTGCAGCTCCAACATCCAACCAGGCTGGACAGGGGCAGATATCAGGCCTGCCAGGGAATGACGAGTGTGGCAGTGACTTCACAAAGGCCTTAGGCAGGAACTCAGCCTATTGGGCAAAGGTGATGATGCGTCTGTGACCTCACAGAGCTCCCTTGACAACTGCCAAGTAGGACAGGGATGCAGGGCAGGGGGAACCTCAGAGACCCCCTGTAGCCTTGCTGCAGCAAGTCTCCATCTCGCGGTTCGCTCAGAGTACCAAGAGACCGTTGTTGTGGAGGACATTCTGTGTGGTTTTTTTTTCATATCGGACTGGATTTTTTTGAAAGAAATCATCATCTGTGTAGAAGGTAAGAAAAAATATAGGCTCTAAGTACAAGATAGAAGACTCTATCCTAGCAGATTCAAAGGCATCACCACCCTCCTAGTGAAAAAGTTTTTCCGAATATCCAAGCCTTCCACACTGCAACTTGAGGTCATTGCTCCTTGTTCTGTCATCTGCCAGCTCTAAGAATTTCATGAGAATCAATCTTTCATTAAGAAAATAATTCAAAAATACAAATACAAAAAACTTTGAGTGAAATCAATCCATCCTGATCTTTAGTGGCTGGGGGTGTGGGCCTCGGAGGCCAGACTGAGACCCTCATTGGCTAGTAACACCCAGGAAGCCAGTAAAAAATTCCAGTTCTCTTAGCAACCAAGCCTCCATAATCCAAGGGACACCTGAGGGCTGCGGGAGACAGAGGGGTGCTGAGAATGTCTAACTCATGATTGAAAATACAGAGATGTGATATTGACTTTGGTTGGGGGACAAGTATCAAATCCGTCGGGATTCTTGCCCCAAACAACAATCATCCATTGTCCTTTAGAGCACAAGGGCCCTAACACGCCTGACATGCTCAAATCTCTCTCCTGCTAGGATTTAGAGAATTTTCTCCATCCCCACGATACAGAGGGAAAAAGAAAAGAAGTGACCTCTCTTTGGTCACACATCAAGGTTATGCCAGAGCTAGAAAGAGAAACATAAGAAAAAAGTTGTATCAAAATGTTTTGCTTTTAAAACTAACTGATTTCTTAAACCAAGGAAATTTGATGTGTGGTTAGTGAACTGAAATGATACATTCTGGTCTCCACGTGTTTCTAGATTGATGAACCAGTAGATCCATCCCCTCACACGTAGTTTTTATCCATAGATTGAGGGAGGAAAACAAGTTTGCCTGTTTTGTGAACTCCCAATGGCTTTCTTGAATTTCAACAAACTAGTCGATTGAACTGAACTATTTGAATAAACTGAAATGAAGACAATATTTTCTGCACCTTTCAAGGAAGTTATTGCTGTCCAAAGCTAGGCTAGCATTTCAGCTAACTTTGCTTCCAGGGCCTTAGCTACCACATCAGTGGTGCGACTGTCTGAAAAACTTGGCAGTGAACATATTCCACTTAATGTTCTTTTTTCTCTTCTATTTAAATTATTTAAAAGATTGTCATAAATTTTGCCCTTATCAAAGGTTGTCAATTTCACGTTTAATTCTGACAGCGAGGGAGACAAGCCACTGGAACAAATTACCCAGGGGAGAGGTGAAGTCTCTGTTTCCTGGTGTCCTCACATCACAACTGCCTTTCATTCTGGAAGGGTCCTTTTAGTTAATTACAAGCAATTGGGTTTAATAGGGTGTGAGAGTCTGAAATTTCATAGCCCGTGATATAGAGGCCAGATTAGGAGATTGAATTGTTTCACAATCTGGGCCTCTATGAAAAACTCAGTGTGGGGTGAGGAACAGACTCTGCTGTTTTACCAGGTGGCCTGGTTGCTCCCCAGAATCAATAATGAGCAAGTGGGGAGATCCGGGGTGCAGCTCAAACATCCAACCAGGCTGGCCAGGGGCAGGCATCAGGCCTGCCAGGGAATGACGAGTGTGGCAGTGACTTCACAAAGGCCTTTGGCAGGAACTCAGCCTATTGGGCAAAGGTGATGAGGCGTCTGTGACCTCACAGAGCTCCCTTGACAACAGCCAGGCAGGACAGGGATGCAGGGCAGGGGGAACCTCAGAGACCCCCTGTAGCCTTGCTGCAGCAAGTCTCCATCTCACGGTTCTCTCAGAGGACCAAGAGACGGTTGTTGTGGAGGACATTCTGAGGAATTTTTTTTCATATCGGTGTGGATTTTTTTGAAAGAAATCGTCATCTGTGTAGAAGGTAAGAAAAAATATAGGCTCTAAGGACAAGATAGGGGACTCTGTCTTAGCAGATTCTCACGTAGAGGTATAGAGGTTCGATATCTCTGTACTAGGCACTGGTGCAACCACTCCTGGAATATTGTGTCCATTTCTGGTGTCCACAATTTGAGACAGATGCTGATAAATCAGAGACGGTTCATAGAAGAGCCACAAGAATGATGATGAAAGGATTAGAAAACCTGCCCTGTGGTGACAGACTACAGGAGCTCAATCTAAGAGAAGGTTAAGCGGTGAGCCTATGGGAACAAATATTTACTAATGGGCTCTTCACTTTACCAGATAAAGGTTATGAGCAGACAATGGCTGGAAGTTGAAGCTAGACCAATACACACTGGAAAAAAGGCGAGCATTTTAAACATCAGAGTTTGGAGCAATTCACTGAGGCTTGTGCTGGATTTTCCACAACTTGCCTGTTTTAAAATCAAGATTGGATGTTTTACTAAAAAATCTGCTCTAATTCCTATGGGAATTATTTTGAGGGACGTTCTATGGCCGAAGCAAAACAGAAAGTCAGACTGCAGTGGTTTCTTCTGGGCTTGGAATTTATGAATCTGTGACTCGCTGGGGGTGTTTGGAATTTGATCATTTTGCTTCCCTCTTCCTCCTTCCCTCTTGTCCCTTACATTGGTATTGTAAGCTGAAGGGCATTGTGACTTTAGAGCAGTGGTTCCCAAACTGAGGTTCGTGAACCCCTGGGGGTTCGCGAAATGTTACAGGGGGTTCTCGGGAAAAAATTCCCTAATGGCAGACAGAGCTGCCCCTAGGGACCCCAGGCACCATGGGGCCAGCAGCCCAGAGCCCCTGGACTTCCAAGAGGTAAGCAGATCAAAGCAAGCATATCTATCACACTGAAGAGATTTAAATTTCAAGACTCCTTATAAGAAATGGAAAGGGAGGTAGATATTTTTGGCTGTTTTTAAAATGAAATAGGCAGCTAGGATTGTTTTTACAATTATTATGAAGAACAAGTTTAAACTTTGTTGTAACATGCGTTGTTTGCCTGGACTGCTCAAGACCTGAATGCTTGTGTAGGAGGAACTCTTTAAGTTGGCTTCTTAAATACTTTTATGCTTGTTTCACATCTGATACTCCTTGATGAAACATAGGAGCCTTGTCTTATAACAGGCTTATTCCAAGTGATACAAGCTACGAAAGTGAGATCTTGGAAGAGTGTTGCCGTTTTCATAATGTAATAAGAATACTGTAATGATAAATAATAATTAATAATGAATAGTGTGTAATAAGCATGTCATAAAAACAAATTGTATATTTCCAAGATCACTTCTTTTCTAATTTATACTCAGGTAAAGTTGAAAATCCCTGGAAATATTCATTTTTGGGAGGGGGTTCATGAGACTTGACATTTTAGTGAAAGGGGTCCACAGGCTGTTAAAGTTTGGGAACCACTGCTTTAGAGTGAATTCAGACAGTCAGAGCTAACTCTCCACAGGTGATTTGCATAAGTCAGTAAATGAGCCTGCAGGTTTCCATGGGAGCGATGCCCAAAGCAGGCCGCAGGCTTCGGGTTGATGCTGAGGGTTAGTGGAGTCAGTGAGTGACAGGGGGGCTGAGTTACCTCTGGGGTCACAGTGTTACTGCTCGGGTTCCTCGGCCTGCTGCACCACCTGGGCAGTGACGGTCAAGGGGAAGGTTTTGTAGATTTGAAACGTATAAACCAGGAAGCGCAGAAGAGGAATGGCTTAGACAATTTGGCAGTAAAATGGAGGTTTTGTGGCAATATCCTGTGCAATTAATATTGGTCCAGGGACGGAGACATCATTCCTGCCCCCCTACCACCTCTTAGCTGGGCCTACATAAAAGAGACTAACTAGAGTTTTGGACACTTGTTTGTTTAAGACTGAGCAAATAAGGTGCAACAAATTATGATATGATGAATTTTGCTGCCTCCTCTCCTTTAAGAGAATATGAGCAGTTTATGATTCTCTCAAATGAAGTAGTTCTTCTAAAATCAAGGGGAATACCAATCAATGGCTTTTTCAGAACGAAAACCCCCCCAAAGAGATTTTTTTTTAAATTTAAACTGGATTTTTTAAATTTAAATTTAAAAAGGTTTTTTTTTTAAACAAACCTATCAAGTATAAAATTTGAAACGATGACAAGCTATGTTAAGGCCTATAGTTGCTCTAGCCTAGTAAAGTCATTTAAATAAATACATCGATGAAGAAGTCCATGTTTGCTGCCAAGTTTCAGAGGAAGTCAAACCACTGAACTGTTGGAAGTCATGGCCTAAGCACCTGGGGTGCAGAAGTTGTTGAAATACTCAGCCAGATTTCGGCAGCAATAGCCTCTTCTGCAGGTGCAAAAAGACTATTTTCTTCATTTCAGTTGATGCAGCTACTTCATTCCAATTTAAGAAACTGATTGGGAGTTGAAAAAGAATGAAGGTTTCTTTTCCTCTTGTAATATATGAATAAACGCTAGAGAGGAGGAGATGTGAGCTACCACCTCTAAAATCTGGAAGGAGGTTTATGACCAGGAACAATCAGCTCAATGCATGAACTAGAGATACTTCTTTACCTCAGTGTGTTTGAAATGAAAAAAAAAAATGTTTCAGTTAACCTTTTTGTTCTTATGTATCCTGCAAAACCATCATGTTTTAATGGTTACCTATTCATAGAATCATAGAAGACTAGGGCTGGAACAGACCTCAGGAGGTCTCTAGTCCAACCCCCCGGCTCAAAGCAGGACCAACCCCAACTTAATCATCCCAGCCAGGGCTTTGTCAAGCTGACCTTTAAAAACTTGTAAGGACTTCTACCACCTCCCTAGGTAACCCATTCCTGTGCTTCACCACCCTCCTAGTGAAAAAGTTTTTCCTAATATCCAACTTAGACCTCCCCCACTGCAACTTGAGACCATTGCTCCTTGTTCTGTCATCGGCCACCACTTAGAATTTCATGAGAATCAATCTTTCATTAGGAAAATCACTCAAAAATATAAATACAAATCATTTGGAATGAAATCAATCCACCTTGATCTTTAGTGTCTGGGGGTGTGGGCCTCTGAGGCTAGACTGAGACCCTGATTGGCTAGGGAGCCAGTAACAAATTCCAGTCCTGTCAGCATCCAAGCCTCCATAATCCAAGGAATACCTGACAGCTGCGGGAGACAGAGGGGTGCTGAGAAGGTCTAACTCATGATTGCCAACACAGAGATGTGTTATTGGCTTTGGATGGGGGACAAGTAGCAAATGCGTCAGTCACTACAACAGGTCACCCTCGGAGCCAGGGAGACTAGCACTTCCCAGCTCTGGAAGGGAGTGTTCCTCTAGCGGTTAGTGCGGGAGCCTGGACAAAGGACTCCTGGGCTCCATCCTCGGCTCTATCCCTGACTCCCAGTGCAACCCTGAGGCAGTGGCTTTTCCTGCCAAGGCCTCTGTTTCCAACAGTGGGGCTGGAGACACTCCCCTAGAGCCCTTGGGCCCTCACATTTCAGGAATGTGCATGAGATACTAGGAGACCTTGAGATGGGAGGTGTCCTTCTGTTCGTCGGTCAGTGTTGTGACTCCCTGGCTGCTTGCCTGAGTTTATCCATCCCCTGGCAATAAAACATTGTCTTGTTTTCACAGTCACTTTCGATCTCCCGACTTCTACCCCCTGCCCTACTGGCAGGGGATTCTGCAGCACCCCTTCTAGGCCACCTGGGTGCAGAGGATCGAGGAGGAGGGTAAAGGAAGGCCCATCAGCAAGCATCTGCCATCCAGCTCCATCCCATCTAGAGTAAGTAAGTGGAGTTCTCCAGAGCCATCCCCAGTGTGGTGGAAATATCCCACCAATAGGGCTCCCAGCCCGTCCCTTGGCAGAGTTTGTTCCCCAGGATGAGGGTTCCTGTGCCCTGGGGTGGGATGTGTGGGGAGGAGGAATTGCCTCAGCGGAGGGGAGGTGGTCAGGGGAGCAGGCAGGCCCCATTAATGAGAGGCTGCCTTGAACCCAGACTCACGGCTGCTCCCCACTCAGTTCCAGGATGGAGCGGCTGAGGCAGATGCTCAGGAGGAAGGCCGGGCAGGTGGCTCCAGAGCCAGAGGGAAAGAACATCCGGCTTTCTGAGGAGGAGAGCGGCCCCTCTGGCCCCACGGGCGGGGAAGAGGCTGGTGGCCAGCATAAACAGAGGAGCTGCCTGGCATGCTGCAGGAAGTGGATGACACCAGCTCCCCTAGCTGACCCTGAGGCACCTTCTGGGCCCAAATGGAGGTGGCCCCGGGTACAGCTACGGAGGAGGGAGCCAGGAGAGGGCAGGAGCCGGGCAAGGCAGCTCTGGGGCTTCCTTCACAGGAAGCCAAGGAGCCAGGAGCTGCGCCCCAGGGCCCAGCAGGAGCCATCCAGCACCATGGCAACTGAGGAGCCCTGCGCCAACCCCACCCTGGCCCCTGAGGAGCCCTGCGCCAGCCCCACCCTGGCCCCTGAGGAGCCCCCCGCCAGCCAGGAGGAGGAGCTGAGCGACTCTGGGACAAACACCAGCAGCTTCTCATACTTCTGAGGGGCCAGCAGCTCCTCTGCATGGTCTGACAGGCCTGCGGATGAATGCTCCCTCTTTGCAGGTGAGGGGAGACCCAGGGGAAAGGGAGGAGGACTGGGGCGGTGGGGGACTAGTAACCCCCTGTGCCTATCGGCTCGCCAAGGTGCCGGGACTGACCCATGTGAGCCCCACTAACACCAGTGGGGGGGGCACAGCCACACCCCGCGGCAGGGGATGCTGGGTGGAGTTGGGGATCTCCAGCCTCCCCTGATCATGTTGGGGGGAGGGGCGACTGCCACGGGGCCCTGAGGCTCATGGGGCTGAGGGCGTCTTTCGCAGGGGCAGGGTGGGGCCCGCGCTGCCATGGGGCTCCTTACAGAGAAGGGGGAAACATGGAGCCTTCTCTGTCCACTGCATCCCCCCAGCAGCAGAAGGGATTATACTTTCTCCTTCCCTCCCTGGTGCAGAGCCCCCCAGTGCCCATGAGGACGAGAAAGAGGAAGAGGAGGAGGAGGAAGATGTGTCCCTGGAACAAGACATCATCACAGAGATCCAGCAGTATCTCCAGGGCAGAGATAAGGTACAAAAATCCCCCAGCTGCACTGCCACCGAGTCGTCCTGCCCCTTGTTCCATCTCCACCCAGGCAGGGGGGTTTTGTCCAAGAGAATCCCTCACCCCCAATGGGGGGACACGTCTCCTCTGTTCTCTGGCACCCCAAAGTGGGGACATTTGTCCCACACAGGCCAAGGTTTCTGCTCCCCGCAGACACTGTCCAAGTTACAACCCCGGTCTGTGCCGGGCAACACTGGTTTCAGGAAGGGGCGGCTTTCCCTGTCCAACCCCATGGAGGTCCTGAGCCCTGGAGTTGGTTTGGGTTGGGCGGGGAGGTCCCTATGTAACAGGCTCTCTCTCTCTCCCCCCACCCCACTCCTAGCTGATGGGTAACAGGGCCCATCAGCTCCGCTTCCTCGATGCTGTGCTGAGTCTGTGTGTCTTGGCACAGCAGCAGGGGTGGGACACCCTGGAGCCCCAGATTTCCAAAGCGGCCCTTGTGGAGAGCATTGCGGTGAGTGGGACCCCGTGCCCGGCCCCTGGGGCGAGGCAGCCAGACATGGGAGGAAGCGTTAGTGGGGTCGGAGGGGGAAGCAGAGGACAGGGGTTTCTGGGGTGAGGGCTGGGGAGCAGGGAAGGGGATAATTGTGACACTGATCAGGAGCTGGCAGTGGGGAATTGTAAGCCCGGAGGGGAAAGGAGGGGAGGGGAGGGGGGAATTGGGTGGGAGAGGGGGAAGGAAGTTTGATGGATGGGAGGAATGGGGGGGCCCAGCTGGTTGGGGGTGGGGGTGACACTGGCTGTTTCTGCAGAGCACTTTGGCCTCCTCCCTGGGAAGTGCCTGTGGGTCTGTGAGGCCTGTTCTCACACACGGTTTTGTTTCCTTGGGGTCTCCCAGGAGCTGATTGAAAATCTCCCTGTGGTGTCAGAGCCGAGCTCCATCATTTCCAGCTCCATAGACGCGGTTTGCAGCCTCAGGTATCAGGACCCTCCCGTCCAGCTGCCCTAACCCTGGTGCTGATCGGGCCCAGAGCTGGGAGTCACAGATCCTCCTCCGCCTAGGTTACCATCCCTCAGCAGAGGAGGCGGGAACGTCCCCTCTTTCCTGGCTGGGGGGTGGATTTCACTCCAGGAACGTTACAGTGGCCGTAGGGAGGGGATCACTGTGGGGGAGGGGGTGATGTCCATGCCAGTGCCAGCACCATGCTGGTGCTGCAAAGTGTACGACAGGCTCCTCTCTTCTGCCAGCAAACTGAAGTCACCACTGTCCCTGGAGCTGGAATCTCACCTCCTGAGCGCGCTTCTGCATCAGATCTTCACCATGGGCACTGGGAACGATACCACCCACTTCCGGGTAGGTCCTGATCCTACTTCTCTGTCCCCGGAGCAGGAGCAGGCTCTGGTCCCTGCTCCCTCACTTTGATAGAGCTGCTGAGAATAGGGGAGGGGTGAGCAGAGCTGGGAACAGGCCCGCAAGAAACTGGCAGTGGGGGCCCCTTCCCTCCAGAGGGGATTGCATTACCCCTCCGTGGCTGATCCCAGCCTTCCCTCCTCTCCTCATTCTGTGC
Organism: Chrysemys picta bellii; assembly: GCF_011386835.1. Taxonomy (NCBI): domain Eukaryota; kingdom Metazoa; phylum Chordata; order Testudines; family Emydidae; genus Chrysemys; species Chrysemys picta. The sequence continues at coordinate 12,348,923 of NC_088814.1, read as the reverse complement.
TCTGCTGCCTGGACTCTCCCGGGGATCCTACTTCCCACCCACTGCAGTTTGGCTGTTCCATAGTCTGCTGGGTACCAGGCGCTGTGCAGAGAACTGCTAAGAGCAAGGATTGAAGAGGCAGCACGCATCCGGCCATGAACTTTTGCTTAGTCTCTCTGGAGTGATGTGAATGGGAGAGGCCAGGTTGTGCCTTTTGAGTCTTGCCAGGGCTCCTAGAGAATCCTCCTAATTGTCCCCTGACTGGTGTGGCCCCATGTCCCTTGACTGGCGGGTGCTCCCTCCTCTTGCAGGCTCTCCACAAGAGCTATTTGCAGAGCCTGGACAGCATGCTCAGGGGCCTGCTGAGCGAGACCCCCAGCTTGGAGAAGCTGCAGCACCTCTTGGAGGTGAGTAGAATGGGACGGTCTGGGGTGGAATTGCCCCTGAACCCTGTGGGAGGGCAGCAAACGAGAGATTAGAAGAGCCACATTTCCATTGTGTCCTTCCAGCTTGGACCCAGCCGGCCACACTTTCCCAGAGCTGCCAGTGCAGGGGGAAGGAGCTGGGACTGTCAGCCAGCGCTCTGCCCGATTGCATTAAGCACTAACAGTGAGCAGCAGGCCTGGCTGGGGACTGAGAGACTGAAACCCCTGTGAGATGCAGGACATGGGCCTCTGAGAAAAATCTCTGGCTCCTTTCTAGGGAGACCCTGAGATACAGGAGGAGCCTCAGGGAATCAGCTCTTCTGTCCTAGGGACACTGCAGTTCCCGGAGGGATTGTCCTCACGGCCGTTCCATCCATCCTACCAAGGCCCTTGCAGCTGGGGTCTGGGGTCCAGGGCATGTGCCTTGATCCTGACGTGCCGTTCATGGATCAGGGGTTCAGGGCAAACGGACCAGCCCTAAGACTGACCATTGTCCCAGCCTGGAGAGACGATGAGCTTGTGCTCAGCAAGACGTGGGCAGTGTCATGGACCCCCTTTTCAAGCTCTGCGACCAGGGGTCAGCTGTTCCACCCTGAGCGCAAGGTGTAAGCCCCATGGGGACCGGGAGAGGCTCGTTTGTAGAGCATGTACGCCTGCCCACTGACCCTCCCCTGCCTCCTTCTCCCGCAGCACATCCATGTCTGGCTCCAATCAAAAAGGGCCCTGGAGAGAGCTAGGGCCATACAGAGCAGCGCTGCCCTGCTCGAATTTGCCACCTCCCTGCCTGGATTTGACGTAAGTGACCTTTGACCCCAGCATCCTGCAGAGTCAGGGCTTGAGTCAAGTTCCTCATCCGTGGCTAATTGGTCCCCCCTGGGTCCGCAAGGGACTGCGTTCCATAGGCCACGGGCTGGCAGATTTGTGCCTGGCCTCAGGGCCCTTGTTATTCTGGAGCAGCTAGGCAGTAAGTGCTCATAGAGGGCCTTTGCCCTGGTCCCTTTGCTCCAAGCTCCCTTGGGGGCAGAGAGCTCTCGCTCCTCTCGCCCAGCGCCTCCTACAGAGGGGTGGGAGCAGAGCTCTGGCCCAGGGGCGCTGGAGAGCTGAAGGGAGAAGGTTGATGGATTCCCCTCTCCTCCTTCCACCAGACCTCCTCCGACTTCTCCATGGCAGGCGACTTTGTGCTGCAGCTGGGTCTCCATGTATCCCACCCAGCCGAGGACATCAGCCGGCAAGCCAGGGGTGGGATATATTGGCTGCACAGGCTCCTGGTGCAGAAGAGGGGTAAGAACCCAGCTGGGCAATGGGACCCCATGGAAACAAGCCTCTCGGAGACTAGCTCCAGCTGGCCATTGGGACGCCTAGAGGACTAAGGCCTCTCTGTTTAGACTCACTGTAGCAGGGAAGAGGAACCCCAATAGTAACAAGGCCCCTCCTTTGAGACTCCCTCTGCTGGGCAATGGGACCCTACAGAAAGAAGCCCCCTCCTCTGACACCAATCCCACCTTAGATGATGATTCTTTCTCTTCCCCTCTCTCTGAATTAGGGAGATGAGTGTGAAAGTGCCAGGGAAATTGGCTGCTTTATTTCAGAGCCCGGCTCTGTCCCCAGCCCAGGGAAATAGCCCACCCACAGGGCAGCCAGCTCGTGAGGGGACAGGAACAGAGCTATTGAGAGACATGGAGGGAAAGAGCCCATCATGAGGGCAGGGGTAGGAGCAGAGACCACAGGGGAAGGACACAAAGCTTGTAGGATGTCACCAGTTGGGTAGTCAGGGCCAGATCCTGACTTCAGTGGGTGTGGGGGGTTCTCAGTATTAGACATCACCATTAACAGGCACCCACTCCCAGAGCACAATGACTCTAAGGGTCACATGATTACTGTGATGACTAAAACAAATCCCCCTTCTGGTACTAAACCGCCTGGTATGGACCCTGCGATTCCATTGGGCTGTGGATGCCACGAGGACCCTGGCCAGTGTGCACCCAGACGGAAACCGGCAGTGAAAGCGGAATGTCAAACCTCCCCAATGGGTGTGTCTTTCTCCCCCAGGGCTCAACATCACCGAGGGAAGAGAGCTGTGGTGCCGGGAAGGGCTCCAGGATACCGAGCGCCTGGGCTATAGAAACCTGGCCAGGGTGGGAGAGGTAAGGACTCTCTGCCGGTGCATTGCAGCAGCTCAGGTGTGGAGCTGTCTCCCCCTGCAGTGAGTGTGTCATGGACACAGGGCAAGAGCCTGCTACTTATTTGCAGCAGAGTATGTGAGGTTCCTGGGAATGTCAGTGGGGTGAGGCGTGGGAATGAACCAGATCTAAAAGGCCCCTCACCTCTAGCGGGTGAGCTGCAGGAGATATCGCTGCTGGGAGCAGTAGAGTGTCTGGGTGAGCTGGTTTCAAAGTGCGGAGACCCATTTCCAGCATCTCATGGCACCTGGGTTGAATCCTGCTCCAGAAAGAGCTATTGGAGGCCTCAGTGCCTGCAGCCTCTTACTGAAGGGGGTTCTTTGGTCCATGGGACCCCAAAGGTTGGCTGCCCCAGGACTCTTCTCCACCTTGTGAGCCACCAGAGGGATTTGGAGCCTGGTTCTGAGCCATTGCAAGGGCTCTGGTTCTGTTGGTTTTAGGTCTTTGGTGAGATATTCACTGAAGATCAGAAAAGAACTTTTCTTCAGGGGGCGCTGCAGGCCATACACCACCCCCTGCTCCATGTCAGCCAGGCTGGGCTGCTGCTCACCTACTCCATCCTGGGGGAAGCCAGCCAGCTGCTAGGGGACGAGGTAACCAAAGAGGGATCAACTGGGGAGGGAACCCCAGGGCCTTTCACCTCCAGGCCATTGACAGTCACTCCCATCCCATCCCCATGCGCTGACCTGGGAGCAAGGAGAGGATGAACCCAGGCAGGTGCCATTGGTGGGTGCCAGCTTGTCCCCTGAGCAGCTCAAAGCAGGGCAGACCCAGCTCTCCAGCAAGGCTATTTCCTAACAGGCATCACATCAACACGACATGCTGCCATTGCTCATGCTAGGGGCTGCCAACTCCCCTAGCCACCTCTGTGAGCCGTTCATCCCCTCCGGGCCTCAGGCCGGTTCCTAGTGCTCTGGGATCATGTTATCCCAGCAACCACCTGCTCTGGGAGAGCTGGAGAAGACAGTCAGCGGAGGCTGCTTAAGTGCCCCATTCCCCAGAGCTACTGTCCATGGCATCATGTTAAGGATGGGGGATCCCTTGGGGAAAGGTGTCCACTTCCTCTCACCCCCCGGCACTACTGCCCAAAGCCTCCCAGCCCCGCAGCTGGAGGGGGCGAGGGCGGCTGAGGGGATTCTGGGGAGCCGAGCGGAATCCTCAGCTGGGTTGGGAGGTAGAACAGCTCTCGGGGGGACTGAGAGGACTGGGGGCAGGAGTTCATTCCCCAATGGTGGGAGAGGGGATGGGAGTCACTGGAGAAGAGACGAGATTTTGTCTCGGGGGTTGGGTGGGGGAATCCGTCCCTCAGACATGGGGGGTAGGGAGGAAATTTTGCTGGCTCCCGGTGCCGTTAATCCCCTTTGTTCTCGTGGGTGTCGGAGTCTCTGATTGATCCTTGTTCCCTGGCAACAGGGGGACATTACAGCAAAGGTGATATCCGAGCTCTTTGCTATCAGGAGATTGAGCCAGGTGCCCAAAGCGCTGCAGGGGCTGTGCTCCACGTGGCAGCCTTGAAGACCCACCCCCCGCTTCACATGACTAGAAGCCCCCAGCCCCTGCCACAGGTACTGCTCTGTCTCACTGTGCCTGGGGGGGAAGGGCTGGGGGAAGCGGCCATAGAGCCCACAGCACTGAGAGAAAGCCAGGCCGAGCACCTCGCTCTCACCACCCTGCCCCACCCCGACCCCTGGAGCTGGGGCCAGGCCAGATAATGGTTCGGAAGAATCAGGCTGTGGGGCTGGCCCAGAAATGAGAGCATCCGCAGAACCAGGGGTTATGCTCAATAGCCATTGCAGTCTGGGAGGGGTGGCCTGACATGAAGCCCCTCCCCTGTCGTCACTGCTCAGACCTTCCCATGGCCCGTGTCACCCCTGACGCAGCGAATGTCTGACCATCCCCCACCTCGGGCCCAATCCACCCACCTGGTATCTGAACCCTTCCCAGCCAGGAATGAAACTCGCCCCTAACAGTCTGGGGCAGGGAAGGATCCTCCCCATCTGGCAGGTGGGAACTGAGACGTAGAGGAAGGGCTGTGGGCCTGGTCACACAATCCTGGGTGGAGATCTGGGAAGTGGACTGGGTCCCAGCCTAGAGCCTTTCCCGCAGGGGCACTTTCACTTTCTGCCCTTTATTCTCCTCTCCAGCTAGGGGGTCTGTGAGTGTGAAATGAACAGGGAGGGTGATGGGGTCCTGGCACATAGCCTGCATGGGAGCTCCCCTTGGCTTGGACCCCAGGGTCAGAGACATCTTGGTCATCCTGCTGTCCTTCTTCTATTGCTAGGAAGGGAGTCCACCGATGAGGGGTCTCTCGGGCTCCAGTAAGCCATCCTCATTCCCGCCCGCATGTACCACCCTGCCCTGCCCTGCCCTGCCCTCCGGTTTCCTCGCTGTTGCCTCTTGGCATGACCCTTCTTGGCTCCAGATTTTGGTTATGAACCCCGGCTCAGTATTTTCCTTACCTTTCTCTAGCCTCGCTCCAGTCCCTCCACCTACCCGCTCCAGCATTGCCTCCTCCTCCTGATCTTCCCCAACCCCTTGGATTTTGACTACCCGGATTTGACCTTCAGCGTGTCTGTGGACTTTGGCTTGAGAATGGACTTGGATGATCTTTGGTCTGACCACCCGGCTTCGACCTCTGGCCTGGACTTGGACACTGGCTCTGGTTCTGCTTCTGCTTTGTTGATGGACTCTGATCTCAGTTTTGATCCTGGTGTGTCCCTGGACCTCGATTCTAGCATCACTCTTAGCCTAGGTGCCATCCGTGTGCAAAAGGGGACCCATCACACCAGGTGTGAACCATGGCCTCACTACATGAGCCTGGCCCGGTGCTGCCCCTACTGGAGTTGTGCAATGGAAATGACTGAAAATGTAGGGGTTCCTTTAAACAACCTCCACCAGCATTCTTGATTTGGACACCCGGCCATAGTATAATGGCCCTACCATCAATCAAACCCTAACCCCCCACTTGATTCCTTAAGCCCAACCCCTTGACCCCTTAGTCCCTCCCACCTGTCACTGGAAATCCCGCCCCATGGGGGTATTACTTCCGGGGTCAAGGCGGCCACATGACCAGACGCAAGGTGTGTCATGTGACACCTCTAAGAACTCCTCCCATCACCATCTACCAATCAGAATGGGTTTCATCCCAAAAGGACCACCCCGAGAGGACATTTGACCAATCAGGGTGCCTTCCGGGGTGGGGTGACCTGACCAGAAGTGGGCCGTGTGACCCCTCTAAGAACTCCTCCCACCACCCTCTACCAATCAGGATGGGTTTCGTCTTGAAAGGACCATCCCAAGAGGAGATTTGACCAATCAGGGCGAGGTCCGGGGCAGAGTGACCTGTTCAGAAGTGGGCCACATGACCCTACTAAGAACTCCTCCCAAGGCCCTCTGCCAATCAGAGTGCAGCACCATTACCCCATCAGTCCCAGTGCTGGACAGAAGAGGCCATCTCTTACCAACGACACATGTTTTAGAAATTGTGGAAAGGCTGTTGAGAGGAAAGATGAACTCCTTCACCACCCCCGTGAAAACTTCGAACTTTGTTTTAGCCCCGAATGTCTTTGACCATACGCAGAGAAAGCGCTACATCAGCAACAGTTTGAGGAGGAGGAGGGAGCGACCGAGGGGAGCCCTTTGGCCCAGCTGTTGATGGATATGCCGGAACCCGAACCCAAAACCAAACTGCTTGTGAGACACCGTGATGAGCATGGTGGCCTCTCTTTGTTCACCCTCTTAGAGGTGAAATGCGATCACGTCTTGCGGGAGTCACCGGTGGACAAGGTGAATGGAAAAGACAGCGCTCAGGTAAATGAACGATTAAGAAGAGACGGTCGAGGTCTTGCGGCCAACATAGATCTTTTGGAACACCTCATTGCCCATGACGGAAGATGATACGTTCAGTTCTGCCATGGCATTCAGAAACACACCCCATTGTTTAGGTACATGTCTGCTAGGAACAGAGCGCGTCTGGGTGACGGCCCTGTCTAAGTCGAGCATGTTAGAATCATTAGCCACAGAGCTTTTATACACAAAAGCCCCTTTATCGTTCCATGAAGAGATATTTTCGTCCTGGCGCAGTTTATTTAGCAATACTAACGCTTATTCACGTTATCCAACACCTCCTGAGCAACAGAGTCTGAGGTCTTTGGTGTTTCTGGAGGTTTGGCAGTTACACTCTGTTCCTGTTCTGGGAGAAACAGACTTATTTTCCCTTTATCCGCATCGTTCTGCTTCACGTACATTAGGTACTTTTGAAGCCCGGCGCTGTAAAGTTTAGCCTTTTTGTATTCGGCTACGTCAGTTCTTTGAAGAACAGACTTCATTTCAGCATCCAGTAAGCGAGTTGCGGTCGTTCTAATATTTTCCTCTGCCAGAGGGGGAGCCCTTAATTGCTCCAGCTGATGGCTGGGCACCAGGTACATTTTTTCTGCATACTCCATTATCGATTAGTTAAAAGCCCCGTTATCAGAGAGATAGCAAAACTTAACAGAGGGCCGATAAACCCCCCAGACTGCTTCACCACATGCTTCTTTCTTTTAAGTGAAACACTTTTATTACAAAAAGAACAGGAAAGCGTGCGTCTCTTTTTCAGCACGCGCACTTGATTCTGTGCTAAAGGTACGTTTCCTTTTAAGGTATTGAGCGCTATTTCTGAGATGGCCACTACTAGATCGTCAGAGGCCTAACACAGTATAGCCCTCCTTTGCTGCGGGGACGATTTGCTAAGTCATTTTAAAAGGCCCAGGTTGCTCTTCACGCAGCTAGACAGGTTTTTGGTCAGCAGCCCCGGCTGTTAAAAGGGTGCCTGGCAATAATTCATCTCTTTTTATACCCCCTGTTGTTCTTTTCAAAGTATAAACCGCTGGCCAGTCTGGAGGAAAAAGACCAGTTCTTAGTCTATAAGCTTTTGGTGTGGAAGGATTTAAATCCACCACCAGGTAGCCATAAGGTCTTTTGGTAGCATCCTCAAAAGCTTCTAGAAGGAATTGAGCTTTGCCGGGGTACATTTGCCGAGCGAGCGTAGCGATTTGTCATTTATCCCTGGGGTTTTGAACAGAACCATGTACTTTGTGTTTAGGTTAATCGTGAGACTCTTTTTTCCCTAGCAAACTCCAGCATTGCAGGAGTTTTCAGTCCTTCGTTTTTTATTCACACCCCCTAGAGCGCATGCTCTGGGTTTGTGAATGTGTGTGGTTCTGCGCACGTTCAGAGCCCCTAGAGCGCATGCTCTGGGTTTGTGAATGTGGGCGTTTTCACTCACAGTTTCCTCAGGGTTTGGTGTGGCGGCGGCCGCTAAGGAACTGGAGTTGTAGTTGTGTTGTTGCAATACCTCGGGGAGGACCAAAAAAAAAAAACATTTTACAAAACTGAACTTTACCATCCTTCTCACCCACACCTATGTATTTACTTAAAATACAAAACCTCATAGAACAACCAAACCAATAAGCAAAATATATTTACGGGGCTTCATCCATCCATCAATCACTGATGATGGTGAATTTTCCTTTTCAGCTCTCTCTTTCCTTTTTCTTTTGAGCTTGTTTTCCCTCTGCTCTAAGGATCTCTCATGTTTTGACCGTACTGCGGAGCAAACAACATTATTATAAAACAAATGAAACTGTCTTGTAAACTTAAAAAATAAAATATTCATTAAGGTGTTTTTCTATTTAAAAAGTCACAGCTTTAAAACAAATAATCCATTTCAGGCTGTACAACAAACACAGGTTTTGAGTTTATTTCTACCACTTAAAAACAAAACAAAACAAAACAAAACAAACAACAATAAACCCACAAATTTTTTTTTAAAAATACATCTAATTTTGCAGAATAAAAAACCAAACTGCTTTTAAAATCCATTTTAAAACATATTTTGCACAGTAAAAAACCTTGTTAGTTTGAAACAAACCAAATACTTTTTAAAAACCTACACCTATGCCTTGCACAGACCCCTCTCACACACAAAACAGCAGCTTTATAAAACACACCAAACCAAGTTTGCAGCCCTATACTTTTCAATAACCCCCCCATGCATTTAAATGGCCCATGCTTGTTCTGTCCCTCAGCCATGTGTGCTTGGGCCTTTGGGTTAGTTACTATTATTCCCCCAATTGCCTCAAACCCATTAAAAACAACACATTATGCACAGTAAAAAAACCTGTTAGTTTGAAACAAACCAAGTACTTTTAAAAACCCTACACCTATGCCTTGCACAGACCCCTCTCTCACACAAAGCAGCACATTTTAAAAAAAATACTTTTCAATAACGCCCCCACGCATTTAAAAGCCAATTTCAAAAAAGTTCCCTTTCACTATGGGATAAAGTGTTGCAAGCACATGCTTGTTCTGTTCCCCCCCATGTGTGTTTGGGCCTTCAGGTTAAAGAACAAGAACAAATTGTAGTTAGTATTGCCACCAAATCCCTATACAACTTGCGTAATACCTAAAGTTTTAAAAAAAAGTATTAAGCACAACTATAGTTAAAATGGTTTTTACCTTGGCCTGTTGGTGAACTGCAGCTTAAAGTTACTGGTTCCATGCTAAGCAGATCACACTGCAAGGAAGATAGACACCATTAGGGTTACCATATCTCATAAATAAAAAAAAGAGGACTCTCCACGGGCCCTGGCCCCGCCCATTTCCCCACCCCTAGCCCCGCCCCAACTCCATCCCTTCCCCATCCTAACCCCACCCCTTCCTCCCTCCCACTCCCAGCCAGAGGGAAAGGGCTGCCCCAGCGCTACCGGCTTCAGGGTTTGCCGGGCAGCCCCCAGACCCTGCGCCCCCAGCTGGCACTTCCCCAGTGCAGCTGGAGCCCGGGAGGGGAAGCGCCCAGTCGGGGGCGCAGGGTCTGGAGGCTGCCCGGCAAACCGTGAAGCCAGTAGCACTTGGGCTTTGGGCAGCCCCTATGCCTCCGGACCCTGCGCCCCCAGCCGGGCACTTCCCCTCCCGGGCTCCGGCGGCGCAGGGTCCGGAGGCACGGGGGCTGCCCGAAGCCGGTAGCTCTCGGGAAGCCCGGCTCTTAAACAGAGCCGAAGAGGAGCAGAGCCTCCAGCCGCGGTGGCTCTGCTCCTCCCCGACTCTTCGGCTCTGTTTAAGAGCCGGGCTGCCCGAGCGCTACCGGCTTTGGGCAGCCCCCGTGCCTCTGGACCCTGCGCCGCCAGAGCCCAGGCGGGGAAGTGCCCGGCTGGGGCGCAGGGTCTGGAGGCACGGGGGCTGCCCGAAGCCGGTAGCGCTCGGGCAGCCCGGCTCTTAAACAGAGCCGAAGAGTCGGGGAGGAGCAGAGCCGCCATTTTCCCGGATATGTTCGGCTTTTTGGCAATTCTCCCCGGACGGGGGTTTGACTGCCGAAAAGCCGGACATGTCCGGGAAAAAGAGGACGTATGGTAACCCTAGACACCATTATTTTCCAAAGACAGCATGGGCAAAGAGTGGCATTTCAGAGTTAAAGACAGCAAGCCTTACCTCTTTCTGCAGTCCAGCAGCCATTCAAGAACGTTTCTGTTGAAAAGGACAGTCTCCAACATACCTGAGCTTTTTATAGTATCTTAGCCCATTGTTTCAAACAGACTTCAACATAGTAGCTAGCATGTTAATTTAATCATCACAGCTCTGAAAGAATAGATCCTTAAGGACTTTAGGCACCTCTCCCATAGCACACCCTTTTGTGATCTGGGGTGGGGGAACCAAGTTGTCTGCACAACAGGGCTATTTTTTTAAGTAAGTTAAAATACATTTTTCAGTAGGGCCATCTTACAGTATCGAGCAGTACCCATTTCCAAGTGGGGGGCCCTTTGCAGATATTAATGAATGTCTTGGGGCTTTTTTATTAAACATGTCTTTCATGCTTAAAGTTTGGGGGGGGGGGGTCCTAGAAAGAATGACCCATAGCAATCAACCAACTCCAGGGCCATATTTAAACCATCCAATAGTGTCCCACCAACTCCTGGGGTCATATTTAAACTGTCCAATGGAGTTCTGCCAACTCCAGGGGTTATATTTAAACTTTCCAGTCGCATCTGCAAATTCCTGAGGTTTTATTTCATTTCATATTAATCAGAACTCACCATCCACACCCACCCACCCCCCTCACTATGGGTGCACCCCCATCAAATTTAACCCTATGGCAACAAGGGTAAGTAATCGCAGTCACCCTGGCTATTCAGTGAGGGGGGGAGGTGTAGTTAAACCCATTCAGTTCAACTCTGTTGTACTCAAACACATGTCTGAACAAGCCCTGTTTGTTTTATTGTAAGCACATTTTTTTAGGATTTTTTCCTCCTCCCACAACATACATTTCAGCTTTTTGCTGTAAATGGGTCACTTTTATACAAAAACCCCACAAGAGCTAGGTGCTCACAAACAATTTATTTTTTATTTAAAAGTCATACAGCTCCTTGAAAACAAACCAAGATGCTTCATTAAAACTTTCAGAAAAGAAATAGTGTAAGCACCCCACTGCTTGTTTTTTGATTTACACAACCCCCAGTTCCTAACCCATTACACCTCCTCCTCGACCGTCGCTTCTTAATCATTCATTTAGCTGTGCGATGTCTTTTCCATTCACTTTGTCCACCGGTGACTCCCCCAAGCCGTGATCGCATTCCACCTGTAAGGGGGTGGACAAAGAGAGGCCTCGGGGCTAAAACAAAGTCCAAAGTTCTCACGGGGGTAGTGAAGGAGTCCATGTTTCCACTCAGCAGCCTTTCCACGATTTCTAAAACACGTGTTCTTGGTAAGAGATGGTCTCCTCTGTCCGGCGCTGGGACTTATGGGGTAATGGTGCTGCACTTTGATTGGCAGAGGGCTTTGGGAGGAGTTCTTAGTGGGGTCATACGGCTCACTTCCGGATGGGTCACCCCACCCCGGATCTCACTCTGATTGGTCAAATTCTCCTCTTGAGGCAGTCCTATCAGGGCAAAACACATCCTAATTGGTAGAGGACGGTGGGGGGAGCTCTTAGAGGCATCACACAAGCCACTTCCAGACGGGTCACCCCACTCCGGAACTCGCCCTGATTGGTCAAATCTCCTCTCGGGGTGGTCCGTTCGGGATGAAACCCATCCTGACTGGTAGAGGGTGGTGGGAGGAGTTCTTAGGGGGGTCACATGACACACCTTGCTTCCAGTCATGTGGTCACCTTGATCCCGGAAGTAACACCCCCATGGGGTGGGACTTCCAGTGACAGAAGGGAGGGACTAAGGGTAAAAGGGTGGGGCTTAAGGGGTCAAGAGGCGGGGGTTAGGGTTTGATTGATGGTAGGACTATTATAGTACTGCTGGGTGTCCGAGTCAAGAATGGTGGAGTAGCTCCAGAGACGGAGGTTGGTTAAAGGAACCATAGAATCATAGAATATCAGGGTTGGAAGGGACCTCAAGAGGTCATCTAGTCCAACCCCCTGCTCAAAGCAGGACCAATTCCCAACTAAATCATCCCAGCCAGGGCTTTGTCAAGCCGGGCCTTAAAAACCTCCAAGGAAGGAGACTCCACCACCTCCCTAGGTAACGCATTCCAGTGCTTCACCACCCTCCTAGTGAAATAGTGTTTCCTAATATCCAACCTGGACCTTCCCCACTGCAACTTGAGACCATTGCTCCTTGTTCTGTCATCTGCCACCACTGAGAACAGCCGAGCTCCATCCTCTTTGGAACCCCCCTTCAGGTAGTTGAAGGCTGCTATCAAATCCCCCCTCATTCTTCTCTTCTGGAGACTAAACAATCCCAGTTCCCTCAGCCTCTCCTCATAAGTCATGTGCTCCAGACCCCTAATCATTTTTGTTGCCCTCTGTTGGACTCTTTCCAATTTTTCCACATCCTTCTTGTAGTGTGGGGCCCAAAACTGGACACAGTATTCCAGATGAGGCCTCACCAATGTGGAATAAAGGGGAACGATTCACGTTCCTCGATCTGCTGGCAATGCCCCTACTTATACAGCCCAAAATGCCATTAGCCTTCTTGGCAACAAGAGCACACTGTTGACTCATATCCAGCTTCTCGTCCACTGTGACCCCTAGGTCCTTTTCTGCAGAACTGCTACCTAGCCATTTGGTCCCTAGACTGTAGCAGTGCATGGGATTCTTCCGTCCTAAGTGCAGGACTCTGCACTTGTCCTTGTTGAACCTCATCAGGTTTTTTTTGGCCCAATCCTCTAATTTGTCTAGGTCCCTCTGTATCCGATCCCTACCCTCTAGTGTATCTACCACGCCCCCTAGTTTAGTGTCATCTGCAAACTTGCTGAGAGTGCAGTCCACACCATCCTCCAGATCATTAATAAAGGTATTAAACAAAACCGGCCCCAGGACCGACCCTTGGGGCACTCCGCTTGAAACCGGCTGCCAACTAGACATGGAGCCATTGATCACTACCCGTTGAGCCCGACGATCTAGCCAGCTTTCTATCCACCTTACAGTCCATTCATCCAGCCCATACTTCTTTAACTTGGCGGCAAGAATACTGTGGGAGACCGTATCAAAAGCTTTGCTAAAGTCAAGGAATAACACATCCATTGCTTTTCCCTCATCCACAGAGCCAGTTATCTCATCATAGAAGGCAATTAGGTTAGTCAGGCACGACTTCCCCTTCGTGAATCCATGCTGACTGTTCCTGATCACTTTCCTCTCCTCTAAATGTTTCATAATTGATTCCTTGAGGACCTGCTCCATGATTTTTCCATTGCACAACTCCAGTAGGGGCAGAACCGGGCCAGGATCATGTAGTGAGGCCATGGTTCACACCTGGAGTGATCTGGCTACTTACTTGCAGAGAGCCTGCTTTTATGCAAAAAGTTGCACAACCTGATGTCACATGCTGCATCTGATAATTAGGTCCAGTGGTAGGAGCCTAGGTCGCAGCGAGGTGCAGGATGGCACCTAGGCTAAGACTGGTGCTAGAATCAAGATCCAGGGACACACCAGGATCAAAACCGAGATCAGAGTCCATCAACAAAGCAGAAGCAGAACCAGAGCCAGTGTCCAAGTCCAGGCCATTACCCCATGCTATGAATCTCACAATTGTTGGCTCCCAGGAAATCTGCAAAGGTTTTCCTCAAACTTCATCTGCGAGGATTTCCAATCTAACACTCATTTGGGCACAGGACAAATGGAAGACAGATTTCAAAACACACTATGGACATTTTAACTGTCTGATATGCTATTGGAGCTAACTAACAGTCCCCTGACCTTGCAACCCTTCATCAGTGATGTATCTGGGAACAGTGTCATCTATTCAGGTGACATACTCCTCTTTTCGGAGAACCCAGAGCAGCACACACACCTCATCCGGACCTGGAGAGGTTTCGGCAGCGTGGTCTCAACACAGAATTGGTAAAGCGTATCTCCAGCGAACTCTCCACAGAGTTTAGGGGGTACATCCTCTCCCCAGAAGGTGTTACGATTGATGCAAATAAGGTGGAAGCCATTCATAAATGGGACAAAGTTTGAAGTCCTCAGCGCTTCCTAGACTTCACCAGCTTTACTGCTGCATTGGCCCAGGGTTCTCAGAGCCAGTAAACCCCGAGAGCTTCCTCCACAAAATGGCCACATTCGTTTGGTCATCCAAGTTCCAACAAGCCTGCAAACAGCTCAGAATTGCCTTCACCACTGCATCTATTCTGACGCACAGCATTCATCATGGAAGTAGACGCATCTACTATGACCACCAGGGCCTGCTTTGTTTGGTGCTGCCAGATGTGGACTGAAATTCAGACTTAGCTTGACACACGTGACTTCTGCGCTTTCACCAAGGCACCACGCACCTAACTTCTTGGCATCTCAGGCCTCTGAAGACCCTGCTCCGTCCATGGCAGCCATTGCCAAGAATTTCACTCATTCAAATGGCCACATGATGGAACTGACTCTCATAGATCACCTGACCAAGATGGCGAGCTTCATCCCTCTGTGCACGAGTACCTTCGGCTAAGAGGACAGATCAGCTCCAAATTTCCAAAGGCCAATGACACCTTTGTTTTGCTAACTATAGATTTCCCACTGATTTCATGCCACACTACGAATAGTCACTCCGCACTTCCCAGCTATCGACCTGGGTCAACGAATTGACCACATTCAAGAAGAACGAAGGGAGCCCCTCGAGGTCACTAGGAAGGAGTCAGATATTATACGGACTGCTGATGACAAGAGGGAAGCCATTTGCTGAAGGGAGGTAGCAAGTCCCTGGCACTGACCGAATCCCTAAGCCCCGTCTGTTGCAGCAGTTCCTGACCCATCCCCCTTGGCTGACCTTCTGATCCCATCCTCCTCCCCTGGCTCTAGGGAGCAAACTCTGGGTCCCTTCCCTCACTCTGGCACAATCCGTGCCCAGAGGGACCGAGCCCCTCACAGACAATGGGACTGTCCTACCTTCTCCTCCTTGTGGGGGGGACTACTACCCCCATTTTACAGACAGGGAATGAAGGTGATGAAATGACCTCTCCAAAGTCACACCTGGAAATGTGGAGGAGATCTGGGAACTGGACTGGGTTTTACAGGAGTGCCCTCCCCACAGAGGCAGCTTCACTTTCTGCCCTTCGTTCTCTCCTCCCCTCTTGGCCCGTCTTCGATGGGGATCTCTGAACCGGGAATGAGCAGGGGCTTCCTCCTCCTCTGTCTTTGAATGTCTGGGATCTGTCCCCAGCAATGCAGCCTGCAGCTGGCCCAGCTTGGGGAGCCATGACCTCATCCTGTGAAATCGAGACGTGCTGGCTCTCAGTGATGCTAGATGGAAAACCACGCACCCCACACAGAGGTAGGAACTGCCCATTCCCAGGTTGTTCTGAGGAGCCAGGATTCCTCCAGGAGCTGGGGAAGGGCACAGTGAGCAGTCTGTCAGAGGTAGGGGAGGATCGTGTGAGGGGAGGGTCTAAGAGAGGAGGAGGGTGAGCTAGGCTCTGTATTTGGGCTTGGCAGGGATCAAGAGAAGGGACGGGGCTATTAGAGGGCAATGCGAGGTGCAAGGGGTGTCGGAGATGGGGGCAAGGCCTGAAAAGTTCAGCTACTTTAGATGAGTTGTGCCAGAGAATCACCGGTTGAGGTGACTGAAAGCTCTGAACTGGGGCTGGCCGAAAGCATCCTCCTCAGATGGGAACATCCCAAATGTCTGCAGAAGCTCAGCCTCTGAGGTGAACGTTGTGGCCCAAACCTCTCTCTGCTCTGTACCTCGCAGGATTCCAGCCGGCTGTTCCAATCCAGGGGGAAAACTGTGCCACTGAAATCACACAGCACCTGTGCAGTGAAGTGCCACTTAAACCCGCTGTGATGCACAGACCTTGCCCTGGCTGTCTGCACAGGCCTGAATTTCACCCCTTCAGAGTGTAAGGAAATAATTGGCTGAAGGCCTTTTTTTCTTTTTGGATGGCTGTCTAGTGGGGAAAAACTATGGGGATTTTTAACCTGTTTGGCTCCCATGACTGGTGCTTCAATGATGCAGACAAGTGCTGATGCATTGGTTGATTTCCCCACCTTTTAATCTACTCTCTTCTTCTCTTTTAACAGGTATTCTAAGGGCACCCCGTGCTTCATATGGGCATTCTTGGGTGGGCAGATTGCATCAGACCTGCACTTGAATAAATAATAGTGAATGAAATATGCAGACACTAAAGTTCTGCAGCCAAATTCTCAGAAACCTTCCTCTTCAATGGAGGATCAGGATTTTGTTTCTAATTGATTTGTTTAAAAAGTGCTAAGCAGATGCTACACTGTAATAAGAGGAAACAGAAGCAAAAACTGAAAGAATGTTACTGAAACCAATGAACAGATGCGGAGAGTGGAAACACAGCAAAGCAAACAAATGACTACTATGAGTAAATAACCTGAAAGCAAATGGAGAAGAAAAGCTCATCTGGGTAATTGTGGCTCTTGGGACAAAAATCAGGTTCCTGGTATGTAGCCTGGCTGAGATCATACCTTTTCCCTGGATCCCAGACCTGGGCTACAGACGTCATTCTCTGTGTGATGTCCTTATTTTATTCCTAGGGAAAGGATCCCCAACGGAGATGTAAGGATCCTGGACTCTAATGTCTGCAAGAAGCTTCAGCCACCTTCACAGGTAGAAGTCACTGTCTTTCCTACAATGCCACTAGTGCCCTTTCTGCTCTCCAGATCTGCTCCCTCCAGCAGGACAGAGACACCCCTTAACTCCCCGAGTCCTGATTTCCTAAAATTCAAGGGGCTGAGGGTTTGCATTGCCTCCACCATCAGAGACTTTTTCCTATGGGAATCTCCCTAGAGCAGGGGAGAAATCTGTTCTTCCATTAGAATGAGACTGCTCAGTAAATCCACTCACACTGACCTCATCTCAGCTGCTTTGTTTATCCGAGATTAGTGATATCTTTGGAAAACACTTAGGGTGCCGGGGTGTGAGGTGGAGCAGGGGAGACGGGCGCTCCAGCAGATTCCCCTGAAGAACACCACCCTGTCTTTCTCTGGTCAAGCTCAGACTCGCCGTCCATTGTGGAAGTGAAGACCGGATGGGTGCTGCTGGATTGACCTTGATGTGCCATGTCCTTGTGTGGATGAAGGACCTACATCTCAGGGATGGCCAGCAGCAGATGTAACATATGTGTCCAGGAATAGGCTAAACAACCTACACTGATAGGTAAGTAAAATCATGGCCATGTGTAGACATCACAGGAATTGGTGGGGATTGAACCAGGGTCCTTCAGCACAAGCCCCTCTCACTCAGTGTCAACCAATCCAGCTCCACCCACTAGATTACATCCCTGTCCATTGTCACAGAACCCAGGAGCCCTGATTCTCAGACCCGGGCCTCACATCACCAGGCCAAACCGCCTCCCATTATGGGTGCTGTAGAAGGGACCATTGGCAAAAACCCCTCTTCATTCCCCCTGTCAGAGACTGCAGCCATGGGTGACAAGAGAATGAGCTGAGATCTCCCCTGTGGGAATCCGAGAGGCTGCATATTTGGGGTTTCACAGGGAAGGCCTCTGGCAGCCGTTGACAGAGTGTTCCTGGGAGGAGATTTTCCGTCTCTAACAAAGGGTTTCTGTTCCCCCAGATCTCAGCCGCTCAGCAGAATGCAGGAGAGCCGAGTGCTGATGGGCTAGAGGGGTCCCAGGAGTC
Source organism: Chrysemys picta bellii (assembly GCF_011386835.1). NCBI lineage: Eukaryota > Metazoa > Chordata > Testudines > Emydidae > Chrysemys > Chrysemys picta. The sequence continues at coordinate 12,331,266 of NC_088814.1, read as the reverse complement.
GCTGTGCGGCAGGTGCAGTGTCTGCAGTCACCATGGGCCAAACCCTGCGCTCCAGACAACCCAGGCTGTTTCCCTGGATTGCGAAGGGGACTTTGGCTTGGGGAATCAGTTGCTGGTGCCTGTGTCTACAACTGGGATGTTTTCATGAGGCTACTCAATGGTCCATGAATCACCATGCGAGCAAGGGGAGAATGGACATTAGAGAGCGAGGCTGGGACCTCTGCAGAGCTGCTGCAGTCGAGCATCCACAGCCAGAAGAGAGACGACGGGAAACTCGCTTAGATGGCTGCCACAGCCGCAGCAGCTGTCTCATCAAGCTCTGCTCACGCTCTAGACAGCAGAGGCAGGACAAAGAGCCACACAGTGAGAGCCTGGGTTGCAATTAGCAATACGCCATTTTTTCAGTGGATTATGCTGTCCTGACTGTCTATTTCCTGTAAAGTCCACATCCAGCCTCCCTGGATGACCTCAGTGGGAGTTAGGTTCTCCGTGCCCACAGGACAGGGCTGGCCTTACCATGAGGCGAACTGAGGCGGATGCCTCAGGTGACAGACTGTGGAGGGGCGCCACTAGGACCCAGAGTGTAGAAAATTGTGTCTGCTCCTGGTACATATGTATCCTCTCTGCTCTAGACGCACAGAGATGGTGGCGTGCTGGGCTGGAGGAAGGAGGGCACAAGAGATATAACAGGCAGGCAGGAGAAAAGGTGAGATGGAATAACAGAAAGCAACCGGAGCTGCAGGAAGAGAGAGGAGGAGGAGCCTCTTATGTACCTTTCCAGCACCCCCAGGAGCCTGGACTGATTAACACCAGCTTCTCAGGGAGCTTCCTGTTTCCTGCTGCTTCCCTGAACCCACTTGAGGAGAACAGGCAGTGAATTGAGGTAGTAGGAGCCAGTTAGGCCCTTAAGACGCTGATATCTTCCCTCACTCAGGTCCTGCTACCAGCCTGCTTATTTGTCCTCTGGGGCAGCATTCAGAAAAAGAAAGAAAGCAAAGGAAGCTTTTCTATCTAAGCAGGAAGGAGCTCTCCTGAGATACATAGACACAAATGTTCACGGTGAGCCTTCCGGCCCCAGTGAGGATGTGACTGGTGAGGAGATGCCTGATCGTCCAGTTAGTCAGAGTGCAGGTGACCTGGCAGCTACTGCAGCATCCATATCTCCATCTCCAATGGATGTAACCATGCAGATTCCTGAAGAAAAGTATAGATCAGAGAAGAGTGTGGTGGAGGTGCAAGAAACAGCTGCTGCTGAGTTTAGTTCCTTAAATCTAGATGATCCAGGACAGTGGACCCACTTGAGCAGTAGCCTGAGGGACTTCCTTGTACTGCATGGGCCACAGCAGGTGAAAAACGTCATGTTCCCCAAAGACAATGAAAATAGAAGTTTCCTTCCAACACATTACTTGTGTGAAATCCCCAATGGTGACAAAGTGGAGAGGCCATGGCTTATGTACTCAAAAACCCAGAATGCTGCATACTGTTTTTGTTGCAAACTCTTCCAGTTTAATGTTCCAGCCACATTGGGTTCTACAGGAGCAAAGGACTGGAAAAATCTGGCTAGAAATCTGGCATGCCATGAGAAGGCAGCAAATCAAGCGAGAGCATTCCATAGGTGGAAAGAACTTGAGATGAGACTAAGGTTAAAGGCCACCATAGATGATCAGCATCAAGAGAAGATTGCATCAGAGTCTCTTTACTGGCAAAATGTTCTGAAAAGGCTCATTGCCATTGTGAGAATGCTTGCTACCCAAAACCTAGCACTGCGTGGCACTTCAGATCAGCTGTATGTGCCAAACAATGGAAACTTCCTTAAAATTGTGGAGCTGATGGCTGAATTTGATGCTGTACTCCAGGAGCATCTAAGAAGAGTCACCACCCAAGAAATGGACACACCCCACGACCTTGGAAAAATAATTCAAAATGAGATCATACAATTACTGGCAACAAAAGTCAAAGAGAAGATTGTGGCAGATCTGAAGTCAGCAAGATATAACTCTGTTATTCTGGACTGCACACCGACATCAGCCGTACGGAACAAATGACTTTAATGGTGCGTGTTGTAACAACAACAGAACCTAGTGAAAATGTCCCTGCAATGGTGGCTGTCAGAGAGCATTTTCTAGAATGTATTGACATTGATGATACTACAGGAGCTGGAATGGCAAATATGCTTCTTAAAAAGCTGGAAGATATGGGAATTGCGATAGCTGACATGAGAAGTCAGGTCTACGATAATGGTGCCAACATGAGAGGAAAGAAGAGAGGAGCGCAGACACTGATCCGAGTGTTAAACCCTCAAGCTTTTTTTGTCCCATGCAGTTCTCATTCATTGAACTTGGTGGTCAGTGATGCAGCATCAGCTTCTAGCGAGGAGCTGAATTTTTTAATAAAAGAACAGGAGTACTTGTGGCACCTTAGAGACTAACAAATTTATTTGAGCATAAGCTTTCATGAACTACAGCCCACTTCATCGGATGCATAGAATGGAACATATAGTAAGGAGATATATATACATACAGAGAACATGAAAAGGTGGGGGTTGTATCACAGGCTGTAGGTGCTCTTCCTAATTTGAAACAGGTACGTCAAAACTGAAGATCTGAAAAACAAGTCCTAGGTTAGATAATTGTCTTTTGTAACTATAAAAGTAACCTACAAGCTTCAACCAAAGACATGCTGGAGGCATCAGCTCATCCACACATCTTCCCAAATCTAGCCTGGGAAAGAAGATGTGCTTGACCACATTCCCAGAATGTTAACACATCCAAGGGATTGTGGACCAAAGTAGAAGCGAGTTTGAAAGCTGGTGACTCTCTCTCCCCAAAAGATGCTCTGTCCCTAGCCCTCAATTTGAATCAAAATATTTCCAGAGTAAAATTCTTCTTCAGAAGATACCAAGAGGAACTGCCCTCTTTCAAAACAGCTTGCATCTTCTATTCTCAAGGACGGCTCTCTGTGCGGACATGGACTACCAGCTTCTGTGAGGGCAGCTTGACTTTACTGCTTTGGAAATAATGGCAGAGGTGTTCATATTGAAAGAGGATGTCTTTCCTTAAAGGCAGCTTTAGCCGCATTCCTGTCAACAATTATGAGAGCTGGTGGCCATTTTGAAAGGCTGCAATTCTCTGAAGAAGAACGATTCACCATTAAAACTTTCGGAACATGTTCCCCTTGCCTATGGAGTTTTTACACACATACACATAAATTCTTATGTATTAACCATTTTAGCAGAAAATTTCAGCTTTTTCTCAAAAAAAAAAAATAAAGCTTGAATGCTGGACATTTTTATTTCGCTTCTCTGGACTTTTTCAATTCTAATATATCTTTTTTTTTTTAGATAGGGCAACCAGAACTGCACAAAGTATTCAGGGACTGAGGATACAATGTATTTATATACAGGCAATATGATCTTTTCTTTCTTATTATTTATCCCTTTCCTAATGGTTCCTAACATTAAGTTGGCTTTTTGAACCACCACGTCACTTAGTTTTCAGAGAATTGTCCACACTGACTCCCAAGATCTCTTTCTTGAGTGGTAACAGCTAATTTAGACCCATCATTTTGTATGTCTAGTTAGGATTATGTTTTCTAATGTGCATTACTTTGCATTATCAACACTGAATTTCATCTGTCATTTCCTTGGCTGATCGTCCAGTTTTGTGAGGTCCCTCTTTAACTCTCTGCAGTCAGGTTTGGACTTAACTATCTTGAGTAGTTTTGTATCATCTGCAAGCTTTGAAACGTCCCTCTTTACCCCTTTTCCCAGATAATTTATTAATATGTTTAATACAGTTCTTTATGGAGCCCCGTTGTTTACCTCTCACCATTGTGAAAGCTGGCCATTTATTCGTACCCTTTGTTTCCTGTCTTTTAACCAGCTACTGATCCATGACAGAACCTTCCCTCTTACCCCATGACTGCTTAGTTCGCTTAAGAGCCTTTGGTGATGGGCTTGGTCAAAGGTTTTTGGAAAGTCCGGGTACACTATATCCATTGGATCACCCTTGTCTACAGGTTTGCTGACCCCGCTCCAAGAATCCTAATAGATTGGTGAGGCATGATTTCCCTTTATAAAAACCATGTTGACTCTTCCCTCAAAAATCATGTTTATCTATGTATCTGATAATTCTGTTCTTTGCTATAGTTTCAACCAATTTGCCTGGTAATGAAATTAAACTTACTGTTGTAATTGCTAGGATCATCTCTATCATTTTTTGAAATCAGGGTTATATTAATTTTCCTGCAGTCATCTGGTACAGAGGCTGATTTCAGGGATAGGTTACATACCACAGTTAGTAGTTGTGCAAATTTCATATTTGAGTTCCTTCAGAACTTGTGCGTGAATACCATCTGGTCCTGCAGTAAAGACCAATGCAAAAAGTTCATTGAGATTCTTCACAATGACCTTATCTTCCTTGAGTGATCCTTTAGCACCTCAATTGTCCATTGGTTGTTTAACAGGCTTCCTGCTGCTGAGGTACTTAAAAACAACTTTCTGTTTTTGTGTCTTTTGCTAATTGCTCTTCAAATCCTTTTATGGCCTGCCGGATTTTATTATTACACTTCACTTTCTCTTAAGCTTGGTTTTCCTCTGCTAGCCTTGGGACTTGCTCATGCAAAACTCCAGGTGACTATGAAGTGCTACCTTGCTTTGAAAAGGCTGCCCCGGGTCACTGTAAACACTTGCTGGGTTGCATCACCCCATAGGAAGGTAAAATCTCCCCGGGAGTCTGAACTAAGGTGGAGTTGCTAGAGGAGCTCACAATGGGACACAGGGGGTGCTGGAGCTCCACCAGCCAGTCCCAGAGCATTTGAGGCTGTGTGTCCTGCCCTTGGGAAAAGTGGCAACCCTTTAGACAGTACTAATGAAAACGAGCTTGCATGCACAGTGATTTCGAAATAAATTACTATGTGAATTGTTTCAAAGACTATGACACTATCAATAGTGGTTTGTTAATACATCTTGCTGTGAAGGGGACATTTTCAGTTAAGTAAAATAACAGGGAAAAAGACCTAAAAAGTTCTTTTCAAAAACCACCCACTGCCCCAGATCCACCCAAGACTTAGTTCTTTGGTCATTTCCAGTGAAATAGGGAGGACCTGGGTTGGGTTATTTAGGGAGAAATAAATGGATTGACACTGTGTTAAATTTTTAAAGGACATATTTTTAAAATTAATTTTAATTCAGAAATTAATTAACAGATTCACTAGCAAATTCTCAGAAAATTCATTCTTTAGTCAGGGCGTAGTGCTGTAAATATGAGGAGGACATGGCTTAAATATGTCAAGAGGGAACAGCTGGACACAGACAGATTAATAGGGGAGTACAAGGAAACAAGGAGTTAATATTATCAGCATGAAAGGCAGTGACCTCAGCACACCACCATCAGATCTCTTGATGACAGAATCGCACAATTAAGTAACTAAGACTCACGTTGCAGACAGACATTTTGGGTACAGACTAATTGCCCTCAGATCTATTGTTCTGTTGGGAGCGGGGGTGCGAGAAGAGATTTTTACTCACATGCCCACTATTTCTATTCCTGTTTTCTTGCACAAGGATCATTGATCTTCCACATTTGGGTGGAAGGTGGCCCAAAATAAAGCTCCAATTTCTGATTCTAGTCTATATAGACTTACATCACCATAATATCTGAGCATCGACCAGCAGTGTATTAAGTGACATGATTATTTGTTCTCACTTCTTCTCCCCATTGTTCCTGGGGGAATTCTGTACCATTGCACAGTGCAGAATTCAAACCACATTAATATTCTGTGCAGAATTTCCTCCCTTTCCCCCAGATTTGGCATTGCAGAGCTGCTGGCTGCCACTAGGGGCCGCTGGACCCAGCAGAGTCCAGCTCCCAGCTTGCACATAGGAGATGCTGCCAGGGTAGGGAAATGGAGATGAAGGGTTCCTGGCACACCCTGAAAGGAGGAGGTGACATGCAGGAAACTCCATACAAGCACAGGGCCCAGCATCAGGTTGTTTCTCCCTCTGGCTCCCTGGACTTTGGAAAGGGAGGGGTGTGAGTGTCTGGGCTTGGAAGGCTGCAGCTGGGCTCTGGGGGATGGGAGGGGGTGCAGGTGTCTGGGCCAGGGGGGCCCTGTGGCTGGCAGGTATTTTGAAAAATTACCAAAATAATTGAAACCGGTCTGATTATATAGTGATATTTTGACAAATTAAATACGCAGAATTTAAAAATATTGTTTTGTTGCAGAATTCCCCCAGGAGTACCCCATGGAGAAAGCTCTGTACAGTGGAGTGTATTGTTGTGGTTGAGGTTTTTATTATTATTATGATTATTATGATCTGGTTTGCACAGGTTTTACATAGATGGAACTCCAGGGGATTTCAATGCAGTTCCTCTAGATTTGCATCTGTTTATAGCTGTTTAAGAGAGACCTGAATCAAATCTGACTTCAGATTTCAGTTTTCAGTGTAACGGCCTCGACACCCGCCTGTCACGAGCACCCCCTCTCTGGCCGATAAGTGCCTACGGTCACTCCGTTTGGAATGGGGCAGCACCCACTGGTTCACATTCTCTCTTTAGAAGGAATTTGGTCTGCAGAAGCATTTGGATTCACCGGTCTTTTTATGAAATACTGGATAAACACATAGAAATTGCCAGATTGGATCAGACCTGAGCTCCATCTAGTGCAGTATCATGTCTCTGATAGTGGCTAGTATCAGAGGTTTCAAAAGAAGGTTTAATAGCCTTCAATAGGCAGATGTGGAATAATCAGCCCTTCCCCACATCCTGCCATGATCTCTAATAATTAGAGATTGGTTTAAGCCCTGAAGTGTGATGTTTAGTATCCCTTAAGCAACTGCATCCATACACTATGCCATATAAAGTGTCAAATCCCTCCAGTTTCTTTGCAGTTCTGCTTTAACAGCTCTCCTAAGATCTACAGACATTTCCCAACTTCTCAGCTCACCCAGAATAAGAGCTCAGACCAGCAAGGTACTGAGCTCGCTAACCCCAATCCAAGGAAACATAAGCACATGCTTAACATGCTTTAGACTCTAAGAAGCCCCATTGAAATCAAGGACTCTGGGGCTCTGGTCTCAGTTTGCACCTCCAGTCGCTACTGTAAAACTAATAACATTGAGCTACGGGCAAGTTTCAACCACATGCCAGGCTCCTTCTAGGATCTTTTGATTTTATATGTATGACCCAACAGGGCTCTCCTCAGGAATGGAGAGATTGAAGTGGTCTGAGGTATCACAGCCTAAACCCTAGGCCCGCTGCCTTTCAGACCCATGACGCCCAGTCAAACATTTCCCCTCTTTTCCATGCAATTTGCTCTCTTCTGCCTCCTACTGCTGCCATTCCCTTTCTGCCCTCACCCAAACACCGTGGAGTTTTCATCTCACTCCCCTGCCCCCAACACAGCTCAGACCCAGGGCAGGGGGAAAAGCAATTCTAAAGGCTGTGCAGCCTGCTGCGTGGCCTACAGAAGCAGTGGTATCCGAGAGCTGAGAACTGTGCAGGCAGAGGAAGGGGGCAAAAAACAGAGCCATACCCAGCTACTAGCACCAGCCATCTTAACAAAAAGCATCACTTAACCCATGACAGAATCATAGGACTGGAAAGGACCTCGAGATGTCATCAAGTGCAGGCCCCTGCACTCATGGCAGGACCAAGCACCATCAAGAACATCCCTGACAGGTGTTTCTCTAACCTGCTCTGAACAATCTCCAATGATGGAGATTCCACAACCTCCCCAGGCAATTTATTCCAGTGCCTAACCACCCTGATGATTAGGATTTTTTCCTAATGTCCAACCTAAACCTCCCTTGCTGCAATTTAAGCCCATTGCTTCTTGTCCTATCATCAGAGGTTAAGGAGAACAATTCTTCTCCCTCCTCCTTGTAACAACCTGTTAGGTATTTGAAAACTGTTATGTCTCCTCTCAGTGTTTTCTTTTCCACACTAAACAAACCTAATTCTTTCAATCTTCCCTCATAGGTCAAGTTCTGACCCCACAGGAGAGAGCAGGGGGGCTCCTTTCGACCGTGGGCCCGGCGCCACGGCGCCACTGGCACCATTATAAATCCGGTATTGGGGCTTACGTCTTGAGAGGGCCGCAGGGCTGACTCCATGAGGAGTTGCATAAGATGGAACTCCCTCTCTTTACGTGTTCGAGGTTTGAACGCTTTACAAATTCTGCACTTGTCTGCTTGATGGCCCTCTCCCAGACACCTGAGACAGGAATCATGGGGGTAGCCCGAAGGCATGGGCCTGCTGTAAGACTTTCAAGGCTTGAAGCCCTGAGAGGGCATGCCCCAGGGCCCCCCAGGGCAGTCGTTCGCAAGACCGCCCTCAACAGCTAAACTACACCTAATACTATAAAAGAACAATTAACACCTAGTAACTATTAACTATTTACAACTAAGATAAGAGAACGCTAGAGATAAGTGGAACACTTGAAAAGACAAGTGTTGCATCTGAAGAAGTGAGGTTCTTACCCATGAAAGCTTATGCTCCCAATACTTCTGTTAGTCTTAAACATGCCACAGGACCCTCTGTTGCTTTGAAAAGACAAGAGACCACTGTTCCAACAACCTTCACAGGCCGCAAGAAGGAACTGAAGGGGGGTCGGACCGGCAGGGGCTTAAATAGATCGCCAATTCGGCGCCACTCCAGGGGGCTCCCCAGCCGGCCCGACAGGTAGCTGCTAGGGAAAAAGTTTCTGACATCCGTGCACGCAGCATGCGCACACACCTAACTGGAATTGATATGAGCAATCACTCAAAGAAGAACACGGGGAAACCCGCTCCGTGGGCTCCTCCAATCCCAGCCCCATGGTGGGGGGGCACTGCTCCCTACAGCACAGCCTGGATTCCTGGGCCCCACATCCTGCAGACAATTCCACCGCCCCACTGCTCTGGGCCAGGCGGGTTCCTTGGGGATTCAGTCAAGGACATCCCTTTGCTCAGTTCCAGGCCTTCTCCTAGCTCCCCCCACCCCCATTAGGCAGCATTGACTGACACCCCTTCCTTCTCCCAGATCTTGGGGGGGGGTCCCTGCATCCCCTCAGAGACGAGCACTCGTCTCACCCACCCCCACCCCATGGCCCTTCCATGCTCCGGTCAGAGCTTGCCTGCAGGGCCTCTTGCTCTCTGCCCCGTCCCTGTGCTCTCGGAGGCCACGGACATGCCAGCGAAAGGCTGCGTTTCCACTGACAATAAAGCCCTCAGTGGGGGGGTGTCACACCTACCTGAGCTGCAGGGGGCGCTGTACTCAGCCTCTGTGTGTTCATCTGCAACAACAAGGGCCGTGCACCATGAAAGTAATGACTGCAGGAGAGACTGGGGGGGGGGGGGGGGGCTCAGAGCCCCCCACCTCTCAATCCCACACAGGCAGAGTTACCCCAGCCACAGGGGAGCCCACCTATAAGTCTGACCTGTTAGTGGCAGGGGAGGGGGGTTAACCTCAGCTGTCTGAGTGGGGCTGTGAACTCTCAGGCTTGTCAAGGACCCCTCCAGGCACCAGGGGAACCGTCCTGCCACCTCCTGGCCCAGCACACAGGATTCTGGGGGAGTCTAAGGAACTGCATTGCAGGGGAAATGTGGGGGGCCCTGGAGAGGAGGGCCACACCTGCTCTGGCCATTCCTGCTGGGACGGCTCCAGTTACACCAGCCCCATGTGCCCCACTAGCCCGACGAGCACATGGCTGCCGTGTCCCGCCAGGTGAGCCGACTCCACAGATCAAACCTGGGAACACGCCACCAGCAGGTGTCTCCAGCTTGACCCCCGCAGGCCCACGGCGGGTCGGCTGCCAGCCTCTGCCCAAGTGTTGGGCCAGGCCCGAGCACGGGGCCGAGATCAGCCATGGACACGGGTGACACGGAGCAGGGGGGATTGCAATGGCACCACCCTCTATCCAGGCACTGACTGTGCCCCAGAGCCCAGGAAAGCGGCTATAAAGGTGGCGGATCCCGGGCGAGACTCACCCGTCTCATAGTAATCATACAGTCTCACTGGGGCTGCTCTGAGATTCTTCATAGGGAAATCCTGCTCCAGGGAGAAGGTGAAACTCGCCGCCTCCTTCGTCAGCTACCGAGAGAGCGACAGAGCGAGCGCCTGGGCTGAACGTCTGCACTGGCAGCTCGAACCCCCTCCTCCCCGAGGCTCGCACTGGCCTAGCCACTTCCCCCTGCCCCTGCGGCCTGGAGCAATGAGAAAATGCTCCCCCCAAATCCCTGTTCCACCCCCGTGCAAAATATGACCCCCTTTCATCACACTCAGGGCCCAGCTCCAGCTCCCCAACCCTGAGCTCCCCGTCGCTCCGTTCACGGCCCTCCCTGGGGTTTGGCTGAGTCTGGTCCCATCTTCCCATCCTTTATGGAAATGGGTCACTTGGAACCAGGGGAGATTTCAGTGACCCCATGCGGTGCGTGTGACACAGAGCCCACGAGAGCAACCGTAATGGGGGTGGAGCCAGGGTAGGACACGCCCTCCCCATTCACACCAGGTAGGGTTACCATACGTCCGGATTTTCCCGGACATGTCCGGCTTTTTGGACTCCAAATCCCCGTCCGGGGGGAAATCCCAAAAAGCCGGACATGTCCGGGAAAATCGGACATGCGGTCGGTGGCTCGGGTGCCTGGCCGGGGGCTCGGGGGCCTGCCGGCGGTGCCGGGCCGGGGGCTCGGCCGGCGGTGCTCGGGGGGGCCCGGGGCCGGGCGGCTCGGCCGGCGGCTCGGGTGCCGGGCCGGGGGCTCGGCCGGCGGTGCTCGGGGGGGGCCCGGGGCCGGGCGGCTCGGCCGGCGGTGCTCGGGGGGGGGGGGCCGGGGCCGGGCGGCTCGGCCGGCGGTGCTCGGGGGGGGCCGGGGCCGGGCGGCTCGGCCGGCGGTGCTCGGGGGGGGGGCCCGGGGCCGGGCGGCTCGGCCGGCGGTGCTCGGGGGGGGGGCCCGGGGCCGGGCGGCTCGGCCGGCGGCTCGGGTGCCGGGCCGGGTGCCGGCGGTGCTCGGGGGGGTCCGGTGCCGGGCCGGGTGCCGGCGGTGCTCGGGGGGGCCGGGTGCCGGGCCGGGAGCTCGGCCGGCGGTGCCAGGCCGGGCCGGGGGTTCGGGGGACGGGCTGGGGACCTGCGGTGCCGGGGGTGGGCCGCGCCTCCTCCCCCCCCCCCCACACACACCCCCTCACACACACACACCCTCACACACACACCCCCCCTTACCTGCTTCAGGCTTCCCGCGACTCAAATGTTCGCGGGAAGCAGGGGAGGGGGCGGAGACTTTGGGGAGGGGGAGGGGTTGGGGCGGGGCTGGGGGCGGGGCTGGGGCCCCTTTAAAGTGTCCTCCTTTTGGAGGCACTAAATATGGTAACCCTAACACCAGGCCCCCAGAGCCTGGAGCCGCCTGCACTCACCTGGTCCAGATAGAGCGTCACCTGGTCGTTCTGCACCTCCAGCCTCTTCACCAAAGGCTGCTTCTCCAGCTAGGAGCAGAGGGAGGAAACAGCTGAGCCAGGAACGGAGGGGCTGGGGCCGGAGTCACTGCTCTGCTGGGGGCTGGGACATGGGGCACCAAACGCCCCCGTGGCAGAGGGGCCTGGCTGTCACCCCCCATGTCAGTCACAGCTGAGCACTGGGTGTCTGCTGGGGGAGGGGTGGGAGTCTAGAAATGGGCGTTGTGTTGTAGGGGGAGCTAAGCAGGGTCAGGACCTGCTCAGTGACTGGATGGTAGACCCAGGGCTGCACAGTGCCCCACTGCAGGGGGCAGGGCTCTGCAGGAGGAGCTCCCCCTGGGGGTCAGAGCTGCAATCTGTGTTCTCCTGGGGGTCTGGGCTCTCCCCCATGGATCAGCCCCTGGTTTCATGCTGTGTGACTGGCCCGGCCTGTTCTCCTCCCTGGGAAGCTCACCTGCCGCAGGGAGCTCTTGACAGGGGTGTAGCCGGACGGCAGCTTGACCTCGATGATGGCCATGTTGGAGGCTGGGCGCTCCCCGCTGTACCTGCAACAGGAGCCGTGCGCTGAGGTCGGGGTTTGCCCTGGATACAGACCCCAGGGGGATGGAGGGGGAGGGGACGCCTCCCATCTTCTCGGCCCTGCAGGCGTCTCTAATGCCCTCTGCCTGCTCTGGGCTGTGATCCCCGCTAGCCCCCGGACAGCCCTGAGCTCCCCAGGCAAGGGACCCGGTGCCAGGAGCTCCTTGGGAGCCGACTGTCCATTAGATCAGCCCCGGGACCAGCCCTTTAGTCCCTGGCACATTCCAAGGGGCCCCTGCCTCTGCCCCGAGCCCTGTGGGGGGATGGCTCCCCCGGCGATCGATTCCTGCCCCGCCCCGGCCCGGCAGTGGGGTGGCTCTGCCCCGGCCATTTCCCCGCTGCCTGGGGCCTGCCCCTGCCCCTGGGCGCTCTGACCCAGTGGGGGTGGGGGGCTTGGGCTCGTACCGGGCGTGCAGCACGAGGCTGAAGCGGGATCTGGCGGTCTCGGTGCACTCCTTCGGCTCTGTCTCCACCCGCAGGTCAAAGGTCGCGGCGCTCTTTGGGGGCGGCACGTTGTAGCGCAGAGTCAGCTGGGAGACAAGCAAGAGGGTTGGGGCAGAGCCTGCTGCCTCCGCCACAGCAGATCAGAGCCTGGGCCCAGAGCCAGGCGCCGTGGGGCAGGGCAAGGGCACAGCCAATCACCGCTGGGCCGGCTGGTCCCCAGGGGCTCCTGCACTCACCTGCACAAAGACACAGTCCTTGCCGCTGGCCCGCACCGTGTACTGCCCGGGGATCTCCTGCAGGGCCGCTCGCTGCAGCACCAGCCGGTTGGCGTTCTCCACGTGGAATTGCTGCCGGGCCCCAGCCTGGGAGCTCACCGTCACCGACACAGCCCTGCTCGCGCTGTATGTCAGGGCTGCGTATTTGGCCAGGGCCTGCAGGGCCACCACCGTGTCCTGGGGAGGAGAGTCACCGAGCTGCTGTCACACTCTGGGGAGAGGAGCCCGGCTCAGACTCACTGCAGCAGGATCGGGAGCCGCCGGGGCGCTGACACCGAGACCCCGGCTCCCAGCCCCTGAGGGCAGGGGTCTCTGCACCCAGGACGGGCCCCAGTTCAGCTGCGGAGATGCTGCCCCCGGGGGGATCCTGACCCCTTCCTGCACCCGGCCCCCAGCGCTGGTTTGCCCCGAGGGCAGGGGTGTTACCTGCATGGAGGCAAAGCCCCCAAAGGGTTTCTGCTGCTTGCTGAGCCAGCGGACGATCTGGGCGGCGGTTGCCACGTCGGCAGCAGACACATTGGGCAGGGAGAGATAGGCCAGGAGCACGTAAGCCGTCATCTCCACCTCCGCCGACGGGGCCTGGTTCCCGTAGGGGCTGGGCAGGGCCTTCACCTTCCTCTGCCAGTGCAGCTGTCCCCCTAGGAGAGGGGCCGAGGAAAGGGCAGCCCCACGGCTGCAGTTACAACACAGTGCGTCACCTGTTTGCTTTCCAAAGGGGCCCCAGTGGCTTCCCAGGCCAGTGGGACTCCTGCTCCCCACTGAATGCAGCCACCTCTGGGGCAGGACACGGCAGCTGATTCACAGCGCACAGGAGGGCTACACAAGTGTAACACAACACCCCTGGGTGGGTCATCAGCAGGGACTGAACCCTGGATGTCTGTCTCGAAACCCCTGAACCTCTGCTGCCCAAGCTACAAGCTGAGCTCCACTGGGTCACGGGGTCTTGGGACCTTGCAGACGGTTCCTGTAACCTATGGCCTGTTTTATCCCAGTGTGGCCCCCCAATGCCCCCAGGAGCAGAGCCTCCTCTCCCGGGGGCAGGGGCCAGGTATTGCACCCAACACTTTTCCCGCCTCGGGGCGGGGCAGGAGGTGACACACACAACTCGCGGGCACCAGCTGCAGCCACCGCGCTGGGCTTGGAGAGAAGGGACTTTTCACCTGAGCCGAGACATGACAGAGCCGCCCAGACCACGCAGGTGGCTCCTCTCTGTGGGGGACGTCTCCCCAGGGCCTGGCAGGAACCGAGCACGCCAGGCCTCAGCTCCCAGCACAGCTCAGTCTGAGCTCAAACGGCGCCGAGGAGACGCGCAGAGATCACTGGGGCGTGGTCATGACGAGTGTGAGGGACCCAACCTGGGCCCCATGCCGATGGCTCCTTCAGCTCAGCACCGACGTGGGGCAGCGCCACCTCCTGCGTCCCCAGCTGCACTCCCAGTGGGCCTAGGGCCTCCCATGGGACCTCCCGCCCTATGGGGAGCTGGCCCCAGGCTGCATCGCTCACACCGTGGCTGGGCTGGGAGTGGAACAAACCCAAGAGCATCTGTGCAGGGACAGGCTAGGGGAACTGGAGCTGGGGGACAGGCAGCCTCCCAGCAGGAACATGGGGACACAGGGTGCAGACAAGGGTGAACCCCCAAGGCCTCCTCCCCTGCCCAACTCCCACACACAGAGACGGCAGGGCCTAGCCGGCCACCAGCCCAGTGCTGCCCGTTCCCCTCCCAGTATTAGCCGGGCCAAGCAGAGAAACCTTGGGCAGGGACTCCCCAGCTGGGATGTCTCCAACACAGGATGGGGGCTGGGATCCTCTGGCATCTCCCCAGGGCTCGGTTACGGCCCGTTCCCCTTGGGAGCTGCCTACGCAAGGCCCTGCCCCACAGGCTCTGAGCCCACTGGACCCCTTCACGCTCCTGGCCCTGGGTGCGTTAGAGGACTGGGTTCGTACATGGCGCTTTACCCCTCTAGGTTCTCAGTTCCAATCCCCCCAGGCTGGCAGCGACCCAGCCTCGTCCCCCTTCGCTCCGTGCGCTGGGCCCTGGGAAATGGCGGGACGATCTCACTCCAGCTCTGAGGGGAGAAGTGTCCCCACGACAGAGCCCAGCGCGTCGGCCCCTCGCTGGCAGCCTCAGCAGAGACCACGGACTGACTGGGCCACAGAGACCCAGCTCCCCTGCCAGGCTGAGGAGGCCCCGGGGCAGGGGGGCACCTGGGTGGGCAGGGCCGTGGGGGGCAGCTGGCCCTGCCCTGTGTCTAGAGGCCGGCAGCGAGGGGAGCACTAGAGCGAGGTGCTGCCGGTACCGGCGCTGACGCTGTGCTGGGCCAGGCGCTGCAGAAGAGCGTCCCGCAGCTCAGTGCTCCCCGCCAGCCCGAAGGCGTAGGCCAGCAGCGCCTGCGTGTAGAGGTCACTGGTGCTCGACTTCCGGAGGCACTGGAGGGCCCTGGTCACCATGGGGTCCTGGGACGGGGGAGACACCGAACAGACTCCCCGTCATGCTGAACCGGCCAGAGGAGATGCCCCGCGCCTGGGTGTGTCCCACGACAACCACCCCATGGGGCCCTAATACCCCCTCCCGCCACCCTGTCATCACCTCCCCCGACCCTGCCCCCACCGCCACCCGCACCCTGCACCCCACAAGCCTCGCCAGACCCCCTCCCCCGAGCGCTAGACACCAAAACAGCACGGCCCCTCCCCAACCTGCTGAATCTTCCTCCGACCCTGACCCCAACCCAACTACCCACAGCACCCTGACCCCCGCCTTGGTACCAACCCCCACGACCTGTCAACTTCCCCTCCCCCTACCAACCCGCCTCTCCACAGCCCCCCACAGCACCCTGACCCCCGCCTTGGTACCAACCCCTCCCCCCGACCTGTCAACTTCCCCTCCCCCCACCAACCCGCCTCTCCACTGCCCCCACAGCACCCTGACCCCCGCCCCGAATCCTGCCGGCCCCTCCCCTGGGACAGCCGGGCTTGGCCTCACCGTGAGCGGCTGCCCCAGCTCCAGCAGCACCACCATGATGTAAGCCGAGAGAGAGAGCTCGTCCACCACGCCGCCCTGACGGGGATGGAGACATCGGGAGTCGGCTCAGACCGAGCTACGGGGCACGTTGCCAGGAGCAGGTGAGCCGCTGCCCAGGACAGGCCCATTAGGCCAGAAAAGAACCGGCTCCAGCGCGCCAGGTGGCTGGGTTTGGGTCCCGCCTCCTGCTGGGTCCTGTCAGGCCCATCTGGGTCCCAAGCAGCTGCCCCAGTTGTAGCAGCCAGGGAGGCCACACGGTGGCAGTGAGTTCCACAGGCTACTTCAAGAGAGGCGGTAGCGGCTGCATTGCCAGGGCTGTGCTAGTGCCAATGTAGGAGTCAGGCCTGTATTTTCACCTGAGATAGTATTTTGGGTTTTGCTTGTCTGTTTGATTCTTACTAATCTGTGTGAAAAAAGGACAAAGACACTGTGCATGTTGCTGCTGCCTGGCCACTCCCAGCTGGGTTTGTTAGTATAATGGGAACAGCTACGAGCAGTTAAATGTTACCGGGCATGGTGGGAGCACTAGCGTAGCTAGCGGGGTGCAGGGAAAGCAGCCGCTTCCCTCGCCTTTCCAAAAGCGGCCAGAGGAGCGAGGGGGGACCCAGGTTGGCGGCCCGCAGTGCGGCCCACTGCCATGGGGGGGGCGGCGGGCGCGGTCGGAGGAGTGGGGGGGGGGGGCGCAGCATGGTGGCCGGAGGAGCGGGGAGGGCCACGGGGGTGGCACGGCAGGGCCAGAGGAGCCATGGAGGGGGAGGGTCGGTGCGGCCGGAGGAGGAGCCAATGGGGTGTGGCCAGAGGAGGAGCCAAGGGGGGGTGCCTTTTTTATCTTTGCTTCCCCTCCTCTTAAAAGCTGGCTACGCCACTGGGTGGGAGTGTAATATCTGAGCGCACTCTTTAAGACTGCCTCCACTCCTATCTCAAGGCAAGGTCAAGCAACCAGTTGGGAGGGGCAAGGAGGGACTGGGGGAAGGTATAAAACACTAAAGGCCAGAGAAAGGCCTGCCCCTGACCGGAGCACTCCTTACCCCTCCCATGGGGTACAAAAGAGGTGGGACAAAGACCCTAGACACACAACCCCCCAAAAGGGAACATGACCATAACTTGTAAGGGGTGGGACTGTGGGCCTGCATTTCAGGTATAAATACGCCTGCTGAGAAGGTGGGGATGGGACATTTGGAAACAAGGCTCTGAGGTGTCAGAGTTATGAGACACATGCTTGCTGGAAACTAACCCCAATAACCATCGCATTGCCTGCACTTCAGAGTTCTGCTCATCTGCTCTCTGTCTGCGTCACAAGAACCAGGGGAGAGGATGAAGGGAAAGTCGTCTAACAATGGCAGAACTGGACTCCAAGTATAAAACCCTATCTGAGCCCCCCTGGAACCAGAGGCTGGGAAGTTGGTTTGAACTGACATTTGCCAGATTTCCTGTGAAGACCAGGGGCCGTTTCTGCAGAGGCTGAGGGATTCGCCCCTCGCTGGGCGAGTTCCTGCTCATTAAATAGTCCCCCCGTGCGGGAATCTGGACTTTGCCTAAGTTTTGTCTCCCCCCTCTAGCTGCTAAACGGCCGGTACAGCCCCAGCCCCTCCTGTAAAGTCCCAGTGGCAGGAATCGAGCTGGATGGGAATTTCCTGCTGAAATGATTTCTCGAGAGTCGATGCACTTTCCACAAAACCAGAACTCTGTGGGAAAACGTTACTTTTGCTGAAACATTTCGATTTCTGTTGGGAAAATGGAAACGCAACATTCTGCTGTGGGTCGGCGGGGCCCAAATTGCAGCCTCTCGGGTTGGCAACCTGAACCGAAACCTTCCACTGTGAACCCATTGAACATTCAGCTGCACCGGCCTCGTTCCCCCATTCCTCCATGGACTTGGCTCCATCGGACTACATCTCCCATGATGCACCGTGACCGCCCTTCTGACTGAGCTGCATGGGGAGTTGTGGGAGTCACATGACTTGAGGGCTGGGCTGAGCCCTGCCCCTCAGGCTCTCCGTGCCAGGCAATGGGTGCGGGGTCTGCTCAGTGCCCGCGGGGAGACCGGGCTGTGCAGGAGCCAGCGGGGGCTGGGCCAGGGCTGCTCCCTCGTTTGGTGCAATAACCCGCTGCCCCGGCTGTTCCAGCCATTCAGCCGTTGCTAAAAACTCAGGGAAATCCCCCAAACCGAAACAGGTCACAACAACCAGCTGCCATGAGAGGCCCCGCACCCCCTTCCCCAGCTTGTCCCCTCCTCCCCCATCCCATCAACCCATCCCCCCAGCCTCCCACCTGCAGGGCCTTGTTCAACAGCTTCCCCACACCGCGGAAGCAGCCGGTCTTCCGCTGGTGGCGCTGTAGCCACCTTAGGGCGTCCTCTAGGTGCTTCTCGTCTATGGAGATGTAGGATCTGGCCTGGCCAAAGGACTTGAGAACGAAGGCCGTCAGCCTGGGTGGGGAGAGACCCCGTGAGAGGGACAATCTGCAGGAGATGCTGCGGGCCAGGAGGGAGGTGCGTGGGGGACGGGACTGGGGGTGAGCATTGTGGGGGGTGAGCAGAGCTGTCAGGGGAGCCCAGGACAGGAATGGGGTGGGGGTTTGGAGTGAGTAAGTGGGGCAGAGCTGTGTGGGGAGCAGGAATGGAATAGCAGTGGGGCTGGGGGTCAGGCTGCAGCCCGGTAGGCCCTGCCAACCCAGAGCCCTGACTCGCCCGTGCCGTGCGGCCCCTCACCAGGTGTTGCCCGTGGCGTTGCTCTTCCTAAAGGCGCTGTAAGAGCCATCGTTGTGTTTGTAGAGCAGCTCGCGCTGGTAGCCTGCGGGGACGGGAGGGAGACAGCGAGTCCTGGATCCGCTCACCCCCAGGGGCTAGAATCCATACCCACCTGCGCCCCGTGGGGCCCGCTAGCCCTCCCCTTCCCCATGACACTGAGACTCAGAGATTCCAGGGGTCTGTTTGAATAGGGGGACAGAGTTAAGGCTGAATAGGGCCCTGATCCTCCAAACCCTCCAGCGCTCCGACCTGGGGCCGGATCCCAACCAGCGCCCCCTAGAGGGGAAAGGGCTCCTCTTCCATTCTCTGAACCCTGAGTCAAACAGTCCTTATGTCCTGGGCCTCAGAATTGGTGCCCCAGAGAGGAAAGGCCAAGGATCTAATTCCCTGACCCCCAGAGCCAGCCAAGGCCCTGATCTGGGTCTGGATTGGAGCCTGGGCCCCAGAGGTGGCATGGACAGGGCCCTCGCATGGCCCCGCCATGCCCTTGGAGTGGAGAGGCGGGAGGACACTCACCTCTCCGGAGGAATCCCTGGGCCTTGTCTCTGATCTCCGGGCTCAGCTGCCCTGTCTTCTCCAGGTACTGTTGAGTGTAGATGTTGGGAGCGAACCAGACCATGTTCTCCTCTCCGTCATCATCGGACATGTCCAGCAGGCGGTCTATGTTCTGCAGAGCCGTGGCCATTATGTCTCCAGGCACCAAGGGAGTTGGGGGAGCAGAGAGTTACCAGGCTGCACAACAGCTGCCCTGTCCCTAACACCATTTCTGTAGAGCCCTGGCACGCAGGGGCCCAGAGACCCCAGTTTGATTCAGGCTGGGTGGGGTTACATGGATAGAATCATAGAATATTAGGGTTGGAAGAGACCTCAGGAGGTCATCTAGTCCAACCCCCTGCTCAAAGCAGGACCAATCCCCAACTAAATCATCCCAGCCAGGGCTTTGTCAAGCCGGGCCTTAAAAACCTCTAAGGATGGCGATTCCTCCACCTCCCTAGATAACCCATTCCAGTGCTTCACCACCCTCCTAGTGAAAAAGTGTTTCCTAATATCCAATCTAGACCTCCCCCACTGCAACTTGAGACCATTGCTCCTTGTTCTGTCATCTGCCACCACTGAGAACAGCTGAGCTCCATGCTCATTGGAACCCCCCTTCAGGTAGTTGAAGGCTGCAAACAAGTCCCCCCCCCCCACATACACACTCTTCTCCTCTGCAGACTAAATAAGCCCAGTTCCCTCAGCCTCTCCTCATAAGTCATGTGCCCCAGCCCCCTGATCATTTTCGTTGCCCTCTGCTGGACTCTCCAATTTGTCCACATCCTTTCTGTAGTGGGGGGCCCAAAACTGGACAGAATACTCCAGACGTGGCCTCACCAGTGCCGAATAGAGGGGAATAATCACTTCCCTCGATCTGCTGGGAATGCTCTTACTAATGCAGCCCAATATGCCATTGGCCTTCTTGGCAACAAGGGGACACTGCTGAATCATATCCAGCTTCTCGTCCACTGTAATCCCCAGGTCCTTTTCTGCAGAACTGCCGCTTAGCCAGTCGGTCCCCAGCCTCTAGCGGTGCATGGGATCATTCCCTCCTTAGTGCAGGACTCTGCACTTGTCCTTGTTGAACCTCAGATTTCTTTTGGCCCAATCCTCCAATTTGTCTAGGTCACTCTGGACCCTATCCCTACCCTCCAGTGCATCTACCTCTCCCCACAGCTTAGTGTCATCCATGAACGTGCTGAGGGTCCAATCCATCCCATCATCCAGATCATTAATAAAGATGTTGAACAAAACTGGCCTGAGGACTGACCCCTGGGGCACTCCACCTCATACTGGATGCCAACTAGACATTGAGCTGTTGATAACTACCCGTTGAGCCCAACAATCTAGCCAGCTTTCTATCCACCTTATAGTCCATTCGTCCAATATTTGGTGATGAATAGCCAAGATGCCAATGTCCTGGCACAGCTTCATGGCATCACCGCAGGAGTCTATTGCCCTCACTGGGGACGAGGCCCTGGAGCACAGACTGCAGGGACCAGTCCTGCCCTGGCCCCAGACACCCACAAGATCTCATTGGTCTTTTTCAGCCGTGATGCCCCAGCCTCTCTGATCAGAGCGCTGGGTCACAGACGGGCTGGCTGGAGAAGGGCACCGTGCCCTGGCAGGGATGGGGCAGGAGAATTCCTTACCATGGACAGTCACATAGGCCCGCTCGGACCCCGCCAGGACGTTCGCAGGCAGCTGTAAGGAGATTTCTTCAGAGGCTGTGTAACACAAAGGCAAAGACACACCCTTAAAGGCCCGTTGGCACCTGCCCCTGCCTCCAGCCAATCAGTTCCCTCCATTCCTCACCATCTGGGGCTCTCGCCCAGTCACAGCCCCTCTCTCAACCCCAAGCTCCCCCCGCCGTGGCACATACGTGCCCGTGAGGGCGAGGGTTGGGGGTTCTCAGCGGAGGGTCCTGCCCGTGGGAGTCCGTCCCTCTCCTGGCCTCAGAGAGCCGGTGTGACGAGCTCTGCAGGGAGCATCGTACACACGGGCCCAGGCTGCAGGGAAGAGGAGCTGGTGCAACAGGGGCCCAGTGAGACTCGGGAGCAGGAGCCGGACGTGCTCGAGCCTTCGGCCCATGGCAGACGGTTCCATAACTGCCCACTAGGGGGTGCATCTTCCCCGGGCAGCTGGGCCTGGACCCTGTCCCAGGCAGGACATTGGCCTGGATGCCCCCTGGTCCGGACCGGCCTGGCGGCTCCTGTGCCCCTAGCTGGGCCATCCAGTGGCTCAGCCATCACTGACGTGCCGCAGCCAAGAGACTCCCCGTGTTAGTGACACCCACTGAACCCTGCACAGGCGCTGGGATCCTACCTTCCTGGCAGAGCAGGGAGCTGTGCGCCTTCTCCTCCAGGATCCCCCCCGGCTGTGGGGAAGGAGCATCAGACAGAAGGTCAGGAGAAGGGACCGTGCACGTCACAGCCTGACAGGGCCTGCTGGGTCAGCCAGTGCCCCTAGCCAGGGCAGGATCATCCCCTACAGCCCGTGCTGTGGGGCTCGGGCACATCCAGCTCTCAGCGCCCCAGCGATGGGGCTCCCGTCCCTTCCCTGGGGAGACTCTTCCCAGCCCAGCAAATCTCGCGGCTTCTTCCTCTTCAGCGCGGAGCTTCCCTCTGCTAGTTCCCTCCGCCCCCTCGATCTCTCCCGTGTGTCACACTCAGCCACCCCCCTTGGGGCTAACCCCCGTCTCTGTCTGCCCCAGGACTCTCCCGCCAGCTCCCTGATCTCGCTGGGACGGGGCCGTGTGACGGGGCAGTGCAGGTCAGGGTCTGGGACGCGGATGGCACGGTGCTGGGGTATTATTTTCTGTGGCAGGACAAAGAACAATCACAAGTGCAGACTCGGCCCATGGCCCCCAGAGGGTGAGACCCAGGCCCCGGATCTCCCTCCGCTCTGCCCAGAGGCCCCGACCAGACACTGACCTGGACCAGCAGGGGCTTTATCACGGTGTCCACTCGGCCCTGGGCCGGCACCACGGCCACCTCTGTGCCGCACAGCTCCTCGGTGCGCATTGCCTCAGTGCTGACGGTGACGTTCACCTCCCCTGCCGAGCAAGGCGGGAGATGCCCCCATTAGACAGACCAACGGCCCTGCCCGAAGGAGACAGGACCCCGGGTCTGAGTGAGGGGAGGATAGTGGAAGGGGGAGGGGAGAGGGTGGTGAAGAAGGGAGAGAAAAGCAGAAAAAGAAAGAAAATGGAGAGAGAGAGTGGGGGTGTGATAACTGAAGGGGGGACAGCTCCCTTTGAAGGACACCCAGCCAGCCAGTTGGATGTAAAATCCCTCTTGGTGGCTGTTCTCTGGTTGCTTTACCTGTAAGGGTTGAAAAAGTCCCCCAGGTAAAGAAAAGGTCACCTGACCAAAAGAGCCAATGGGAAGGCTAGAACTTTTTAAAATTGGGAAGGAAGCTTCCCTGTGTGTCTGTGGTTGTTCTCCGACTCCAGAGAGGGGGGAACAGAGCAAAGGCAGGACCATGACTATGCTATGAGCAGCTTTAAGCCAGGTCTGAGAAATCATCAGATTGTACCTGGAAATACTGATTTGAACCCCCCCAAATGTGTAAGTAAATTAGGAATGTTTAGAAAGACGCAATTAGGTTTTTTCTGTTTATTTTTTTAAGGCTTGTGGATTCCTCTGTGCTAACCCCAGATGCTTTTGCTTGCTTGTAACCTTTAAGCTGAAGCCCCAAGAAAGCTATTTTGGGTGCTTAATTTTTGGAATTGCTCTTTTAAAAACTAGCAAAAGCCGAAGTTCCAGATGTATTTTCTTCCTTTTTGTTTTTAATAAAATTTACCTTTTTTAAGAACAGGATTGGATTTTTGGTGTCCTAAGAGGTTTGTGTATGTGGTTTGATCAGCTGGTAGCAACAGCTAATTTCCTTTGTTTTCTTTCTCAGCTCTTCCCCGGAGGGGTGTGAAAGGACTTGAGGGTACCCCACAGGGAGGAATTCCCAAGTGTTCCTTCCTGGGTTCAAAGGGTTTTTTTTGCATTTGGGTGGTGGCAGCGTTTACCAAGCTAAGGTCAGGGAAAAGCTGTAACCTTGGGAGTTCGATACAAGCCTGGAGTGGCCAGTATTAACTTTTAGAATCCTTGTGGGCCCCACTTCTGCACTCAGCATGCCAGAGTGGAGGTTCAGCTTTGACATGGTGGCAGAGCGGTGGGATCATTTTGAACCAGAAGCACAGACCTCAGGATTTTAAAAGGACTAATTTTTCCTTTTGGCTTCTTTTCTTTTCTTTGCTGTCTGAGGAGGAACAGGCACGCCAAAGGATTAGCCTGCAAAGACAGGGAGTCCAACTTTTTTTTTTTTTCTAACTTCGTGGCAATGAAATAGTTAGGCTAGAATAGGGCAGCCCAGTGCAGAAGGTTGAGGTCGGGCACGAAAACCCTAGAGCAACCAGTCTACCCAAGGCGGCTCACCACGGAGAAGACAGACCCAGATCAAGCCCAGACATCCAGCTCCATGACGGAAATGAAGGGAGGGGATGGGGGACCGGGAACTTCCCAGAAGGGAAGGGTCAGCCCTCCCTCGACCGAGATCCAGGTGCAAAGCTGGAGGGATGCCCTTAACCCAGACCAAGTTTTGACTGCGGAAGACAGGGATTTCTTCCTACAGATGATGCGCTTGGAAGCAGAGGACAAAAGAGAGGTGAAGTGCTTGGAGTTGGAAGCGGAGGAGAGGAGACAGCCAAAGCGCTTGGAGGCAGAGTTAGAGCTGAAGCGCTTAGAGCTGGAAAGGGCTAAGCTGGGTCCACCATGTAACCCTAACAGTCCTTCTCCAGGTACCGCTCCCCATTCCAAGAAATTCCCCACATACAAGGTAGGGGATGATACAGAGGCCTTCCTAGAAAATTTCAAAAGGGCCTGCCTTGGGTACAACTCCCCTATAGATCAGTATATGGTGGAGCTGAGGCCACAACTCAGTGGACCCTTAGCAGAGGTGGCAGCTGAAATGCCTAAAGAACACATGAATGAGTACAAAATTTTTAAACAAAAGGCTAGAATTAGAATGGGGCTAACACCTGAGCATCCCTGTCGGCGGTTCAGAGCCCTAAGGTGGAAACCAGACATGGCATTTTCCTGACACGCCTACCACATTGTAAAAAAATTGGGATGCCTGGATATCAGGAGCAAGTGTTAAATCTCTGGAAGATCTATCTCTCCTAATGCAAATGGAGCAGTTCTTAGAGGGTGTTCCTGAGGAAATAGAAAGGTACTTCCTAGATGGGAAGCCCAAAACTGTAATTGAGGTGGGGGGATCGGAACCAAATGGATGGAGGTGGCGGAGAAGAAGAAAGCTAGTAGCAGTTGGTGGGATACCAGAAGGGACAACCAGAGACAACACCCCACCATCGGAGTTAGCCCAAGGCCCCACCTCACAAGGAGGAGCCCTCCACACAGCCAAGGAGACCCCCAATGCCCTCTTGTCCCACCACCCCACTCTCCAACCACCCGCCTCGCCCCAGCCCACAGTCGGCTGGGTGATGTTTAAATGTAATAAGCTGGGGCATGTGAAGGCCAACTGCCCCAAGAGCACCAGCCGACTACAACTCATCACCCCGGAGTCCCACCAAAAACCTTGAGGCCCAGATGTCTCGCAGATACCCCCAGAGTAAAGGGAAACTGTGAGTGTGGGCGGGAGGAAGATTACTGTGTGGAGAGACACTGGCGCACAGGTGTCAGCTATCCGCCAATCCCTGGTGGACCCTAAATTCAGCGACCCAGAGGCCCAAGTGACGGTGCAACCCTTTAAGGCCAACTCTTCTAACTTGCCTACAGCCAGGTTGCCTGTCCAGTAGAAGGGCTGGTCAGGAATACGGACTTTTGCAGTCTATGACGATTATCCCGTTCCCATGCTGCTGGGAGAAGACTTAGCCAACCACGTGAGGCTAACAAAAAGGGTGGGGATGGTCACCCGCAGCCAGGCTAAACAGGCCTCCACACCTAACTCCATTCCTGAGCCTCCTACAGGGACCCAGCCAGAGGTGGTGGAACCAGACCCCAGACCAGAGTCTATGGCAGTAGTTGTAAATTCAGTTCCTGGGACCCAGGCAGAACCAGCCCCAGGATCAGAACTGGCGGAGCAGTCAGCACCAGAGCCCGTGCCTGCAACCCCACCAGAGTCAGGGGAGCCAGCACCAAAGGGTGCCACAGAGCCTGCACCTGCAGCAGCAGCTAAACCGGTGCAAGAGGCTCAACCGGAGCCTGAAATACCACCTAGTGCACCAGTGGAGAGCGGTTCACAGTCAACGGAACAACCCCATCACCTGCATCGCTTCCAGTGGGACCAAGCCCAGGTCCACCACCCAGTGAGGAACTAATGTCTCCAGCCTCAAGGGAGCAGTTCCAGGCAGAGCGGGAAGCAGATGAGAGACTCAAGGGAGCTGGGACGGCAGCACGGAGTGACCCACCGCCTCTCAGCTCTTCTAACAGGTCCAGGTTTGTTATAGAAGGAGACCCTTTCTGGTGGGCACAAGGAGGACTGACATCTTCAGAGACAGTTGGTAGTTCCAACTAAGTATAGGGAAAAGCTCTTGAGCTTAGCCCACGATCACCCTAGTGGCCATGCTGGGGTGAACAGGACCAAGGACCATTTGAGGAAGTCATTCCACTGGGAGGGGATGGGCAAGGACGTTTCTACCTATGTCTGGTCTTGTGAGGTGTGCCAGAGGGTGGGAAAGCCCCAAGTCCAGGTCAAGGCCCCTCTCCAGCCCTCCCCATAATTGAGTTTCCATTTCAGCATGTAGTGTGGATATTCTGGGTCCTTTCCCTAAGAAGACACCCAGAGGAAAGCTGTACATACTGACTTTCATGGATTTTGCCACCCGATGGCCGGAAGCAGTAGCTCTAAGCAACACTAGGGCTAAAAGCGTGAGCCAGGCATTGGCAGACATCGTTGCCAGAGTAGGTTGGCACTCTGACATCCTTACAGATTCAGGAATTGACTTCCTGGCAGGGACCATGAAACCTCTTTGGGAAGCTCATGGGGTGAACCACTTGGTTGCCACCCCTTACCACCATCAAACGAATGGCCTAGTGGAGAAGTTTCATGGACTTTGGGGGCCATGATACGTAAATTCGTGAATGAGCACTCCAATGTGTTGCAGCAGTTACTCTTTGCTTGCAGGGCTGTACCACCTCCCTGTTTGGGACTTTCACCCTTTGAACTCATTTATGGCCACAAAGTTATGGGGCCGTTACAGGTGGTGAAGCAGGAATGGGAGGGGGTTACATCTTCTCCAGGAACTAACATTTTGGACTTTGTAACCAACCTGCAAATCACCCTCAAGGACTCTCTAGCCCTTGCTCGAGAAAACCTACAAGATGCTCAACAAGAGCAAAAGGCCTGGTATGATAAACATTCCAGAGAGCGTTCCTTCAGAGTAGGTGACCAAGTCATGGTCCTGAAAGCGCTCCAGGCCAATAAGATGGAAGCACTGTGGGAGGGGCTATTTATGGTCTGAGAGCGCCTGGGAGCTATTAATTACCTCCTAGTGTTCCCAGACCCTACCCTAAAACCTAAAGTATACCATGGTAATTCTCTAAAGCCCTTTTATTCCAGAGAAATCAAAGTTCTCCAGTTTACAGCCCAGGAGAGAGATGACGCTGAGTGGCCTGAAGGAGTCTACTATAAAGGGAAAAGCAATGGTGGCATAGAAGAGGTGAGCCTCTCCATGACCCTTGGGGATAAGCAGCGACAGCAAATCCAGGAGCTGTGCACCAGCTTCACGCCAATGTTTTCAGCCACTCCAGGACAGACAGAACAGGTGTACCACACCATTGACACAGGTGATGCTCGCCCAATTAGAATAATAGAAATCTAGAAGGGACCTTGAAAGGTCATCGAGTCCAGTCCCCTGCCTTCATAGCAGGACCAAGTACCATCCCTGACAGATTATTTTTGCCCCAGATCCCTAAATGGCCCCCTCAAGGATTGAACTCACAACCCTGGGTTTAGCAGGCCAATGCTCAAACCACTGAGCTATCCCTCCCCCTACTGGATAGCTCCTTAAGCCAAAACCACAATAGAAAGGGAGCTCAAGGACATGTTACAGAGGGGTGTAATCCGCCCCTCTGAGAGTGCATGGGCATCTCCAGTGGTTCTGGTTCCCAAACCAGATGGAGAAATCTGCTTTTGTGTAGACTACCGTAAGCTAAATGCTGTAACTCGCCCAGAAAACTATCCAATGCCATGCACAGATGAGCTGTTGGAGAAACTGGGATGTTCCCAGTTCATCTCCACCTTAGACTTAAGTAAGGGGTACTGGCAAGTGCCGCTAGATGACCCAGCCAAGGAAAGGTCAGCCTTCATCACCCACGTAGGGCTGTATGAATTTAATGTGCTCCCTTTCGGACTGTGAAATGCACCCGCCACCTTCCAGAGTTTGGTAGATAACTTGCTGGCTGGATTTGGGGAATTTGTAGTTGCCTACCTTAACGATGTGGCTATATTCTCAGATTCATGGGCAGAACACCTGGAACACCCTCAGGCTGTCTTCCAGCGCATAAGGGAGGCAGGATTAACCGTAAAGGCCAAAAAGTGTCCAATAGGCCTAAACAGGGTAACATACCTTGAACACCAGGTGGGTCAAGGTACTATCAACTCCTACAGGCTAAGGTAAATGCTATCCAAAATTGGCCTGTCCCTAAGTCAAAGAAGCAGGTCCAATCCTTCTTGGGCTTGGCCAGGTATTACTGATGATTTGTACCACACTACAGCAAAAAACTTTCTGAGTGGGAAAGTCACTGGTCAGTCTCAGAAAAAGAATGTTACGCCATTGTGTATGCTTTGGAGAACCTACGCCCATACATTTGGCGTGTATGGGGGGATTCGATAGCAGCCTTCAACTACCTGAAGGGGGGTTCCAAAGAGGATGGAGCTCGGCTGTTCTCATGGTGGCAGAACAAGATGCAATGATCTCAAGTTGCAGTGGGGGAGGTTTAGGTTGGATATTAGGAAACACTATTTCACTAGGAGGGTGGTGAAGCACTGGAATGGGTTACCTAGGAAGGTGGTGGAATCTCCATCCTTAGAGGTTTTTAAGGCCCGGCTTGACAAAGCCCTGGCTGGGATGATTTAGTTGGTGTTGGTCCTGCTTTGAGCAGGGGGTTGGACTAGATGACCTCCTGAGGTCTCTTCCAACCCTAATATTCTATGATTCGGGGATGGCAGTTCCACCTGCAGACGGACCATGCTGCACTGAAGTGGCTTCACTCAGTCACAGAAACTAACAAAATATTTCTTCAGTGGACTTTAGCTCTTCAGGACTTTAATTTTAAAATACAACACATTTCAGGAGCCTCTAACAAAGTGGCTGATGCACTCTCCTGGGAAGGTTTCCCAAAATCAGCCAGGTAAAAATGTCCCTGCATTCTAAGTCATTGTAGTCCTTGAAATGTACAAAGTACTGTTTGGTTCTTCATATTAGTGACATTAGAGGTGCATGTATCTTATTAACTCTGTTTCCTAAACCTCCAGGAAGAAATCCCATCCTAAACCAGGCTGGCCGGCACCGGCAGTGATTTGGGGGGCGTGTGATAAATAAAGTGTGTGGCTCCCTTTGATGGACACCCAGCCAGCCAGTTAGCTGTAAAATCCCTCTTGGTAGCTGTTCTCTGGTTGCTTTACCTGTAAGGGTTAAAAAAGTCCCCCAGGTAAAGAAAAGGGCTTGTGGACTCCTCTGTGCTAACCCCAGATGCTTTTGTTTGCTTGTAACCTTTAAGCTGAAGCCCCAAGAAAGCTATTTTGGGTGCTGAATTTTTGGAATTGCTCTTTTAAAATCTAGCAAAAGCCGAAGTTCCAGATGTATTTCTTCCTCTTTGTTTTTAATAAAATTTACTTTTTTAATGAACAGGATTGGATTTTTGGTGTCCTAAGAGGTTTGTGCATGTTGTTTGATTAGCTGGTAGCCACAGCTAATTTCCTTTGTTTTCTTTCTCACCTCTTCCCCGGAGGGGTGTGTGTGAAAGGGCTTGAGGGTACCCCACAGGGAGGAATTCCCAAGTGCTCCTTCCTGGGTCCAAGGGGTCTTTTTGCATTTGGGTGGTGGCAGCATTTACCAAGCTAAGGTCAGGGAAAAGCTGTAACCTTGGGAGTTTAATAGAAGCCCGGAGTGGCCAGTATTAATGTTTAGAATCCTTGTGGGCCCCACTTCCGCACTCGGCGTGCCAGAGTGGGGATTCAGCCTTGACAGGGGGAGAAAAGAGAGAGAAGGCCAGAAGGGAAGGGAAGGACGGAGGGAAGTGGTGACTGGGGGAAATGGTGAGTAGGCCGTAAGGGGTTTCTCTGCTGGGGTTTCAACTCCTCCACACCCCACAGTTCTTCCCATCCCCTCCCCTTCCCCTAGTCACCAAGCCCTCAGAGACCCTGTTCTGCGCCCTCCTCCTCACTCCCAGCACAGAGCCTCCAATGCCCCTTACCCATCTGTCCCCCCATGCAGAGCCTCCAAAGACCCCTACCTGCTTCCCTAGTGCAAAGGCTCCAGCACCCCTTCTCTACCCCCCCCCACTGTGCAGAGCCCCCCACCCCTTCCCTGCCCCTCCCCTCCGGCACAGAGCCCCCAGCGCCCCTTACCGAGGCTGCTCGCTGTCACCTCCCACTGGAAGGTTTTCCCTTCGTCTGCACAGAGGCAGCTGGTGTAGGCGCCGTCCTCGCCTGCCTGCACCTGGAACTGCGCAGACTCGGCCAGCGTCACTCGCACCTGTGGGGCCAACACGAGAGCCCCCTTAGGGCTGTGGGGGACGCGCTCATATGCGCAGCTCCAGCCGAGACATGACCACTCTGGGGCTCAGGTCCCCTCACCGCGATGTGCTGACCCCAGTGGTCACAGGGTCACAGCCAGTGACTGCCGGTGTCACTCGCCGGCCTGCGCCGCTGCCCAGCTCCCCAGCCCCAGGTCACCGGCCCCAGCAGCTCAGCCCCGGGCGGCACTCACCTTGATGCACTGCCACAGGTAGTTGAAGACGGTGGCCTTTAGGGCGAAGGCCTCTCCCCGGATCACGGAGTACGGCAAGGCCAGCTCCACAAAGAAGGGTTTGAAGGCTGTGAAGGTGGCCGTGGGCGAGAGGCCAAAGCCCACTTCCGCCGTGCAGAACATCCCAGCTTTCCACTCTGTGATGGTGTCGGGCACTGAGACTGGGATGTCCTTGGAGCCCCCCTCGCTGGGCCGGGACGGACACAAACAGAGCGTCAGACACGTGGCCGCCCCGTGGGAAGTGCCCACGGGCACGGCCACCGGAGACGTCCCTGCCCGACCCTCCGCTGGGCTGGGGCCCTGGGCCAGTGGCACAGAAACAGGTCAATCCCAGACAGCAGAGAGGAGAAGAGCTGTCAGTGCCCCCCTCTCGTCCCCTCCTCCGCCCACGCCAGCTAGCGCAGGATCCTTCCCTGCCCCGGGACTCTCCGGGCTGGGCTCAATGTCCCACGGGATGGGGATCCCCCCTTCCGCAGCTAGACGCGTCTCCCTGTCAGGGGCCTATTCCTGGGTGTCAGCCTGAATTCCCCCTGCTCGGGATCCCCTGCCCCTCCCACTTCTACCCCATGTGCCACCCTCCATGGCCCCCTCCCGGGGGTTCATTCCCCTCCCATGTTCTCAGCGTTGGAGCTTCCAGGCACCACATGGGAATGAAAACACCACGAAGGGCAATGGGGCCAGGATGATAAACCCCCTGCCGACCGTGACGGGATGCAGGGAGGGGCTGGCGCGAACCCCGCTCTGCTGGCGAGTCGCAGGGTCTCGGTGCTACCTGGGTTCCCAGCCCTCTCCCCCGCTCTGCGGGTTCATTATATCTGTAAAGAGATGAATCCCACGAGCCTGGGGGCTTGTTATTCCCTGTTGCTGTACTGGGTTCTTCTCCGCTGGCAACAGGGCACAGGAACCAGCCCCACGCGGGCAGCAAGCCCTCCCCCAGCCAGTGCGCCGCCTCTGGGAGCTGCTGCTTTCGAGGGTCTGGCCTGGAGGCCGCTCCGCAGGGACAGTCTGTGACAGCTCCTCACTCACCCCACAGGCACCAAGTCCCACAGCCACGTCTCTGGGAAATACGCACATGGCGCTGGCTCCTCCTGGGTGCTGGGTTCCGGCACGGGCCGGGCATTGCTCACTGGGGTCCCTGCTGCAATATCCACACCTGCCTCCGCGTTCTTAGGGGCCATGACTAGAAAAGATGCAAAGGGGGTTGAGGGAACCCCACACTGTATTGGGGGCAAATCTAGGCGATGATTGACGTGTGTTTGCACCTGTAAAGTATCAATATTTGGGGACATTGCAGGGACTGGATGTGGCACTGACCCCTGCCCAGATGTGACCTGAACTGGGAGCAGCCAGTGGCAGGGCTGGGGGTGGGGGTGAGCGGGGTCAGGCTGTGGGTGCCCTAGATGCAGCACACACTAATAGGGGGAAAAACAATAACAGAAAATGTGGAAATGGCAGAGGTGCTTAATGACGTCTTTGTTTCAGTTTTCACCAAGAAGGACGGTGGTGATTGGATGTCTAACATAGTGAACACCAGTGAAAATGAGGTAGGATCAGAGGCTAAAATAGGAAAAGAACAAGTTAAAAATTACTTAGACAAGTTAGATGTCTTCAAGTCACCAGGGCCTGATGAAATGCATCCCAGAATATTCAAGGAGCTGACTGAGGAGATAGCTGAGTCATTAGCGATTATCTTTGAAAAGTCATGGGAGACAGGAGAGATTCCAGAAGACTGGAAAATGGCATGATATTTGCCCATCTATAAAAAGGGAAATAAGGACAACCCGGGGAGTTACAGGCCAGTCAGCTTAACTTCTGTACCCGGAGAGATAATGGGGCAAATAATTAAGCAATCAGTTTGCAAACACCTAGAAGATAATAAGGTGATAAGTAACAGTCAGCATGGATCTGTCAAGAACAAACATGTCAAACCTACCTGATAGCTTTCTTTTACAGGGTAACAAGCCTTGTGGATAGGAGGGAAGCAGGAGATGTGTTATATCTTGACTTTTGTAAAGCTGTCTCACATGACCTTCTCATAAACAAACTAGGGAAATGCAACCTAGATGGAGCTACTATAAGGTGGGTGCATAACTGGTTGGAAAACCGTTCCCAGAGAGTAGTTATCAGTGGTTCACAGTCATGCTGGAAGGGCATAATGAGTGGGGTCCCGCAAGGATCAGTTCTGGGTTCTGTTCTGTTCAATATCTTTGTCAATGATTTAGATAATGGCATAGAGAGTACACTTATAAAGTTTCTGGACAATACCAAGCTGGGAGGGGTTGCAAGTGCTTTGGAGGACAGGATTATAATTCAAAATGATCTGGACAAACTGAAGAAATGGTCTGAAGTAAATGGGATGAAATTCAATAAGGACAAATGCAAAGTACTCCACTTAGGAAGGACCAATCAGTTGCACACACACAAAATGGGAAATGACTGCCAGGAAGGAGTACTGCAGAAAGGGATCTGGAGGGTCATAGTGGACCACAAGCTAAATATGAGTCAACAGTGTAACACTGTTCCAAAAGAAGTGAACATCATTCTGGGATGTATTAGCAGGAGAGTTGTAAGTAAGACACAAGAAGTAATTCTTCCGCTCTACTCCGCGCTGATTAGGCCTCAACTGGAGTATTGTGTCCAGTTCTGGGCGCCATATTTCAGGAAAGATATGGAGAAATTGGAGAAAGTCCTGAGAAGAGCAACAAAAATTATTACAGGTCTAGAAAACATGAGCTATGAGGGAAGATTGAAAAAATTGGGTTTGTTTAGTCTGGAAAAGGGAAGACTGAGAGGGGACATGATAACAGTTTTCAAGTACATAAAAGGTTGTTACAAGGAGGAGGGAGAAAAATTGTTCTTCTTAACCTCTGAGGATAGGACAAGAAGCAATGGGCTTAAATTGCAGCAAGGGAGGTTTAGGTTGGACGTTAGGAAAAATTTCCTCTCAGGGTGGTTAAGCACTGGAATAAATTGCCTAGGGAGGTTGTGGAATCTCCATCATTGGAGACTTTTAAGAGCAGGTTAGACAAACACCTGTCAGGGATGGTCTAGTTAATCCTTAGTCCTGCCACGAGTGCCGGGGACTGGCCTAGAGACCTCTCAAGGTCCCTTCCAGTCCTATGATTCAGCACATGGGCGGGAGCCAGGGAGTCCTGAGCGCAGTCCCAGCTCTGCCCCAAGCAGCGTTAAGGGTACGTTGCACTCCCAGAGCCCTTCACAAAGAGCTGCTAGCCAGGCAGGTCAAATCATTAGCCACACTGAGCAGCTGGGACATGGAGGCCTAGGGAGGCTCAGTGCAACCACCGAGCACGAGTGGGCATTGCAGGACCCCATGTGATCGCTTCCATAACACCGAGCTTGATTCTCAGATCCTAGGGCAGCACGTGGGGCTGGAGCTAGAAAAGCCATCGGTCTCTGTGCGAAGCGAGCGTATCTGGGCTGGAGTCACTGAGAGACAGGCAAGGAACCGGGCAATGCTGCGGTCACCACCACTTGGCACAGTGTGATTAGCATGTGTATTGGGGTGGTGCCCGCAGGAGGTCTCAAAGAGCCTCCAGCTGAAGGGGGAGGAGCAGAGCTGAATTGGAAGGGTCAGATGATCACGTGTGCCCAGCTCCCACTGAGAACACTGGAGAACCCTCCCACCCTGGCCCCACTGAGAACAATGGAGAATCCCCACCCAGGATCAGAAGCCAGGTTCCAGGCCCGATCTATGAGCCCACAGTGCCATCTCCGCACAGACGGCAGAGAGGGCATTTGGAATTGCTGATCAAGAGAGATGGAAGTGCCCAGTCCACTGACCTAGTGAGGACAATGCGGGGCCCTGCCCGACAGCCGAGGTTAGGACAGCACGACGTGTTATAAAGTGTTTAGGTTCACAGGGCTTCTTGGTGTTGGCATTGGTGAGAATTTTCAAAGGCGCATCCTGGGTGAGAAGGAAGACAGAGGAAAAAGCATCAGGAGCTGCTAAAATAGGGGACTGTGGCATCATACTTTGGCCTTTCTCCTCCCCCACCTACACTGGAAGCAACAAGAACACTGGGAGGACAAAGACTTCAGCTGAGGAGACTGGTCCCAGGCTTAAAAGGGGAAGCCTGTTTTAAGAACTGTAACCTCTACTGGGGTTTGAAAACTGCTTGATCCAAATACTGCCAAGTGTAATAAGGTTTAAGATTTAGATTGTGCACTTACCTTTTATTTTCTTTAGTAGCTATCTCTAACCTTTTGTGCCTACCACTTATAATCACTTAAATCGATATATATATGCCATCATGTGCCAACAAGTCTCTCTGCCATGTACATTGGCCAAACTGGACAGTTTCTACGTAAAAGAATAAATGGACAGATGGTACAGTTCCGGGGTGCAAGGCGGGGGGCTTGGGAGATTGGCTGATGCCTTTCTCTGTGTGATTCTTATGTGGCTCGGGGAGCATTCATGCAATCTAGCTGGGTGGGGGGCTCCACATGCTGTTGTGCTGAGTGATCACAGAGCCTGGAGGGGTTTGCTGCTTGTCACTAGCAAAGCTCTGTGAGAGATAGCCCAGGCTGGAGAGTGAAGGGGGCACAGCAGTATCCCAGTTCCAGGGTGTACCGGGGATCCCATCACACAGAGCTGTGCCTGCCACAGGAGGAGAGGGGCCCATGAACCTCAAAGGGTCCAGTCTGCTGCCGTCCAGCCCTGAGCCGCCTGCTTGGATTCTCCTAATTGGGTGCTGGAGGCTTTGTTCTTCCCTCTGCTCGATGCTCGTTTCCTTGGCAACCCTCTGCAGGAACGGCAGCGTCTGCACGTGGCTCTTACAGCCCTTGAAAACGTCGCCCTCAACCCCAGATTTCGGTATCAGGCAAAACTGCCAAACGGAGCCGCTGCAGAGCTCGGTCACTGTGACACCAGACTGCCTGCAAACCCGCTGGTTCCACGGAGCCCCAGCCTGGCTGCACATGCGCCTCCCACTCTCTGGGCTCAGTTCAGGTTACCCCCCCCCCCCCATCAGGGCAAACAGCATGATGAGAACCCGGTGGTCGTGTAAACCCATTTTATGAGGGGGGCTGTATCTTGGGTCCCCCACTCAAATGACCCCTCATGTGGCCCACTAGCCCCACCCTGTCCTGCCATGAGGCACAGCACATCTCAGGCCAGGCTGTGGATGTCAGAGCACTCAAACACGCCTCTTTAAACAGCCAGCGACACTCAACCTCCGCTCGAGCAGAGCTGCTGCCCCCTGCAATGT
The DNA here is from genome assembly GCF_011386835.1 of Chrysemys picta bellii. Classification (NCBI taxonomy): domain Eukaryota; kingdom Metazoa; phylum Chordata; order Testudines; family Emydidae; genus Chrysemys; species Chrysemys picta. Next base: position 12,296,031 of record NC_088814.1, on the reverse strand, counting down.
GCAGCACCCGCCCATGGGGCCGGCCGCGCTCCCCGAGCTCCCCCCACGGCAGCATCTGTCTGGTCCCCTGGTGCCCAGAGCCCAACGCCCCCGCTCGCCTGGGGACAGTTCTGGGGAGTGACTTGGCCACTGGGCAGCCCCTAGATGCCACGGTGCGCGCGGTGCTGGGTGCCATGGGCAGCACGCTCACTGTACGGGGCTGCTGGCGGTGGGAGGGCGGGTTCCGGCCCATTCCACTATGGCGTCTGACTGGGCTCCCAGGCCCTGGGCAGGCTGCCATCACTCAGAGCAGCCCCCAGCTGGGACAGAGCCCCCGTCTCCTGACTCCCAGCCCCTGAGGGCTTTGGGAGGACGTCGTCCATCCCTCCCTCTGGCGGGGCAAGATACCATCACCCCCACGTCCTCCGCACCCATCCCCCCACCCCCTCCTTGTCCCCTCCGCACCCATCTCCCACCCCCTCCTTGCCCCATCTGCGCCCATCCTCCCACCCCCTCCTTGTCCCCTCTGCACATTTCACTCAGGTGGCTTCTTCCTCCTTCAGGCTGCCTGGGACCGGCAGGGGAGCACTGGGAGCACCAGAGGCACCATCTCCGGATGCTCCGTTCCCACACCCAGGGGCACCGCAGGTCCTGCTGGCCGGGAGGAGCCATTTCAGGAAAATCCTGCTCTGCCCCTGTGGCCCCGGGGAGCAGGCTCATTCGCTCTGTGGTGAAGGCACGCACAGGCCGGTCGGCACGTAGGAGGGGATGGAGCAGGCGCGGTGCAGAGGGATTCCTCGCAGAATAATGCTACCAAATTCCAAGTCTCTGCTGGGCATGTGGGTCCTGCCATTCCCAGGGACTTCCTATTCAGCCAAATGGGGCTGCAAGTCATGGGAAAGACAAAGGGCACCTCCCTGACCCCAGGGAGACCTCCTGGCCAAGGGTCAAGTCTCTGCTCCGAGGCAGGGAGCTTCTCAATTAAACATTTATGCTCTCTGTATGTGTGTATATATATCTCCTCAATATATGTTCCATTCTATATGCATCCGAAGAAGTGGGCTGTAGTCCATGAAAGCTTATGCTCTAATAAATTTGTTAGTCTCTAAAATGCCACAAGTACTCCTGTTCTTCTTTTTGCGGATACAGACTAACACGGCTGCTACTCTGAAACCTGTCATTATGCAAGGCACTGCATTTAGCCGTATGGAGTGGAAATCCATCAACCTCAAGAAAAAACTCGTACAGATACAGACAGACATCATCTTCCTTTCCAAATGCAAGCAGATGGACATCATACCAAAAGGACTAAAGGTAAAAAATCCATTACAATCTACATATCACACAGACTATGCTGAGAGACTGTGTCACACACTCTCAAAGAAACTGCGAAACCACCTGATCAGCATCCTATACAGCAAACAGGGAAAGATTAAGAATGAGCTCTCAGAACTGGATACTCTCATAAGAAACCAACCTTCCACACAAACTTCCTCATGGATAGACTTTACAAAAACTAGACAAGCCATTTACAAGACAAACTTTGCCTCTCTACAAAGGAAAAAGGACACTAAACTATCTAAACTGCTACATGCCACAAGCAGCCACAACAGTAGTTCCCTTAACCCACCCAGCAATATTGTTAATCTTTCCAGCTATACTCTTAGCCCAGCAGAAGAGTCTGTCCTATCTTGGGGCCTCTCCTTTTGTCCCTCCAGACCCATGAATATGATACAGTTCTGCGGTGACCAGGAATCCTACTTTCGACGTCTCCGACTCAAAGAATATTTCCAACATACCTCTGAACAGCATACTAACCCACAGAATCCTCCCTACCAGCACTACAAAAAAAAAGGATTCTGCGTGGACTCCTCCGGACGGTCGAAACAACAGACTAGATTTCTACATAGATTGCTTCCGTCACCGTGCAAAGGCTGAAATTGTGGAAAAGCAACATCACTTGCCACATAACCTCAGCAATGCTGAACACAACGCCATCTACAGCCTCAGAAACAACCCTGACATCATAATCAAAAAGGCTGACAAAGGAGGTGCTGTCGTCATCATGAATAAATTGGAATATGACCAAGAGGCTGCTAGACAGCTCTCTAACACCACATTCTACAGGCCATTATCCTCTGATCCCACTGAGGATTACCTAAAGAAACTACACCATCTGCTAAAAAAACTCCCTGACAAAGCACAGGTACAAATCTGTACAGACACATGCCTAGAACCCCGACCAGGGGTATTCTATTTGCTACCCAAGATCCATAAACCTGGATATCCTGGACGCCCCATCATCTCAGGCATTGGCACCCTAACATCAGGCTTGTCTGGTTATGTAGACTCTCTCCTCAGACCCTACGCTACCAGCACTCCCAGCTATCTTCGAGACACCACTGACTTCCTGAGGAAACTACAATCCATCGGTGATCTTCCAGAAAACACCATCCTGGCCACTATGGACGTAGAAGCCCTCTACACCAATATTCCACACAAAGATGGACTACAAGCTATCAGGAACAGTATCCCTGATAATGTCACAGCTAACCTGGTGGCTGAACTTTGTGATTTTGTCCTCACCCACAACTATTTCACATTTGGGGACAATATATACCTTCAAGTCAGCGGCACTGCTATGGGTACCCGCATGGCCCCACAATATGCCAACATTTTTATGGCTGACTTAGAACAATGCTTCCTTAGCTCTCGTCCCCTAACGCCCTACTCTACTTGCGCTACATTGATGACATCTTCATCATCTGGACCCATGGAAAAGAAGCCCTTGAGGAATTTCACCATGATTTCAATAATTTCCATCCCACCATCAACCTCAGCCTAGATCAATCCACACAAGTGGTCCATTTCCTGGACACTACTGTGCTAATAAGCGATGGTCACATAAATACCACCCTATACCGGAAACCTACTGACCACTACACTTACCTACATGCCTCCAGCTTCCATCCAGGACACACCACACGATCCATTGTCTACAGCCAAGCTCTGAGATATAACCGCATTTGCTCCAATCCCTCGGATAGAGACAAGCACCTACAAGATCTCTATCAAGCATTCTTAAAACTACAATACCCACCTGCTGAAGTGAAAAAAACAGATTGACAGAGCCAGACGAGTACCCAGAAGTCACCTCCTACAAGACAGGCCCAACAAAGAAAATAACAGAACACCACTAGCTGTCACCTTCAGCCCCCAACTAAAACCTCTCCAGCATCATCAGAGATCTACAACCTATCCTGAAAGATGATCCTTTACTCTCACAGATCTTGGGAGACAGACCTGTCCTCGCTTACAGACAACCCCCCAACCTAAAGCAAATACTCACCAGCAACCACACATCACTGAACAAAACCACTAACCCAGGAACCTATCCTTGTAACAAACCCCGATGCCAACTCTGTCCACATATCTATTCAAGTGACATCATCATAGGACCTAATCACATCAGCCATACCATCAGGGGCTCGTTCACCTGCACATCTACCAATGTGATATATGCCATCATGTGCCAGCAATGCCCCTCTGCCATGTACATTGGCCAAACCGGACAGTCTCTACGCAAAAGAATTAATGGACACAAATCTGACATCAGGAATCAAAATACTCAAAAACCAGTGGGAGAACACTTTAACCTGTCTGGTCATTCAGTGACAGACCTGCGGGTGGCTATATTACAACAGAAAAACTTCAAAAACAGACTCCAACGAGAGACTGCTGAGCTGGAATTGATATGCAAACTAGACACAATCAACTCCGGTTTGAATAAGGACTGGGAATGGCTGAGCCATTAGAAACATTGAATCTATCTCCCCTTGTAAGTATGCTCACACTTCTTATCAAACTGTCTGTACTGGGCTATCTTGATTATCACTTCAAAAGTTTTTTTTCCTCTTAATTAATTGGCCTCTCAGAGTTGGTAAGACAACTCCCACCTGTTTATGCTCTCTGTATGTGTGTATATATATCTCCTCAATATATGTTCCATTCTATATGCATCCGAAGAAGTGGGCTGTAGTCCACGAAAGCTTATGCTCTAATAAATTTGTTAGTCTCTAAGGTGCCACAAGTACTCCTGTTCTTCTTTTCAAATAAACAGCTTCATTTTATCATGGGAAAACCGAGTATTTTCCCCACCTCCCCTTCTGAGCAACTGCTGAGCTGTGTTAGCTGAAATGCCTCAGAAAGTTCAGCCTGAGGCCGACCCCTGGCAGGGGAAATTTCAACACCAACCATTTCAGTCTGACAAAGTTACAAGAACATTAGAGGAGTGAAGTTCTGGAATAGCCTTCCAAGGGGAGTAGAGGGGTCAAAACACATATCTGGCTTCAAGACTAAGCTTGATAAGTTTATGGAGGGGATGGTATAATGGGATAGTGTAATTTTGGCAATTAATTGATCTTTGATTATTAGTGGTAAATATGCCTGTGACGTTATTGACATAATCTGGGACCATATAGAACATGGTTGCAACCAAAGTCCTGTAGTGGCACCAAATCTTGTATAAAGGGGGTCAAATGAGGTGTCTAAGACAAGGTTAGGGTTTGCTGGTTATAATTATGCTGTCTATATGTGTGTATCAGTTTTGTAGTTGAAGTTATGAATATTGGCTCTATACTGTCTGTATTTCAAACTTATGCTATGCTTCTGGGAGATATCCCAGAGAAGTTGGTGTTAGCTCTGCCTAGCCTGCTTGATGGCCCATTAAGGACCATCAGCTATACAATTGACCCATTGAGAGAAGGCAAATACGCCTTGCAACTCCGAATAGTATGCAGGGACTGGCCCATGTGACTCCAGACTCCATTTTGCTGTAATTTTCCACAGTAAGGACAAAGAGGTGTTCTTACACCTGGAAAGGACTATAAAAGGCTGATGCCTCATTTACATCTTGTCTTCAATCCTGCTTCTTACCTCTGGAGGGACTTCGCTACAAACTGAAGCTCTCCACCAGGGGTCGGCAACCTACGGCACGCGTGCCAAACACGGCACGCGAGCCGATTCTGAGTGGCGCGCAGCTCCCTTCTGCGGTCCCGGCCCCCCGCCCCACTCAGCCCCCCCCCACTGCTCTGCCCTGCGGGGGCAGGAGGCAGAAGCTTGGTTCTGCGGCAGCCAAGCTTCCCTCCTCCCCCGCTTCTTCCCCCAGCCTGGTGCTTTCCGGCCCCTCCTCCTCTCCACCCTGCGCCAATCAGCTGATGGCCCTAGCAAGGGGGACGGGGAAGAGCAGAAGCGTGCACACAGCTCCCTAGAGGAGGCAGAGAGAGGTAGGGACAGAGCCTGGGGGAAGGGGGTGGAACAGGGCATATCCCTCCCAGTCCCCTGCCATAAGCCGCTCAGGGCAGGGGGCTGGGAGCACCCCCATGAGCTGAACCCCCCACCCCAACACACACCCAGCCTTCTGCCCTGCACCCCCCACTCTCCCAGCCCTCTGCCCTGAACCCCCCCCACACACTCAGCCTTCTGCCCTGCACCACCCACTCCCCCAGCCCTCTGCCCTGACCTTTGAACCCCTCCCCACACCCAGCCTTCTGCCCTGCACCCCCATACCCCCAGCCCTCTGCCCTGACCCTTGAACTCCTCCCCACACCCAGCCCTCTGCCCTGCACCCCCACACCCCAACACACACCCAGCCTTCTGCCCTGCACACCCACAGCCCCATCCCTCTGCCCTGACCCTTGAACTCCTCACCACACCCAGCCTTCTGCCCTGCACTCCCACAGCCCCAGCCCTCTGCCCTGACTCTTGAACTCCTCCACACACCTAGCCCTCTGCCCTGAACCCCCCACACCCCAACACACACCCGGCCTTCTGCCCTGCACCCCCCCAGCCCTCTGACCTGATCCTTGAACCCCCACACCCCCAGCCCTCTGCCCTGACCCTTGAATGCCCCCCCACACCCAGCCTTCTGCCCTGCACCCCGCACACACCCCAGCCCTCTGCCCTGATCCCTGAACCCCTACACACACCCCAGCCTTCTGCCCTGATCCCTGAAACACCCCCCCCCAGGTCTGGGGTCCCGGTCATAGGCCCTGCTCAGCCCGCTGCCGGCCTAGGTGAACAGAACCCCAGGCTGGCAGCGAGCTGAGCAGGCTGGTGGCCTAAGATCAGCATTTTAATTTAATTTTAAATGATGCTTCTTAAACATTTTGAAAACCTTGTTTACTTTACATACAATAGTTTAGTTATATAATATAGACTTATAGAAAGAGACCTTCTAAAAACGTTAAAATGTGTTACCGGCACGCGAAATCTTAAATTAGAGTGAATAAATGAGGACTTGGCACCCCACTTCTGAAAGGTTGCCTACCCCTGCTCTACACAAAGGACTGAATGACCCATCCCAGCTGTGGATGTACTCCAGAGACTTGATTTTAAACCTGCAGTTTATTCTATCACTGCTACAAGCCTAAACCAAGAACTTTGTCATTACTGTATGTAATTGATTCCATTTAACCACTTCTAACTCTCATCTATATCTTTTTCCTTTTATGAATAAACCTTTAGATTTTAGATTCTAAAGGATTGGCAACAGTGTGATATGTGGGTAAGATCTGATTTGTATATTGACATGGGCCTGGGGCTTGATCCTTTGGGATAAGGAGAACTTTTTTCTTTTACTGGGGTATTGGTTTTCATAACCATTTGTCCCCATAATGACTGGCACTGGTGGTGATACTGGGAAACTGGAGTGTCTGAGGGAATTGCTTGTGTGACTTGTGGTTAGCCAGTGGGGTGAGACCAAAGTCCTCTTATTCTGGCTGGTTTGGTTTCCCTTAGAGGTGGAAAAACCCCAGCCTTGGGCTGTAACTGCCCTATTTAAGCAATTTGACCTGAATTGGCACTCTCAGTTGGGTCCCGCCAGAACCAGCATTGTTACAATGCCCAATGGCCTGTGATGGGATGTTAGATGGGGTGGGACCTGAGTTACTACAAAGAATTCTTTCCTGGGTGTCTGGCTGGTGAGTCTTGCTCACATACTCAGGGTTTAGCTGATCACCATATTTGGGGTCGGGAAGGAATTTTTCCCCAGGGCAGATTGGCAGAGGCCCTGAGGGGTTTTCGCCTTCCTCTGCAGCGTGGGGAACGGGTCACTTGCTGGAGGATTCTCTGCACCTTGAAGTCTTTAAACCACGATTTGAGGACTTAAATAACTCAGACATAGGTCAGGGGTTTGTTACAGAAGTTAGTGGGTGAGATTCTGTGGCCTGCGTTGTGCAGGAGGTCAGACTAGATGATCATAATGGTCCCTTCTGACCTTAAAGTCTATGACTCTATGAGTCTCTGAAAACTTCTAACGGGAAGTGCCAGAGAACCGTAAGTGGAGGTGGCGCTGCCAGCCCTGCAGGTAATACCCCTGTGTCCAGGAGTGGGGCGGTATGGGGCGTTCCCGCTCCCTGGATACGCCGGGGATTTGTCCCAGGGCCTGGGCCATGTCTGAAGGTGGCTGGGGAGGTGTATCCCAGGCCTGAGTTTGCTAGGAGCATCTCTGGGGATTCACTAGAACAGGCTGGACCATTTGGTGGGATTCGCCCCTGGATGCCAGCAGCTCTGGGCACATCGGAGCCAGTTTAGTCCTTTCAAGCTACAGAGGAGTGTGAGGCCTGGCCAGGCCCAACCCTACCTTAAACAGGCTGTAGGCGTCATGCCGAGGGGGAGTCTGGCTGCTAGTCCATCTGCGACACCTCCACTGGTCACCTAAGGCGCGGCAGTGATGAACTAGAGTTTGAGGCCGGGTAGGATCATCACATGACTCAGGCTCTTGCACTGCGTCAGGATAGCCTCCTTGGGGAAAATCGGGGAGCAGGTTATAGACCTAAAGACAAACACAGACAACATCAGCCATGAAACCAAGACACGAGCTACCCCAGAGCCAGCTCCTGCCCCTCCTCCCACTAACACATCACCCCACAAACCTTCGCTCTCACCCCAGCCTCATCTCTAGCCTGGACACCTCCCCCCACCCTGCCCATCCCCCATCCCTATCCCCCAGGTGGGCGTCTGTCCCTGCACCTCCACCCCCCAACCCTAGGAGAGGGACCCATGGCTCCCAACACCCTGGGAGAACCTGGGGCAGGGGGAGGGCAGGTGCCGCTACTCACCATGTGCAGAGCCCGTGAGCCCCTGGACAGTAGGCACCAGCGATGGGCCGAGTGCGATTCCGTATCCACCCGGGGAAGGGACAACTCCCACAATACACCTGGCCAGTTGTCCCCTGCTGTATATGGGGGCAGGGAATTCTCCTGCCCCCACCCCTGGGGACCAGCTCTGCCCTGGAGAGTGAGCTCCAGTTACCCCAGCCATTATCTCAGCTCCGAGCTCCATGTTCCCAGCTGGAGCCGGGGTGAGGGGGTGCTGGTAGGGGGGCACTGCAAAGGCTGATGGGAGAACAGGCAAGGCAAGCGGGGGCCCCCCCAGAGTTAGGGGCTGTTAAGTGCCATGGGAGCAGCCCCCAGACCGGGGAGAGGTGGCCTTGAGGGGTGTCCCCCAGCAGCCGTGCATCGCCCCTCCCTGCGAGGGGGGAGGACTCGTCGGGAGGGGCCGGGTGAGGGGCCGGGCGAGCAGCCGAGCGGCTCTGGACTCACCGTGTGGATGCTGAGCTCGGCCTCGGGCTTCATGAGCAGCACGCTCTGATCCACGGCGCGGACGGCGCACAGGGACCCTGGGGCAGCCTGCACCCGCAGCTGGAGCTCTGAGCCCGGCAGGGCCTGGTCCTGCGAGAAGGCCAGCTTCACCTGGCGAGGCACAGCGCGTCACAGGGGAGGGGGAGAGAGATCCCCAGGGGCAGGAGGAGATAGGCCAGGGTGGGCCAGGCACCGAGTGTCACTCTGGCCCCAGGCCCCGCTGGCTGAAGGGCTGGGGCTTTGGGAGTCCGTGCTGGGGATGGGGGTTGAGGCAGCCCAGGCTCATTCAGCACCCCCATGGGACAGCTCAGGGAGCTGCAGTTATTCATAGACACCCCATGGCGGGGGGGCGTTGGAGGTGCAGGGGGGTAGGGATACGACAGGATCGCCTGCCCAACCAGCTAAAATTCGTGAATCAGACCCCCGAAAAGTCCTGAGATTCTGGAGGAGGATGAAGCCCTGGGCTGCAGTCTGTCCTCTGGCTTGTCCGCTCCCAGCCTCCCCACCTCAGTGTGTCTGAAGACACATAGCACTGCCCAGGGCGGGGTCGGCTGAAGGCTGAGCAATGAGGCCATTACCAAGCAGATGCCAGTTGCAGGGGGGGCAGCCACCATTGCTAAGGGGGGCATTGAAATGCCTTCGGGTAACAGTCCACTGCCTCCCCGGGCTGGGTGAAGGGAGGCAGAAGGGTCACACTTACCCCCAGGGCAGTAGGGTGAAGTGGGAGGGGGCAGAAGGACTCAGCCAGACCCCACAAGATGGAGGGGAGAGGTAGAGGAGGAATTCTGTATCTTTGCCTCCCTACTCCAAGAGGGGAAGGGCCTTCCTCACAACTGACCCTTATGTGCAGTGGGGAGGGGGCTGACACTGGTCACTGGTGAAAGCTTTTTCTCAATGACAGGGACGTCTCCCTGCCGGCTGCCCAGAGAAGGGAGCCCCAGCCTTCATGGGGGGGAATTTCTACTGCTCAGCTGGGCAAGAGTGAGAGCCGGCTCCCGACCCAGAGGAGGAGAGGGGCCCCTCCCCTCATGACACTGGTGCCCCAGTCGACTGGAGGGCCAGCGGCCCCTTAGAAGCCCTGTAAAGAAATATGGCCAGCTAGCCATCCCCGCAGGCCTCCAGAGGGGAAGGGGGCTCAGACCATCATATCCTGCCCCCTGCTCCAGGAATCTCCCAGGGTGAGCAGGGGCAGGTGCAGGTTGGAGGATGGGCAGTGAGTAGGGTTGAGGTGGCAGAAGTTCTGGGGGGTGGGGGAGCAAATGGCTGCAGAGACTGGGGAGTGGGGAGGGCTCAGGGCAGGCAGTACCTGCCCGGGAGCCCAGAGTGGGATGGGGAGGGGCCGGGTCACAGGTAGCTGCCTGGACCTGGCCAGTGGGATGGGAGGGACAGAAGCAGGAGCTCTGGGGAGCTGGGTACAGGGAGGCGAGGGGTGGGACAGGCAGGCAGCAGGTACCTGCTGGGCCCGGAGTGAGAGGCTGAGTCCGTGGGGGAAGCAGGGTGGGCTGGGGGAGGCAGGAAGGGTTTGGGGGAGCAGGTACTTGCTGGGGCCAGGGAGAACGGAATGGGAGGGGGGGAGGGCAGGCACCTGCTCCTCCATTCTGCAGGGGCCGGAGTTCTTCCCGTCACCACAGGAATGCCTGCAGGTGGGGGCAAAATGGCTAGTGATCAATTCACTATAACTGGCACTACCGCAATGACCCTGGTGTTGCTGTAAGGCCGGGGAAGGGAGGGGCTGGGGGCACCGAGCAATGCCCCTGCTCAGGGCTCCTGTTATGGGGCAGCGAGCGATTCCCCCACCCCAGAGGCTCCTCCCCCACGAGCTCCAGGCTCACCTTGTTCGGGAAGCACTTGGCCATGTGCAGCCGGGCGCGGTCGGCAGCCATCTCGCCATCAGGCAGCACCGTGTAACCCAGCACCATGGCAGCGGGCGCCAGGTCAGCGCCGACGGGCAGCTCCACGGAGAAGGAGCCCGTCAGCCCTAGGGACGGTGGGAAACACCCAGGGGAAGTCAGGCCCAGCCAGCAGAGCCCCCTCCCCCAGCCTGGCCCAGCTCAAGGGGCTCAAACCCCAGTTGCCCCCTGGGCGCCCCCTATCTGCACAGACCCCTCCCCCCACACTTACCAGCCCCCTCCCTGAGGTCCAGCCCCTTGTGGAGGATCCTGGCGATGGCTCCCTTGGCCACGACCTGCGGAGGAGGAGACGGGGGTCACTGAGCTGTGTGACGCTGTGTGGAGTCTGGGAGACATTTTATGGTATTGTTGATACCAACATTATAAAATCGCAGGGAATCTGGCCAGATATGCCATGGAAGGTGTCTGTGAACATTGTGTGATTTGCCAAGTATGAGGATCTTGTTTATATGTTTGTATCACCTTTGTATTGTGTTCTAGGTCTGTGTGGTACATCTGTATTTCAAAACTCAGGCTGTGGTTCTGGGTGACACCCCCAGACAGATTGGCATCAGCACTGCCGAGCCTGTTCGATGGCCCATCGCGGGTCATAGCCCGACAGTGAGCCCATTGAAAGGAACTAGGGGCTACACCTTAGGAGTCAGTAAGGCATGTAGGGGCAGGCAGGTGGACAGAGAACTCTAAGGCTTTTCCATGCCATGTGCTGTGCAGCTTGTGTTTGGGACAAAGGAAGTACCAGCCACATGGCAAAAGGAATATAAAGGGCAGCTGCATCTTCTCCATTTTGTCTCCATTCCTGCTTCTTACCTCTGGAGTAACTTTTCTAAAAACGAAGCTCTGAACAAAGGACTGAACGACCCATCCAAGCTGTGGATCTGTTCCAGAAGGACTTCCAAGCCAACAAACTCACCAATACTGCTCAGAACCTGATATATGGACTTTGACGTCTCTATTTGTATGTGATTGTTTTACCATTTAACAACTCTCTTCTTGTTCTTTCTTTTTTCCGTATAACAAACCTTTTGTTTCAGACACTAAAGGACTGGCTGGCAGCGTGGTATTTTGAGTAAGATCCAAACTAATATTGGTCTGGTGACGTGGCTAACCGTTTGGGGTCAGAAGAACATTTTGTATAGTGAGCAGAGGTTTTAAATGACTTCTCACTGTCCTGGACCTAGTTGCTGATTGGGAGCCAGAGAACTGGGATGCAGTAAAGCGGGCTGTGTGATTTCTTTTTTAGCTTCTAGATAACCAACATGGTGGGGAATCAGGAGCAGTTTGCAACTGGTTGGTGAGTCCAACTTCAGTGCGAAGCACCAGTTTTGGGAGAATCTGCTCTTCTTTTTACAGCCTGTCCTGACCTTGGCATTTCCAGTGAGGGCTGCCCCAGGCACACTGGGTCACAAGTTGATGCTATACAGGGGGCTGACAAACGCCCCGACGTGGGGATGGCCATGCAGGGTGGAGTCAGGGCAGGGTGCGGCCTCTCGTACCCATGTACTGAGTTAGCAGAGGTGGGGGAGCAAGAAAGAACATTCAGGCAGGTTTCCCATTCCCTAGCCCCCCAGGCCGGCCAGCCCCTGCTCTGGAGCCAGATTGGAACCAGAGCCCCTAGTGGGGAAAGGGGAAAAGCCCCGTCCTGATCTAGCCCCGCCCTTGTAATTCAAAGGAACCGTTCGATTCACCACTGCTCTGCTGTGGAGTCACAGCGTTGACTCCGCACCTCGTGCTCTCACACACACACACACACACACACACACACACACACACACACACACACACACACACACACTGTAGTCTCTCAGGACGGGCTCACCAGGAAGATGAAATCCAGGCTCCTGGTCCCGTTCCCCAGGGCCTCCCTAGCAATGACGTAATCCACCTGGAGCTGCTGGGCCTGGTCGCAGGGCAGCACCCCTCCCAGCGAGCGGATCTTCAGGAAACTCTGGCTCTTGGAGTAGAAGGGCTCCAGGTTACGATGGGCATCCCGGTAACTGGGAGAGACTCTTCCATACACAGAGCTGTGATCCACCTGCTTGAAGCGCCCCTGGGGGATAGAGAGAGCGATGGGGCTCGCCGGGGAGCAGAGCACCCAGCACAGGACAGGAATGCAGCCGGGGCAGGCCAGGCTCTGATGCTGCCGGCTGAGCTCACCCCCATGGCCCCTCGCCCTGCGTCCCAAAAAGTGACATGGAAAACCCCAGCGGTTCGAATGGGGAAGCCCGACAGCAGCAATGGGGCAGCCCCTGGGCTGAACTGCCCGAAGGGGGCGACCTTCCTAACTAAACCCCACCCCAAATATTAATGAGAAGACAAGTGATGGCACTAAGATGCCGTTTGCATCACCCCATTGATGGTTCTGCTGATGGGTTCTGTGCCTCCCCCCCGCCCGTCTGTCCTGGCTATTCAGCCTGCAGGTGCTTCGGGCAGGGCCGTTTGCTATGCTGAGTGTGTGCAGCACCCAGCACCATGGGGCCCCGATCCTGGCTGCTCCTTAGGCACCACCGTAATAAACATCAACAATCACAGACACAGTAACAGAGGCTGGAATGCAGGGGCCCCACTGGGGCTCGGAGGCCCGTCACTTACCCTCAGAATGACCGTCCCGGTCCAGCCGGAGGTGTCCAGCTCGAAGGAGGCTCTGCCAGACTCATCGGTCAGGAAGGTCTGGTTCTTATTCTTATCCCCATAGCTAACAAAGAGCTGCAGCTTCTCATTCTTCAGCACAGAGCCATCTGCCGCCTTCAGGAGCATCTGAGCCGAGAGAGAAAGGGGGAGACGCACAACTCAAGGGAGCAGACTCCTGGGAGAGTGTTGCCCACTAGGTATTAAAGAGCTGGCTGGGAGCAGAAAGGGACAATGCAATCCAGCCCTGAGATGCACTGGGAAAGCCCAGGGCTGGGATGGGATGTTGGGGTGAGGACTGAGGGGCATTAGCAGATCTGGGAAGAAGTTGGGGCAGGACAGGAATAGCTGGGGGTACTGGGGTGAGCACTGAGGGGTAACAGGTTGACTGAGCCCTCCCTTGGGATGTGGGCTCTACAGTCCAACCGCCCCCAGGCCCTGAAAAGGACAGTTACCTGTTCCGTAACTGGCGTTCTTCGAGATGTGTTGCTCAGGTGTATTTCACTATAGGTGTGCGTGCTCAGCACGTGCACCGGTGCCGGAAGTTTTTCCCTTAGCAGTATCTATAGTGGGGGAGCACCGCTGCGACCCCTGGAGTGGTGCCGGCATATCACACCATAAAGGGGGCTGCGTGCACCCCCCACCCTCAGTTCCTTCTTGCCAGACAACTCCAACAGAGGGGAAGGAGGGCGGGATATGGAATACACCTGAGCAACACATCTCGAAGAACGCCAGTTACGGAACAGGTAATTGTGCTTTCTTCTTCGAGTGATTGCTCATGTGTATTCCACAGTAGGTGACTCCAAGCCATACCTGACGGAGGTGGGTAGGAGTTTTAAGTGTTAAGTTTTAAGGGTTACCCGGGCGGAGCACTGCCCTACCAAACCCTGTGTCATCCCTCGTTTGGGAGACGATCGCATAGTGCGATGAGGTGTGGACAGAGGTCCTGAATAGGGACGTGAGCCACATAGGCCGCTGATGAGGCTGAGGTCTCGTCAAATGAGCCTTCACAATGGGAGGCGGGGGAATCTAGGGATGGAATAATAGAGGCCAGGGACACCATGTGGAATTTGCAACGAACCAGAAACTGGTTGAGATTCCGCAGATCGAGGATGGGCCGAAGCCCGCCCTTCGCCTTCGGGATATGGAACTACCTGGAGTAGGATCCCTTGCCCTGGAATTTCCGAGGTACCCTTTCCACAGCTCCCAGGGAGAGGAGGCGCTCTACCTCCTGGCAGAGAAGGAGGGAATGCTCCGGGTCCCCAGGCATCTCCCGGGATGGAGGATGGTTGTCGGGGGTGGGGGTTGAAACAAACTGCAACCTGTACCCTTGGGAGATTGTGCTGAGGACCTATTGGTCCGACATTATACGGGACCATTGCAATCGGAAGGCCGATAAACGGTTGATAAAACTGGGGGGGGGTACACTGGCAACAGGCCCGGTGACCCCCCTCAATGAGTCAAAAACGCCGTTTTCCCGGCCTCTTGGCCTTCGAGGGCCCAGGCTTAGGGGCTGAATGGGATTGGCGTTGGGACCAACGCCTTTGGTCCCACTGACTCTTAGGCGGGGTTTCGTATCTGCCCCAAGCCAGAGGAGCAGAGGTTTGAGGCCTGGGCTTGTCCTTAGAAGGCGGGACATAGAGGCCCAGCATCTGCAGGGTGATGCGGGAGTCCTTCATTCCATGCAGACGGGTATCTGTCTGGTCCGCAAACAACGCGTTGCCATCAAACGGCAGGTCCTGCATTATTGACTGGGACTCCACGGACAGCCCCGAAAGTGACAGCCATGACGCCCTTCGCATGGAGACCGCTGAAGCCACTGACCAAGCGGCTGTGTCTGCTGCGTCTGAAGCCACCTGGAGAGCTGCTTTGGCCACCGCCGCGCCCTCTTCGACCAGAGCTCAGAACTTCTTTCTGTCCTTGTCTTGAAGAAGGGGTTTGAACTTGGGGAGGGATCCCCACAGATTAAACTCGTAACGGCTCAGCAGTGCCTGGTGGTTGGCCACTCTGAGCTGGAAACTGGCAGACGAATAAATCTTTTTACAAAAGGTGTCAAGTCTCCAAGCGTCCTTGTCCTTTGGTGTGGGCGCAGGCTGGCCGTTCCGCTCACAGTGGTGGACCGACTCTACCACCAAAGAGTTCGGGGCCGGGTGGGTGTAAAGGTATTCGTGACCCCTTGCAGGGATTAAATACTTCCTTTCAGACTTCTTGGAAATGGGGCCAAGAGAGGCCGGGGTCTGCCAGAGGCCGGTGGTGATGTTGGCCACCCCCTGATGGAATGGGAGGGCCACACGCCCCGGTACCGAGGAGGCAAGGACATTAAATAGCGTGTCGGAGGGCTCCTCCATCTCCTTGGCCCGGAGCTTGAGATTCGCTGCCACCCTCCTAAGCAGCTCTTGGTGCGCCTTGAAGTCCTCTTGAGAAGAGGGGGGCGGTACCGCAACTGAATTGCCTGGCGCCGAAGAAGTAGATGGTGCAGTACCATCAGCCACCGACGGCATTGTGGGCTCGATGTCCGGGTCATGTCCCAGGGTCAGTGCAGGTTGTTCAGCACCCGCGGCCCCATCCCGCGGGGTGGCCCTGAGAGGCTCCCGCCACGGAGCGAGGTCCCAGCTGTGAGGGTGCCTGAGGCCACTGGCACCATTGTCCTTGCCAAGGTACAGCCTGGAACTGGGACGCCTGGGGCGCAGGCAGAGCTGGCTGCTTCTGTGGTGCGGTGCGGCCCAGGGAGAGACGGCTGTGCGCCGACGCCGAAGTCCTGGAGGAGCGCACGGTGCCATAGGAATGATGGAGTGGTCTCTGTCGTGACGGCTCCTGCCCCGAGACTTCGACCTGGATGACGTAGACAGGTAGATGTCTGAGGAGCTGTCTCTGGACTCCCTACGGTGCCTGTGGCCAAGGCGCTTTGGTGCTGGGGACTCTCGGGACGGACTCGGAGCATGACCTCTGTGACAGCGGGCACTAGAATAGGAGCGCCAGTGCCGACGGCGTCGGGACCTGTTCCTCTCGGACTGACTCGAGGAGGAACGGCGTCGTCTCTTGTCACCTCCTCTACGGCGCTTGGAACCGGAGGGGTGGGACTCGCTCGCAGAAGAGCCGGCACGCAGAGTTGACGTACGACGCGGGCCTCTGCTCAGCACCTCGACCCTGGAAGGTACCTCGACCTCTGATACCTCCGGGGAGGGCTGACGGGCGCTCAAAGACAGCTTTCCACGGGACCATAGGCCCCACTGAGGTGGCGCTCCCGGCACCAGAAGGTCTAGGATGTCACGCGCGGCCTGAGCTGCCTCTGGTGTCGAAGGCATGCGCACTTCAGACGAGGCTCGCGCGGACGGGACTGGACCACTCCGTTCAGCGCGAGTCGGAGGTCTCTGTCCCGACGGGGATCGTGGGCTGCCCAGCTTGGGTCTGGCCTCACCCCTCTCCTTCTTTCAACGCTGCTGAGTCTTCCCTTGCTTCTTACTGGGGGAGCGGTGCCGAGTTGACGACGGTGCCTCGCTGGGCACCGAAGACGCGGTGCCGGGTGCGGAGTCAGGTCGATGCGCTGGTGCCGGGGCAAATGCCGACTCCATTAGCAAAGCGCGGTGTCAGATCTCACGCTTCCACTTAGTCCGAGGCTTGAAGGAGCGGCAAATCCTATAACGCTTACTAACGTGAGCCTCGCCCAGACAGCGAAGACACTGAGTGTGTGGATCGCTTCTGGGCATAAAGTTGTGACAAGAGTTGCACGACTTGAAGCCTGGGCCACGGTGCATGCCCCAAGCCAGGCACTAGAGGAAGAAAAGTTCAGCAAGGAAAGTTCAGTGAAACTGGATACCACTAAGCTATCGACGCTGCAGTCAAGGCTGGAGCAAGTTCCTACTCCCTTCGCTGGCGGCAAGAAGGAACTGAGGGTGGGGGGAGCACGCAGCCCCCTTTATGGCGCGATATGTCGGCGCCACTCCAGGGGTCGCAGCGGTGCTCCTCCACTACAGATACTGCTAAGGGAAAAACTTCCGGCACCGGTGCACGTGGCGAGCACACACACCTATAGTGGAATACACATGAGCAATCACTCGAAGAAGACCCAGGGCCTCAGATCTCCCAGCCTCGTTGCTTTGCTTACACACATTCTCTCTGAGTCCCATCTGGGCTGTGGCCACGCTGGGCTTTAAGATTAACCCCTTAGGGACAATGTGGTAGGCAAGCAAGTAACCCGGGGTTAACAAAGGAATTTCTAAACCACAGTCACTTAGACGGCTCAAGAGTTACAGATCTTTGCCAAAGAATGAATGTCCTGATGAGCACCCTTCTCTAGTCTGATCTAACCCTGCCCCTGACTCTGGGGTTTGTCAACAGTTCAGGCTGGGCAGAATCAGTAGCGTAGCTAGTGGGGTTCAGGGGAAGCGGCCGCTTCCCCTGACCACATTCCCCAAAAGTGGCGCCTGCGGAACGGGGCCGCAGACTGGTTCCCGGCGCTCCGGGCGGCCGGCGGAATGGGGCCGTGGGCTGGCTCCCGGCGCTCCAGCCGGCACAGCGGGGCCGCGGGCTCCCGGCGCTCTGGCCGGGACTCCGGCCCTGAGAGCGTGGCCGGGGGTCTCGGTGCCCCGGACAGTGCTCCGGATGGGGAAGCGGGGTGGCCCTGCGCATGCGCCGCTCCGTCTTTCGGCGGCATTTTGGTGCATGCGCAGGGCTGCCAAAATGCCAGCAAAGGACCGGCACCTTTTTTCTCCACCGCTCCTCCTTGGCTGCAACCCTGGCTATGCCACTGGGCAGAATCCCTCCCGCCTTGTCTGTCTCCCGCCAGTCCTTCTGGCATGTGGTGATGGTCAGCACAGCTGCACAGAGCAGCGCCCCTTCTTAAGTAGAGCCTCTCTGGACCCTTCTGCTATGTGCTCAGCTGGAAAACTCCTTCCTCCTCCCCCAGACGTGCTCACTGCACCTGCGGGCCCTTGTGTAGAAAAAACATTGTTCTGTGGGGGTGGGTCAGTAAGTGAGAGACAATCAAAATTGATGGCACTAGATTGCCATCTTGAGATCTTCTCCATGATAGTCCTTAACAAAGTGTTACGCACCTTTTCTAGGCTGGGCACCTGTTGAGAATACAATATGATAATCTGCCTTGGGTAAATTTAGGCGTGTGCACAGCACATAATACAATGGGAAGGTACTTACCTGTTAGTAACTGGAGTTCTTTGAGATGTGTTGCCTATATGTGTTCCACTTCTGGTGCGTATGTGCCCCATGCGATGCAGATCTGAATGATTTAGCCACAGTGGCCATTGATTGTGCCTGCACCCTGCATACCTCCCTTGGGAGTTGGGATCTAAGATATAACTAGTAAGCTGTGGTGAACTGGTCCTTTGGGAGCAGCAGGCCTGATAATTCTGTGGGTGCCCAGAGGAGAAGAGGCCGGACACTACTGGCGACGCTCAGAGGACTGGGGGCTATTACTCCCAGATCCTTTCCAGTGGCACTATCACCTGGCCAGGTGTTCCTCATTTTGTAGCTGTTCATTTGATTTCTCCTTCTTAAGTGTAGTACCTCACACTGGGCTTTAATTAATTTCAACTTGTTGATTTCAGACCAACTCTCTAGTTTGTCAAAGTCGTTATGAATTCTAATCCTGTCCTCCAAAGTGCTAGGAACCCCTCTCTGCTTGGGGTCACCCACACATTTTAGAAGCACACTCTCCATTCCATTGTCCAAGTCTTTAATGACGATACTGAGTAGTACCGGACCCAGGACTGACCCCTGTGGGACCCCACTAGACACGTCTTCCCAGAGTGCTGCAAACTACTGATAACTACCCCTTGAGTATGGGGTTTCAACCAGTTACAGTAATTTCATTTAGACCAGTCATTTTCAACCAGGGAGCCAGGGCTTCCTGGGGGGCTGTGAGCAAGTTTCAGGGGGTCCACCAAGTGGGGCCAGTGTTAGACATGCTGGGGCCCAGGGCAGAGGGCTGAAGCCTCACCACATGGGGCAATTATCCTGCTTGCTACCCCTTCACGCCAGCCCTGGCTTTTATATGCAGAAAACCAGTTGCTGTGGCACAAGTGGGCTGTGGAGTTTTTACAGCATGTTGGGGTGAGGGGGGCTCAGAAAGGAAAAGGTTGAGAACCCCGATGTAGACCACATTTCCCTAGTTTGCTTATGAGGATGTCAAAAGCCTTACTACAAGTAAGGGGTCAGTCCCAAGGGTCTGTCCTAGGGCCGGTTTTGTTCAATATCTTCATTAATGATCTGGAGGATAGCATTGCTCGAGGGTATGGATAGGATACAGAGGGACCTAGACAAATTGGAGGATTGGGCCAAAAGAAATCTGATGAGGTTCAACAAGGACAAGTGCAGAGTCCTGCACTTAGGACGGAAGAATCCCTTGCACTGCTACAGGCTGGGGACCGAGTGGCTAGGCAGCAGTTCTGCAGAAAAGGACCTAGGGGTTACAGTGGACGAGAAGCTGTATATGAGTCAACAGTGTGCCCTTGTTGCCATGAAGGCCAACGGGATTTTGGGCTGTATTAGTAGGAGCATTGCCAGGAGATCGAGGGACGTGATCATTCCCCTCTATTCAGCACTGGTGAAGACACATCGGGAGTATTACATCCAGTTTTGTGCCCCCCACTACATAAAGGATGCAGACAAATTGGAGAGGGTCCAGCGGAGGGCCACTAGCCAGTAGCCCTGAAATCTAGACGTGGCTTTTCTTACTGGGGACTTTAAAATCTCACCTTTTGCACCTCAAGGAGACAACAAAGGGGTGTCTGGGAGTTCAGAAACGGTCCAATTGCCTGGTGCTGTGTCTGTCGGTGCGGGACACAAAACGAGCTCCAACACTGTCAGCAGTGGCACAGAAGGACCCGTGCGATGGATGCTGAGTGCAGGAAATGGGACGTCTGTGCCACAGGTGCGGGTAGCAGAGGCACTGAGGAGACGGCACCTGGTACAACGAAGGCGAGAGCTCCGGGCGTGATGCGTCGGTGCGGCAAACAGTGGTGCTGAAAGCACCCGCAGCAGCTCCAGCAGCAATGACTGTGCCGCAAGCAGTGGTGCTGAGAGGCCACCACCAAGTGAAATCCTCTCTGGGCACCAAGGGATGAGCCAGCACCAGAACCAAGGACTCAGGACTCCTTCTCTCTGGGCGCCAGAGGGACCAGGGATTGGCCTCGAGCTGCCCTTCTCAAGTGACACAGAAAGAGGTGACGTAGCAGGCACCTGAGGAGGAGATCTACTCCCGTGCTCCTTGGCAGGATGGTGTCCATCACACTTGAGGTCACTAACCGGAGAAGGCACAGCCTTAGAGGCGGAAGAGATGGCTGCCAGGGTACTTTTTACTGAAGGGTGATCGGTCCTAGGAGGATCCTGCATCTCTTCAGGGACTGAGCCTGGCCTCCTAGACTTCTCCAGGAGAAATCCCTTCAGTCTAGTCTCCCTGGATTTCACAGCCCATTTGGGGAGGGCTCGGAGGTCCCTGCACTGCTCTCTACCGCGTGTCTGTGAACCCAGACAATACAGGCACTTAGAGTGTCTGTCGTTCCGGGCATGGCAGACCCACATGAGGAACATAATGTAAATCCTGGGGGCAAAACCCCCCTGTACCTGGAGAAGACATCAACTGCTCACCTCAGAGCCCTACCCCGCCCGTAACAGGATTCATAGAGTGCAAGGCCAGAAGGGACCATTGTGATCATCCAGTCTGACCTCCTGCCTAGCTTAGGCCAGAGACCTGCCCCAAAATAATTCCCAGAGCCAACCTGTTAGAAGAACATCCCGTCTTCATTTACACATGGTCAGGGATGGAGAATCCACCACGAACCTCAGTAAAGTGTTGGTTAATTACCCTCACTATAAAACATTTACACCTTATTTCCAGTTTCAATTTGTCTAGCTTCAACTTCCAGCCGTTGGATCGTGTTCGACCTTTCTCTGCTAGATTGGATATTTGTTCCCCGATATTCACAAATTGTAATCAAGTCATCCTTTAACCTTCTCTTTCTTAAACTAAATAGATCGAGCTCTTTGAGTCTATCACTATAAGGCATCTTGTCTAATCCTTTCACCATTCTTGGGGCTCTTCTCCGAACCCTTTTCAATTTATCAATATCCTTGTTGAATTGTGGGCACCGGAACTGGACACGGTGTTCCAGCAGTGGACACAGAAGTGAAAAATATAAAGATAACAAAACGTGCTTACTCCAACTCGAGAGTCCCCTGTTTATACATCCCAGAATCGCATTAGCGCTTTTGGCCACAGCGTCGTACTGGGAGCTCATGTTCAGCTGATTATCCACCACGACCCCCAAGTGTTTTCCAGAGTCCCTGCTTCCCAGGCTAGACTCCCCCACCCCGTATGTATGGCCGACATTCTTTGCTCCGAGGAGAGGGAGTCTACGACTGAAATCCTCCCTAAAACAAGGGAGTTCAGCTACACTAACTAAGCCACTATCTCCAGTAACAATGATTAACTATCAAAAATTACTATTTACAAAACATAAAGAGAAAAACTTCAGTGGAGCCGGAGACCGGACACTGCTGCTGGCTCTGTCTCTCAGCCAGGGGCCATGAGAAGGAACTGAGGGTTGGCTGGTTGCTCAACCCCCATTGTGCCCTCAGTAAGAGGGAGCTTGAGGACATGGAGAGCACAGCTAACGCATCCGATCTCCAGTGAACGGGGCACCTGAAGTGCAGCACATCCGGCAAGCAGTCAACATCAATGGAGGTTACAGTGTGGTACAGAAGGGATGAGCCAGCTCTGTCACAGCGGTAATCCCGTTACCTTGCCAGTGTAGGGGAATCCAGCCTTGTAGGAATCATCAGTGTCCTCAAAGGTCACCGTAGCGATTTCAGACACGATGTCACAGCTCTTGGTCGCGTTGAGCTCCACCCCTAGCAGGAGAGGGAGGGACGATAGGAGGAAGGTGCCAGGAGCGACACCTGAGTTCGGGCTATGTCCCAGATTTCTCTCCATAACAATGGGAGGGTGTGATTTAGGGGAGAATTTGGGAGGTTCGGCTGGGGGCGGAGAAGGATTTTCCTGGGGAATCTGGAAACTAGAAAATTTAGATCCACCTTCCCCTGGGGCTTAATCCCAAACCAGCCACTTGACATTTGCCAGCAGGGTCTCCTGGCTCTGCAGCCCTTTTCCCTGCAGAGAGCTCCTTACTGAACGACCCCAGAGCTGACCCCGCACACAGGCCTCTCGGCACAGGGCCTGGCCCCCAGAAAGGGCCGTTTTCAGAAGTGCCCAGTGAGCCGTTGCCGTTCTGGACCCGCTCTCCTCCAGCCACTTCGCCATCGCTGATGTCAGCACCCGAGGATAACGTTGTAGCCACCCCACAGTTACAGTTTTCAGCCAAATGGGTGTTGGCCGTTCTGGAAATCAGGATTCTTCTGGGTTAAATGTGGAGTTATCTGGGTTCGTTGCTAAGCGATTAGCACTTGCAGTTTCGAACGCTAAGCGCTAACGTCACTGAGGCCGTGACTCAGGGCCCAGCGACACAGGCTGGGCCTTCACTCCACTCTGCCAGCTCAGTGCACAGCCAGAGGCCACTCGCGGGAGGGTGTTTAGTCTTTGCATGAATGTGCCCAGGTCTGAGCTCCTCATGAGGGATCGATCCCAGTGATGGGCTGAACCAGAACCCCAGATCCAATCCCCAACGCTACCTCTGGGCCCATCTCTAAAGCAGCTGGGCTACAAATGACATGACCACATCTGCAAGTGAGACCCCTCTGCCCTTGGGGGTTCAGTGCTGGGGGCTGCTTGGGGGCGTGCATGTGTGCTTGATTTCAGACCCACCTGTCCCCTCCTCCACGAGAGACGCCTTGGCCTGGAGGCTCATCCTGTAGCCAAAGTGGGTCAGGTTGAAGGGAGCCGTCACCACCTCTCTGGAAAAGCAGCCGTTGCTCTCAGTCTGGAGGGAGAGAATCACAGCCCGTTAGCAGCAGCTCTGCACCAGGCCCCACAGATGTCAGCTCAGCAGGTCTCTAATCAGGCTTGGCCTGGTTAGTGCTGGGATGGGAGACACTCAAAGAAAATCTGGGTGCTGAAGTCAGCAGCAGGGGGCGCTCTCACCTCAGAGTCAGCCCTGACACCGGTATCCCAGCACGGCGCTAGGGGGCGCTTTGCAGCTGGAGCTGCTGTGGGTGGGATGAGACGTAAACAGGCCCTGGCCACTTGTGACAACCACAGATCCCCTGGTGCTTGTCCCCCATCGTCGTGGTAACGCTGGCTAAATCCAGTCACCCCCCTAACCCCGCAGGGATTGAGAGCATTCGGGGAGATCTGTATCTTTCCATTACCCCTGCCTAACGAGAGCTGCTGATGAGGAAGGGCGGTCCCGTAACCTGGGGCACTAGCCTAGGTCTGGAGAGACCTGGGGGCAAGTCCCTGCTCTGCCACAGGCTGCCTGCAAGTCCCTCTGAGTATGGCTCCAGGAGAATCACCCTGCGGCCGCGAGTCTCAGAGCCCAGCCCTGCTGACCCCACTTGTGCTGCAGATTGACGGTCGGGTCCAGGCTCTAGACCCAAGGAGGGGGGAGGGTCTCGAAGCCCAGGCTCCAGCCGAGTCTACACCAGGGATCGGCAACCTACGGTATGCATGCCAAAGGTGGTCCGCAAGCCGATTTTTCATGGCACGCGGCGCGGGCTGAGCGGCTCAGTCCGCCGCCGCTCTGGGGTTCCCACTGCCAGCTCCTGCCAGCCGGGGTCCACCGCCAGTGCAACTCAGCACCCGCTGCTGGCCTGGGGGAAGGAACCCCAGGCTGGCAGGGGGCTGAGACCTCAGCTGGAAGGAGCCAGGGGCAGAAACCCCAGAGTGGCGGGGGGCTGAGCCGCTCAGTCGCTGCTCTGGGGTTCCGGCTGCTGGCCCCTCCCCAGCAGGGGTCCCCTCCGCCGCAGCTCCACTCACCTTGCTTCCCATTGCAGGCTCCCTCGCAGACAGGGTCCAGGCCTCCAGCCCTGCTCAGGCCTACCAGCCACCAGCTCCACTCACCTCAGCTGCCAATCTTGGGTTCCAGCCACTGACCTCCTGCAGCTGCGTCTGGATCTCCAGCCTTGCTCAGCCTGCTTTCCGGCCGGGAGTCCCAGCAGGCCACCCTGGGCTCTGCTCCTGGCCTTGGATCAGTCCTCTGCAGCCTCCCCGCTGTGGCCCACTGTCCCCAGCCTGGGACAGTGAGGGTTGCACACCAGGCAAGAGGGGGTGCAACTCAGCACCCCCATCGTAAAATTGCTTATCTCCGACCACACTATGTTTGACCTTGTGCCTGCCTTCTATCACCATTTTTTTTCCCACTGAGAGTTGAAGGGAACATTTGACAAAATGGCAGCTCCTAAGAAAGTGAAGCTAGATGTCCGATCATTTCAGCCTGCTTGGACAGACACATTTGGATTTATTGAAAAGAAGCACGGTGCTATTTGTGCTTTCTGTTATGAAAGTGTTGTTTGTCGCACATCAAGTATTCAACGACATTTTGAAATGAACCACGAGAAAACCTTTCTTGATGAAGCAAACAAGACTGAATCAAACAAAAAGGCAGCAGCAGCAGCCTATGAGAAGCAAAGCAGTGCTTTTAAAAGCTTAAGTGTAAGTAAAAATCAAGCTACAGAAGGAAGTTACAAGATTGCACAGTGCATTGCAAAAAACCGGAAAGCTGTTTACAGATGGGGAATATATAAAAGAAGTTTTTCTCAGCAGTTTGGAGATTTTGTTCAATGATGTGCCAAATAAAGATACAATCATATCTATGTAACCCTTCTGCCAGCCGAGTTGATAGCAGCAAGGGCCGGGTTCAATACATAGGGGTCCCCTCCCAACAACGTAACACAAAACCAGCTCGAGCCCCCACCCAGTGACCTGGGAAAATCTTACACAAGAGGCAGTACTTCCCCTCTTGCAAGCACGAGTCTCGGTGTAGCAGAAAATGTTTAATAACATGAGGTAAACGACATCAGCATTAAATTGGGAAAACACAACTAGAGTTCATAGACCAAACCATGAGCAAAGACCCACCCCAGCAAATTGGGCCGTGTCCTTTCCCTTTGGTTCTTGAATCCAGCAACGCTAAAAATCACCCAAAGTCCCCAAAGTCCAACACCCCAAAAGTCTCTTGAGTTCAGCAACCCAAGAATCACCCAAAGTCCCAAAAGTCCAACACCCCAAAAGTCTCTGCCCCGGTCAGTGCAGCCCCAGAGTTCAAAAAGTTTACCTGCAGGGTTTTACCCCCCGCAGCCTGGGTGGAAATGGGGGGGGGGAAGAAGAGGGCGCGCAGGATGTTAAGGGGCACCTTACGTGGTCCGAGGCCGACTGCCCGCCTCTCCATGGGGTTCCGCTGGAGCCTTCACCACGAGCCGCTCCACTCCACCAGCCGTCCCATGCGCCACTCCTGCCGCCCCACAAACTGCTCCACTCTACCAGCCGCTCCGCTCCACTCTACTCCTCCAGCCGTCCCCACAAACTGCTCCACTCCGCTCGCCGTTCCGTGGGCCGCTCCAACTGTCCCCGCAAACTGCTCGGCTCGCCATCCCGTGGGCCACTCCATCCGTCCCCGCAAACTGCTCAGCTCTGCATCTCCGCAGCTCCTCTCCGCTCGCCGTTCTGTGGGCCGCTCCAACCATCCCACAAACTGCTCCGCTCTGCCAGCCGCTCCTCCAGCCGTCTCTGCAAACTGCTCCGCCAGCTGCTTAGCAATATAGCTTCAGGTTCCCCCACTAGTTAACACAGCACTCAGTGATCTCAGCTCTTAGTAACTTTAGCGCTTTTGTGATTTCAGCTTGTAGTAGGGGAGCCCCAGTGCTGGTGCACCATTGGCCCAAAGTGAATTCAGCTCAGCAGCCTGTAAGTAGACTCCCAATGGAATCAAAGTTAGCTCTGACATTCAACAGTGGAGAGAGGAGAAGGTGCAATTGTTGTTTCAGGCTCACAAAAAGGGCCCACACCACCAGGTACAAATACCTGCCCCCAACCTCTCTCAATTCACTGGGTTTTGGAACCCATGTCCTTTGTCTAGCGAGTGCTACTTAGGTGATGGTGAGACCCTCTGTCATAAAACAGTTTCATTGTCCTTGATTCACATAATCAGGGTAACAAAAGACAGTTACCTGTTCCGTAACTGGCGTTCTTTGAGATGTGTTGCTCAGGTGTATTCCACTATAGGTGTGCATGCTCGCCACGTGCACCGGTGCCGGAAGTTTTTCCCTTAGCAGTACCTGTAGTGGGGGAGCACCGCTGTGACCCCTGGAGTGGCGCCGACATATCACACCATAAAGGGGGCTGCGTGCTCCCCCCACCCTCAGTTCCTTCTTGCCAGACAACTCCAACAGTGGGGAAGGAGGGTGAGACGTGGAATACACCTGAGCAACACATCTCGAAGAACGCCAGTTACGGAACAGGTAACTGTCCTTTCTTCTTCGAGGGATTGCTCATGTGTATTCGACTATAAGTGACTCCAAGCTACCCCTGATGGAGGCGGGTAGGAGTTAAAGGTAAATTCTTAAGGGTTACATGGGCAGAGCACCGCCCTACCAAACCCGGCATCATCCCTTGCTTGGGAGACGATCACATAGTGCGATGAGGAAGTGTGGACAGAGGACCACATAGCAGCCCTACAGATGTTCTGAATAGGGACATGAGCCACATAGGCCGCAGACGAGGCCTGGGCTCTCGTCAAATTCGCTTTCACAATAGGAGGCGGGGGAACCCCTGCCAGGTCATAACAGGTGCGAATGCACTAAGTGATCCAGCGGGAGATCCGCTGGGTAGAAACTGGACATCCCCTCATGCGCTTGGCCGAAGCAATAAAAAGCTGGGGGGACTTCCTGAAAGGCCTGGTCCTGTCTAGGTAAAAGGCCAGCGCTCTGCGCATGTCTAACATGTGCAGGCGATGTTCCTCATTGGAGGAATGGGGCTTAGGACAGAGGATCGGGAGGAAAATATCCTGATCCATGTGGAAAGCCGAGACTACCTTGTCCTTATGGAATACCGTATAGGGCAGTTCAGAAGTCAACGCCCTAAGCTCGGAGACCCGGCAGGCTGAGGTGATAGCCACAAGGAACGCCACCTTCCAGGAGAGGTGGGACCACGAACATGTGGCTAATGGCTCAAAGGGAGGCCCCGTGAGGCATGACAGCACCAGGTTCAGATCCCAAGGCGGAACCGGGGTCTAGCGTAAGGGAATGCCCTGTCCAAACCCCTCAAAAACCTGGAAGTCATGTGGTGGGAGAACACGGACTGTCCCGTCACTGGAGGGTGGAAGGCCAAAATGGCCGCCAGGTGCACCCTGATGGAGGAGGGTGCCAGCCCTTGGGTCCTAAGGGACAGGAGGTAATCGAGGACAAGCTGGATAGACGCGGAAGAGGGAGAGGAACCTCTTTCCCTCGCCCACATAGAGAACCTATACCATTTAGCGAGGTAGGTTCGATGTGTCGAGGGCTTCCTACTCTCCAGCAGGACCAATCTCACCTCCACAGAATACCTGCGTTCCTCCTCGGTCAGCCACAGAGAAGCCACGCTGTCAGGTGAAGCGCGGCTAGGTTGGGATGGAGGAGACAACCCTCCTCCTGAGAGAGGAGGTCCGGGCGGAGCGGCAGCCTGCAAGGCGGGGCCGCTAAGAGTTGCAGTAGGGTCCCATACCAATGTTGACAGGCCCAATCCGGGGCTATGAGGATAACCCTCGCCCCATCTGATTTCACCTTCTGGAGGACCTTGCCTATTAGGGGAAAGACCCTGGGGGCAGTAGAAAGGCCAAAGGGGAGGACCGTGAACTGGTAGTGGTCCTGACCCACTAGGAAACGGAGGGAGCACCTGTGACCCTCGAAAATGTGAAAGTACGGATCCTGGAGGTCCAGCGCTGTAAACCAATCCCCCGGTCTACGGAGGGAATAATAGAGGCCAGGGACACCATGCGGAATTTGCAACGCACCAAGAACTGGTTGAGATTCCGCAGGTCGAGGATGGGCCGAAGCCTGCCCTTCGCCTTGGGGATGAGGAAATACCTGGAGTAAAAACCCCTGCCCTGGTATTTCTAAGGTACCCTTTCCACCGCTCCCAGAGAGAGGAGGCTCTCTACCTCCTGGCGGAGGAGGAGGGCATGCTCCGGGACCCCGGACGGCTGTCCGGACGGGGGGCAGTTGGGAGGGGTTGACACAAACTGCAGTTTGTAACCTTGGGAGATGGTGCTGAGAACCCATTGGTCCGATGTTATATGTGACCACTGCAGTCGAAAGGCCGATAAACAGTTAAAAAAAGGCAACTTTATTAACTGGGTGGGGGGTGCACCGGCAATAGGCTCGGTGACCCCCCTCAACGAGTCAAAAACCCCGTTTGCCCTACCGCTTGGCCTTTGAAGCCCCAGGCCGTTGGGCCGAGCAGGATTGGTGTTGAGACCGGCGCCTTTGGTCCCTCTGCCTCTTAGGCAGGGGTTCATACCTGCCCCTAGCTTGTGGAGCAGGGGGCTGAGGCCTGTGCTTGTCCTTGGCAGGCGGGACATACAGGCCTAGGGTCTGCAAGGTGGTGTGGGAGTCCTTCATCCTGTGCAGACGGGTGTCTGTCTGGTCCGCGAACAGGGCCTTGCCATCAAAGGGCAGGTCTTGCATGATGGCCTGGGATTCCAAGGACAGCCCCGAAAGTGAGAGCCATGATGCATGCCTCATGGAGACAGCAGAGGCCATCGAGCGAGCTGCTGTGTCCGCCGCATCAGAAGCTGCCTTGAGTGCAGCTTTGGCCGCTGTCGCGCCCTCCTCGACCAGCGCCTGAAACTCCTTCGCCTCTTTGTCTGGGATGAGGGGTTCAAATTTGGGGAGGGATCCCCAAAGGTTAAACTCGTAACGGCTGAGGTGTGCCTGATGGTTGGCCACGCTAAGTTGGAAACTTGCCGACGAATAAACCTTCTTACCAAAGGTATCAAGTCTGCGAGCGTCCTTGTCCTTTGGCGTGGGTGCGGGCTGGCCATTCCTCTCATGGTGGTGGACCGACTCTACCATCAGAGAATTTGGAGCGGGATGGGTATACAGGTACTCCAGACCCCTCGCGGGGACAAAGTACTTCCTCTCAGCCTTGGAAATAGGCCCAATAGAGGCCGGGGTCTGCCAAAGGCCTGAGGTAATATTGGCGACTCCCTGATGGAACGGGAGTGCCACATGCCCCGGTACCGAGGAGGCGAGGACATTGAAGAGTGTGTCGGAGGGCTCCTCCATCTCCTCGGCCCGGAGCTCGAGGTTGCCTGCCACCCTCCGAAGCAGCTCTTGGTGGGCTTTAAAGTCTTCCTGGGACGAGGGAGACAGCACCGCAACCGGATCTCCCCTTGTCGAAGACGTGGAGGGCGCGGTGCATTCGGCCGGCACCAGGGGCTCCACGTTGTCCGGTGCTGCAGACGGTGCCAGGGGTTCAGTGCCCACGGCTTGATCCCGGTGCCAAGGAGGTGACGCAGGGCGGCCGTGAGAGGCTCCCGCCACGGAGCGTGGTCCCAACTGGGCAGGCACCTGCAGCCACGGTGCCTACTGGCACCATTGTCCCTGCCAGGGCACGGCCTGGAACTGAGGTGCTTCGGGTGGCGGCAGGACAGGTTGGACTTGCGGCACGGTGCGGCTCACAGAGAGACAGCTGCACGCCGATGCCGAAGTCCTTGACGAGCGCACGTTGCTGAAGGAGCAACTGGAGCGGTCCCTGTCTTGACGGCTCCTGCCCAGAGACTTTGACCTGGAAGAGGTCGACAAGTAAATGTCCGAGGAAGTATCCCTGGACTCCCTGTGGCGCCTGTGGCCACGGCGCCATGGTGCCGGGGACTCTCGGGACTCGCTCCAGCCGCGGCCTCTGCGACGGCGGGCGCCAGAGTGCGAGCGCCGGTGCCGTCGGTACCAAGGCCTGTTCCTCTCGGAGCAGCTCGAAGAGGAACGGTGCCGTTTCTTGTCTCCACCGCGCGTCGTTCAAGAGTGGAGGAGTGGGATCCGTTGAGCGACGAATCCACACGCGGAGTAGACATGCGGCACGGGGCTCTCGCTTGCACCTCGACCCGGGAGGGTGCCTCGACCTCCGAAACCTCCAGGGAGGGCTGATGGGCGCTCAACGGCGGCTTTCCACGGGACCGGGGCCCCGACTGTGGTGGCGGTCCCGGCACCGGAAGCGTCAGGATGGCCCACGCAGCCCGAGCTGCCTCCGGTGTCAAAGGCATGCGTACCTCTGGTGAGGCTTGTGCGGATGGGACCGGACTACTCTGCTCAGCCTGAGTCAGAGGTCTCTGTCCCGATGGGGATCGCGGGCTGCCCAACTCGGGTCTAGCCTCCCCTCTCTCCTTCTCCCGGCGTCACTGTGTCTTCCCTGACTTCTTAGCCAGGGAGCGGTGCCAGGACGTCGACGGTGCCTCACTGCATACCGAGGATGTGGTACCGGGAGCAGACTCGGCACGCCGCACCTGCGGCACTTCAGCACGTGCCGAAGATGCGGAGCCTGGCGCGGTGTCGGCTCAATGCGCCGGTGCTGGGGCCAATGCCGACTCCATTAAAAGCGCTTGAAGTTGGATGTCTCGCTCCTTCTTTGTCCGCAGCTTGAAGGAGCGACAAATCTTACAATTCTCACTCACGTGAGACTCGCCCAGACAGCGAAGACACTGATTGTGTGGGTCGCTTCTGGGCATAGAGTTGCAACAGGAGTCGCACAACTTGAAGCCTGGGCCACGGGGCATGCCCCGAGCCAGGCGCTTGTCAGAGAAGTTCAAAAAGGAAAGAGTTCAATGAACTGAGTACCACTAAGGCTAGAAGAGCTGCAGCTAAGCTGGAGCAAGTTCCGACTACCTTCACTGGCGGCAAGAAGGAATTGAGGGTGGGGGGAGCATGCAGCCCCCTTTATGGCGCGATATGTCGGTGCCACTCCAGGGGTCACAGTGGTGCTCCCCCACTACAGGTACTGCTAAGGGAAAAACTTCCGGCACCGGTGCATGTGGCAAGCACACACGCCTATAGTGGAAAACACATGAGCAATCACTTGAAGAACACTTTATTTCTCCTGCCCCAATAACAGAGAAACTGGGGATCCCACAGCAGCCAAAGTGACCATTTTGGCCTGCCGTGGGCTCATGCTAGGCGGGGTGGGTGTGCCTATGCAAACAAGTTCAGCCCCTGAAGTTATTTTCCACACTAGCCATAATTCACCACCAGATGTCAGGGTAGAGCTCATCCTGACTCTGCTTACATCTAGAATAAAAGAACTGCCCATCTCTGCCAGAACAGTTGAGAGACGCATAAGTGAAATGGCAGAAAACATTAAGGAAAAGCAGACAACTGCATTGAAAGACACAGCAGTGTTTAGTGTTGCAGTTGATGAGAGCGTGGATATAAATGACGTTCCACGTTTGGCAATTGTTGCAAGATATTGTGCTTCCGATGAAATCCAAGAGGAACTTTGTTGCCTAAAACCCCTGCATGGCACAACAAAGGGGGCAGATATACTGGAAAGTTTTGTAAACCATTTTGAAGAACGAGGCGTTGACATCAGAAAAATATTTTGTGTGACAACAGATGGTGCTCTTGCCATGGTCGGAAAACAGAAGGGATTTGTAAAGTTACTTGAAGATCAAATTGGCCATCCGACAGTCAAATTTCACTGTATCATCCATCAAGAAAACCTGTGTGCAAAAATTTCTAATTCAGAGCTTAATAATGTGATGAATACAGTGGTGCGAATTGTGAATTTCCTTGTTGCTCGATCTGCTTTGACTCACAATTTCAAGCACTGCTAGAAGAGATGGACAGTGCTTATAACGACATCCCACTTCACAGCAACATTCGGTGGCTACGTCGTGGCAAGGTTTTGGTGCGCTTTGTAAACTGTTTTGATGCAAGCAAGGCCTTTTTGTTGAAAAAAGAACAAAACTACCCCAAACTGGATGATGACAAA
Organism: Chrysemys picta bellii; assembly: GCF_011386835.1. NCBI lineage: Eukaryota > Metazoa > Chordata > Testudines > Emydidae > Chrysemys > Chrysemys picta. The sequence goes on along the minus strand of NC_088814.1, from coordinate 12,264,010 downwards.
TGGCTGTGTAAGCTCATGTTTCTAACTGGTATCACTGCTCACCTAAACGAACTCAACCTCTGTCTCCAGGGTGCAGGGCAAACAGTTCTGGATTTTTATGAAGCCTGGAAAGCATTTGTTGTGAAACTAGCAGTTTTTTCCAGGGATATTCAAACTTCTACTTTCTGCTACTTCCAACTCATAAAAGAGCTATCGACACGTTGCACTGTCAGTGCCGATGAGATTGGAAAGTACATGCAAGAATTGGTATCAGACTTTTCTGACAGATTTCAAGATTTCCAGCGATTTGGCCCAATGCTTTCTTTTCTAATTAAACCTGAAAAGTTCAACGAAAGCGACTTGGATTTGTCTGTATTTCAGTGGATGGGTGTCGAAGATTTCAAAATGCAGCTCATTCAGTTAAAAAGTTCAGAATTGTGGACATCAAAGTTTGTGGATCTGCGGAGCGCACTTGAAGCTACTGAGAGAGATCATGTAGGGTTACCATATTTCAACAATCAAAAAAGAGGACGGGAGGAGCCCCGCCCTAGCCCCGCCCCTGCCCCTCCCACTTCCCGCCCCCCCAGAACCCCCAACCCTCCCCCCGTTCCTTGTCCCCTGACTGCCCCCTCCTGGGACCCCTGCCCCTAACTGCCCCCCAGGACTCCACTCCCTATCTAAGCCTCCTTGCCTCTTGTCCCCTGACTGCCCCAACCCTTATCCACACCCCCACCCCCAGACAGACCCCTGGGACTCCCACGCCCCATCCAACCACTCCCCACCCCCTGACAGCCCCCCCCAGAACTCCCAACCCATCTAAACCCCTCTGCTCCCTGTCCCCTGACTGCTCCGATCCCTCTCCCCACTCCTGCCCCCTGACAGCTCCCCCCCAGAACTCCCAGCCCCCCACCCCCCCACTCCTTGTCCCCTGACTGCCCCCTCCTGGGATCCCTGCTCCTAACTGCCCTCCAGAACCCCACCCCCTACCTAAGACTCCCTGTTCCTTGTCCCCTAACTGCCCCCTCCTAAGACCCCCCCCAACTGCCCCCAGGACCCTACCCCCTACCTGTACCCTGACTGCCCAAAACTTTCTCCACTCCCCCCCCAAAAAGCCCCCCCCCGTTTCTTGACTGCCCCCTCCAGAACCTCCCTGGCCCCCTTACCCTGCTGCTCAGAACAGGGTGTTGGGCTCTGTGCCAGCCGGACACATGGCTGAGCTCCCCAGCACAACAAAACCCGGTCCATGGCCCTGCACAGGGCTGCGGGACCGGGCTGCAGGAGGAGGAGCTGCCGGCCGGCTCAGAATGCAGGGAGGAGGAAGCTGCTCCGGAGTCCAGGCCGGGACTTTCCTGCAGCCCTCCCAGCCGCTCGCTCTGCTCTGCCGGGGGAGGGGGGAAATCCCGGACATTGTGAGTGCTTTACAAATTCCCCCCGGATGCTATTTTTAGCACAAAAAGGAGGACATGTCCGGGTAAATCCGGACGAATGGTAACCCTAGATCATGGGGCCTCTATTCTGACCTGCTGGACGTCCCTGCCAGTGAAATTTAACTGTTTGAAGAAAATTGCGTTTGCAATGCTTTCAACATTTGGATCCACATACCTGTGTGAACAGGTATTTTCACACATGAAATCTGTTCTCTGTCCCTCTCGGAGCCATTAACAACTGATCACTCAGAAGCCTGTGTGCAGCTTAAAGTATCCAAATACGTGCCAGACATTGGAAAACTCAGCAAGGAAAAGCAAGGGCAAGGATCACACTAAACTGATAAGATCTGCATTTTGATTTAATTTTAAATAAAGCTTCTGAAACATTTTGAAAACCTTGTTTACTTTACATATAACAGCAGTTTGGTTATATATTATAGACCTATAGAAAGACCTTCTAAAAAACGTTAAAATGTATTACCGGCACGTGAAGCCTTAAATTAGAGTGTATAAATGAAGACTCGGCACACCACTGCTGAAAGGTTGCTGACCCCTGGTCTACACTGTTCCTTTAGCCCCGCAGCACAAGTCCCAGGCAGCAGAGCTGGGCTCGGAGACACTACCACAGGGTTTTTGCTGCACAGACGGACCCTGAGCATCTCTGTGCCTCAGTTCTCCATCTGTACAATGGGGACAGGAGCCTGCCACGCCTCCCGGGGGCTAGGAGGGTAAGTGAGTGTGATGAAGTGGGACCGTTCTTAATGTTTCCTCTGAATACTGTGTGGGTGCCTCAGTTTCTGTCACCTGGCAACTAATGGCCAGGCCCTTTCCCCATGCAAGGGGATGCTAAAGGTGTGGGAGAACAAAGAGATCAGGTGACTTCCTGGCCCGGGAAAGGAACTCAGCAGAGAACGGGGGGCTGGAGGGGGTTTCAGTTTGGAGCTGGCTGGGGACAGGAAGTGAGGACAGACGGGGTTATCTGGCTCGCTGGGCCCCAGAATGGACCTGGCTGAGGGGTCCCATTCATTGTACCTACAAGCTCTGTTTTAGACCGTGTTCCTGTCATCTAATAAACCTCTGTTTTATTGGCTGGCTAAGAGTCACGTCTGACTGCGAAGTGGGGGTGCGTGCAGGACCTCTGGCTTCCCCAGGACCCCACCTGGGCGGACTCGCTGTGGGAAGCGCACGGAGGGGCATATGCTGAATGCTCCAAGGATAGACCCAGGAGGTAAAGCCGTGTCAGCTTCTCACCCTGAAGACAGACTGCTCCAAGGGAGAGGAGACTCCCCAAAGTCCTGACTGGCTTTGTGGGGAGCAGTTCCAGAGCATTGCCCGGGGGCTCCGTGACAACTGGTGTCAGCAGTAGGATGTACTGCACCCCGTGAATGGCGCTTCTCGCAGTAAATGACTGGGGAGCAGTAAAACGAAGGAGGGATAACGAGGGCCAGGCGTGCTGAAGGCTCAGAGAGGGACGGTTTCAGGGGGCGATTAACCTCTGGGAGCAGTTTCTCCTCCCTGGGTGTTCACACCTCAACTGCTAGCAGAGCACCTCACCCCCCCTGATTGAACTAACCTCGTTATCTCCACACTGATTTTTACCTGCCTCTGGAGATTTCCATTACTTGCATCTGAAGAAGTGAGGTTCTTACCCACGAAAGCTTATGCTCCCTATACTTCTGTTAGTCTCAAAGGTGCCACAGGACCCTCTGTAACCTCTGGGAGTGTGTGACCAGCGAGAAGGACTGTTGGAGTAACAGGGTTCCCCTGAGGACTGCAGGGAGCAGTCTCAGGGGCGGAGGAGCTTGCCGCTCGACCCTGGGAGAGAGAAGGACTTTTGCAGTGACAGGGTTCCCCTGGGGATTGCAGCGAGCGGTCCCAGGGGCGGAGGAGTCTGCAGCTCAACCCTGGCAAAGAGGTGGTGACCTCGAGAAGGGCTGGCACACTAGGGGTTCTTCCTGGAAACCGTGGGGAGCTAAGAGCACACGGGCCTGTGAGTCCAAAGCAACTTGGGAACAGCAGAGTGATGGCCTATCACCATCTCCTTAAGAAGGACATTGTAATACTGTGCAAAAAGAGGGAAGTTCACCAAGGCCCAGTTAATCGTGCAGCTGGAGGACGAGGACCACTCTAAGGAGCAGATTCCTGACCCAGCTGGGGTTACAAGAGGATCTGGGAGTAGCTGGAGCAGTAGCCAGGCATCCCCGAGAGTCTGGCCCCCAACCAGACGAGGGTCTTCACGATCGGGTTCCCCATCAGGGGATCGGAGAAGGATGGGACTGGAGCTGAGTCCGAGAGAGCGAGAGGACCGTGAGAGACAGCAAGAGCCTGAGGAAAAGCTGCAGGAAAAGCAACAGCAGCATGGACTGGCGCTGGTGGAGCGGAGAGGCATAGGGGGCTCCCCAGGGGTGAGTGGGGATAGACCCCGGGCTGCCAGTTCCGCAGGGAGCCTCGACACTAAATTGCTGCCCCTGGTTAAGGAGGGGCGGATGTGGATGCCCACCACACTGCCTTCGAAGCAGGCTGGGGATTTGAACCAGGGGGACCCTGTGGAAAAGCCCCGGTATCTAGCTCCCTTGCTGGGTCCCAAGGCCATAGACGCTGTCAGCCAGATGGGTGGGGTGGTGGACAGGCTCCCACTCCTGGCCCCAGCCTATGTGTCTGCCTGGAGTCTCCTGGGCTCAGGCCCCTTGGACCCCTAGTGGGAGCAGAAGGTGGTGGTCAAGGGGGAGACATGCCTGGGGCGGCGAGACCCTGGGACAGAAAGAACTGTTGTCGGGCCCTGGGTGGTGCAGCCGCAGATCCTGAGGGGCTGGGTGACCTGGGTGAAAGTCCCAGGGATGGAACCATTCATCCTGCCTATAGCACGGATCCCTGTGCAGACACAGGAGGGGTCGGGCTGGCTGGTCGTTGGGGTTCTCCAGGATATCGGCTGTGAGGTCCTGTTGGGGGGTGATGGTGTCTCTTTGGGACAGGATCCAGGCCCTGCTCCTGTAACGGCTGAGGATTTGAATTTGAATCCAGGGAACCAATTGGCTAAGATGGAAATGGTCAGTGAAAATGCAAATGACCTGACTGGCAGGAGGGAGGGCTCAGGATACCTGCCCACCTGTAACCCGACCCCAGGGGCTGAGTGTGTCAGAGAAATGTTCCCCGCCCTCCTGCACACCGGAGAGGGGGCTCAGGCTGGCTCTGATGCTTTGACCAGAGCAGGGAGCTCGCTGCCTGCCCCCACTGGGACAGCAAGGGCAGTGCTGAGCATGGTGGGAGCTGAGACCCCAGCTGAGTGGGGGGACACACAGGCAGGGCAGGTTGGCTGCCAACCAGGTTTGCCTGGTCCAGACGTGCTGCTGGGAAGTGATTACACAGCAGGGTGGAAGCTACCAGGGACAGGGCTCAGAGGGGCTGTGACCCCAGGCCCAGCCAGCGAGAGGGAGAAGGTCCCACTCCCTTCCCCAACAGCTGATTTCCAGACCGAGCTGCAGAAGGATCCCTCCTTGGAGAAGCTGAGGGAACTTGCTGGCCACAGCGCTGCAATCTGCCTTGGGGAAGGCTGCAGGGACAGAGTCCTGTGGGAGAAGGGATTCCTGTACCAGGAATGGGCTCCCCAAGGGGAAGTAAAACTGTGGGGAATTGGGAGGCGGCTGGTGGTGCCCCAGGAATCCACAGGGTTCTTCCCTTTCGAGCTTCTGTATGGGAGGAAAGTAAGGGGACCCCTGGACCTGGAAGGGGAGGATTGGGAGGAGAAGGGGGAGGACCCCCTGGTGGATCTCTCCCCTGAGGTGGGAGCCAATCTCCCCATCAGGTGTTCCCCATTCAGAGTCACTGGGAAAGCAGCCCAGAACCTGGAGAGAGAGGTCAAGGACATGCTGGCTTTAGCTGTTCAAGAGCCCACGGGCCTCACCCGTGGGGCTGGTCCCCAAGGAAGACGGGATGATCTGGTTTTGTGGGGACTATCGGAAGCTTAAAGCCATCACCGTGTCCGATGCCTAGGCCTGGGGAAATTCTAGACAAGCTGAGGGGATGGAGAACTTGGCCCTGGCGTACATCGATGACATGTGTGTCTTTAGCCAGACCTGGGAGGAACAGGTGTCCCAGGTGAAGTGGGTGCTGGGCTGTCTCAAGGAGGCAGGACTGACGGTAAAAACTGAAAAGTGCAAGGTGGAGATGATCAGAGATTGGCCCATTCCCCAGACCAAGAAACAAGTCCAGGCCTTTATCAGGATGGCGGGGTGCCACAGGAGGTTTCTACCCCACGTTAGCCCCCTAGCTGCCCCCATCCCTTAGCTATGTGAGAGGGGTAAGCCAGATGAGGTGGTCTGTACTGAGCAGTGCCAGAGGGCTTTCTGTATACTGAAGGAGACTCTAATCCAGGGCCCGGTAAATCTGGTAAACCCAGACTTTGCTAAGCCTTTTGCTGTGTGCACCGACGCCTCAGACGCAGGGCTGGACATGGTGCTGATGCAAGCTGATGCTAAGGTGGGGAGACACCCCATCGGGTACCGGAGCAAAAAACTGCTGCCCCGGGAGCAGAACTATGCAGCCTCAGAGAAGAAATGCTTGACCATGGTGCAGGCCCTTAGAAAGCTGCTGCTGTATCTATTTGGGCGTTGCTTTACTGTGTATACTGACCACTCTCCTCCGACGTGGCGGTGTCAAATGCAAGGTAGTGAGGCCGAGCTGCTGGGGACAGAGACACCTGTTCAGAGGGTGGCGAAGGTCAAGATGGGGGCTCTTAACCAAGAGAGCCCAAATTGCAGCTCCAAACTGGAGCGCTGGGACAAGATCCAATCCCAGTTTAAACCCCAGGGGTATTGGGGTGGCAAAAGGGTACGGGCCGCATAAACCTTCCCACATGCAGCCTGCAAGTACCATCAAGCACAACAGACCCACGGGAGGGCCTAAAACTGGAATGTCTTGTGTAACTCCCACCAAGAAATGGGAGAGATGCTGGGGCATCCATGGGAACGTTGGTGGGTTTGAACTTCCCCAGGTCACCGGCTAAAGTGACCTCACTCAGTTCAGTCTCAAAGTGGGAGAGATGTGATGAAGTGGGACTGTTCTTAATGGCCAGGCCCTTCCCCCATGCAAAGGGATGCTAAAGGTGTGGGTGAACAAAGAGATCAGGTGACCTCCTGGCCCAGGAAAGGAACTCAGCAGAGAAGGAGGGGCTGGAGGAGGTTTTCAGTTTAGAGCTGGCTGGGGACTAGGAGTGAGGGCAGACGGGGTGTCAAGCTTGCTGGGCCCCAGAATGGACCGGGCGGAGGGGTCTCGTTCGCTGGACCAACAAGCCCTGTTTTAGACCGTGTTCCTGTCATCTAATAAACCTGTTTTACTGGCTGGTTGAGAGTCACGTCTGACTGCAAAGTGGTGGGGCAGGACCCTCTGGCTTCCCCAGGACCCCGCCTGGACGGACTCGCTGTGGGAAGCGCAAGGAGGGGCATATGGTGAATGCTCCAAGGGCAGACCCAGGAGGTGAAGCCGTGTGAGCGTCTTGCCCTGAAGACAGACTGCTCCCCAAAGTCCTGACTGGCTTTGTGGGGAGCAGTTCCAGAGCATCGCCCAGGGACTCCGTGACAGTGAGGCACTGAGATATTGTGGTCAAGGGGGGCTGTATAAGTCTCTAAGCCCAGCTACAGAGCTGGCAGTCCCCACCCCCAGCCTGCCAGATGGGGACCCGGATGGATCCAGGGCCTGATTCGCCTGCACTTACACCAGCTTTACACCAATGTTACAAACCTCATCACGGACGATCACAGCGCCCCCTCTGGCCAGTGTAAGAAAAACATGGAGAGGAGCCTCCTCCAGCAGCATGTCATGTACCTCCCCCGTCCCCGGCTGCACTCACCTGGCCAGTAAGCTCCGTGCACAGAGCCCCGGTTAGCACGCCATGAAGATGGTACCAGTGATCTGCTGATTGTTCCTCCAGACACAGGCTGGCCTGGACCCTCCCCTGGACGGGCTTCCCGTAGGTGTATCTGTTTAGCAGAGGGGAAGGAGAGGGTAAGTGGGAGGGGAGGGGCCCAATGCCCCTGCCCATGGTGGGGGGTCCATCACCCTGCTGGGGTGGGGCTGGTTGTGTGGCTGGGAGTGAGAGCCCCAGGGAACCCTGCCTGGCCATGAGCATGGGGCAGAGGGGCACAGGCAGGGAAGGGGCAGGTCAGATCCTGGCCTAGGGGGCCGGGGAGGGGAGTCAGGTCCAGGGCGGTACCAGCTCCCCTTTATCGGCCCAGCAGGGCTGCTTTCACACTCACCGGCCGCACACCCGCAGCAGGAGCGTCTCATCCAGCACCGTCACCACGGGGGGCAGCTCCAGGGTCACTTCGAACTTGGGCGGCACTAGGGGGCAGAGAGGGACGGGGTGAAACCAACCTGCAGCCCCGGCTCGGGGGTTTAATCGTGATCCTCGGCCTTGGAGCTTCTCCCCGGGTCTTGCAGCCCCCCACCAACCTGCCGGCCGGGCAGGAAGGGGAAGGGCCCGGAAATGGAGCCGGGCTGAGAAGAGGCTGCAGCAATGGCCTCAAGTTGCAGTGCGGGAGGTCTAGGTTGGATATTAGGAAACACTATTTCACTAGGAGGGTGGTGAAGCACTGGAATGGGTTCCCTAGGGAGGTGGTGGAATCCCCTTCCTTAGAGGTTTTTAAGGTCAGGCTTGACAAAGCCCTGGCTGGGATGATTTAGTTGGGAATTGGTCCTGCTTTGAGCAGGGGGTTGGACTAGATGACCTCCTGAGGTCCCTTCCAACCCTGATAGTCTATGATTCTAACTGTCTAATCACACATACCAAAGCACCCTTGCTCTGCCCTCTGCCCCACCTCTTCCCCTCTGCCCCGCCCATGCCCCTTCTCCGAGGCCCTGTCCTGCTCATTCCATCCCCCTCGCCCATCGCTCATTATCCCACACCCTAACTCACTTTCACTGGGCTGGGGAAGGGGGTTGGGGCTGGAGTGTGGGAGGGGGTGAGAGGTGCAGACTCTGGGAGTTTGGGTGCAGGAAGGGCCTCAGGCCTGGGGTGCAGGAGGGGTGTGCGCTCTGGTCGGGCAGCTCCCAGTTGGCAGCACAGTGGGGCTAAGGCAGGCTCCCTGCCTGCCCTGGCCCCACGCCACTCCCAGAACGAGGCAGCACCTCCCTGCAGCAGCCCCTGGGGGGCACCAGGGGGCTCCACATGCTGCCTCTGCCTGCAGGCACCACCCCCCGCAGCTCCCATTGGCTGCAGTTCCCCAGCAATGGGAGCTGCAGAGTTGGTGCTCAGGGCAGGGGCAGCGTACGGAGCTCCCTGACCCGCCAGAGGCCACAGGGACATGCTGGCCACTTCCAGGAGCTGTGCAGGGCCAGGGGCGGCAGGGAGCCTGCCTTAGCCCTGCTGCACCACCAGACTTTTAGCAGCCTAAAATGTCCTGGTTTGACTTCAGTAGCCTCCTGATTCCAGGAGCTCCCAGAGAAACTGGGAGGGTTGGTAACCCTAACTTCGGCCCAGTGGACGTGGGCGTTTCTCCCGGCTGATGAGGTCCCGGCTGTTCCCCTCCAGGAGCTGGTGTTCAGCTGGGATCTCATCCCCAGCAGGGCCCCGCCAGGCAGCCTGGACAGACAGGGCCAAATTCACACCTGGGCTCAGGCCAGAGGAGCCGGGGGGCTGCTCCAGGGCAGTTTGTCCCTCAGGGTCTGGGCCATCCTGGGGCACTGACAGGAGCTGGCTGGGCGGCTCTGAGGCCCAGAAGCCCCAGGAGGGGAGCGTGTGTTGGGGCTGGGTGAATGTGCAGCGCTGGGATGGGCCAGTGAAGGGGGGGGGGGTGTTTGGGGTTTATGTCCTTTTCCCCTTATGCTAGGGAAGGAGGGGTGGGAGGCAGTTGGGGGGGGTCAGGAGCAGATGTCAGGGGCGAGAGGGGGTAGGTGGCAGCTGTTTCAAGGAAGACATCAGAGCTCTTCTCTCCCCCTCCCCCGCAGGAGCCAGAGGAGGGTTTGGGTGGGGGGATGAAAAGGGGACCACTGACATTTCCCTCCCCCTCCCAGCAACACCAGCTCTGGGAAGGGTGTGTATGTGTGAATCATAGAATTATAGACTATCAGGGTTGGAAGGGACCTCAGGAGGTCATCTAGACCAACCCCCTGCTCAAAGCAGGACCAATCCCCAACTAAAAGAGCCCCTTGTGCTCCAGGAGGCGGCACTGGGAGGCACAGGGCATATGTGGGTGGGCACTGGGCTGGGCTAGGCTGAGGTGGGGCTGGGGGGACAGAATTAGATGCTGGGGGGTTGGTGAGAAGCTGGAAGCTCCGTCCCATCCAGCAGCCAGTGAGCTCCTACAGCAGGAGCCAGGATCAGCTCCCGCAATAACTTTGTTAGAGTTGGCAATAGGGTAACTCTTCCCCTCGCCCTCCCCCCACGACACACACACACGCACACACACATACGGGGGCAGGGGTATGTGTGAAAAAATCCAAAGTCAGACCTAAAAGAATGAAAAGAGGGTTACTCACCTTTGTAACTGTTGTTCTTCGAGATGTGTTGCTCATATCGATTCCAATTAGGTGCGTGCGCGCCGCATGCACGATCGTCGGAGAAGTTTTCTACCCTAGCAACACCCGGTGGGTCGGCTGTGGAGCCCCCTGGAGTGGCGCCTTCATGGCGCTGAATATATACCGCAGCCGACCCAGCGCCCCCTCAGTTCCTTCTTGTCGGCTATTCCGACAGTGGGGAAGGGGGGCGGGTTTGGAATGGATATGAGCAACACATCTCGAAGAACAACAGCTACAAAGGTGAGTAACCGTCTTTTCTTCTTCGAGTGCTTGCTCATATCGATTCCAATTAGGTGACTACTAAGCCTTACCTAGGCGGTGGGGTCGGAGTGAGACATTGCCGTGTGCAAAACCACTGATCCGAATGCAGCATCGGCTCTGGACTGCTGTACAAGCGCGTAGTGAGCGGCGAAGGTGTGGACTGACGACCAAACTGCAGCTCTACAAATGTCCTGGATCGGAACTTGAGCCAGGAAGGCAGTCGAGGAGGCCTGGGCCGTCGTGGAGTGAGCAGCGAGGCGCGGAGTTGGGACACTGGCCAGGTTGTAGCAAGCACAAATGCAGGACGTGATCCAAGAGGAGAGACGTTGGGAGGAGACCGGTAGGCCCTTCATCCGATCGGCTACTGCAACGAAAAGTTGCGTCGTCTTTCGAAATGGTTTCGTACGTTCAATATAGAAAGCAAGGGCCCTGCGCACGTCCAAGGAGTGCATACGCCGGTCTTGACGCGTAGCATGCGGCTTAGGATGGAAGACTGGGAGGAATATATCCTGGTTCACATGAAAAGCTGATACCACCTTGGGAAGGAAGGCAGGGTGGGAGTGAAGCTGCACCTTATCTTTATGGAAGACTGTATACGGAGGCTCAGACGTGAGCGCCCTGAGTTCAGAAACACGCCTTGCTGAAGTGATGGCTACAAGGAAGACTGTCTTCCAAGATAGGTAAAGGAGCGAGCAGGTAGCCAATGGCTCAAACGGGGGTCCTGTGAGCTTGGAGAGGACCAGATTAAGATCCCACGGCGGAACAGGTTGGCGTTGCTGCGGGTAAAGGCGGTCTAAGCCCTTGAGAAATCTAACCACCATCAGGTTAGAGAAGACCGAGGAAGCGTGTTCTCTTGGGTGGAACACCGATATAGCGGCCAGGTGAACTCTGACTGAAGATATCGCCAAGCCCTGCTGTCCCAGGGACAGGAGATACTCGAGTATGAGGGGAATAGACGCCTGCAAGGGGGGCGTGGCCCGCTGTTCGCACCAACAGGAGAACCGCTTCCGCTTGGCTAAGTAGGTGGTCCGTGTAGAGGGCTTTCTACTTCCCAGCAGAATCTGTTGCACAGGATGTGAACATTGCAATTCTGTCCGATTCAGCCATGGAGCATCCACGCTGTAAGGTGGAGCGATTGCAGGTCGGGGTGACACAATCGACCGTGGTCCTGGGAGATCAAGTCTGGGCACAAGGGAAGCGTGATCGGAGTTTGAATCGATAGCTCCAGAAGCGTGGTGTACCAGTGCTGTCTTGGCCAAGCTGGAGCGACTAGAATCATACGCGCCTGGTCTCTGCGTAGTTTGAGCACTACCCTGTGGACCAGTGGGAATGGAGGGAAAGCGTAGAACAGCTGGTCCTTACACGTTAGAAGGAAGGCGTCGGACAGGGAGCCCGGAGATCACCCTTGAAGGGAGCAGAACGCATGGCACTTCCTGTTGGCTCGCGATGCGAACAGGTCAACCTGGGGAAATCCCCACCTTTGGAAGACGAAATAGATGATGTCCGGGCGAATCGACCACTCGTGCGTCTGGAAGGATCTGCTGAGATGGTCCGCCAGAGTGTTCTGGACTCCAGGGAGGAACGATGCCATGAGATGTATCGAGTTGGCAATGCAGAACTCCCACAGGCGAATGGCCTCTTCGCATAGGGGAGACGACCGGGCTCCTCCTTGCTTGTTGATGCAGAACATGGCTGTGGTGTTGTCTGTGAAGACTAACACGCAGCGGCCATGTAGGAGACCGAGAAATGCCTGACAGGCTAGGTGCACAGCCATCAGCTCCCAAACATTGATGTGCAGAGCTAGTTGGGATGCGGTCCACAGGCCTTGGGTATGGTGCTCCCCGAGGTGAGCCCCCCAACCTAGAGATGAGGCATCCGTGACTAGGTGTATGGAGGGCTGTGGGGCGTGAAATGGCATTCCTGCACAAACCGCCTTGTGATCCAGCCACCAGTTGAGAGAGGTCAAGACCGAGCTTGGAATCGTGACCACCATATTCAGGCTGTCCCGAGAAGGGCGGTACACCGACGAGACCCAGGCCTGAAGCTGACGAAGCCGAAGTCTGGCATGTCTGGTTACATACGTGCAAGAGGCCATGTGACCCAACAGACCGAGACACGTCCTTACAGTGGTAATCGGGAAGGCCTGGAGTCCATGGATGATGTTCGTGATGGCGCGAAACCGAGTGTCCGGCAGAAGAGCTCAGGCGAGTGTGGAGTCTAGGACTGCCCCGATAAACTCTATTCTCTGGGTTGGCTCCAGAGTAGACTTCTCTTTGTTGAGTAGAATGCCTAAGTCGTGAATTTTTGCAGTATTATGCAGACATGCACCCGAACTTGTTCCCTGGTACGGCCACGGACCAGCCAGTCGTCTAGATACGGGAACACCTGTATCTTTTGTTGACGAAGGTATGCTGCCACGACAGTCATACACTTGGTGAACATTCTCGGAGCCACGGACAGCCCGAAGGGAAGAATGGCAAATTGGTAGTGTACCTTGTTTACCACGAAACGAAGAAAGCGCCTGTGAGGGGGGGTAGATCGCTATATGAAAATAAGTGTTCTTCTTGTTGAGGGCGGCGTACCAGTCTCCAGGATCCAGGGAAGGGATGATGGTCCCCAAGGAGACCATGCGGAACTTCAACTTTACTATGAATTTGTTGAGTCCGCGTAAGTCTAAGATGGGTCGCAGGCCTCCTTTTGCTTTGGGGATCAGGAAGTAGTGGGAGTAAAACCCCTTGCCCTTTAACTCTGGGGGAACCTCCTCAATGGCTCCCATAGAGAGGAGCCCAAAAACTTCCTGTATAAGGAGATGCTCGTGAGAAGGGTCCCTGAAGAGGGACGGGGAGGGGGAGTGGGAAGGAGGGGAAGAAGAAAACTGGAGAGCGTTTCCCCTCTCTACCGTGCGAAGGACCCAACAGTCCGAAGTTATAAGGAACCAAGCACGGTGGAAACGGGAGAGGTGATCCCGAAAGGAAGGAAATGGATCCTGGGTAGTGGCTGGTGCGCCGTCCTCGGGCACAGCTTCAAAAGTCTTGCCTAGGGCCTGAAGGCGGCCTAGGTGGGCCCTGATTCTGACCCTGCTGAGGGCCAGTCGATCTCCGTCTACCACCTCGTCCCAGCTGTCTGGGGAAGTCCTGTCTCGGACGAGGAGGAGGAGGGTAGAACCTTTGCGGTTGGGGCCTAAATGGCCTGCGTTGGGGTCCTGGGACATGCATCCCCAGGGAGCGCATCATGGTTCTCGAGTCCTTGAGGCTCTGTAATCTAGAGTCCGTCTTTTCGGAGAACGAGCCTTGGCCGTCAAACGGCAGATCCTGCAGGGTCTGCTGTAGTTCTGGTGGCAACCCCGAAACCTGGAGCCAGGAGACACGTCACATGGCTATCCCTGACGCTAGTGTCCTGGCGGCCGAGTCCGCAATGTCGAGGGAGGCCTGTAAGGAGGTTCTAGCCACCTTTTTGCCCTCCTCCACCAGGGCCCCGATGTCACGGAGTATTGGGGGACTCAGGGCCCTGCACCCCCGGCCTCCTGCGATTCACCATGACTCTCAGCCAGCCAGTAAGGCAGAAGGTTTATTTGGATGACAGGAATACAGTCCAAGACAGGTCTTGCAGGCACAGACAACAGGATATCTCTCAGTGAGGTCCAGCTTGGGGTCCCAGGGCATCCCAGCCCACCCCCCTTTGGGGGGTCAGAGCCATCTCTGCCTCCCAGCCATCTCTCCAGCCTGCTTCCAGCACACTGCCTTCAGCGACCCCTCCCACAGCCTTTGTTCAGTTTCCCGGGCCCCGGAGTCACCTGGCCTCCAACCCCTTCCTGGGTTCTCATGTTACAAGCTCAGGTATGTTCCCTCGGGCAGACTCCCCTCCCCCGATGCAGACCATCCTAGCCACACTCGCCTGTCAGCATTCACACACCCCAGCAAGAACAGTCCCAGTTCGTCACATCCGAACTCCTCCCTCGAGTCCTGGGGGACCAACTCTTTAAATTTCCCCATGGAGTTCTATGAGTTATAGTTATATCTACTTAAGAGCGCCTGTTGGTTTGCAGCCCTGAGCTGCAGACCCCCCGCCAAATAAACCTTGCGTCCAAACAAATCAAAGCGCTTAGCGTCCTTTGATTTGGGCGCTGCTGCCTGCTGGCCATGGCGCTCTCTGGCGTTCACTGATGAGACTACCAGTGAACACGGTGGGGGATGTGTGTAGAGGTACTCATAGTCTTTGGAAGGAACAAAGTACTTCCTCTCTACACCCCTGGCAGCGGGAAGGATGGAGGCCGGGGTTTGCCATATGGCCGTAGCGTTAGCCTGAATTGTTCTGATAATAGGTGACGCCACCCGGGTTGGGACATCCGATGAAAGGATGCTCACCACCGGGTCCTGCACCTCCACTATCTCCTCGGCCTGTAAGTCCATATTTCGTGCCACCCTACGTAACAAGTCTTGGTGGGCACGAAGATCTATAGGAGGTGGGCCTGCGGGTGTTGTACCTGCCACTGCCTCATCTGGGGAAGATGAGGACGACGCTTCAGGGGGTAAAGGACCTGTGTGGGGGTCCAGCTCCACGGGACTCGGAGGTGCAGGATCCCCTGCACCAGGGTCTGTCTCCTGGGTGGGCGTCGGGGCCAAAGCCTCCATACCCCCTGGGGGAGGACGGGAGATGGTGGCCTCAGGAGCCCTGGGCTCAGAGTGAGCCGAGCGAGAGGTCGCTAGTGGAGCCCCTTGAGCCTGGTGATACGCCCAAGGGGTCCAGAAAGACCAATGCGTAGGGTCTTGTCGCAGGTTTTCTGCCCCCTCCTGCCAATGACCCAAGTCGTCTGCAGCTTGACCCTGAGCAGGGTACGTTGAACGGGGGGCCCCTTCAGACGAGTGAGACGCCGATCTCGAGGGCCAGGGCGGTGCCAAGCGTGGGTGCAGAGAATCGTCCTGGTACGGTGCTGAGCGGTGCCGACCCAACGGCGAGTGACCTCTGCGTGGTGCTGGTGAACGGTACCAGGACTGAGAACGGTGCCGATGTCCATGTCGGTACCGGGACCCGGATCTGGATGACGAAGACGGTCTGTAAACTCGGTGCCGGGAGCGGCTTCGCGACTGTGAGAGGCGCTCATACCGGTGCCGGGAGCTGCGCCTTGACTCCGACCGGTACCGGTGCTCAAGTCAGTGCCGAGAAGACCGGTGCCGGGAGGTAGATCTGTGCTGCGAGTACGACCTATGCCGAGATGGAGATCGGTGCCGGGACTGCGAACGGCGTCGAGACCTGCTCCGAGAACGGGAGCGGTGCCGTGAGTCCACGCCCGGAGACGGCGGGCGTATCAAGGTAGGCTTGCCCCTGGACTGTACTGTACGAAGCGGTGCCGCAGGTTGAGAAAGCGCCGGCTCTGTGAGTGCAATGAGGTCTCTCGCCGTGGCGAACGTCTCCGGTGTGGAAGGGAGACAGGGCTCCACCACTTGATGAGGCGGTGAGCCAGTTCGCGCCGGACTCAATGGCTCCACCCCCGGTGCCAGAGTCAATGGTGCCGATGATCCTTGCACCTTCTGGCGTTCGGAAGCCGGGCATGGCTCTACCCCCGCGGGGGGAGCCGGTGCCTGAAGGACAGCAGCGTCCTGAGTCTTACGGGGCCTTTTATGTCCCGGAGACAGGGACCGGTGCCGAGGGGCTTGAGGTGGACGCGGTGCCGAGGGAGGACGGTGCCGAGGCGCCTTCCCCGCGTCTGTCCGCAGTGCAGTACCGGACGGTGCCGCTGGGGTGCTACGCACCGAGGCGCTCGGTGCCAGAACCTGGCGCGCCGAAGGAGGATCCGGGCTAAGTGCCGCCTCCATGAGGAGCTGCTTAAGTCTGAAATCCCGCTCCCTTTTCATCCTTGGCCTGAAAGCCTTGCAAATCTTGCACTTGTCCGTTTGGTGAGACTCCCCTAAGCACTTCAAACAAGAGTCATGGGGGTCTCCCGTTGGCATAGGCCTAGCACATGTTGCGCACAGCTTAAAGCCGGGAGCCTTGGGCATGAGCCCGACTGTGCGCGGGGGGGGGGGGGGGGGGGGATAATAGCCCCCTTAGCCCCCGCTAACTACAAAAACTATTTATAACTATTAACAACTACTAATCTAAAGAACACAATTAACAACTATCTACAAGAAACAACGGGTAAGCTAGGAGAGTGGAGAACAGCTATGCCGCGCTCCACAGTTCCAACGACCGTCACGGGCGGTAAGAAGGAACTGAGGGGGCGCTGGGTCAGCTGCGGTATATATTCAGCGCCATGAAGGCGCCACTCCAGGGGGCTCCACAGCCGACCCACCGGATGTTGCTAGGGTAGAAAACTTCTCCGACGATCGTGCACGCGGCGCGCACACACCTAATTGGAATCGATATGAGCAAGCACTCGAAGAAGAAACAATGTTTCAAAATAAACCTCACCATTTTGGATTTTGACTCATGATTGTGACATGACTGGGGCCAGCCATACTGAAATCCCCGGCTCTGCGTCACTGCAGTGGCGCTGACCTGAGACCTCCCCCAGGGCTCTAGAGCAGAGTGGGGCAGGGCTGGGGTGGGCCAGGGAGGCTGAATTCCCCCTCCCACAGGGCCCTATTGTAGGAGGAGTGGCCATGGGGTGGCTGAGGCCCAGGAGAGTTTGGAGCTGGCTGGGCCAGTCCCAGGGGTCTGAGCTCCCAGGGACCCGCTGACAGAGACCCACGGACACTGTGCCCCAGGGAGACTCAGGAATTCCCCTCCCTCCCCACGTGCCAGAGTCGCGGCTTCGGTCGCTGACCTGGACCCACGCTGAATGAGTGCCTTGTCCCCTGCGCCTCGATGGCGTACGTCCCCACGGCCGGCTCTGCAGATAGCAGGAGGGACAGATCCACGATGCCCTGCTGCGGAGTCACATCTCGCCACTGGGCGATGCGGTTCCCGCTGGGATCCTGGCACATGGACACGCCCTGTTCAGCCGCTGCCCCCACACACGGCTCGTCCCCGGCAGCCCCCGAGTGCCTCGTGCTGCCGACGGGGGCTGGATTGACGGCCGGGGGCTCAAATCCTTCTCCGTAGCCTGGAGCAGGCACCGCCGGGCAGCCGCTGGGTAAGGGGGCCCCTGCCAGCGCCCCTCAGCCCTGACCCGAGGGCACCGCCCCTGCGGGGAACAGGCTCCCGAGGGACACCCCATCTCCAGCCTGGACAAAGCCCAGGGAACTTGCCATAGGGAACGTTTCCATCTCAGTGCTACGCCTCTGTGGGTATGTTCCCTGCCCCCCTCCCGCCACGCAGCCTCCCCAAACCTCCATCTCTCCCCTCTGCCCCTGCAGCTCCCAGAGATCCTCCCTCCCCCCCGCCCTTCCCCCATCAGGCTCCCAAGAGAGCTTCCCGCTGAGTTCCCCACTGGCCTGATCAAGTCACTGCCTGACCCAGAGTTCGGGGGTTGGGAACATTCGGGGTGAGCGACTCAGGCGGGGATCCCAGCCAAACCCAAACACACCTGCCTCCCGGACAGACAACCCCAGATGCTGCAAACTCGGGGTGGGGAGGACGTAACCCGATGGCACAAATGTCCCCTCCCTGCCCCCCATGGGGCCCAGCCCAGAAACGCCCTGTGCTCTGGGACCCTTTGCACCCCCACAGCAGGGCAGGGGGGTCAAGGGCTGGATTGCTGGACACTGTGGTCACAGCCCAGACTCCTCTGGGATCCCCACGACTGAACACCTCCGGGGGCCCTCGGATGAGCCGGACAGGAAGAGGAGGAGGCTGGAGAGGCACAGACTGACCTGCACGGTCACCAGAGGCAGCTGCAAAGCAAATAGACAGGAGATGGCTGGTTAGAGGGATGGGAAACACCCCCCACTGCCCACGGGGCTGCCTGTGACCTCCCCAGGGCCGGGGTATCTCTGGGGCCATGGGGGATCATGCAGACAGCAGCGGGGGTGACCGAGAGAGCAGGGACAGGAAGGGGAGCCCTTGAGGCTGGAGACCTTGCACCTCCCATGTCCCCCTCCTGCGTTGGCGGAGACAGGGCAGTGGGTGGCTGGTGTGTGCGTGGAGGAGCAGGGCGAGATGCTGGGGTCTCTGTCAAGGGGCAGCCTAAGGGCCGGGGGTCTGCGTTGCAGCCAGTGCCTGAGCGAGATGGCTGGGAGGGGAGTTGTCAATCTGTATTTCCACACTGGGCCCGATTCTGCCACGTCACTCAGAGCGCACAGCACGGTTAGGCTGAAAGGTGCTAATGACTGTCATCCCGGGAGAGGGGGCTGGCATCCACAGCCAATCACAGACTGCACTAATGCCAGTGGGTGCCCAGCGCCCTCATTCTGGCTCCATGCAATGTGCAATCAACCCTCTCTGCGCAGTAAAGAGACTGCAAACAACAGAGGCCACTGCCCAAGGCGCTAGGCTCTGTAGCTCAGGGGGCTGCTCCACACGGCTGTTTTCAGCAGGCCAGCACAAGCCCTGCTACTGCAAGGCTGTTAATCTGCCCTGGGAGACTTGCCCCCCGCAGCAGTGAAGACCTGCGGTTCTCATACGTTAGCGCTCAGGGCGGGGACACGCGCAGAGACCCTCTGTGACAAAGTGGGACTGTTCTTAATGTTTCCTCTGAATACTGTGTGGGTGCCTCAGTTTCTGTCACCTGGCAACTAATGGCCAGGCCCTTTCCCCATGCAAGGGGATGCTAAAGGTGTGGGAGAACAAAGAGATCAGGTGACCTCCTGGCCCGGGAAAGGAACTCAGCAGAGAAGGGGGGGCTGGAGGGGGTTTCAGTTTGGAGCTGGCTGGGGACGGGAAGTGAGGGCAGACGGGGTTATCTGGCTCGCTGGGCCCCAGAATGGACCTGGCTGAGGGGTCCCGTTCGTTGTACCTTACAAGCTCTGTTTTAGACCGTGTTCCTGTCATCTAATAAACCTCTGTTTAATTGGCTGGCTAAGAGTCACGTCTGACTGCGAAGTGGGGGTGCGTGCAGGACCTCTGGCTTCCCCAGGACCCTGCCTGGGCAGACTCGCTGTGGGAAGTGCACGGAGGGCATATGCTAAATGCTCCAAGGTCAGACCCATGAAAGTGAAGCCATGTCAGCTTCCTGCCCTGAAGACAGTCTGCTCCATGGGAGAGGAGGCTCCCGAAAGTCCTGACTGGCTTTGTGGGGAGAAGTTCCAAAGAATTGCCCAGGGACTCCGTGACATCCTCTGCCTCCCCACCGGGGATGTGCTGTCTGCTTCCAGGAGCGGCACGGAGCCAGGGCAGGTAGGGAGCCTGCCTTAGCCCCGCTGCAACGCTGACCAGACTTTTAGCTCCTAAAATCTCCCGGTTTGGCTTCAGTAGCCTCCGGGAGATAGAGGTAGGGAAGAGGAGGGAGGAATTGATGAGTAGGGCCTGCGGATCCTCTGGAGTTCAATCGGGGACCCCTAGGGGTCCACGGACTCCAGTTTGAGAAATGCTGTTATAGACCAGGGTGGCCGCTGAGGCATTCCCAGAATACCGGAGATCCTGGTACTTCCAGGAATGGCGTGGGCCTGTCCCCGCTGGCGTGACCTCGCACACTCAGTGTGTGTGAGTTCACGCCAGCAGGGCCGGAGCAGTGCACTCTTCCAAATGGCGCCCCTCATCCAATACCAGACACAAGCACTGGACGGGGCAAACCACCCAAGAAGAGAACATTCCGATCTCAAACCGGATGAATGGCCTGCCTGGTGTAGACAAACCTACTGTGTCCAGTGCACCAGGGCCTGGTACCCTGCCCCCCACCCCACACCCCCAGCTCTCACCTTCCGGGTACTGGGAACGAAGTCTTTGTCCAAACTGACAATTCGAAACTTCACTGGAAAGGAGCAGAAGCAGAGGCAGGAATCAGCCCTGGCTTGGTTTGTCTGAGTGAATTCCCAGCTGGGGAAGGTGCAAGCCGGACGCCCTGGGCACTGACGGCCTCTGTGAACCTGCAGAATGGGCCCAGCCCGGGCAGTGCAGTGCCAGCTTCCCCACGCTTCCTCCCGCGGCCCTGACCTGCGTGGCTGGAGGGGCGTTCAGCATGGGCGACATGTGTGAGGCTTGTCCCCGGCCCGCTCTGCCCAGCCCCTTCTGCCGGAAGTTCCGCCCCCTCCTGCCCTCTTGCCCCCGCCAGAGGCTAGAGCCCTACCTCCCACCCCTCCGCAAATGCCCCCTCCCTCGCCCCAGCCCTAGGCTGCCTGAGAGCCTCCACCCTGAAGCGCTGGACAGGCGAGCGATGCAGCCCACAGCCCCAGAGCGCTATGCAGGTGGTGCAGCCCCCAGAGCCCCAACCCCCGGAGCTCCCATTGGCTGGGAAAGGGGAACCGCGGCCAATGGGAGATTTGAGGGTGGTACCCACAGGTGAGGGCAGCGCGCGGCGGAGCTGCCTGCCCCACCCCACCCCCAGGAGCCACTGCCAGACATGCTGGCCACTTCCGGGAGCAGCACGGGGGCAGGGCAGACAGGGAGCCTGCCTTAGTTCTACTGCCACCCTTAAGCCGCTTGAGGTAAGTGGCGCCAGGGCGGAGTCCACACCCCTCCTGCACCCCACACCCAAACCCCCTGCCCTGAGCCCCCTAACCTCCTGCCTTGAACCCCCTGCCAAACACCTCCTGCACCCCAACCCCCTGTTCTGAACCCCTGCCTCATCCCGCCTATACCCCAACACCCTGCCCGGAGCCCCTCCCACACCCTGCCCTCACTCCCACATCCCAACCCCCTTCCACAGCCCTACATCCATGGCTCTGCATACAATTTTCCCACACAGCTGTGGCCCACAGGTCAAAAAGTTTGCCCACCCCTGGGCTAAATGGAGGGGCGTCCAGGCAGCTCTGTGCAGTGCACGCTGCCCACCCCCCACCCCCCCAGGCACCGCCCCCACAACTCTCATTGGTTGCAGTTTCCATGCAAAGGGAGCTGCGGAGCCGGTGCTGAGGGTGGGGGAGCACATGGAGCTGTGTGGAGCTGTGCCCAGTGGCTGCCTCCAGGGAGCTGTGTGGAGCTAGGGCAAGCAGGGAGCCTGCCTTAACCCTGCTGCGCCACAACCTGAACTTTAAATGGCCCGGTCACAGTGCTTACTGGAGCCACCAGGGTCCCTTTTTGACTGGGCCTTCCGCTCGAAAACCAGACGCCTGCCAACCCGTCCCGCAGTGCTCGTCGGGCAGTGCAGCCTTCAGTAGCCCCAGCTCTGGAGCGCTGGGAGGCCAAGCACCAGCTCCAGCCGCCTGGAGTCCCTGATCGCAGGCCCCGGCCATGAGGGAAGAGCCGCAGAGCGCTGGCAGGGAGCAGGAGGGGTCCTGGGGACGAAGCGTGGGTGGGGCCATGCAGGGCTGTTTGGGGAAGGTTACTGTCCCCCAGCCTGTGATACCTGCTGTCCATGGAGCTCAGCCAGAGGAGTGCCCCCTGCAGTGTCTGTGCCATCAAGGAGGACGGGCTCAGACCCCCACTTGGCTCCAGACAGGCCCCCAAACAGGCCTCAGGCTTTGGGCTCCTTGGTGCTGGGTGCAGACAGGGGCCTATAGAGTCCTGAGTCCCTCGCTAGGCCCCCATCCCATCCCCAGAGCCCAGGAGTCCATCCCAAGGGCCTGGGGCCCCAGGAAACTCCATCCAGCAGCTCCTGCCCTCTCACCTGTCTGTCCCGGCTTGTAGACGGCCTTGTCTGTCTGCACAAAGGTCCTGGGCTGCAGCGCCCACAGCAGCACTTTCTTCCGCTCAGAGAACTGCAGGGCATCTCCCCGGATCGAGACGTGCAGCTCTGCCACTTCCTGCTGCCCCCCGGACGGGGCTGGAACCTGCACACGGGGACCCCCAGCAAGGCCACAGCGGCCAGTAATGGGCCGGTCATGGTGCAGACCCGCTATCGCATGGGGGGGGGGGGGGGGGAGTGGTAGTTTGTGAGTCCCCGTCAGGGCCGGTGCTTCCATTTAGGCCAACTAGGCAGTTGCCTAGGACGCCAAGATTTGGGGGTGACAAAAAGCGGCGCCCCCAATTTTTTTTTAAAGCGGTCCAGCGGCCGCTGCGCTGGGAGGGAGAGAGTCTGAGCCGCCAGCAGGCAACCCAGGAGTTCCCCTGTGTCCACGCACCGCCGGCAGCCCATGGGTTCCCCTGCCAGTGACGCGCTGACTCAGGGGAACCGCTGGGCTGCCGGTGGCACGCGGACACAGGGGAACCGCTGGGCTGCCGGTGGCACGCGGACACAGGGGAACCGCTGGGCTGCCAGTGGCGCGCTGACTCAGGGGAACTGCTGGGCTACCTGCCAGCGGTTCAGACTCCCTCTCCCTCCCAGTGCAGCGGCCGCTCCATCCCATGTGATTCCTGTCATTGCCGGCGGGTGCACCGGCGGCTGGGCAGAGCTCTGCAGCTCTGCTTACGGCAGGTGGCACGAGCCCGGCGACGGCGACGGGCGCAACTCAGCAGGGCTTCTGGAGGAAAGGGGCGGCTGCCTCCTGGCTCAGCCTACACGGTCAGCCCCAGCGGGGGGCACGGAGAAGAAAAGAGCCTCAGGCGGCGGTCTGGTGGAGCGGAGGAAGAAAGAGGACCCCGACGCCCCTGCGTTGCTTCCCCACACAGCTCGTCCTCAGGCGCCTGTGCTCCTGCCCCCTTGGTCCTTGGCTGGTCCCTGCTCCTGCTCCCCTTGTGCGTGGGCGGCTGGAGAGGACGGCAGCCTGCAGAGCTGAGCTGCCCCAGTGCCCCCCTCTCTCTGCTCCAGCCTCTGTCATGCCCGGTATCTGAGTGCAGGGCCATGCCGGGGGGGGGGGGGGGGGAGTGGGGCAATTGCCTGAGGCACGAGTATGTCAGAGGCTCCGCCTGCCCCACGAGTATGGAGAAGTCGTAAGCAGCATGGTAAGGGGCCAGGGCCGGGTACCCCCCCGACCCCATCCCCCACACAGCCCTGACCCCCAGCTCCGAGCCCAGCCCCTCTGAGCTGGGCACCCCCCAACCCCATCTCCCCACATCCCTGAGCCCAGCCCCTGTGAGCCGGGCACCCCCGAACCCAGAGCCCAGCTCCCCACCCAGCCCTGGGCAATAGCAGCACGACCCCCAGGCAGCGACAGCCCATTGGCACCAACCATCACCCAGCAAGAGCCCATTATGTAATTGCAAATGTATATATACCATTACAGCTTTTAATGTTTTTAAATAATGTATTTAGTGTATTTTCAAATGATTATGAATTATTTTTTGAATGTATTTCACTGGTTATTTTTTACATTTCCAAATACATGTTACTAGAGAATTGCAACTTTTTTTATGAAAGGGGCCCCCAAAATTGCTTTGCCCCAGGCCCCCTGAATCCTCTGGGTGGCCCTGTCTGAGTTTTAAGCCCTGCTGCTGTGTTATGCCTGCATAAATTATAACATGTTACTCTGTGACCTTGTATTGTGTATAATGTATGTGATTTATTTTTTGGGGGGGTGGGTGGGGGCGAGGTGGAAGTTTCGCCTAGGGCGCAAAATATCCTTGCACCGGCCCTGGTCCCTGTTTCAGCCCCCCCCAACCACAGGAACCCCCGTCCCCAGCCTGGGGGCCCTGAATGGGAGGGAGCATGAACCTGGGGCGTTCGATGGAGTTGGAAGCCAGGGGCTCTCTGTGGCCCCCACCCCATCCCTGCTCCCCCCTGCCTGTCACTGCTGAGGGATGGGCTCGAGTTCTGTGGCTACAGCTGCCCATTGAGTGACCAGCTCAGTGCCCATGGCCAGTCCCCTGAGCCCTGCTGTGCCCGGGGCCTGAGGCTGGGCTGGGGCTGCAGACCCGGGGCTGATGGGCTCCATACCTGTGGCCAGTACCCGGGGCTGTGCCGATGGTTGCGGGTGGAGGCTCACCTGGAAGCGCACGTTCTCATGCAGACGGGGCTCCTGGACCTCTCTCTCCAGCAGGGTGATATTGCTGGGACCATCCCCCCTCTCCAGCCGGACGCTCACGCGGACGGTCTCGTTGAGGTCGCTGAGATGAACTGACACCGTCCCCATGTGCGGGTGGTAGAGTACGGCTGGGCTCACCACCACATAGTGCCTGGGGAGGGGAAAGCACCATGGGCAGTGGGGGAGTGGGATGGGAGGGGACAGCCCAGAGTCTCCCCCAGGACCAGGGTGACTCCTGCTTTCTGAGTCCCTCCTGCTGGGGACAGAGCTGGGTCGATGGTGCTGGAGGCTGATTCGTTTCTCTAACCATAGGGCAGGGACAGAGCAAGGCCCCCCTGCTCCTTCCCCTGCCCCAGCCTGCCTCCCGTGGAGCTGGAGGGGCCCCGAGGTGCAGTGAGGGGCTCAGTCCCCATCATCCCCGGCCTCTCGGCTGCTCGGTCTGCCCAGAGGGGGCAGCTAGTGGCGCTGAGAGTGAGCAGAGACCCCTGTGCACAGCGGGGGGTAGGCTGGTTAGTCTGGGGCTGTACTGAGCACCTGAGCCCTTTGCAGCCAGTTACTGGCTTAGATACAACCCCACCCCACCCCCAGACCACTCTGCACCCCGGGGCCTCCGCCCGCTCTCGCAGGAACCCTTCGGCGTTTGCACCTTCGGGGCACTCCCAGGTTCTGGCTGAGACGTTCGTTTAACGCACTGGGTTCATCTGTAATTACTGTTCTATTTCACTGGTGCCTAGAGGCTCAGCCCAGCCTGGGCCCCCTGCACTGGGACTAGACAGACCCGCAGGCAGAGACAGGCCGTGGCCCGAGGAGGTGACAGGCTGACGGGAGCAGGCGGTCGCAGAGGATCATCACCCCATGGTACAGAGGGGAGCTGAGCTCTCAGAGGGTCGGTGTCTGCCCGGGGGCGCACAGGGCATTTGTGGCAGAGCCGGCCACTGAACCCAGCTCTCCACACCCCAAGCCGCTGCCTTAACCAGAGCCAACCTCCCCCGCCACTGGAAGGGGCAGGACCAGGAGGGCCCAGGAGGGACCCAGCGTCAGGACTGAGCTCCAAGGGCAGAACAGACCTGTCCCATCAGTTTTGGATCGAGCATCCCCCTCATCGGTGCCCTCGGCTGCTTCCAACCCCCACCCCGCACTGCCCACCACGTGGACAGACAGACAGACACGGACAGGGCTTACGGCTCTGCAGACGTCCCAGCTGTGAGGTGCAGGAGGAGCAGCAGGCAGGCCGGGGTTACTGGGGCCCCCATTCCTGGGGTGCAGCAGACGGGCAGGCACAAGGGGACACACACTCGTCACCCCCCTCTGGGTCCTTCTTCCTCCCTCTCTCCCACGCTCTGTGCTGGAGACCAGCCTGCTCTGCCCTGATATACACTCTGGAGCCGGAGCTTCGCTTTGATCCGGGGTAAACAAGGGTCGTGTCAGGTCTCTGGCTGGGGCTGGGAACGCAGCCAGGACAATATTTACCCACCACCCCCAGCTGCTGGATTCGAGGCTCTGACAGGTTGTTGCAGCTTGAGTCAGAGGATGCTGCCTGGCAAAGGCTCAGACAAGCCAGGAGGCCCCTCGCATTGGTTACACGGCAGGGGGTGGGACCCCTCTGGGGTCGGTGGTGGTGCAGTAGCCGGGATGCTGGGGAAGCCCTGGCAGGAGCAGGGGGGAGGAGCTTGCTGAGAAATGAGTTCGTTAAAGTGGGTGATGTCAGCGACCCCACAACTGCAATGCAAATGAGAAGAACATTGGGGTTGCTGAGCATGTCTCATGAAACCCCCATTCACGATCGCTTCCAACGTTCCCACACTGGGACTGCCGGGGATGAACTTTCCATGCTCAGGCTCTGCCTTGGGTTGAATTTTTTTTGTAAACTGTGACAATGCGGTTCTGGCGGGACCCAACTGAGAGTGCCAATTCAGGACAAAGTGCTAAAAACAGGGCAGTCACAGCCCAAGGCTGGGGTTTTTCCGCCTCTAAGGCAAACCAAACCAGCCAGACTAAGAGGACTTGGGTCTCACCCCATTGGCTAACCACAAGTCACACAAGCAATTCCCTTAGACACTCCAGTTTCCCAGTATCACCACCAGTGCCACTCGTTATGGGGACAAATGGTTATGAAAACCAATACCCCAATAAAAGAAAAAAGGTTCTCCTGATCCCATAGGACCAAGCCCCAGACCCAGGTCAATATACAAATCAGGGCTTACCCACAAATCACGCTGTTGCCAATCCTTAAGAATCTAAAATCTAAAGGTTTATTCATAAAAGGAAAAAGATAGAGATGAGAGTTAGAATTGGTTAAATGGAATCAATTACATACAGTAATGGCAAAGTTCTTGGTTCAGGCTTGCAGCAGAGATAGAATAAACTGCAGGTTCAAATCAAGTCTCTGGAATACATCCCCCGCTGGGATGGGTCATCAATCCTTTGTGTAGACCTTCCGTTTGTACCAAAGTCCCTCCAGAGGTAAGAAGCAGGATTGAAGACAAGATGGAGACGAGGCATCAGCCTTATATAGTCTTTTCCAGGTGTAAGAACACTTCTTTGTTCTTACTGTGGAAAATTACAGCAAAATAGAGTCTGGAGTCACATGGGCAAATCCCTGCATACTTTGCTGAGTTACAGGGCGTATCTGCCTTCTCTCAATGGGTCCATTGTATAGCTGATAGTCCTTAATGGGCCATCAAGCAGGCTAGGCAGAGCTAACTCCAACTTGTCTGGGATGTCACCCAGAAGCACAGCATAAGTTTGAAATACAGACAGTATAGAGCCAATATTCATAACTTCAACTACAAAACTGACACACACATATAGACAGCATAATCATAACCAGCAAACCCTAACCTTGTCTTAGACACCTCATCTGACCCCCTTTATACAAGATTTGGTGCCACTACAGGACTTTGGTTGCAACCATGTTCTATATGGTCCCAGATTATGTCAATAACGTCACATAAACTTTCAGCAAAAACTAATCGAGCCATTTCTGAGAACAGGGTTGGCATTAACACAGGTAGTTTTTTCCAGGGCAATCCATTTTTCTGAGGATTTTGTTGAGTTCTAGCGCCTCCATGCTTTTGATCCTGAGACTGAAATTTGGCAGGGGAATTGTGCTAGGGGAAGAGAAGGTTTTTCCTGTCGCCATTAAAATCCATGTCGATGGATCCATGTGGCTAAGTTGTAAAGTAAAGAACATTGCCATTTGCACATGGTCAGTAGAGTGTCTCAGACTTGTCTCCGAGTCACTGACAACTTGAGAGAAAATGATCTTGAATGGTTATGGATCCCTGTCTTAACTGATACAGCACAAGATGGGGGGTTAGCTGGTGTCTGGGGCAGATCACCAAATCACACTAAGGAACAGGATGAATGGCTCCTTATGCAGCTCTTTATAGAGTGTAGGAGAAAAAGCTGTGTGATCCTGGGGGATTTCAATGTGAGTGACACATGCTGGCGGTTAGGTGCTGCCAGTACTAAAATGTCTTTGGAATTTCTTATATATTTTCCTAACTCAGAAAGTGTTCCATCTTCCAGGGGAGTGTGCTATATGAGCCCTCGCCTTGAGAGATAAAGAGGAGCTGATCACAGAGCTAAACATGAACGGTAACCTAGATACAGGTGATCCTGACTCAATCACATCTATAATGTGCCAACAGATTAAAGTCCAGACCAGTAATATTTCCACTCGGTGGTTGAAAGGGCCTGTTTCACAAAGCTGAAAACAATTGTGAGGCAAACCAGCTGGGAAGAAAAATTTAATCA
This sequence comes from Chrysemys picta bellii, assembly GCF_011386835.1. NCBI lineage: Eukaryota > Metazoa > Chordata > Testudines > Emydidae > Chrysemys > Chrysemys picta. The sequence goes on along the minus strand of NC_088814.1, from coordinate 12,236,259 downwards.
GAAAAATGTGAATGAAAATTGGGAATTATTTAAGAACACTTTATTGGATGTCTCAAAAGCCACAATCAATCAAACTGGTTAAAAAACTGACCTGGCTCAGAGGGCAAATGAAAGCAACTATGAATTTTTTTTTAAAATGATGTATATCAAAGGGAAGAAAGGAGAAGTTGACAGAAATGAATATAAATCAGGACTGTAGAAACTTGATAAGGGAAGCAAAATGACACACGAAGAAATCTATGGCCAGCTGAGTTAAGGACAATAAGAAGGAGCTTTTAAAGTATATTAGGAACAAAATGAATCCTAACAATGGTACTGGTCCATTATCAAATCAAATGGCAGAATTATCAACAATAATGCAGACGGGATGCTGGAACGGGGGGGGGGCGGGCAGCTAACTGATACAGAATTCTATGGATAACTTGGTAAGCTGAGAACAGGCAAACAAGATGTGTTTCAGTGTAGCTCAGTGTAAATGTACACATCTAGGAACAAAGCACGTAGGCCATACTTACAGGATGGGGGACTCTATTCTGGGAAGCAATGACTGAAAAAGTTTTGGGGGTGTGTATGGATGAGGTGAACATGGCCTCCCACTGTGATGCTGTGGCCCAAGGGGTTAATGTGATCCTTGGATGCATAAACAGGGGAATCTGGAATAGAAGCAGAGAGGTGATTTTACCTCTGTACAGTATTTGCACTGGTGTGACCGCTGCTGGAATCCTGTGTCCAGTTCCGGTGTCCATCGGTCAAGAAAGATGTGGATAAATTGGAGAGGGTTCAGAGAAGAGCCACGAGAATGACCGAAAGGATTAGAAACATGCGTTATAGTGATATCCTCAAGTGCTCAATTTATTAGCTTACCACAGAGATGGCTAAGGGGTGCTATGGTTACAGCCTATACGTACCTACCTGGGTGACAAATAACAGATAACAGGCTCTTTAATTTAGCAGAGGAAGGTCTAACACAATCCAATGGTTGGAAGTTGAAGCGAGACAAATCGATACTGGAAATATGGTGTACATTTTTAACAGTGAGGGTATTTTTTAAATCAAGATTAGATGTTTCTCTAAAAGATCTGCTCCAGGAATTATATTTGGGAAATTCCCTGGCCTGGGTTATACAGAAGGTGAGACTAGATGATCACAATGTTCTCTTCTGGCCTTGGAATCTATCAAGCTATGAATATTTGTCTTTGTACATTGCATCTGCACTGAGGATGCTACAGCCCTGGTCTCTTCACACACACACACTGAGGCTGCAGCCTGCTTGCCCTGGCTTGGTGTCAGCTCCAGGGATGCAGAGATCTGGCCCCAGGTCACTGCCCCTTGCTGGTTTACCCTCAAATATTTACCTGTTCCCTGGGACGGTTCAAAGGTAACAGGGATTTCAGTCCCACCAGGCAGTCAGGGCTCTTTAGGGCTGGTGAAGCCGGGGGTGTGGTGGGAGGCCCCTGCCCGGGGGAGAGCGATTCAGGAAGTGGGTGAGCGTCAGGCATCAGGCCTGGGGCCCGTATCCCTTAGATCGTCGTCCGTGGAACAGCTCAGGTCTCTGTCACGGCCAGTCCTGGCATCACAGAGCCCCAATTTGCCCTGGGTCACAGCTGGGCATCCCGAGACAGCCCCAGCCAACGACCCAAACAGGCTCCGCAGCCCCAGTGTGGGCTGGGCACAGCTGCGGGAGCGTCTCCCAGAGCAGCATTCGCCCCCCGGAAATCAGAGCTGGGACCAAGCAACTGGGGACAGCGTGTCCTGCCCCTCCCGACCCGGCCCTGTCCCCGGTCAGTGCAGGGCTTTGCCAGGGCTGGATTGAAATGACTCAGGGGATGGGTCTTCAGCGCCCCCTGCTGACCAGGCTAATGGCTCTCACGATGAGGAAACGCCTGGCAGTGCCCAGCGTGAGCCCATCACTGTTGGGTAGATGACGGGGAGCCACGTTCTATGATGTCCATTGAGGGCCCAAGCGAGTGGCAGGGGGGAGTGGGGCACTCGGTGAATGTGGGTCACAGCGACACAGCGCTGGCCTGAGAGACAGAGAGCACCATGGACTCCCCAGAGCAGCCCCACTGCTGCTCCCCGAGGGTTGGCAGGTTTAGCTCCTTCCTGCTTCCTAGGGGCCCCTCTCCCAGAGGCTGTTCGCTTCCAGCCTTTCTGGCCAGAGCAAAGAGAGAGAAGATCCCCAAGGCGGAAGTGTGGGGCAGGAGGCTGCTAACGGAGCTGACACAGAACCCCTGGGCGGCTGTTAGTTAGGGTGGTGGGAGGGGGCTCGTCTGCACCCCAGGGATGGGGTCGGGCCCCAACGTCTGGACCAGTCTCCTCAGGGCGTGTTAGCGAAACGCAGCAATGACGCCAGCTCGGGAGGAGCTGCAAAGAGCAGGGAGGACAAGAACTTACCCGACGGGACCTGGCCCGAGTCGGGGGATGGGCAGGAAATAAGAGAAACACGATTCAGCTCAGAAACTGACACTAATACGCCAGGGCCAAGAGAACCCGACCCAGCCGGGTCCAGCCAGGTTTGAACGCTGCCCCCTCCTGAGACATCTCCCGTCCGCCAGGGCTTTCTCCCCACAGGCCCCACGTGCCCAACTGTATCTCAGGCTTCACCACCTCCACTGTGGGCTCTCCCACCTCGCCCCCCAGCCCTGGGAGCCTCCTGTTTAACGAGAGACCCCACAGGGCCTAGAGAACACGGCTCCATCCCCATGTGCCTCCCCCTCCACACACGGACTGAAGAGACTCCAGGAACCTGGGGGGATCCACAATCAGAGCAGAGGGTCCCCGTAAAGGGAAAACAGAGCTGGTGGGACACAAACCCACGGGGGCTGCGCAGGGACCCACTGCTCTCTTGTGCTGTCTCCGTTTGATCTGCTCTGCGGATTTCAGCTGCGTCTCCAAGGCTCAGGTCGTGCTGAGCCAGCCCTGGGACTGACACATTCACAACTGAATTCCGTCTCCAGGCTTCACACCGCAGTGTCCAGTATGTGCTGAGCGTGCAACGTCCCTCTGTGTGTTTGAACCTTCAGCACAGGCTGCTACTCCTTGCGCCACGGCATTATGTTCAGTGGCAGCAGGAGCAGGTTGTTGTCCTGGGTGGGTGATGGGCTATTGGGCTCAGTGGGCTGGGTGGGACGGAGGTCCTGCTCCATGTGATCGCCCAGAGGTGCCATGGGCCGCTGGAGCCATGTTCTGTGCCCAGTGAGGGAAGCCCACACCTCTTGCTAGAGCAGCTCCCACTTGTTCCCAGGACAGGAGCTGGAGCTGCTGCTTTAGGGGTGGCGGCAGGAGGCGGCACTGTGGGAGGTTCGAGCTCAGTGATATTCGGGCAGGAACACAAGTGCCGGAGGGGAAATGGGGATTGTTCTGAACAGTTTATGTCAGTGGTTCTCTCTCCACCTGTGGCCCGAGGACAAACAGGGGCTGGCCAACTACGTCTAAGGAGTTCGTGAAAGGCCGTCGTTCCCATAGAACAGTGGGAGTCGTGGGACTCCCCGTGGGAGTCGGCAGACTATATCTAAGATTTCCAAGGGGGTCCGCACCTCCATTTGAACTGTTTTAGGGGTCCCTAAATGAAAAAAGGTAGAAACCTCGGGGTTCCTTTCTAAGCAATATCTGAATGGAATCTGATGGAACAAGGAACAAAGAACAAAGACGGGGGGGAGGGATAGCTCAGTGGTTTGAGCATTGGCCTGCTAAACCCAGGTTTGTCAGTTCAATCCTTGAGGGGGCCACTTAGGGATCTGGGGCAAAATCAGTACTTGGTCCTGCTAGTGAAGGCAGGGGGCTGGACTCGATGACCTTTCAAGGTCCCTTCCAGTCCTAGGAGATGGGATATCTCCATTAAAAAAAAAAGAAAAAAAAAAGAAAAGCCAATTCTCCAGCCTGAGGGCCAAATATCAATGACCCACTGCAAACAATGGTGGGGTGAGAGCATCTCAAAGAAAAGACTGCAAGAGGATTTTATTATGGAAAGGGTCAGGCAGCCTAAATAGAGGGGCTGCTATTAGCTCCCAATATAAACATCACTGGGAACAGGAATTAAATACCACAAGCTCTGTTAGTGTAACGTTATCGTTACAGAAGCTAGGCCCAGGCAAAGAGAAGGAGAAATGCCAAGCAAGAGTTGTAAGGAGTCAGACAAGTTATTCCTTCTTCTCTTGCGCCTTGGCTTTTAAAATCAATTTATTTCAACCCATGCAAGTGGGTAGAGGTGAACCTGTTGGCCTGAGGGAAGAGTTGATTCTAGTTTAGCTTCCATTCTTAATGGGCTAAAGCTAAACTAAAATAACCCTCCGTCACACCACAATAAGTGCATCCACACTGGGGTTTTCACTGGTGTAAGTAAACTGATTTAACAACTAACTTGAGTTGAATTGGTTCATTTTCATGTAGATGTGTGTAACGACAGCAGCTCTGCCAGGCGGGGCTGGAACTCGGGGGGCTGTCGCTGACGCTGCCTGACCCAGGGTTAAAGCCAAACCCCACAGCAGTGACCGAAGGGCTGGGGAAGGGGACAGAGCCACGGACCCAGGATCTGGCTGCTCTAAGGATGCACAGGAGCCGTGTGAGGAGCAGCAGCAGGGCAGGAACAAAGCGACAAAACAGCCTCACAAAGAGGTGGGTTTTTGTATTTTGTTTTACACTGAACCTGCTGCTCCAGGCAGGACGGGCAGCAAACCCCAGGGGTCCCCACTGCAGCCACTGGTCCCCGCATGTGACAGACAGCTGGGATCACGCGGGCCGGTCTGGAGGCTGAGAGATGGGAGAGCAGGTGGGATGTTTGCAGAGCAAATGGGGAGGCGTTGGCTGAAGAAGGTGCTAAGGGGGATAGTGCAGCTGGTTCGGGGAAGAGCAGCAGCTGAGACGAGGCCTGTCCGTGTCCCCCCGATCCTGGGGTGTCGGCTGCTGGCGCGGGGCTCTTGGGACAGGAGGGGAGGGGGCTGCCCAGCAGGGGTGGGGGCTTCAGCGGGAATTTTCCATCGTGTCGGCGTCAGGGGCTTTAAACAAACACAAACATCCCCTGAGACAGGATCAAAATCACCCCCCACACCCGGCAGACACCTGTGGACATGGGCCCCCAGAACTCTCCCAATCCCTGATAAAACTGTCCCCTCAGAGTCACCCCCTGCCCTCAAGACAGATTCCTTTGTGCCCCACATAGACCTTTCCCCCCCGAGGGCTCTCCCCCCACACACATGGTCCTGGTGGGTTTCATGCTCCCATCTCCCCCCTCCTCTGCCCTCTACAACACACACAGACCTCTCCGGCCCATGGATTCCCCCCCACCCATAAAGTTGTAGGGACTGGAGTTGTGTGTGGGTGCATCACACCTACCTGAGCCACAAGGGGCGCTGTACTCAGCCTCTGTGTGTTCACCTGCAACAGCAAGGGATGTAAGGAATGGAGGAGAGATCCAGTGGGGGGATGAGAACCCCTCCCCCTAATCCCACACAGGCAGAGTCTGTTACCCCAGCTCCAGGGGATCCCTGCTGTAGGTCTGTCCCCTAGAAGGGAGTGGGAGGTTGCCCCCAGCTGTCTGAGTGGGGCTGTGCGCTCTCTCCCATCCCCCATCTCCAAGTAAGTCAGACGGGCTCAGCAATTACCACTGAGTCACTCCTGAAAACACCCATGGAAACCGTCCTGCCACCTCCTGCACCCAGCACAAAGGATTCTGGGGGCGTCTGAGGAGCTGGATGGCAGGGGAAACGTGGGGGGCCCTGAAGGGGTGGGACTCCCAGCTCTCGCTGGGATGGCCCCAGTTACACTAGCCACACCCTCCCCACTAGTCTGACAAGTACACGGCTCCCGTGTCCTTCGCGGTGAGCCGACCCCACAGATCGAACCCGGGACGGCTGTGACCTGAGTGGAATTTATGGAAATGGGGCACTTGGCACCGGAGGAGATTTCAGTGACCCCACGCCCTGAGTGTGACACAGAGCCCACGAGAACAGCTGTAATGGGGGTGAAGCCAGCGCAGAACATGCCCACCCAGCCACTGACTGTGCCACAGAGCCTAGAGAGTAGCTGTAATGGGGGCGGAGCCAGGGCGGGACTCACCCGTCTCGTAGTAATCGTACAGTCTCACTGGGGCTGCTCTGAGATTCTTCACAGGGAAATCCTGCTCCAGGGAGAAGGTGAAACTCGCCGCCTCCTTCGTCAGCTACCGAGAGAGCGACAGAGCGAGCGCCTGGGCTGAATGGCTGCAATGGCAGCTCGAACCCCCTCCTCCCTGAGGCTCGGCCTGGCCCAGCCGCTTCCCCCTGCCCCTGAGGCCTGGAGCAGTGAGAAAATGCTCCCCCGAATCCCTGTTCCACCCCCGCTGCAAAATGTGACCCCCTTTCATCACACTCAGGGCCCAGCTCCAGCCCCCCAACCCTGAGCTCCCTGTCGTTCCGTTCACGACCCTCGCTGGGGTTTGGCTGAGTCTGGTCCCATCTCCTCGTCCTTTATGGAAATGGGTCACTTGGAACCAGGGGAGATTTCAGTGACCCCACACCGGGAGTGTGACACAGAGCCCATGAGGGCAACTGTAATGGGGACACGCCCTCCCTGTTCACACCAAGCCCCCAGAGCCTGGAGCCGCCTGCACTCACCTGGTCCAGATAGAGCGTCACCTGGTCATTCTGCACCTCCAGCCTCTTCACCAAACGCTGCTTCTCCAGCTAGGAGCAGAGGGAGGAAACGGCTGAGCCAGGAACGGAGGGGTTGGGGCCGGAGTCACTGCTCTGCTGGGGGCTGGGACATGGGGCACCAAACGCCCCCGTGGCCGAGGGGCCTGGCTGCCACCCCCCATGTCAGTCACAGCTGAGCACTGGGTGTCTGCTAGGGGACAGGTGGGAGTCTAGACATGGGCGTTGTGTCGTAGTGGGAGCTAAGCAGGGTCAGGACCTGCTCAGTGACTGGATAGGAGACCCAGGGCTGCGCAGAGCCCCACTGCAGGGGGCAGGGCTCTGCAGGGGGAGCTCCTCCTCCTGGGGGTCAGAGCTGCAATCTGTGCTCTCCTGGGGGTCTGGGCTTTCCCCCATGGATCAGCCCCTGGTTTCATGCTGTGTGACTGGCCCAGCCTTTTCTCCTCCCTGGGAAGTTCACCTGCCGCAGGGACCTCTTGACGGGGATGTAGCCGGACGGCAGCTTGACCTCGATGATGGCCATGTTGGTGGCTGGGCGCTCCCCGCTGTATCTGCAACAGGAGCCGTTGAGGTCGGGGTTTGCCCTGGATACAGATCCCAGGGGGATGGAGGGGGAGGGGAAGGCCCCCACGTCTTCTCGGCCCTGCAGGCGTCTCTAATGCCCTCTGCCTGCTCTGGGCTGTGAACCCCGCTAGCCCCCGTACAGCCCTGAGCTCCCCAGGCAAGGGACCCGGTGCCAGGAGCTCCTTGGGAGCCTACTGTCCATTAGATCAGCCTGGGAGCCAGCCCTTTTGTCCCTGGCGCATTCCAAGGGGCCCCTGCCTCTGCCCCGAGCCCTGTGGGGGGATTGCTCCCTCGGTGATCGATTCCTGCCCCATCCCGGCCCTCCAGTGGGGCGGTTCTGCCCCGGCCATTTTCCCGCTGCCTGGGGCCTGCCTCTGCCCCCGGGCGCTCGGACCCAGCGGGGGTGAGGGGCTGGGGTTCGTACCGGGCGTGCAGCACGAGGCTGAAGCGGGATCTGGCACTCTCGGTGCACTCCTTCGGCTCCGTCTCCACCCGCAGGTCAAAGGTCGCGGCGCTCTTTGGGGGCGGCACGTTGTAGCGCAGAGTCAGCTGGGAGACAAGCAAGAGGGTTGGGGCAGAGTCTGCTGCCTCCACTACCGCAGATCAGAGCCTGGGCCCATGGGGCAGGGCAAGGGCACAGCCAGTCACCGCTGGGCCGGCTGGTCCCCAGGGGCTCCTGCACTCACCTGCACAAAGACACAGCCCTTGCCACTGGCCCGCACCGTGTACTGCCCGGGGATCTCCTGCAGGGCCGCTCGCTGCAGCACCAGCCGGTTGGCGTTCTCCACGTGGAATTGCTGCCGGGCCTCGGCCTGGGAGCTCACGGTCACTGACACAGCCCCGCTCGTGCTGTACGTCAGGGCTGCGTATTTGGCCAGGGCCTGCAGGGCCACCACCGTGTCCTGGGGAGGAGAGTCACCGAGCTGCTGTCACGCTCTGGGGAGAGGAGCCCGGCTCAGACTCACTGCAGCAGGATCGGGACCCGCCGAAGCGCTGACACTGGCACCCCGGCTCCCAGCCCCTGAGGGCAGGGGGCTCTGCACCTAGGACTCCCTCTCCCAGGAAGGGCCCCAGCTCAGCTGCGGAGCTGCTGCCCCGGGGGGACCCTTGCTCCACCAGGCCCCCAGCGCTGGTTTGCCCAAGGGCAGGGTTGTTACCTGCGTCGAGGCGAAGCCCCCATAGGGGTTCTGCTGCTTGCTGAGCCAGCGGACAATCTGGGCGGCGGTCGCCATGTTGGCAGCAGACACGTTGGGAAGGGAGAGATAGGCCAGGAGCACGTAAGCCGTCATCTCCACCTCCGCCGACGGGGCCTGGTTCCCGTAGGGGCTGGGCAGGGCCTTCACCTTCCTCTGCCAGTGGAGCTGTCCCCCTAAGAGAGGGGCCGAGGCAAGGGCAGCCCCACGGCTGCAGTTACAACACAGTGGGTCACCTGTTTGCTTTCCAAAGGGGCCCCAGTGGCTTCCCAGGCCAGTGGGACTCCTGCTCCCCACTGAAAGCAGCCACCTCTGGGGCAGGACACGGCAGCTGATTCACAGCGCACAGGAGGGCTACACAAGTGTAACATGACACCCCTGGGTGGGTCATCAGCAGGGACTGAACCCTGGATTTCTGACTCAAAACCCCTGAGCCTCTGCTGTCTGAGCTAGAAGCCGAGCCCAGGTGGGTCATTGGCTCCAGGCAACCCCTAAGCTTCTGGGGTGCAGCCACTAGAGCGGGGCAGAGATCCCCTGTGTTAGTTTGGCCCCCTGCTCAGAGCCCGACCCAGGCAAAGGGCACGGGCAGAGCTGATGGCGGGTTAACAGCCCACTCCTGAGTGATCCCTGGGGCCTTTTCAGTCCAGTGTCCAACGGGCCCTCAGTGCACCCCTAGGAGCACAGCTCAGCCTGCGCTCAAATGGAGCCGATGAGAAGCCCTGATGGGGCGCATGGTGCAGACAGAGGCGCACCCAGAGTCCTCCTCCCCGCCCAACCCCCACTCCCAGAGCTGGCAGGGCTGTGAGTTGCTTGGGCCTGAAGCAATTGCTTAGTCTAGTGCGGCCACTGCTGGGGGGTGGGTGGGGGTGGGGAGCAGAGAGCCCCTGAGGAAGTGCGGGGCCCCCTGGGGCTGGGAGTGGGACCCAGCTGAAGGGCAGCGTTGGGGCTGACACTGGGTTATCACCAGACCCCACGGGGTCTTAGGGACCTCGCAGATGGGCCCTGTAATGTCACAGATGGGTCCTGTTACCCGAGGGCTGTTTCACCCCAGTACCTGATGGCCCCTTGGTGTCCCGAGCAGCAGAGCCCCCACCTCTCCCCTTCCTGGGGCAGGAGACACGTGCTGCTCCCAGCACTTCTTACCCGCCTCGGGGCAGGGCAGGAGGCAACTCACACAACTCGCGGGCACAGACCAGCTGCAGCCGCCGCGCCGGGCTTGGAGAGAAGGGACTTTTCACCTGAGCCGAGACATGACAGAGCCGCCCGGACCACGCAGGTGGCTCCTCTCTGTGGGGGACGTCTCCCCAGGGCCTGGCAGGAACCGAGCGCGCCAGGCCTCAGCTCCAGGCACGGCTCAGTCTGAGCTCGAATGGCGCCAAGGAGACGCACAGAGATCACTGGGGCGTGTTCATGACGAGTGTGAGGGACCCAACCTGGGACTCCCAGCGCCCCCTGGCCTCATGCCGAGGGCTCCTTCAGCTCAGCACTGACGTGGGGCAGCGCCACTTCCTGCGTCCCCAGCCCCGCTCCCAGTGGCCCTAGGGCCTCACATGGGACCTCCCGCCCTATGGGGAGCTGGCCTCAGACTGCATCGCTCACACCCGGCCCAGTGCTGCCTGTTCCCCTCCCAGTATTAGCCGCGCCAAGCCGAGAAGACTTGGGCAGGCACTCTCCAGCTGGGATGTCCCCAACACAGGATCGGGGCTGGGATCCTCTGGCATCTCCCCAGGGCTTGGTTACAGCCCGTTCCCCTTGGGAGCTGCCCCATGGACTCTGAGCTCACTGGACCCCGTCACGCTCCTGGCCCCGGGTGCTTTAGAGGGCTGTGTTGGGACATGGGGCTTTGCCCCTCTAGGTTCTCAGCTCCGATCCCCCCAGGCTGGCAGCGACCCAGCCTCGTCCCGCTTCGCTCCGTGCGCTGGGCCCTGGGAAATGGCAGGACGATCTCACTCCAGCTCTGAGGGGCGAAGTGTCCCCACGACAGAGCCCAGCGCGTCAGCCCCTCGCTGGCAGCCTCAGCAGAGACCACGGACTGACTGGGCCATGGAGACCCAGCTCCCCTGCCAGGCTGAGGAGGTCCCGGGGCAGGGGGCACCTGTGTGGGCAGGGCCGTGGGGGGCAGCTGGCCCTGCCCTGTGTCTAGAGGCCAGCAGCAAGGGGAGCACTAGAGCGAGGTGCTGCCGGTACCGGCGCTGATGCTGTGCTGGGCCAGGCGCTGCAGAAGGGTGTCCCGCAGTTCAGTGCTCCCTGCCAGCCCGAAGGCGTAGGCCAGCAGCGCCTGAGTGTAGAGGTCACTGGTGCTCGACTCCCGGAGGCACTGGAGGGCCCTGGTCACCATGGGGTCCTGGGACAGGGGAGACACCAAACAGACTCTCCATCAGGCTGAGACGGCCAGCCTGAGTGTGTCCCATGGCAACCACCACATGGGGCCCTAATACCCCCTCCCGCCAGCCTGTCGTCACCTCCCCCGACCCATGCCCCCACCACCACCCTGCACCCCACAAGCCTCGCCAGACCCCCTCCCCCGAGCGCTAGACACCGAACAGACTCTCCATCAGGCTGAGCTGGCCAGAGGAGACCCCCTGCGCCTGGCTGCGTCCCCCGGCACCCAGCCCATGGGGCCTTAACAATGCTCCACAAGGCAGGCAGCTGTCACCTCCCCCGACCCATCCACCCTCCCCACCGCCACCCGTGCCCCGGGCCCATCTATAAAAAGCTCGCCCAAGCCTCGCCCAGATCCCCCCGAGAGCCAGACTCAGAAACTGGCTGAGCCGCTGAATCTTTCTGATGCCCTGACACACTTTCCCCATCCCTATCTTCCCTGACCCGCCTCCAGTACCAACCCCTCTGCCCACTGCCCCCATCTCACCCCAAATCCCTCCCTGGTACCAACCCCCCACGACTCCCCTGTCTCACCCCAAACCCTTCCCTTGCACTAACTCCCCCCTCACTGTCACCAACAATCTCCAATCCCCCCCGACTGCGGGCCCCTCCCCTGGGACAGCCGGGCTTGGCCTCACCGTGAGCGGCTGCCCCAGCTCCAGCAGCGCCGCCGTGATGTAAGCCGAGAGAGAGAGCTCGTCCACCACGCCGCCCTGACGGGGATGGAGACACCGGGAGCTGGCTCAGACCGAGCTGCAGGTCACATTGCCAGGATCAAGTGACCCGCTGCCCAGGACAAGCCCATTGGGACCGAGAAGACCCGGCTCCAGTGCTCCGAGGGGCTGGGTTTGGTTCCCGCCTCCTGCTGGGACCTGTCAGGCCCATCTGGGTCCCAAGCAGCTGCCCCAGTCGTAGCAGCCAGGGAGGCCACAGGGTGGCAGTGAGTTCCACAGCTTTGTTATAGGGAGAGGCGGTAGCTGCTCCATTGTCAAGGCTGTATAAAATTTCAGTATAAAATCCTATCTGAGCCCCCCTGGAACCAGAGGCTGGGAAGTTGGTTTGAACTGACATTTGCCAGATTTCCTGTGAAGACCATGGGCCGTTTCTGCAGAGGCTGAGGGATTCGTCCCCGCGGAGCGAGTTCCTGCTCATTAAATAGTTCCCCTGTTCGGGAATCTGGACTTTGCCTAAGATTTGTCTCCTTCTAGCTCCTGAACGGCCAAGTACAGCCCCGGCCCCTCCCGTAGAGTACCGGCTCCCTGCAAACTCCGGGGCAGTGGCAGGAATTGGGCTGTGACTCGAGCTGGGTGGGAGTTTCCTGCAGAAATGATTTCTCGACAGACGACGCAGTTTCCACAAAACCAAAACTTTGAGGGAAAACGTTACTTTTGCTGAAACGTTTCGATTTCCGTTGGAAAAATAGAAATGCAACATTCTGCTGTGGGGCGGCGGGGCCCAAATCGCAGCCTCTCGGGTTGGCGACCTGAACCGAAACCTTCCCCTGCAAACCGGTTCAACATTCAGCTGTACCAGCCTCATGCCCCCGCTCCCCCATGGACTCGGCTCCATCGGACTACATCTCCCATGATGCACCGCGACCACGCTTCTAACTGAGCCGCATGGGGAGTTGTGGGAGTCACATGACTTCAGGGCTGGGCTGGGCCCTGCCCCTCAGGCTCTCCATGCCAGGCAATGAGTGTGGGTTCTGCTCAGTGCCCGCAGGGAGACCGGGCTGTGCAGGAGCCAGGGGGGCTGGGCCAGGGCTGCTCCCTTGTTCGGTTCAAGAACCCGCTGCCCCGGCCATTCCAGCCATTCAGCCGTTGCTAAAAACCCAGGGAAATCCCCCAAACCAACACGGGTGACAACAACCAGCTGCCATGAGGGGCCCCCACCCCCTTCCCCAGCTTGTCCCCTCCTCCCCCATCCCATCAGCCCATCCCCCCAGCCTCCCACCTGCAGGGCGTTGTTCAACAGCTTCCCCACGCTGCGGAAGCAGCCGCTCTCCAGTTGGTGAAGCTGCAGCCACCTTAGGGCGTCCTCTAGGTGCTTCTCGTCGATGGAGATGTAGGGTCTGGCCTGGCCAAAGGACTTGAGAACGAAGGCCGTCAGCCTGGGAGGGGAGAGACCCCATGAGAGGGACACTCTGCAGGAGATACTGCGGGCCAGGAGGGAGATGCGTGGAGGACCGGGCTGGGGGTGAGCATTGTGGGGGTGAGCAGAGCTGTCAGGGGAGCCCAGAACGGGAACGGGGTGGGGGTTTGGAGTGAGTAAGTGGGGCAGAGCTGTGTGGGGAGCAGGAATGGAATAGCAGTAGGGCTGGGAGTCAGGCTGCAGCCCGGTAGGCCCTGCCCACCCAGAGCCCTGACTCGCCCGTGCTGTGCGGCCCCTACCAGGTATTGCCCGTGGCGTCGCTCTCCCCAAAGGCGCTGTAAGAACCATCGTTGTGTTTATAGAGCAGCTCGCGCTGGTAGCCTGCGGGGACGGGAGAGAGACAGCGAGTCCTGGATCCGCTCACTCCCAGGGGCTAGAATCCACCCCCCAGCCTGCGCCTCGTGGGGCCTGCTAGCCCTCCCCTCCCCCACGACGCTGAGACTCAGAGATTCCAGGGGTCGGTTTGAATAGGGGGATGGAGTTAAGGCTGAATAGGGCCCTGATCCCCTCAAACGCTTCAGCTCCCCACCTGGAGCTGGATCCCAACCAGCGCCCCCTAGAGGGGAAAGGGCTCCTCTCCCATTCCCTGAACCTTGAGTCTGGGCTTCGGAACTGGTGCCCCAGAGAAGAAAGGCCAAGGATCTAATTCCCTGATCTCCAGAGCCAGCCAGGGTCCTGATCTCGGTCCGGATTGGAACCTGGGACCCAGAGGTGGCATGGACAGGGCTCTTGCATGGCCCCACCATGCCCTGGGGGCGCAGGGGCGGGAGGACACTCACCGCTCTGGAGGAAACCCTTGGCCTTGTCTCTGATCTCCGGGTTCAGCTGCCCGCTCTTCTCCAGGTACTGCTGGATGTAGATGTTGGGAGCGAACCGGACCATGTTCTGCTCTCCGCAGCCATAGGGCATGGCCAGTAAGCGGTCTATGTTCTGCAGAGCTGTGCCCATTATGTCTCCTGGCACCAAGGGAGTCAGGGAAGCAGAGAATTGCCAGGCTGCACAACAGCTGCCCCACCCCTAACACCACGTCAGCGGAGCCCTGGCACGCGGGGGCCAGAGCCCCCAGTTCAATTCAGGCCTGGTGGGGTTATGTGGATACGTGGTGATGAATGGCCAAGATGCCAATGCCCTGAGACAGCTTCATGGCATCACCGCAGGAGTCTATTGCCCTCACTGGGGACGAGGCCCTGGAGCACAGACTGCAGGGACCAGTCCTGCCCTGGCCCCAGACACCCCCAAGATCTCATTGGTCTTTTCCATCCGTGATGCCCCGGCCTCTCTGATCAGAGCACTGGGCCACAGACCGGCTGGCTGGCGAAGTGCACCGCGCCCTGGCAGGGATGGGGCAGGGGAATTCCTTACCCAGGACAGTCACGTGGGCCCGCTCGGACCCCGCCAGGATGTTCGCAGGCAGCTGCAAAGAGATTTCTTCGGACGCTGTGTAACACGAAGGCAAAGACACACCTACATCTGCGTCCAGCCAATCAGATCCCACCATTCCTCACTGTTCGGGCTCTCGCCCAGTCACAGCCCCTCTCTCAACCCCAACCTCCCCCAACCATGGCACATACGTGCCCTTGAGGGCGAGGGCTGGGGGTTCTCAGCGGAGGGTCCTGCCTGTGGGAGTCCGTCCCTCTCCTGGCCCCAGAGAGCCGGTGTGACGAGCTCTGCAGGGAGCATTGTACACACGGGGCCAGGCTGCAGGGGAGGGGAGCTGGTACAAGAGGGGCTAGTGAGACTCCGGAGCAGGAGCCGGACGTGCTCGAGCCTTCGGCCCATGGCAGACGGTTTCATAACTGCCCACTAGGGGGTGCATCTTCCCCGGGCAGCTGGGCCTGGACCCTGTCCCAGGCAGGACATTGGCCTGGATGCCCCCTGGTCCGGTCCGGCCTGGCGGCTCCTGGGACCCTAGCTGGGCCATCCAGTGGCTCAGCCATCACTGACATGCCACAGCCAAGAGACTCCCCGTGTTAGTGACACACACTGAGCCCTGCACAGGCGCTGGGATCCTACCTTCCTGGCAGAGCAGGGAGCTGTGCGCCTTCTCCTCCAGGATCCCCCCCGGCTGTGGGGAAGGAGCATCAGACAGAAGGTCAGGAGAAGGGACCGCGCACGTCACAGCCTGACAGGGCCTGCTGGGTCAGCCAGTGCCCCTAGCCAGGGCAGGATCATCCCCTACAGCCCGTGCTGTGGGGCTCGGGCAAACCCAGCTCTCAGCGCCCCAGCGATGGGGCTCCCGTCCCTTCCCCAGGGAGACTGTTCCCAGCCCAGCAGATCTCACGGCTTCCTCCACTTTAGCGCGGAGCTTCCCTCTGCTAGTTCCCTCCGCCCCCTCGAGCCCTCCCGTGTTTCACACTCAGCCACCCCCCTTGGGGCTAACCCCCATCTCTGTCTGTTGGAGGACTCTCCCGCCAGCTCCCTGATCTCTCTGGGACGGGGCCACGTGAAGGGGCAGTGCAGGTCAGGGTCCGGGATGGGACGTGGTGCTTAGGGTTACCATTCGTCCGGATTTACCCGGACATGTCCTCCTTTTTGTGTTAAAAATAGCGTCCAGGGGGGAATTTGTAAATCACTAAAAATGTCCGGGATTTCCCCCCCATGCAGAGCGAGGCGCGGCTGGGAGGGCTGCAGGAAAGTCAGCCGCTCGCATGGGGCTCTGGCAGCCAGAGCCCTTCCCCCGCAGCTTGCCGGGCTGGACTCCGGAGCAGCTGTAGAGCTCCTGCTCCCTCCCCCCCTCCTTCCCCGCATTCTGAGCCGTTTGCATCGGGCCTGGGCAGCTCCTCCTCCCCTGCAGCCCAGCGCCCCGCTCCCGCAGCACTGTGCAGGGGCAGGGACCGGGTTGTGTGTTGCGCTGGGGAGCGCAGCCACGTGTCGGCTCCATGCGGAGCCCAACACCCTGTTCTGAGCGGCAGGGTAAGGGGGCCAGGGGGCAGGAGAAGGGGCAGGGAGATTTTGGAGGGGGCAGTCAAGAGACCAGGGGGGGGGCTTTTTGGGGGTGGTGGAGAAGGTTTTGGGCAGTCAGGGTACAGGTAGGGGGTAGGGTCCTGGGGGGCAGTTTGGGGGGGGTCTTAAGAGGGGGCAGTTAGGGGACAAGGAACAGAGAGGCTTAGGTAGGGGGTGGGGTTCTGGAGGACAGTTAGGAGCAGGGGTCCCAGGAGGGGGCAGTCAGGGGACAAGGAGCAGAGGGTTTTAGATGGGTCGGTAGTTCTGGGGGGGGCTGTCAGGGGACAAGGAGCAGGGAGGGTTGGGAGTTCTGGGGGGGGCTGTCAGGGGGTGGGGAGTGGTTGGATGGGGCGTGGGAGTCCCAGGGGTCTGTGTGGGGGTGGATAAGGTTTGGGGCAATCAGGGTACAGGTAGGGGTAGGCTCCTAGGGGGGCCAGTTAGGATGGGGGAAGGGTCTCAGGAGAGGGCAGTCAGGAGACAAGGAACGGGGGAGGGTTGGGAGTTCTGAGGGGGGCGGGAAGTGGGAGGGGCAGGGGCGGGGCTAGGGCAGTACGGGGGCGGGGCTCCTCCTGTCCTCTTTTTTGCTTGCTGAAATATGGTAACCCTAGTGGTGCTGGGGTATTATTTTCTGTGGCTGGACAAAGAACAATCACAAGTGCAGACTCGGCCCACGGCCACCAGAGGGTGAGACCCAGGCCCCGGATCTCCCTCCGCTCTGCCCAGAGGCCCCGACCAGACACTGACCTGGACCAGCAGGGGCTTTATCACGGTGTCCACTCGGCCCTGGGCCGGCACCACAACCAGCTCATTGCCGCACAGCTCCTCGGTGTGCAGAGCCTCGGTGCTGACGGTGAAGTTCACCTCCCCTGCCGAGCAAGGCGGGAGACGCCCTGTTAGACAGACCAACGCCCCTGCCCGAGGCCGAGAGGAGTCCGTGTCCGAGGGTGGAAGGATACTTGAAGGGGAAGGGTGGTGAAGAAGGGAGAGAATAGTAGAAAAAGAAAGAAAATGAAGAGAGAGAGAATGGGGGAGAAAGGAGAGAGAAGGCCAGAGGGGAAGGAAAGGACGGAGGGAAGTGGTGACTGTGGGAAATGGTGATTAGGCCGTAAGGGGTTTCACTGCTGGGGCGTCCTCTCAGCCCCCTCCCCCGCAGCTCTTCTCATCCCCTCCGCTTGGCACCAAGCCCTCAGTGACCCCGTCCTGCGCCCTCCTTCTCACTCCCAGCACAGAGCCTCCAATGCCCCTTACCCGTCTGTCCCCTCACGCAGAGCCTCCAAAGGCCCCTACCTGCCTCCCTAGTGTGAAGGCTCCAGCACCCCTTCTCTGCCGCCCCCATTGTGCAGAGCCCCCCCCTTCCTTGCCCCTCCCCTCCGGCACAGAGCCCCCAGCGCCCCTTACCCAGGCTGCTCGCCGTCACCTCCCACTGGAAGGTTTTCCCTTCGTCTGCACAGAGGCAGCTGGTGTAGGCGCCGTCGTCGCCCGCCTGCACCTGGAACTGCACAGACTCGGCCAGCATCAGCTGCACCTGTGGGGCCCAACACGAGATCCCCCTTAGGGCTGTGGGGGACGCACCAGCTCCAGGCCAAGACGTTACCCCTCTGGAGATTAGGCCAGGCCCCACTCACCGTGATGTGCTGACCCCAGTGGTCACAGGGCCACAGCCAGTGACTGCCGGTGCCACTCGCAGGCCTGCGCCGCTGCCCAGCTCCCCAGCCCCAGGTCATCGGCCCCAGCAGCCCCAGCAGCTCAGCCCCGGGCGGCGCTCACCTTGATGCACTGCCGCAGGTAGTTGAAGACGGTGGCCTTTAGGGTGAAGGTCTCTCCCCGGATCACGGAGTACGGCAAGGCCAGCTCCACAAAGAAGGGTTTGAAGGCCGTGAAGGTGGCCGTGGGCGAGAGCCCAAAGCCCACCTCGGCCGTGCAGAACATTCCAGCTTTCCACTCCGTGATGGTGTCGGGCACCAAGACTGGGATGTCCTTGGAGCCCCCCTCGCTGGGCCGGGATGGACACAAACAGAGCGTCAGACACGCGGCCGCCCCGTGGGAAACGCCCACGAGCCCGGCCACCAGAGACGTCCCTGCCCGACCCTCTGCTGGGCTGGGGCCCTGGTCCGGTGGCACAGAAACAGGCCAATCCCAGACAGCAGAGAGGGAAAGAGCTGTCAGTGCCCCCCTCTCGTCCCCTCCTCCACCCCATGACAGCTAGCACAGGATTCTTCCTTGCCCCGGGACTCTTCGGGCTGGGCTCAATGTCCCACAGGATGGGGATCCCCCCTTCCGCAGCCAGACACGTCTCTCTGTCAGGGGGCTATTCCTGGGTGTCAGCCTCAATTCCCCCTGCTCGGGATCCCCGTCCCGTCCCACTTCTACCCCATGTGCCACCTTCAATTCCCCGCTGCTGTGCTGGGTTCCTCTCCGCTGGCAACAGGGCGCAGGAACCAGCCCCACGTGGGCAGCCAGCCCTCCCCCAGCCAGTGCGCCGCCTCTGGGAGCTGCTGCTTTCGAGGGTCTGGCCTGGAGGCCGCTCCGCAGGGACAGTCTGTGACAGCTCCTCACTCACCCCACAGGCACCAGGTCCCACAGCCACGTCTCTGGGAAGTACGCACGTGGTGCTGGCTCTGCCTGGGCACTGGGTTCTGGCGCTAGCCGGCCATCGCTCACTCGGCTCCCTGCTGCAATAACCATCATTTCTGCCCCAGGGATCATGTCTAGAAAAGATACAAAGTGGGGTTCAGGGAGCCCCACCCTGGTTTGGGGGCAAATCCAGACAATGATTCATGTGTGTTTGCACCTGCAAAGTCTCGATGTTTGGGGACATTTCGGGGACTGCACATGGCCCCCGGGAGCTCTGAGAACTGACCCCTGCTGGCAGGGCTGGGGCTGGAGGGGGTCGGGCTGGGGGTGTCCTACGTGCAGCACACGCTGGTGGACTCAGCAGGGGGCAGGAGCCAGGGAGTCCTGAGCTCAGTCCCAGCTCTGCCCCGAGCAGCGTTAAGGGTACGTTGCACTCCCAGAGCCCTTCACAAAGAGCCGCTAGGCAGGCAGGTCAAATCATTAGCCCCACTGAGCAGCTGGGACATGGAGGCCTAGGGAGGCTCAGTGCGTTTCTACTGCAACCACCGAGCATGAGTGGGCATTGCAGGACCCCATGTAATCGCCTCCATAACACCCAGCTTGACTCTCAGATCCCAGGGCAGCGCATGGGGCTGGAGCTAGAAAAGCCATCAGTCTCTGTGAAAATAAGAACATAAGAACGGCTATACCGGCTAAGACCAAAGGTCCATCTAGCCCAGTATCCTGTCTGCCGACAGTGGCCATTGCCAGGTGCCCCAGAGTGAATGAACAGAACAGGCAACCATAGAGTGATCCATCCCCCGTTGCCCATTCCCAGCTTCTGGCAAACAGAGGCTAGGGACACCATCCCTGCCCATCCTGGTTAATAGCCATTGATGGACCTGTGCTTCATTTATTTTTCTAATTCTTTTTTGAACTCTGTTATAGCCTTGGCCTTCACAACATCCTCTGGCAAAGAGTTCCAGCCAAAGGAGAAGGAGCAGAGTTGAATTTTAAGGGTCAGATGATCATGTGTACCCAGCCCCCACTGAATACACTGGAGAAAACCTCCCACCCTGTGCCCTGCCCCATTAAGAACAACGGACATACTCCCACCCTCAGCTTCTTGAGAACAATGGAGAAACCCCCACCCTCGACCTCATTGAGAACAATGGAACAGACAAGGACAGTGTCAGAACCAGGATCAGAACCCAGGTCCCAGGCCCGATCCATGAGCCCACGCGTCTCCCCTCCGAGGGCAAAGAGGGCATTTGGAATTGCTGATTAAGGGGGATGGAAGCTCCCAGCCCCACTGACCTTCCATGGAAATTATGCGTGCCATGTCATAATACTCCTCCATTGAGAATTCATGTTCACAGGGCTGCTTGGTGTTGGTGTTGGTGAGAATTTTCAAAGCCGCATCCTGAGAGAGAAGGAAGATGGAGGTAAAAGCATCAGGAGCAGCGAAAGCACAAGAGGCGGCGTGATGCCTGCTGTTACTGCCCAAGGTCACACAGCAACAGAGCAACACAGGAGCAGAATTCACAGAGACTTGGATGCTGCCCAGCACCCTGCAACTGGCTTTGCAAAGGGGAGGGATCAGTATTTTACCTATGGGGAAACTGAGGCACAGGGCCACAGAGCACAGGGAGGGGAAAGACCCATCGGCTCATCTCTCCGCCCCCTTGTCCCCTGGGGCCGGGGCAGGGCTGATTCTTACAGCATTTCTTCCCAGGGGGTTGGCTTTAGCACTAAAAGTCCTAAGCGAGGGGGCCTCCTCCAGGAGATGATTCCAGCCTCACACTGTCGGGCCATTCTCTTGCTGATGGTTCCAGCACCTGGATCCCAGGACTCCTCGCTGTGCCCCATGACATTCAGCGCGGGCCAGAGGCTGGGACAGTGGGCTGGGAGTCAGGACACCTGGGTTCTCTTCCTCCCTTCACCACCCACCTGCTGGGTGGCGTGGGCAGGTCCCGTCTCCTTTCTCGTCCCCTCCCTCCCTTTGCCTGCTCAGCCTGGGAGCTCTCAGGGCAGGGGCGTGTGTGACTGTCTGTTAAATGCCCCCAAACGTCCTGGACATAGACTGAAGGTTGCCCAGTGGTGCCCCTGCCCTTCCGGACTGGGGAGAGCACCTCGCCCTGACCCGCTGAACACCAGGCAATGAAGAGTTAAGGGAGGTGCCACCCCAGCCCAGCCTCAGCTCTGCCCAGGAGCTGGCACTGCTCACAGGGCAGGTGCCAGAGGTGGCGCCATGGGCAGTGGATGTGACGAATGACTGAGAAGGGGCCCTTGGCTGTGGGACACGATGGGAATTGCTGCGAGGTTGTGGCTGTGCTCACTGCGCTGGGTGCAGCTGGGTGTGATGGGGCAGGAGAGGGGCCCGTGAACCTCGAAGGGTCCAGTCTGCCGCAGTCCAGCCCTGAGCAGCCTGCTTGGATTCTCCTAACTGGGTGCTGGAGGCTTTGCCCTTCCCTCTGCTCGATGCTCATTCCCTTGGCAACCCTCTGCAGGAACGGAAGCATCTGCACGTGGCTCTTATACCCCTTGAAAACGTCGCCCTCAACCCCAGATTTCGGTATCTTGGGGCCCCCCCGCTCAAATGACCCCACATGTGGCCCACTAGCCCCTCCCTGCACTGCTATGAGGCACAGCACATCTGAGGCCAGGCTGTGGATGTCAGAGTACTCAGACACTGCTCTTTAAACAGCCAGTGACACTCAACCTCTGCTTGAGCAGAGCTGCTGCCCCCTGCAATGTGCAGCACCCGCCCATGGGGCCGGCCGCGCACCCCAAGCTCCCCCCATGGCAGCATCTGTCTGGTCCCCTGGTGCCCAGAACCCAACGCCCCCGCCCGCCTGGGGAACAGTTCTGGGGAATGACTTGGCCACTGGGCAACCCCTAGACACACAGTGCGCACGGTGCTGGGTGCCATGGGCAGCACGCCCACCGGACAGGGCTGCTGGCGGTGGGAGGGCAGGTCCCAGCCTATTCCACTATGGCGTCTGACTGGGATCCTAGGCCCTGGGGAGGCTGCCAACACTCAGAGCAGCCCCCAGCTGGGACAGAGCCCCGGTCTCCTGACTCCCAGCCCCCTGAGGGCTTTGGGAGGATGTCGTCCATCCCTCCTTCTGGCGGGGCAAGATGCCATCACCCTCCGCACCTGTCATAAACATACAACTAAGGGTAGCATAAAATCCCTCCTTTACCTGTAAGGGGTTAAGAAGCTCAAATAACCTGCTTGGCACCTGACCAAAAGGACCAATAAGGGAAGAAGATACTTTCAAATCTGTGGGGAGAGGGACCAGGGCAGGAAAAAACATTTCCTAAAACCTTACCTGAAATAAGCATCTAAGGTTACAAAAATTGTAAATAATAGCAAGGAAATGCATTGAATTATCTTTTATTTTAGCTTGTGAATTTTCCCTATGCCAAGAGGGAGGTTTATTCCTGGTTTTTCTAACTTTGAAGTTGAGCCTAGAGGGGAATCCTCTGTGTTTTAACTCTTTTTATTACCCTGTAAAATTACCTTTCATTCTGATTTTACAGAGGTGCTTCTTTTACTTTTTTCTTTATAATAAAGTTCTTCTTTTAAAAACCTGATTGGTTTTTAGTGTCCTTAAAATCCAAGGGTCTGGTCTGTGCTCACTTGGTTAACCTATTGGTTGGTAGATTATTGTCAAGCCTCCCCAGGAAAGGGGGTGAAGGGACTTGGGGGGATATTGTGGGGAAACAGGAACTCCAAGTGTCCTTTTCCTGAATCTTGGTCTAAATGACTTGGTGGTGGCAGCAACACCGTCCAAGGACAAGGAAGGATTTGTGCCTTGGGGAAGTTTTTAACCTAAGCTGGTAGAAATAAGCTTAGGGGGTCTTTCATGCGGGTCCCCACATCTGTGCCCCAGAGTTCAGAGTGGAGAGGGAACCCTGACATGGTGGCAGCGCCATGGGATCATTTTGAACCAGAAGCACAGACCTCAGGATTTTAAAAACATTTTTTCATTTGGCTGATTAAAAAAAAACCTCCCTGGTTTTCAAAGGACTTTTTTTTTTTTTTTTTTTTTAAGCTGAGAGCAGCTGGAGTTTTTTTCTTTGCCTGGAGGCAGAGTAGTTAAGTTATAACAAGGGGGAATTCACAACTTGGGTTTTTTCTTTCTTTCTAGGCTGAGCACAGGAAGGCTAGGATGATGGAAAGTGAGGTCTAAAAGAAAAAGACGGCTACTCACCTTTGTAACTGTTGTTCTTCGAGATGTGTTGCTCATATCCATTCCAATTAGGTGTGTGCGCGCCGCGTGCACGATCGTCGGAGAAAATTTACCCTAGCAACACCCGGTGGGTCAGCTGTGGAGCCCCCTGGAGTGGCGCCTTTATGGCACTGGATATATACCCCAGCTGACTCAGCGCCCCCTCAGTTCCTTCTTACCGCCCGTGACGGTGGTTGGAACTGTGGAGCTCGGCTTTGCTGCTCTCCACTCTCCCTAGCGTTTTTCCTCTCAACAGTGTTAATAGCTTGTTAATAGTTTATAGTTAGTATAGTTATAGAGTTTTTATATAGTTATAGGGTAAATAGTTCTAGCGGGTTGGTAGGGATCTTCCCTCCTCCCCACCGGTAGCTTGGGCTCATGCCCAAGGCTCCGGGCTTTAAGTCCTGCTCCAAGCCCATGCCAATGGGCAACCCCCATGACTCTTGCCTAAAGTGTCTGGGGGAATCTCATCAGACCGAGAAGTGCAGGATCTGCAAAGGTTTGCGGCCCCGGACTAAAATAGGAGCGGGACTTTCATCTGCGACAGCTCCTCATGGATGCAGCTCTTAGCCCTCAACCTCCAGCACCGTGCCAAGACGTGGCACCAAGCACTTCGGTGCGCAGCACCCTTGTGGCAACAGTAGGAACTGCACCGTGGTCGGACTCTGAGGGCTTGTCTATACTTACCGCGCTGGTTCGGCGGCAGGCAATCGAACTTCTGGGTTCGATTTATCGCGTCTTGTCTGGACGCGATAAATCGAACTCAGAAGTGCTCTCCGTCGACTCCGGTAATCCTGCTCGCCGCGAGGAGTACGCGGAGTCGACGGGGGAGCCTGCCTGCCGGGTCTGGACCACGGTAAGTTCGAACTAAGGTACGTCGACTTCAGCTACGTTATTCACGTAGCTGAAGTTGCGTACCTTAGTTCGATTTGGGGGTTTAGTGTAGACCAAGCCTCATAGAGTCCTAATTGGAATGGTGGAAGATCTGTCTTTCCTAATGCAAAAAAACGGTTACTTACCTTTCTGTAACTGTTGTTCTTCAAGATGTGTCACTCATATCTATTCCAGTTAGGTGTGTGCACGCACCGTGTGCACGGATGTCGGAAACTTTTACCCTAGCAGTTACCCGTCAGGCCGGTTGGGGAGCCCCCTGGAGTGGCGCCAATATGGTGATCCATATAAGCCCCTGCTGGCCTGACCCCCCTTCAGTTCCTTCTTGCCGGCTACTACTCCGACAGAGGGGAAGGTGGGGGGGGGGGGTGGAATAGATATGAGCAACACAGCTCGAAGAACAACAGTTACAGAAAGGTAAGAAACCGTTTTTTCTTTTTCGAGTGATTGCTCATATCAATTCGGGTTAGGTGACTTCCAAGCCTTAACTCGGAGGTGGGGTCAGAGTCAAGGAACCGCAGATTGAAGGATCACTCTGCCAAAGGCTGCATCAATCCGAGAGTGCTGGATGATGGCATAGTGGGACGTGAAGGTGTGAACCGAGGCCCATGTGGCAGCCCTGCAGATTTCCTGGAGAGGAATGTGTGCCAGAAAGGCAGCTGATGACTCCTGAACTCTCGTGGAGTGAGCCGTGACAGCAGGCGGAGGGACGTTTGCCAAGTTGTAGCATGAATACACCTGGTGATCCACGAAGATATTCGCTGAGAGGAAACCGGAGTGCCTTTCATCCACTCCGCGATGGTGACAAACAACTAGGTTGTTTTACGGAAGGGCTTTGTTCGGTCTATATAGAAGGCAAGTGCCCTTCTGACGTCCAGAGAATGGAGACGCTGTTTCCAAAGGTCAGCATGCGGTTTTGGGTAGAAAACCGGTAGGAAGATATTCTGGCTCACATGAAAACGGGACACCACTTTTGGCAGAAAGGCCGGGTGAGGTCTTAGTTGAACTTTATCTTTATGAAAAACGGTATAGGGCGGCTCACACGTGAGAGCCCGTAGTTCGGACACCTGACGTGCAGAAGTAATGGCCACTAGGAAAGCGACCTTCCAGGAGAGATAGAGAAGTGAGCAGGAGGCCAGTGGCTCGAAAGGAGGGCCCATAAGGCAGGAGAGGACCAAGTTAAGGTCCCATGCAGGCACAGGTGGCTTCGTTGGAGGATGGATTTTCTCCAGGCCTTTGAGGAAACGCTGCATGACCGGGTGTGCAAACACCGAGCACCCGGCCACGCCTGGGTGAAACGCAGAAATGGCCGCGAGGTGGATCTTAAGGGATCCAAAGGCTAGGTACTGGTCCTTTAAGAACATCAGGTAGTCCAAGATGTACGGAATGGAAGCCTGGAGCGGGGGCACCTGCCACTGAGCGCACCAGCTGGAAAGCCTCTTCCACTTGGCCTCATAGGTAAGCCTAGTCGACGGCTTGCGACTTTCAAGAAGCACCCACCTTACCAAGTCCAAACAGGTGTGTTCAGCCTGGTTCAGCCACGGATCCTCCAGGCCGTGAGGTGGAGCGACTGAAGGTCCGGGTGCAGGAGACGACCGTGGTTCTGAGAGATGAGGTCGGAGCTGAGAGGGAGACATAGGGGAGCCTGAATTGACAGGTTCAGCAGGACCGGGTACCAACACTGGCGCGGCCAGGCAGGGGCTACCAGTATGACATCTGCCTTGTCCCGGCGGACCTGGAGGAGCATCTTGTGGAGCAGCGGGAACGGTGGGAAGGCATAAAGCAACTGGCCCAACCATGTGATCTGGAAGGCGTCTGCTATCGAGCCCGGGCTGTGACTCCAGAAGGCGCAGAAGGCTGGGCACTTCCTGTTGGTCTGCGAAGCGAACAAGTCGACTCGGGGAAACCCCCAGGTGCGGAAAATGCAATGAATGATATCCAGACGTATCGACCATTCGTGTGTAAGAAAATGCTTGCTCAAGCTGTCCGCCAGTACGTTCTGGACACCCGGCCGGTACGAGGCCTGAAGGTTGATGGAGTGGGCTAAGCAAAAGTCCCACAGGGAGAGGGCTTCTTGGCAGAGCGGCGATGACCGGGCTCCGCCTTGCTTGTTCAGGTAGAACATGGCCGTGGTGTTGTCCGTTAGGACTGCTACGCAGTGGCCCTGCAAGTGGGGAAGAAAGGCTTGGCACGCAAGGCGGATCGCCCTGAGCTCTTTGATGTTGATGTGCAGCGACAGCTCGCTCTCGTGCCATAAGCCCTGCATTGTCAGGCTGCCGAGGTGGGCCCCCCGTCCCAGGGCAGACGCGTCTGTAACCAGAGTCAGAGTGGGTTGGGGGGGATGGAACGGAACCCTGACACCCACCATCCGAGGATTCAGCCACCACTGCAGGGAGTCGAGGGTGCACTTCGGGACTGTGAGGACCATGTGTAGACTGTTGCATCCCGGTCAGTAGGCTGATGCCAACCACGTCTGTAGAGGCCAGAGTCTTAGCCTGGCGTGCTGCACCACGTAGGTACAGGACGCCATGTGACCCAGCAACCTGAGGCACTGCCTTGCTGTGTTGGTGGGAAACTTGTTTGGAGAGGCTGGTAATTATGCCTGCTATAGCCAGGCACCGTGCTTCCACAAGGAAAGCCCTCGCTTGCTTTGTGTCCAGGACTGCTCCTATAAACTCTATTGTTTGAGTAGGGGAGAGGACAGATTTGCTGATGTTTATCATGATGCCCAAGCGAGTGAACGTGTCCATGACCAGTTGTACCTGAGACTGGAGATGTTGGCGAGACCGTCCCCTTATAAGCCAGTCATCGAGGTACGGGAAGACATGCACGTGGTGTCGGCAAAGAAAAGCGGCCACGACCGCCATGCACTTGGTAAAGATGCAAGGGGCTGTGCACAAGCCGAACGGGAGGGCTGTGAACTGATAGTGCGTCTAGAGTAATTGAAATGTGAAAGTACGCATCTTTCATATCGAGGGCGGCATACCAGTCTCCCGGGTCCAGTGAGGGAATGATAGTGGCTAAGGAGACCATAGGGAACTTCAGGTTGACAATGTACTTGTTGAGCTCCCTGAGGTCCAGAATGGGTCTTAGGCCTCCCTTTGCCTTGGGGACAAGGAAGTAGCGGGAGTAGAAACCCTTGCTCCTGAGCTCCTGAGGAACTTCCTCCACTGCCCCAAGGCAAGGTGGGATTGAACCTCCTGGACGAGGAGTTGCTCATGAGAAGGGTCCCTGAAGAGAGACAGGGAAGGGAGGTGACAGGGTGGGATGGAACGGAAATGGATAGAATATCCCACCTGCACTGTGTGGAGGACCCAACGGTCCGATGTAATATGAGACCAGGCATGGTAGAAACGGGATAGACGGTTCAGAAAAAAACGGTTACTCACCTTTGTAACTGTTGTTCTTCGAGATGTGTTGCTCATATCCATTCCAATTAGGTGTGCGCGCGCCGCGTGCACGATCGTCGGAGAATTTTCTACCCTAGCAACACCCGGTGGGTCGGCTGTGGAGCCCCCTGGAGTGGTGCCTTCATGGCGCTGGATATATACCCCAGCCGACCCAGCGCCCCCTCAGTTCCTTCTTGCCGGCTACTCCGACAGTGGCGAAGGAGGGTGGGTTTGGAATGGATATGAGCAACAAATCTCGAAGAACAACAGTTACAAAGGTGAGTGACCGTTTTTTCTTCTTCGAGTGCTTGCTCATATCGATTCCAATTAGGTGACTACCAAGCCTTACCTAGGTGGTGGGGTTAGAGTGAGACATCGCTGAGTGCAGAACCGCTGATCCAAACGCAGCATCATCTCTAGATTGCTGTACTAACGTGTAGTGAGTGGCAAAGGTATGAACAGATGACCAAATCGCCGCTCTACAGATCTCATGGATCGGGACCTGAGCCAGGAAGGTGGTCGAGGAGGCTTGAGCCCTCGTCGAGTGGGCGGTGAGGCGCAGTGTCGGAACACCGGCCAAGTCGTAGCAAGCACAAACACAGGATGTGATCCAAGAGGAAATAGGTTGCGAGGAGACCGGCAGGCCTTTCATCCGGTCAGCCAGTGCAACGAAGAGTTGAGTCATCCTTCTAAATGGCTTCGTACGCTCGATATAGAACGTGAGGGCCCTGCGCACGTCCAAAGAGTGCATACGTTGATCTTGTCATGTAGCGTGCAGCTTAGGACCTAAGGGTACCGCCGGCCCCTCCCTCCCTATTTTCCCGGACATGTTCGGCTTTTTGGGATTTCCCCCTGGACGGGGATTTGAGGCCCAAAAAGCCAGACGTGTCCGGGAAAATCCGGACGTATGGTAACCATAGCCTATACCCACAGCTGTGTCAACCGGTTCCGGCGTGGGACCTTAACCTGGTTCCCTCTAGGCTCACAGGGCCCCCATTCGAGCCAATGGCTACCTGCTCACTCCTTTACCTATCTTGTAAGACTGCCTTCCTTGTAGCCATCACTTCAGCAAGGCGTGTTTCTGAAATCAGAGCCCTCACGTCAGAACCTCCGTAGGTACAGAGAACAGGACCCCTCAGCCGGGTCCATTCTGGGGCCCAGCAAGCCAGACAACCCCATCTGCCCTCACTTCCTGTCCCCAGCCAGCTCCAAACTGAAACCCCTTCCAGCCCCTCCTTTCTGGCCTTTTTCTCTTTCCCGGGCCAGGTGGTCACCTGATCTCTTTGTTCCCTTTTAGCTATTCCCTTGCAGGGGGGAATGGCCCCAGCCATTTGTTGCCAGGATACAGGGTGTCGGCCATTTATGCACACTGGAGACTTAAGAAATGCATAGGGGAAACTGAGGCACCCACACAGTATTCAGAGGAAACATTAAGAACAGTCCCACTTCTTCACAGCATGGAGATGCTGGTCTGAGGGCTTTCAGTCTGAACATCGCCAGTTTACCCTTGGATGGTACCAGAACTCGGGTCGGAGCTGGTGCTGGGACCGGGGGCACTGGAGCCGTCATTTCAATGAGCCCTCTGGCAGCCTCGAAGGTATCCGGGGTGGAAGGTAATGTAATCTCTTCCACTTGCACGGTCCCTTGTGCGGGGCTGGCGTGAGCAGACTGGGGCCTAGCGACCTTGTCCTGCTTAGAGGCCTGGTTCAAGGCTTGCTCGGTCGGGGCCAGAACAACAGCTTTGGCCCTAACAGGGGGTCCTCCCAAGGATTGCTTCTTCCTAGCCACCAGGAAATGGGAGTGGTGCCGAGGTGGGCGTTTTTGGGGCCCAGGAGATCGTCGGTCCTGAGATGAGCGCAGGAACTTCTGTGGTGCTGTAGACGGTACCTCTGGTGGAGCACGGCGCACCGAGGCACTCAGGCCCGCGTCTTGAGAGGGCGGCAAAGCAGACTCCATAAGGAGTTGCTTGAGTCGAATTTCCCTTTCTTTTTTTGTCCGGGGCTTGAATGCCTTACAGATTTTACACTTCTCAGCCTGATGGCTCTCCCCCAGACACCTGAGACAGGAGTCATGGGGGTCGCCCGTAGGCATGGGCTTGTTGCAAGACTTGCAAGGCTTGAAGCCCTGGGACGGCATACCCCAGAGCCCTGCAGGGCAGTCATTGAATGGGGAACTGCCCTCAACTACTAAACTACACTTAACGCTATAGAGAAAACACTTAACACTAACTATTAACAATTAACTAACAATTAAGATAAGAGAAAGCTAGGGATTAGTGGAGCACTTGAGGAGACAAGAGACCACTGTTCCAACAACCATCACGGGCGGTAAGAAGGAACTGAAGGGGGGGTCGGGCCGGCAGAGTCTTATATACAACGCCATATCAGCGCCACTCCAGGGGGCTCCCCAGCCAGCCCGACGGGTAGCTGCTAGGGAAAAAGTTTCCAACATCCGTGCATGCGGCGCGCGCACACACCTAACTGGAATTGATATGAGCAATCACTCGAAGAAGAATGGAGCAGTTCTTAGAGGGTGTTCCTGAGGAAATAGAAAGGTACATCCTAGATGGGAAGCCCAAAACTGTAATCGAGGTGGGGGAGATCGGAACCAAATGGGTGGAGGTGGCGGAAAAGAAAAAAGCTAGCAGCAGTTGGAGCAGACATCAGAAGGAGCAACCCGAAACAACACCTTACAACCGGGGGCAGCCCAAGACCCCACCTACGTCCCCCACTGACAGACCTGACCAAAAAGAAACAATGCAGTTCAGTGGACTGAAGAGTGTCAAAAGGCCTTTAACCAGCTTAAAGTGACACTCATGTCTGACCCTGTGCTAAGGGCCTCAGACTTTGACAACCCTTTCCAAGTAACCACAGATGCGTCCGAGCGTGGTATGGGAGCAGTTTTAGTGCAGGAAGGACCGGATCAAGAATTCCATCCTGTCATGTTTCTCAGCAAAAAACTGTCTGAGAGGGAAAGCCACTGGTCAATCACCGAAAAGGAATGTTATGCCATTGTGTACACTCTGGAAAAGCTACGCCCATACATTTGGGGACGGCGTTTCCACCTGCAAACCGACCATGCTGCACTGAAGTGGCTTCATACTGTCAAGGAAAATAACAAAAAACTTCTTCGGTGGAGTTTAGCTCTCCAAGATTTAGATTTTGAAATACAACACATTTCAGGAGCTTCTAACAAAGTGGCTGATGCACTCTCCCGGGAAAGTTTCCCAGAATCAACTGGTTAAAATTGTCCTTGAAATGTGGAAAATATTCATTCATAGATTCATAGATTCTAGGACTGGAAGGGACCTCGAGACGTCATCGAGTCTAGTCCCCTGCCCTCATGGCAGGACCAAATACTGTCTAGATCATCCCTGATAGACATTTATCTAACCTACTCTTAAATATCTCCAGAGATGGAGATTCCACAACCTCCCTGGAGATTCCACAACCTCCTATTGTTAGTTTTTATATACTCAGTAGTATATCTAGAGGCGCATGTGTCTTATTAACTCTGTTTTCCCCTAGAGCTCCAGGAAGAAATCACAGACGGTGTGGAACAGGCTGCCCAGCACCATCTGTGATTTGGGCGGCATGTCATAAACATGCAGCGAAGGGTAGCATAAAATCCCTCCTTTACCTGTAAGGAGTTAAGAAGCTCAAATAACCTGCTTGGCACCTGACCAAAAGGACCAATAAGGGAAGAAGATACTTTCAAATCTGTGGGAGGAGGTTTTTGTTTGTGCTCTTTTTGTTGTTCTCTCTCGGACAGAGAGAGACCAGGGCAGGAGAAAACATCTCCTAAAACCCTACCTGAAGTAAGCATCTAAGATTACAAAAATTGTAAGTAATAGCAAGGAAATGAGTTAGATTATCTTTTGTTTTAGCTTGTGAATTTTCCCTGTGCTAAGAGGGAGGTTTATTCCTGTTTTCTCTAACTTTGAAGTTGAGCCTAGAGGGGAATCCTCTGTGTTTTAACTCTTTTTATTACCCTGTAAAATTACCTTCCATCCTGATTTTACAGAGGTGCTTCTTTTACTTTTTTCTTTATAATAAAGTTCTTCTTTTAAAAATCTAATTGGTTTTTAGTGTCCTAAAAACCCAAGGGTCTGGTCTGTGCTCACTTGGTTAATCTATTGGTTGGTAGATTATTGTTAAGGCTCCCCAGGAAAGAGGGTGAAGGGGCTTGGGGGGATATTGTGGGGAAACAGGAACTCCAAGTGTCCTTTTCCTGAATCTTTGTCTAACTCACTTGGTGGTGGCAGCAATACAGTCCAAGGACAAGGAAAGGATTTGTGCCTTGGGGAAGTTTTGAACCTAAGCTGGTAGAAATAAGCTTAGGGGGTATTTCTGGCAGGTCCCCATATCTGTACCCCAGAGTTCAGAGTGGGGAGGGAACCCTGACAGCACCCAACCCCATCCTTACCCCTCTGCACCCATCCCCCCACCCACTCCTTGCCCCCTCTGCACATTTCACTCAGGTGGCTTCCTCCTCCTCCAGGCTGCCTGGGACAGTCAGGGGAGCACTGGGAGCACCAGAGGCACCGTCTCCAGATGCTCCGTTCCCACACCCAGTGCCACCGCAGGTCCTACTGGCCGGAGGAGCCATTTCAGGAAAATCCTGCTCTGTCCCTGGGGCCCCAGACTGGAGCAGGCTCAGTCGCTCTGTGGCGAAGGTGCGCGCAGGCTGGTCAGCACATAGGAGGGGATGGAGCAGGCGCGGTGCAGAGCAATTCCTCGCAGAATAATGCTGCCAAACTCCAAGCCTCTGCTGGGCATGTGGGTCCTGCCATTCCCAGGAGCTTCCCATGCAGCCAAATGGGGGCTGCATGTCATGGGAAAGGCAAAGGGCACCTCCCTGACCCCAGGGAGACCTCCTGGCCTAGGGTCAAGTCTCTGCTCCCAGGAAGGGAGCTTCTCAATTAAACAGCTTTGTTTTATCATGGGAAAACTGAGTATTTTCCCCACCTCCCCTGCTGAGCTGTGTTAGCTGAAACTCCTCAGAAAGTTCAGCCTGAGACCAACCCTTGGCTGGGGAAATTTCAGCCCTAAACGTTTCAGTCTGACAACGTTACATGAACTGAAAATTTATAACGGGAAGTGCCAGAGAACCGTAACTGGAGGTGGCGCTGCCAGCCCCGCATGTAATATCCCTGTGCCCAGGAGTGGGGCGGGATGGGGCGTTCCTGCTCCCTGGATACCCCGGGGATCTGTCCCAGGGCCTGGGCCATGTCTGAAGGTGGCTGGGGAGGTGTATCCCAGGCCTGAGTTTGCTAGGAGCATCCCTGGGGATTCATTAGAACAGGCTGGACCATTTGGTGGGATTCACCCCTGGATGCCAGCAGCTCTGGCCACATCGGAGCCAGTTTAGTCCTTTCAAGCTACAGAGGAGTGTGAGGCCTGGCCTGGCCCAACCCTACCTTAAACAGGCTGTAGGCGTCATGCCGAGGGGGAGTCCGGCTGCTAATCCTTCTGCGACACCTCCACTGGCCACCTAAGCCACGGCAGTGAGGAACTGGAGCCTGGGGCGGATCATCACATGACTCAGGTTCTCGCACTGCATCGGGATAGTCTCCTCTGGGAAAATTGGGGAGCAAGTTATAGACCTAAAGACAAACACAGACAACATCAGCCATGAAACCAAGACACGAGCTACCCCAGAGCCAGCTCCTGCCCCTCCTCCCACTAACACATCACCCCACAAACCTCCGCTTTTGCCCCAGCCTCATCTCTAGCCTGGACACCTCCCCCACCCTGCCCAGCACCCAACCACATCCCCTACATGGGCGTTTGTCCCTGCAGCTCCCCCCCCAGCCCTAGTAGAGGGACCCGCGCTCCCAATGCCCTGGGAGAACCTGGGGGGGGAAGGGCAGGTGCCCCTTCTCTCCGTGGGGCAGCGAATGGCTCTTAGCGCCCCTCCCCCTCTCTGTCCGGATCACAGAGGGGCTGCGTTGGGGTCTGGCCCTGGGACCATGGCTCACAGGGACACGTGACTCAGCCTCTGGCCCATCGAGTCCCATCTCCTGCTGCCCCACGGGGTTTTGGGAGGCTCCGCTCGCCGTGTACAGAGCCCGTGAGCCCCTGGACGGCAGGCGCCAGCGACAGGCCGAGTGCAATTCTGTGTCATCACCCGGGCAGGGACAACTCCCACAATGCACCTGGCCAGTTGTCGCCTGCTGTACATGGGGGCAGGGAATTCTCCTGCCCCTGCCCCTGGGGACCAGCTCTGCCCTGGAGAGTGAGCTCCGGTTACCCCGGCCATTATCTCAGTTCCGAGCTCCATGTTCCCAGCCGGAGCCATGGTGAGGGGTGCTGGGAGGGGGGCACTGCAAGGGCTGATGGGAGAACAGGCAAGGCAAGCGGGGACCCCCCAGAGTTAGGGGCTGTCAAGTGCCATAGGAGCAGCCCTCAGACAGGGAGAGGTGGCCTCGAGGGGTGTCCCCCAGCGGCCGTGCATCGCCCCTCCCTGCATGAGGGAGGACTCGTCGGGGGAAGGTCCGGGTGCACGGCCGAGCTGCTCTGGACTCACAGTGTTGACGCTGAGCTCGGCCTCGGGCTTCATGAGCAGCACGCTCTGATCCACGGCGCGGACGGCGCACAGGGACCCAGGGGCAGCCTGCACCCGCAGCTGGAGCTCTGAGCCCGGCAGGGCCCGGTCCTGCGAGAAGGCCAGCTTCACCTGGCGAGGCACAGCGTGTCACAGGGGAGGGGGAGAGAGACCCCCTGTCAAGGCTGAATCCCCGCTCTGGCACTCCGAGTGCAGAAGTGGGGCCCACGAGGATTCTCAAAATTTATTCTTGGCCTCTCCAGGCTTGTATTAAACTCCCAAGGTTACAGCTTCTCTCTGACCTTAGCTTGGTAAATGCTGCCACCACCCAAATGCAAAAAAAACCAAACAAAACCCTTTGAACCCTGGAAGGAGCACTTGGGAATTCCTCCCTGTGGGGTACCCTCAAGCCCTTTCACACACACCCCTCCGGGGAAGAGCTGAGAAAGAAAACAAAGGAAATTAGCTGTTGCTACCAGCTAATCAAACAACGTACACAAACCTCTTAGGACACCAAAAATCCAATCCTGTTCTTAAAAAAGGGAAATTTTATTAAAAACAAAAAGGAAGAAAATACATCTGGAATTTAGGCTTTTGCTAGATTTTAAAAGAGCAATTCTAAAAATCAAGCACCCAAAATAGCTTTCTTGGGGGTTCAGCTTAATGGTTACTGTGACGAAGTGGGGGTTTTTCTTGTTTTCTGTGGGGTTTCAATGGAGGGGGTGGGACTCAGTTTCACTGGGTGTTACTGGTTTAACGAGGGGAGGGGAGAGGGAGTTTGTTGTTACAGAGGACCGGAGAGGGAACTTGGAACCCCAGCCAATGGCCTGGAGGATGGATACCCCAGCGACCGGTGACCTGAGACCCCGACCCGGAGACCGAGCTGAGGAGACGCAGCCAGTTCTGGCCAGTGGGTGGACAATGGGCTGCAGAGTGAGGACCCAGTGACCTAACCAGCCGGTTCCAGCCAGAGGACAGAAGGGAGGAGAGGAGGCCCCAGTTTACAACCCAGTTTACCTGGAGAGAAGACAATGGACAGAGGCGGGGCTTGGGGCAGGGGATATCAGATGCCCAGCTGGGCAGCAGGGGGGGTCAGGGCTGGAGAGGGGGAGCAGGCAGAGCCCGCCTGGATGCAGGGAGACTGGGATGTGCTGTGCTGAGGGAGGCCAGGCCTGAGGGTCAGAGAGTTTCCTGTGCTGTGTTCAACGCTCAATAAACCCTCCTGTTTTACGCTGGCTGGGATTCACTCCGGTCTAGAGAACAGGGTTGCATCAACCCCTTCGGGGGGTGGAGGCCCCGAGAGTCCAGAGCGAGTGGACTCCCTGAGGGGCCCCACGGTGAGAAACGGATGTGCTAAGGCTCAGAGAGGTGCGGCTCCAGGAGGTGGAGGGGCCTGACCCCGAGAGAGAGTGGACCCCCGAGAAGGGCTGTCTCACTGAAAGGGGCACCCCCCCACGGACCGCACGGGGCCCAGAGTGGGAATGATCTGTGAGTCCGTGACAGTTACAAGCAAACAAAAGCATCTGGGGTTAGCACAGAGAAGTCCACAAGTCACTAAGGCCTTGGCTACACTTACCGGCAAGTTCGACGGCTGGAAATCGAACTTCTGGGTTCGACTTATCGCGTCTAGTCTGGACGCGATAAGTCGAACCCGGAAGTGCTCGCCGTCGACTGCGGTACTCCAGCTCGCCGAGAGGAGTACCGCGGAGTCGACGGGGGAGCCTGCCTGCCGAGTGTGGACCAAGGTAAGTTTGAACTAATTCGAAATAAGGTACTTCGAACTTCAGCTACGTTATTCACGTAGCTGAAGTTGCGTACCTTAGTTCGAATTAGGGGGGGTAGTGTAGACCAAGCCTAAGAAATAAAAGAAATAACCCTGATCGTTTCTTTTTAGACATTCCCTAATATTACTTATATAACTGAGGCTTCTGATAAGTAGATTCAAGGTATGAATTGATCATCTGTAATCACACCTGGCTTAAGCTGCTTACAGCATTGCTGCTCCGGCCCTGCAGCCCAGAACAACAAACAAAGGGAAAGTTTCTTTCCCAATTTTAAAAAGTTCTACCTTCCCATTGGCTCTTTTGGTCAGGTGCCCACTCCTTGTCTTTTACCTGTGGGCTTGTTAACCCTTTACAGGTCAAGCAAGCAGAGAACAGACCAAGAGGGATTTTACAGCTAACTGGCTGGCTGGGTGTCTATCAAAGAGAGCTACTCCCCCCACCCCCTCCACTTCATGTATCACACCCCCGCAGGGGCAGGAGGAGACAGGCCCAGGCGAGGGGGGCAGGCACTGAGTGTCACTCTGGCCCCAGGCCCCGCTGGCTGAAGGGCTGGCGCTTTGGGAGTTGGTGCTGGGCGTGGGGGGTTGAAGCAGCCCAAGCTCATTCAGCGCCCCCATGAGACAGCTCAGGGAGCTGCAGTTATTCATAGACACCCCAGGGGGAGGAGGGGAGATAGGAGGTGCAGGGAGGTACGGATACAACAGGATAGCCAGCCTCACAGATAAAACTCATGAGGCAGACCCCCGAAAAGTCCTGAGATTCTTGATGAGGACGAAGCCCTGGGCTGCAGCCTGTCCTCTGGCTTCTCCGCTCCCCCTGCCCCCTCCCGCAGTGTGTCTGGACATGCACAGCACTGCCCAGGGGGGTCGGCTGAAGGCTGAGCGATTAGGCCAATACCAAGCAGATGCCAGTTGCTGCGGGGGGGGGGCAGCCGCCATTGCCAAGGGGGGTATTGAAATGCCTCCGGGTAACAGTGCACTGCCTCCCTGTGCGGGGGGGGGGGGGGGGGGGGGGGGCAGAAAGGTCACACTTACCCCCAGGGCAGTGGGGTGAAGTGGGAGGGGGCAGGACTCAGCCAGACCCCACAAGATGTAGGGGAGAGGTAGAGGAGGAATTCTGTATCTTTACCTCCCTACTCCCACAGGGTAGGGGCCTTCCTCCCAACTGACCCCTATGTGCAGTGGGGAGGGGGCTGATGGCTGGTCCCTGGTGAAAGCTTTTTCTCAATGACAGGGATGTCCCCCTGCCGGCTGCCCAGAGAGGGGAGCCCCAGCCTTCATGGGGGGGCATTTCTACTGCTCATCTGGCTAAGAGTGGGAGTCGGCTGCTGGCCCAGAGGAGGAGAGGGGCCCCTCCCCTCATGACACTTGTGCCCCAGTCGACTGGAGGGGCAGCGGCCCCCTTAGAAACCCTCTAAAGAAATATGGCCAGCTGGCCACCCCTGCAAGCCTCCAGAGGGGAAGGGGGATCAGACCATCATATCCCTGCCCCCTGCCCCAGGACTCTCCCAGGGTGAGCAGGGGCTGGCGCGGGTTGGAGGATGGGCAGTGGGTAGGGTTGAGGTGGCAGAAGTTCTGGGGGGTTGGAGGAGCAAGTGGCTGCAGAGATTGGGGAGTGGGGAGGGCTCAAGGCAGCAGGTACCTGCCAGGGAGCCCAGAGTGGGCCGGGGAGCGTCCGGGTCCTGGCCAGTGGGATGGGAGGGACAGAAGCAGGAGCTCTGGGGAGCTGGGTACAGGGAGGCGAGGGGTGGGGCAGGCAGGCAGCAGGTACCTGCTGGGCCCGGAGTGAGAGGCTGAGTCCACGGGGGAAGCAGGATCGGCTGGGGGAGGCAGGAAGGGTTTGGGGGAGCAGGTACTTGCTGGGGTCAGGGAGAAGGGAATGGGAGGGGGGAGGGCAGGCACCTGCTCCTCCATAGTGCGGGGGCCGGAGCTCTTCCCGTCACCGCGGGAACGCCTGCAGGCGGGGGCGAAATGGCTAGTGATCAATTCACCAGAGCTGGCACTAACGCAACAACCCTGGTGCTGCTGGAAGGCCGGGGAAGGGAGGGGCTGGGGGAACCCAGCGATGCCCCTGCTCAGGGCTCCTGTTATGGGGCAGGGAGAGATTCCCCCACCCCAGAGGCTCCTGCGCCCAAGCCCCAGGCTCACCTTGTTCAGGAGGCACTTGGCCACATGCAGCCGGGCGCGGTCGGCAGCCATCTCGCCATCGGGCAGCACCGTGTAACCCAGCACCGTGGCAGTGGGTGCCAGCTCAGAGCCGACGGGCAGCTCGACAGAGAAGGAGCCCTTCAGCCCTAGGGACGGTGGGAAACACCCAGGGGAAGTCAGGCCCAGCCAGCAGAGCCCCCTCCCCCAGCCCGGCCCAGCTCAAGGGGCTCAATCCCCAGTCACCCCCTGGGCACCCCCATCTCCACAGACCCCTCCCCCGCCACTTACCAGCACCCTCCCTGAGGTCCAGCCCCTTGTGGAGGATCCTGGCGATGGCTCCCTTGGCCACGACCTGGGGAGGAGGAGACGGGGGTCACTGAGCTGTGTGACGCTGTGTGGAATCTGGGAGACACTTTATGGTATTGTTGATACCAACATTATAAAATTGCAGGGAATCGGACCAGATATGCCATGGAAGGTGTCTGTGAAAATGGTGCGATTTGCCAAGTATGAGGATCTTGTTTATATGTTTGTATCACCTTTGTATTGTGTTCTAGGTCTGTGTGGTACATCTATATTTCAAAACTCAGGCTGTGGTTCTGGGTGACACCCCCAGACAGATTGGCATCAGCACTGCCGAGCCTTTTCGATGGCCCATCGCGGGTCATAGCCCAACAGTGAGCCCATTGAAAGGAACTAGGGGCTACACCTTAGGAGCCAGCAAGGCACGTAGGGGCAGGCTGGTGGACAGAGAACTCTAAGTCTGGCTTTTCCATGCCATGAGCTGTGCAGCTTGTGTTTGGGACAAAGGAAGTACCAGCCACATGGCAAAAGGAATATAAAGGGCAGCTGCATCTTCTCCATTTTGTCTCCAGTCCTGCTTCTTACCTCTGGAGTAACTTTTCTACAAATGAAGCTCTGAACAAAGGACTGAATGACCCATCCAAGCTGCAGATCTGTTCCAGAGGGACTTTCAAGCCAACAAACTCACCAATACTGCTCAGAACCTGATATGTGGACTTTGAAGTCTCTGTTTGTATGTGATTGTTTTACCATTTAACAACTCTCTTCTTGTTCTTTCTTTTTTCCTTATAATAAACTTTTCGTTTCAGACACTAAAGGACTGGCCCTTGTAATTTAAAGGAATCGTCCGATTCCCCACTGCTCTGCTGTGGGGTCACAGCGCTGACTCCGCACCTCGTGCTCACAGATGTGCGCACACACGCACCTTGTGCTCTCTCTCTCTCTCTCTCTCTCTCTCTCTCTCTCACACACACACACACACACACACACACACACACACACACACACACACACACACACACACACACACACACACACTTTAGTCTCTCAGGACGGGCTCACCAGGAAGATGAAATCCAGGCTCCTGGACCCGTTCCCCAGGGCCTCCCTAGCAATGACGTAATCCACCTGGAGCTGCTGGGCCTGGTCGCAGGGCAGCATCCCTCCCAGCGAGCGGATCTTCAGGAAACTCTGGCTCTTGGAGTAGAAGGGCTCCAGGTTACGATGGGCATCCGGATAACTGGGAGAGACTCTCCCATACACAGAGCTGCGAGCCACCTGCTTGAAGCGCCCCTGGGGGACAGAGAGAGCGATGGGGCTCGCTGGGGAGCAGAGCACCCAGCACAGGACAGGAATGCAGCCGGGGCAGGCCAGGCTCTGATGCTGCCGGCTAAGCTCACCCCCATGGCCCCTCGTCCTGCGTCCGTAAGAGTGACATGGAAAACCCCAGCGGTTCGAATGGGGCAGCCCGACAGCGGCAATGGGGCAGCTTCTGGGCTGAGCTGCCCGAAGGGGGCGACCTTCCTAACTAAACCCCACCTCAAATATTAATGAGAAGACAAGTGGTGGCACTAAGATGCCGTTTGCGTCACCCCATTGTTGGCTCTGCTGGTCGGTTCTGTGCCTGTCCCCTGCCACCATCTGTCCTGGCTATTCAGCCTGCAGGCGCTTCGGGCAGGGCCGTTTGCTACGCTGAGTGTGTGCAGCACCCAGCACCATGGGGCCCCGATCCTGGCTGCTCCTTAGGCACCACCGTAATAAACATCAAAGATCACAGAATCAATAACAGGCTGGAATGCAGGGGCCCCACTGGGGCTCAGAGACCCGTCACTTACCCTCAGAGTGACCGTCCCGGTCCAGCCGGAGGTGTCCAGCTCGAAGGAGGCTCTGCCAGACTCGTCCGTATGAAAGGTCTGCTTCTTATTCTTATCTCCATAGCTAACAAAGAGCTGCAGCTTCTCATTCTTTAGCGCAGAGCCATCTGCCGCCTTCAGGAGCATCTGAGCCAGGAGAGAAAGGGGGAGACGCAGAACTCAAGGGAGCAGACTCCTGGGAGAGTGTTACCCACTAGGGGCTAAAGAGTTGGCGGGGAGCAGAAAGGGACAATGCAATCCAGCCCTGAGATGCACTGGGAAAGCCCAGGGCTGGGATGGGGTGTTGTGGTGAGGACTGAGGGGCATTAGCAGATCTGGGAAGAAGTTGCAGCAGGACTGGAATAGATGGGGGTGCTGGGGTGAGCACTGAGGGGTAACAGGTTGTCTGATCCCTTGACTGAGCCCTCCCTTGGGATGTGGGCTCTACAGTCCAACCGCCCCCAGGCCCTGAAACCAGGGCCTCAGATCTCCGAGCCTCCTTGCTTTGCTTACACACATTCTCTCTGAGTCCCATCTGGGCTGTGGCCATGCTGGGCTTTAAGATTAACCCCTTAGGGACAATGTGGTAGGCAAGCAAGGAACTCAGGCTTAACAAAGGAATTTCTAAACCACAGTCACTTAGACGGCTCAAGAGTTACAGATCTTTGCCAGAGAACAAATGTCCTGATGAGCACCCTTCTCTAGTCTGATCTCACCCTGCCTCTGACTCTGGAGTTTGTCAACAGTTCAGGCTGGGCAGAATCCCTCCTGCCTTGTCTGTCTCCAGCCAGTCCTTCTGGCATGTGGTGATGGTCGGCACGGCTGCACAGAGCAGCGCCCCTTCTTAAGTAGAGTCTCTCTAGACCCTTCTGCTATGTGCTCAGCTGGAAAACTCCATCTCCCTCCCCCAGATGTGCTCACCCCACCTGCGGGCCCTTGTGTAGAAATAACATTGTTCTGTGGGGGTGGGCCAGTAAGTGAGAGAAAATCAAAACTGATGGCGCTAGATTGCCATCTTGAGATCTTCTCCATGACAGTCCTTCAACAAAGTGTCACACACCTTTTCTAGGCTTGGCACCTGTCCAGAATGCAATACAATAATCTGCCTTGGGTAAATTTAGGCGTGTGCACTGCACATCATACAATGGGAAGATACTTACCTGCTAGTAACTAGCGTTCTTCGAGATGTGGTGTCTATATGTGCTTCACTTTTGCGTATGCCCCATGCACTGGAGATCTGAATGCATTAGCCACCAGTGTCCATTGGTTGTGCCTGCACCCTGCATGTCTCCCTTGGGAGCTGGGATCTAAGATATAACTAGTAAGCTGTTGTGCACTGGTCCTTTGGGAGCAGCAGGCCTGGTAATTCTGTGAGTGCCCAGAGGAGAAGGGGCCGGACACTACCGGCGACGCTCAGAGGACTGGGGGCTATTACTCCCAGATCCTTTCCAGTGGCACTATCACCTGGCCAGGTGTTCCTCATTTTGTAGCTGTTCATTTGATTTCTCCTTCCTAAGTGTAGTACCTCACACTGCGCTTTAATTAATTTCATCTTGTTGATTTCAGACCAATTCGCTAATTTGTCAAAGTCGTTATGAA
The DNA here is from genome assembly GCF_011386835.1 of Chrysemys picta bellii. Lineage (NCBI taxonomy): Eukaryota > Metazoa > Chordata > Testudines > Emydidae > Chrysemys > Chrysemys picta. The sequence goes on along the minus strand of NC_088814.1, from coordinate 12,195,097 downwards.
TTCTAATCCTGTCCTGCAAAGTGCTAGGAACCCCTCTCTGCGTGGTGTCATCCACACATTTTAGAAGCACACTCTCCAGTCCATTGTCCAAGTCTTTAATGACAATACTGAGTAGTACTGGACCCAGGACTGACCCCTGTGGGACCCCACTAGAAACGTCTTCCCAGAGTCCAGCAAACTATTGATAACTACCCCTTGAGTATGGGTTTTTCAATCAGTTGTGCACCAACCTTGCAGTAATTTAATTTAGACCAGTGATTTTCAACCAGGGGGCCAGGGCCTCCTGGGGGCCCACGAGCAGGTTTCAGGGGGTCCAGCAAGCGGGGACAGTGTTGGACATGCTGGGGCCCAGGGCACAGAGCTGAAGTCCCACCACATGGGGAAACTGCCCTGCTTGCTACCCCTTCACGCCGGCCCTGGCTTTTATATGCAGAAAACCGGTTGCTGTGGCACAGGTGGGCCGTGGAGTTTTTACAGCATGTTGGGGTGGGGGGGCTCAGAAAGGAAAAGGTTGAGACCCCGTCGTAGACCACGTTTCCCTAGTTTGCTTATGAGGATGTCAAAAGCCTTACTACAAACAGGATATATCGAGTCTACTGCTTCCCCCCACCCACTAGGCCAGTAACCCTGACTGCTAGACATGGCTTTTCTTACTGGGGACTTTAAAATCTCCCCTATTGCGCCTCAAGGAGACAACAAAGGGCATCTGGGAGTTCAGAAACAGTCCAATCGTCTGGTGCTGTGCCTGTCGGTGCGGGACACAAAATGAGATCCAGCACTGTCAGCAGCGGCGTGGAAGGATGGATGCTGAGTGCAGGAAATGGGACGTCTGGGCCACAGGTGCGGGTAGCAGAGGCACTGAGGAGAGCGGCACCTGGTGCAATGAAGGCGAGAGCTCCGGGGGTGATGCGTCAGTGTGGCAAACAGTGGTGCCGGAAGCACCCGCAGCAGCACCAGCAGCAATGACTGTGCCGCAAGCAGTGGTGCTGAGAGGCCACCACCAAGTGAAATCCTCTCTGGGCGCCAAGGGATGAGCCAACAGCGGAACCAAGGACTCAGGACTCCTGCTCTCTGGGCGTCAGAGGGACCAGGGATTGGCCTCGAGCTGCCCTTCTCAAGTGACACAGAAAGAGGTGACGTAGCAGGTACCTGAGGAGGAGATCTACTCCCACGTTCCTTGGCAGGATGGCGTCCATCACACTCGAGGTCACTAACCGGGGCAGGCACAGCCTTAGAGGCGGAAGAGATGGCTGCCAGGGTACTTTTTACACAAGGGTGATCGGTCCTAGGAGGATCCAGCATCTCTTCAGGGACTGAGCCTGGCCTCCTAGACTTCTCCAGGAGAAATCCCTTCAGTCTAGTCTCCCTGGATTTCACAGTCCGTTTGGGGAGGGCTCTGAAGTCCCTGCACTGCTCTCTAATGTGTGTCTGTGAACCCAGACAATACAGGTACTTAGAGTGTCTGTTATTCCAGGCATGGCAGACCCACACGAGGAACATTATTTAAATCCTGGGGGCAAAACCCCATTGTACGTGGAGAAGACAGGAACTGCTCACCTCAGAGGCCCCCCCCCCACCAGGATTCATAAAGTCCAAGGGTAGAAGAGACCATTGTAGTGATCCAGTCTGACCTCCTGCCTAGCACAGGGCAGAGACCTGCCCCAAAATAATTCCCAGAGCCGACCTGTTAGAAGAACATCTCGTCTTCATTTGCACATTGTCAGGGACGGAGAATCCACCACGAACCTCAGTAAATTGTTGATTAATTACCCTCACTATAAAAAATTTACACCTTATTTCCATTTCAATTTGTGTAGCTTCAACTTCTAGCCGTTGGATCGTGTTCGGCCTTTCTCTGCTATTGGATATTTGTTCCCCAATATTTACAAATTGTAATCAAGTCACTCTTTAACCTTCTCTTTCTTAAACTAAATAGATTGAGGTCTTTGAGTCTATCACTATAAGGCATCTTGTCTAACCCTTTCACCAGTCTTGGGGCTCTTCTCTGAACCCTCTTCAATTTATTAATATCCTTGTTGAATTGTGGGCACCGGAACTAGACACGGGGTTCCAGCATCAGTTGCACCCCTGCCAAATACAGAGTAGCCGACTCGAGAGTCCCCTGTTATACATCCCAGAGTCGCATTAGCGCTTTTGGCCACAGCATCGCACTGGGAGCTCACGTTCAGCTGATTATCCACCATGACCCCCAAGTGTTTTCCAGAGTCCCTGCTTTCCAGGCTAGATTCCCCCACCCCGTACATATGGCCGACATTCTTTGCTCCGAGGAGAGGGAGTCTAAGACTGAAATCCTCCCTACAACAGGAGAGTTCAGCTAAACTAACTAAACCACTATCTCCACTAACAATTATTAACTATGAAAATGACTATTTACAAAACGTCAAGAGAAAAACTTCAGCGGAGCAGGAGACCGGACACTGCTGCTGGCTCTGGCTCTCAGCCAGAGGCCGTGAGAAGGAACTGAGGGTTGGCTGGTTGCTCAACCCCCATTGTGCCCTCGATAAGAGGGGGCTTGAGCACATGGAGAGCGCAGCTAAAGCATTCTGATCTCCAGTGCATGGGGCATGTGTGCACCAAAAGTGCAGCACATCCGGCAAGCAGTCAACACCAATGGAGGTTACAGTTGGTACAGACATATCCCACTCTGTCACACCGGTAATCCCGTTACCTTGCCAGTGTAGGGGATTCCAGCCTTGTAGGTAGCGTCAGCGTCCTCAAAGGTCACCGTAGCGATTTCAGACATGATGTCACAGCTCTTGGTCATGTGGAGCTCCACCCCTAGCAGGAGAGGGAGGCACAGTAGGAGGAATGTGCTGGTACTGGGAGTGACACCAGAGTTCAGGCTACATCCCAGATTTCTCTCCATAACAATCCGCGCAGCCATTTCTACCCCCTCTCACTATGGACTGGAGGGTGTGATTTGGGGGAGAATTTGGGAGGTTTGGATGGGGTCAGAGAAGGATTTTCCTGGGGAATCTGGAAACTAGAAAATTTAGATCCACCTTCCCCACCAGCCACTTGACATTTTCCAGCAGGGTCTCCTGGCTCTGCGGCCCTTTTCCCAGCAGAGAGTTCCTTACTGAACAGCCCCAGAGCTGACCCCGCACACAGGCCTCTCGGCACAGGGCCTGCCCCCAGAAAGGGCCATTTTCAGAAGTGCCCAGTGACCCGTTGCCGTTCTGAACCCGCTTTCCTCCAGCTACTTCGCCATCGCTGATGTTAGCACCTGAGGGTAATGTTGTAGCCATCCCACAGTTACAGTTTTCAGCCAAATGGGTGTCGACCACTCTGGAAATCAGGATTCTTCTGAGTTAAATGTGGAGTTATCTGGGTTTGTTGCTAAGCGATTAGCACTTGCAGTTTTGAACGCTAAGCGCTAACGTCACTGAGGCCGACTCAGGGCCCAGTGACACAGGCTGGGCCTTCACTCCGCTCTGCCAGCTCAGTGCACAGCCAGAGGCCACTCGCGTGAGGGTGTTTAGTCTTTGCGTGAACGTGCCCAGGTCTGAACTCCTCATGAGGGATCGATCCCAGTGATGGGATGAACCAGAACCCCAGATCCAACCCCCAACACTACCTCTGGGCCTGTCTCTAAAGCAGCTGGGCTACAAACGACATTACCACATGTGCAAGTGAGCCCCCTCTGCCCCACGGGGTTCAGTGCTGGGGGCTGCCTGGGGGCGTGCATGTGTGCTTGATTTCAGTCCCACCTGTCCCCTCCTCCATGAGAGACGCCTTGGCCTGGAGGCTCAGCTTGTAGTGAGAGTGGGTTAGGTTAATGGGAGTTATAACCACCTCTCTGGAAAAGCAGCCGTTGCTGTCAGTCTGGAGGGAGAGAATCACAGCCCGTTAGCAGCAGCTCTGCACCAGGCCCCGCAGGTGTCAGCTCAGCAGGTCTCTAATCGGGCTTGGGCTGGTTAGTGCTGGGCCGGGAGACACTCAAAGAAAACCTGGGTGCTAAAGTCAGCAGCAGGGGGCGCTCTCATCTTGGAGTCAGCCCTGACACTGGTACCCCAGCACGGCGCTAGGGGGCGCTGTGTAGCTGGAGCTGCTGTGGGTGGGATCTCTGTGCCTCAGTTCCCCATCTGTACAATGGGGACAGGAGCCTGCCCTGCCTCCCGGTGGCTAGGAGGATCAGTGAGGCACTGAGATATTGTGGGGAAGGGGGGGCATATAAGTCCCTAAGCCCTGCTACACAGCTGCCAGTCCCCACCCCCAGCCTGCCAGATGGGGACTCGAATGAATCCAGGGTCTGATTCGCCTGCACTTACACCAGCTTTACACCAATGTCACCAACCTCATCAGGGCAGATCACAGCGCCCCCTCTGGCCAGTGTAAGAAAAACATGGAGAGGAGCCTCCTCCGGCAGCATGTCATGTACCTCCCCCCGCCTCAGTCACACTCACCTGGCCAGTAAGCTCCGTGCACCGAATTAGCGACACATAAGAACTGAACCTGAAATATGATGGTTGTTCCGCCCAACACAGGCTGGCCTGGACCCTCCCCTGGACGGGCTTCCCGTAGGTGTATCTGTTTAGCAGAGGGGAGGAAGAGGGTAAGTGGGAGGGGAGGGGGCCAACGCCTCTGCCCATGGGGTGGGGCTGGTCATGTGGCTGGGAGTGAGAGCCCCAGGGAGCCCTGCCTGGCCATGAGCATGGGGCAGAGGGGCGCAGGCAGGGAAGGGGCAGGTCAGATTCTGGCCTAGGGGGCCGGTGGGGGGAGTCAGGCCCAGGGCAGTTCCAGCTCCCCCCGGCAGGGCTGTTTTCACACTCACCGGCCGCACACCCGCAGCAGGAGCGTCTCATCCAGCACCGTCACCACGGGGGGCAGCTCCAGGGTCACTTCGAACTTGGGCAGCACTGGGGGGCAGAGAGGGACGGGGTGAAACCGACCCGCAGCCCCGGCTCGGGGGTTTCATCGCGATCCTCGGCCTTGGAGCTTCTCCCCGGGTCTTGCAGCCCCCCACCAACCTGCCGGCTGGGCGGGAAGGGGAAGGGCCCGGAAATGGAGCAGGGCTGGGAAGAGGCTGCAGCAGGAGTCTTTTCAACCCCACTGACAATAAACTGAAAAACAGCCTCTGTCCCCCACTGCCTGGCCCCAATGGGCAGGGGCAGCGCTAGGAATGACATGGACTTGAGAGCTGGCGTTTGGGCTGAGAGCGGGAACATGCCAGGGACCACATGGGCTAGGGCTAGGAGCAATGGTCTCAAGTTGCAGTGGGGGAGGTCTAGGTTGTATATTAGGAAACACTATTTCACTAGGAGGGTGGTGAAGCACTGGAATGGGTTACCCAAGGACAGGCCGTCCTTAGGCATACGCAGCATACGCAGCTGCGTAGGGCACCATGAAATTTGGGGCACCAAATTGCCCCACATTTCATGGTGCCCTACGCAGCTGCGTGGTGCATACGTGGCAGCACCAGCCCTGGCGACCAGCCCTATCCCTCAGCCGGCCCCCGCTGCAAGGGTCAGGGTGGTCCCTAGCGGGGTGCGGGGCCCCGGACAACTTCCTCCACCCTGCCTCTTACCCTTCCCCCCTGCTCTGCCTCCGGCCCTCCCCCATTCCACCTCTTCCCCCAGCAACCCTACACTCACCGGCAGCAGGAAGCGGAGCGCCGCGGCTGGGAGCTGGCGGAGTGGAGCGGGCTGGGACTGGGCTGCTCCGCTTCCCGCCGTGGGGGGGGGGGGGGGGGGAATTTCCCTTCCTGCAACTTCCCTCCCCTGAGCGACACAGCTGGTTCTGGGGCGAGGGAAGCGGAGCGGGCTGCTCCCAGCCCCCCGCTAATTCCCCGGGCCACACTGGGCCTGTGGGGCCCCCCAAAGTGGCCCTCCACAGCTCTTGCCTCCCAGGCACTGGGGGAGGGGAGACCAGGGGGGCTGCATAAGGCTCCCAAATGGCTAGGGACAGCCCTGCCTAGAGAGGTGGTGGAATCTCCATCCTCAGAGGTTTTTAAGGCCCGACTTGACAAAGCCCTGGCTGGGATGATTTAGTTGGGGTTGGTCCTGCTTTGAGCAGGGGATTGGACTAGAACCTCCTGAGGTCCCTTCCAACCCTGAGATTCTATGATTCTATGATTCTAACTGTCTAATCACACAGACCCAAGCACCCTAGCTCTGTCCTCTGCCCCGCCCCTTCCCCTCTGCCCCGCCCATGCCCCTTCTCCGAGGCCCTGTCCCACTCACTCCATCCCCAACCCCCCATCGCTCGCTCTCCCATACCCTCACTCACTTTCACCGGTCTGGGGCAGGGGGTTGGGTGTGGGAGGGGGTGAGAGGTATGGACTCTGGGAGGGATTTTGGGTTCAGGAGGGGACTCAGGGCTGGGGCAGGGGATTGGGGTGTGGGAGGGGGTGAGGGGTGCTGGCTCTGGGAGGGAGTTTGGGTGTAGGAGGGGGTTCTGGGCTGGGGCAGGGGGTTGGGATGTGGGAGGGGTGCAGGCCCTGGTCAGGCGGCTCCCACTCGGCAGCACAGTGGGGCTAAGGCAGGCTCACTGCCTGCCCTGGCCCCGCACCACTCCCAGACCCAGGCAGCACTTCCCTGTAGCCCCTGGGGGGGGAACAGGAGGCTCCGCATGCAGCCCCTGCCTGCAGGCACCACCCCCCGCAGCTCCCATTGGCCGCAGTTCCCCAGCAATGGGAGCTGCAGAGTTGGCGCTCAGGGCGAGGGCAGCATGAGGAGTCCCCTGACCCTCCCAGAGGCCACAGGGACTTGCCGGTCGCTTCCAGGAGCTGTGCAGGGCCAGGGCCGGCAGGGAACCTGCCTTAGCCCTGCTGCGCCACCAGACTTTTAGCAGCCTAAAATCTCCAGGTTTGGCTTCAGTAGCCTCCTGATTCCGGGAGCTCCCAGCGAAAGTGGGAGGGTTGGTAACCCTAACGTGGGCCCAGTGGACATGGGTGTTTCTCCCGGCTGATGAGGTCCCGGCTGTTCCCCCCGGGAGCTGGTGTTCGGCTGGGACCTCGTCCCCAGCAGGCCCCTGCCAGGCAGCCTGGCCAGACAGGGCCAAATTCACCCCTGGGCTCAGGCCAGAGGAGCCGGGGGGCTGCTCCATGGCAGTTTGTCCCTCAGGGTCTGGGCCGTCCTGGGGCACTGACAGGAGCTGGCTGGGCGGCTCCGAGGCCCAGAAGCCCCAGGAAGGGAGTGTGTATTGTGGCTGGGTGAATGTGCAGCACTGGGATTGGCCAGTGATGGAGGGGGGTGTTTGGGGGGTGCCTCCTTTTTCCCTTATGCTAGGGGAGGGGGGTGGGAGGCAGTTGGGGGGGGTCAGGCAGGGTGTTTGGGGCAGGGGGGTGGGAGGCAGTTGGAGGGTCAGGGGCAGGTGTATGGGGTGAGGGTGGGGGTAGGTGGCGGCTGTTTCAAGGGAGACATCAGAGCTCTTCTCTCCCCCTCCCCCGCAGGAGCCAGAGGAGGTTTTTTGGGGGGAGGGTGGAGAGGGGGCCGCTGACATTTCCCTCCCACTCCCATCAACAGCAGCTCTGGGAAGGGTGTGTATGTGTGAAAAGCCCCTTGTGCTCCAGGAGGCGGCATTGGGAGGCACAGGGCATATGTGGGTGGGTACTGGGCTGGGCTAGGCTGAATTGGGGCTGGGGGGACAGAATTAGATGCTGGGGGGTTGGTGAGAAGCTGGAAGCTCCATCTCATCGTGCAGACAGCGAACTCCTGCAGCGGGAGCCAGGATCAGCTCCTGCGATAACTTTGCGAGAGTTGGCAATAGGGTAACTCCCCCCGCCCCCTGTCCCGGCGACACACACACACAGACGGGGGCAGGGGTGTGTGTGAAAAAATCCAAAGTCAGACCTAAAAGAATGAAACAATCTTTAAAAATAAACCTAACGATTTTGGGGTTTTGACTCATGATTGTGATGTGTCTGGGGCTGGCCATACTGAAATCCCCGGCTCTGCATCCCCACAGTGGCGCAGACCTGAGCCCTCCCCCAGGGATCTAGGGCAGAGTGGAGCAGAGCCCTATTGTGGGAGGAGTGGGCATAGGGTGGCTGAGGCCCAGGAGAGCTTGAAGCTGGCTGGGCCAGTCCCAGGGGTCTGAGCTCCCAGGGACCCTCTGACAGGGACCCACGGACACCTCGCCCCACAGAGACTCAGGAATTCCCCTCCTGCCCCATGTGCCAGAGCCGCAGCCACGGTCGCTGCCCTGGGCCCCGCTTCGCACCGTATTCCTCCACGCTGAACGAGTGCCTCGTCCCCTGCGCCTCGATGGCGTACGTCCCCAGGGCCGGCTCTGCAGACAGCGGGAGGGACAGATCCACGATGCCCTGCTGCGGAGTCACATCTCGCCACTGGGCGATGCGGTTCCCGCTGGGATCCTGGCACATGGACACGCCCTGCTCAGCCGCTGTCCCCACACACAGCTCGTCCCCAGCAGCCCCCGAGTGCCTCGTGCTGCCGACAGGGGCTGGATTGACGCCTGGGGGCTCAAATCCTTCTCCATAGCCTGAAGCAGGCACCGCCGGGCAGCCGCTGGGTAAGGGGGCCCCTGCCAGTGCCCCTCAGCCCTGACCCGAGGGCACCGCCCCTGGGGGGAACAGGCTCCCGAGGGACACCCCATCTCCAGACTGGACCAGGGAAGTCGCCGTAGGGACCGTTTCCATCTCAGTGCCAGGCCTCTGTGGGTATGTTCCCTGCCCCCCTCCCGCCACGCAGCCTCCCCAAACCTCCACCCCTCCCCTCTGCCCCTGCAGCTCCCAGAGACCCTCCCTCCTCCCCTTCCCTTACCCCATCAGGCTCCCAAGGGAGCTCCCTGCTGAGTTCCCCACTGGCCTGATCAAGTCACTGCCTGACCCAGAGTTCAGGGGCTGGGAACATTCAGGGTGAGTGACTCAGGCAGGGATCCCAGCCAGGCCCAAACCCACCTGCCTCCCGGACAGACAGCCCCAGATGCTGCAAACTCGGGGTGGGGAGGACGTAACCCGATGGCACAAATATCCCCTCCCTGCCCCCCATGGGGCCCAGCCCAGAAACGCCCTGTGCTCTGGGACCCTTTGCACCCCCACAGCAGGGCAGAGGGGTCTAGGGCTGGATTGCTGGACACTGTGGTCACAGCCTAGACTCCTCTGGGATCCCCACGACTGAACACCCCCGGGGGCCCTCGGATGAGCCGGACAGGAAGAGGAGGAGGCTGGAGAGTCACAGACTGACCTGCACGGTCACCAGGGGCAGCTGCAAAGCAAACAGACAGGAGATGGCTGGTTAGAGGGACGGGAAACACCCCACACGGCCCACGGGTCTGTCTGTGACCTCCCAGGGCCGGGGTGTCTCTGGGGCCTTGGGGGATCATGCGGACAGCAGCGGGGGTGACCAAGAGAGCAGGGACAGGAAGGGGAGCCCATGAGGCTGGAGCCCTCGCACCTCCCATAGGCCCCACCCCTCCCTGCAGTAGTGGATACAGGGCAGTGGGTGGCTGGTGTGTGCGTGGAGGAGCAGGGCGAGATGCTGGGGTCTCTGCCAAGGGGCAGTCTAAGAACCGGGGGTCTGCGTTGCAGCCAGTGCCTGAGCGAGATGGCTGGGAGGGGAGCTGTCAATCTGTGTTTCCACACTGGGCCTGATTCTGCCACCTCACTCAGAGCGCACAGCACGGTTAGGATGAAAGCTGCTAATGACTGTCATCCCGGGAGAGGGGGCTGGCATCCACAGCCAATCACAGACTGCACTAATGCCAGTGGGTGCCCAGCGCCCTCATTCTGGCTCCATGCAATGTGCAATCAACCCTCTCTGCGCAGTAAAGGGACTGCAAACAACAGAGGCCACTGCCCAAGGCGCTAGGCTCTGTAGTCCAGGGGGCTGCTCCACGCGACTGTTTTCAGCAGGCCACCACAAGCCCTGCTACTAGGGTGACCAGATGTCCCGGTTTTATAGGGACAGTCCCGATATTTGGGGCTTTTTCTTATATAGGCTCCTATTACCCCTCACCCCCTGTCCCGATTTTTCATTCTTGTTGTCTGGTCACCCTACCTGCTACTGCAAGGCTGTTAACCTGCCCTGGGAGACTCGCCCCCTGCAGCAGTGTAGACCAGCAGTTCTCAAAAGGTAGCGCTCAGGGCGGGGGCAGCCCGCAGAGACCCTCTGCCTCCGCCCCGGGGACGTGCTGGATGCTTCCAGGAGTGGCGCGGAGCCAGGGCAGGTAGGGAGCCTGCCTTAGCCCCACTGCACTGCTGACTGGACTTTTAGCGCCTAAAATCTCCTGGTTTGGCTTCAATAGCCTCCGGGAGGTAGAGGGAGGGAGAGAGGGGGAGGAATTGATGAGTGGGGCCTGCGGATCCTCTGGAGTTCAATCGGGGACCCCCAGGGGTCCACGGACCCCACTTTGAGAAACGCTGGTGTAGACCAGGGTGGCTGCTGAGACATTCCCAGAATACCGGAGATCCTGGTACTTCCAGGAATGGCGTGGGCCTGTCCTCGCTGGTGTGACCTCGCACACTCAGTGTGTGAGTTCACGCCAGCAGGGGCGGAGCAGTGCGCTCTTCCAAATGGCGCCCCCCATCCAATACCAGACACAAGCATGCACTGGATGGGGGCAAACCACCCATGAAGAGGACTGTCCGATTTCAAACTGGATGAATGGCCTGCCTGGTGTAGACAAACCTAACGTGTTCAGTGCAGCGGGGCCCTGGTACCCTGACCCCTCTCCCCCGCCCCCAGCTCTCACCTTCCGGGTACTGGGAATGAAGTCTTTGTCCAAACTGACAATTCGAAACTTCACTGGAAAGGAGCAGAGGCAGAGGCGGGAATCAGCCCTGGCTTGGTTTGCCTGAGTGAATTCCCAGCTCGGGAAGGTGCCAGCCGGACGCCCTGGGCACTGACGGCCTCTGTGAACCTGCAGAATGGGCCCAACCCGGCAGCGCAGTGCCAGCTTCCCCACACTTCCCCCCGCAGCCCTGCCTTGGGCGGCTGGAAGGGAGTTCAGCATGGGCGACATGTGAGAGGCTTGTTCCCGGCCCGCCATGCCCAGCCCCTTCTGCCCGAAGTCCCGCCCCGTCCTGCCCTGTTGCCCCCGTCAGAGGCTAGAGCCCTACCTCCCACCCCTCCGCAGATGCCCCCTCCCTCGCTCCAGCCCTAAGCTGCCTGAGAGCCTCCACCCTGGAGCGCTGGACGGGTGGGTGGTGCAGCCCACAGCCCAGAGCGCTATGCAGGTGGTGCAGCCCCCAGAGCTCCAATCCCCAGAGCTCCCATTGGCTGGGAAAGGGGAACCGCGGCCAATGGGAGATTTGGGGGTGGTACCCACAGGTGAGGGCAGCGCGCGGTGGAGCTGCCTGCCCCACCCCACCCCCAGGAGCCACTGCCAGACATGCTGGCCACTTCCAGGAGCGGCGCGGGGCCAGGGCAGGGAGGGAGCCTGCCTTAGCCCCACTGCCACCCCGGAGCCGCTCGAGGTAAGTGGTGCTAGGCTGTCGCCCGCAACTCTCCTGCACCCCGCCCCCAAGCCCCCTTGAGACCCCCACTTGGTTCCATACACACCCCCAAACAGGCCTCAGGCTTTGTGCTTCTTGGTGCTGGGTGCAGACAGGGGCCTAGAAGTGAGAGTCCTGAATCCCTTGCTAGGCTCCAAGCCCATCCCCAGAGCCCAGGAGTGCGTCCCAAGGGCCTGGGGTCCCAGGAAACTCCCTCCAGCAGCTCCTGCCCTCTCACCTGTCTGTCCCGGCTTGTAGATGGCCTTGTCCGTCTGCACAAAGGTCCCAGGCTCCAGCACCCGCAGCAACACTTTCTTCCGCTCAGAGAACTGCAGGGCATCTCCCCGGATTGAGACGTGCAGCTCTGCCACTTCCTGCTGCCCCCCAGACGGGGCTGGAACCTGCACACGGGGACCCCCAGCAAGGCCACAGTGGCCAGTAATGGGCCATTTGTGGCGCAGACCCACTATTGCATTGGGGGGGGGGCAATGGTGTTTGTGAGGAACCCTGTCACAACCCAATGGCCCCCACCCTCAGGGAGTCCCCTGGGAAGGCAGTTCTGCATTGTATATTGCTAACGCTGCTGCTAGTATCGCAAAGCATTTTGGGAAGGGTCAAACGTGTGGGAGTGGGGAGTGGAAGTTTCCTTTGCTGGTACAAAAGGCCGAAGGGGGAGAGAAAGAAGAAAGCAAAGAACAGGTTAACTCAACACCGCAGCTAGCAAGCTCAGTCTGTGGATAAGACGCTAACTCCAGCCAGCTCAAGGCCACAGCACACATCTGACTCTCGGCTGCCAGCCAAGAAAGAGAGGGGCTCAGAATCCACAGACCAACCATGAGAAACAAAGATTTAATTGAACAGACACAGACCTGCAGAGCCAGCCCATAACAAGCGAGGCAAGCGAAGGCCAGCAGAGAGGAAAACAAAGAGGACAACAGAGTCTAACTGGTGTGTTTTGGAGAAAGTCAAGACCACAGGAAGCTGGTTTGCACTGGCACAGAGGGCACCAGAAGCAAAGGTCCCCGAACGGAGCACTCCTCCCCCCGATAAGTCAGGACTTAAAACCCTCCTGAGAGCTGGAGCAATTTGGAGAGCACAGCAGATCCTTGGACGACCTGGGCCCTGGACATCACTCCCGTCCACCTTCCCCCATCTCTTCTTCTGACATCACACCCAGACTTGGCCAGTCTGGGTCGTGCATGTTTGAGTATGAAAGTGGGTTAGGGCTTGGGGCTCTAATGTTTTCTTTCTTCCCCCGAGTGACGTGGGAGCGTTCCCAGCACTCTCTGCTGTATTTTATTATTTTATTAATAAAGCTTTAAAATTTAAACACTTGGTGTGTTACGTCATCTCCTCCCCAAAAGATCCTGCGGCGTCAGCCTGATCACCTGACGCTCCAGGCAGATTGGTAACGAAAATTTGTCACAATCCCCTTCCCCAGCCTGGGGGGCCTTGAATGGGAGGGAGCATGAACCTGGGGCGCTCGATGGAGTTGGAAGCCAGGGGCTCTCTGTACCCGCCACCCCATCCCCGCTCCCTCCTGCCTGTCGCTGCTGAGGGATGGGCTCGAGTTCTGTGGCTATAGCTGCCCATTGAGTGAACAGCTGGGATGGGGCTGCAGACCCAGGACTGACGGGCTCCGTGCTCATGGCCAGTGCCTGGGGCCGTGTCGATGGCTGCGGGTGGGGGCTCACCTGGAAGCGCACGTTCTCGTGCAGATGGGGCTTCTGGACCTCTCTCTCCAGCAGGGTGATAGCGCTGGGCCCATCCCCCCTCTCCAGCCGGACGCTCACCCGGACGGTCTCATTGAGGTCGCTGAGATGAACTGACACCGTCCCCGTGTGCGGGTGGTAGAGCACGGCTGGGCTCACCACCACATAGTGCCTGAGGAGGGGAAAGCACCATGGGCAGTGGGGACGGGGGAGGGGAGGGGACAACCTAGACTGTCCCCCGGGACCGGGGTGACTCCTGATTTCTGAGTGTCCCTCCTGCTGGGACAGAGCTGGGTCCACGGCACTGGAGGCTGATTAATTTCTCTAACCACAGGGCAGGGGCAGGGCAAGCCCCCCCAGCTACATCCCCCGCCCCAGCCTGCCTCCCGCAGGGCCGCCCAGCGGATTCAGGGGGCCTGGGACAAAGCAATTTCGGGGGCCCCTTCCATTAAAAAAAGTTGCAATGCTATAGAATACTATATTCTCATGGGGGCCCCTGCAGGGCCTTTGGCCTGGGGCAAATTGCCCCACTTGGCCCCCCCTCTGGGCGGCCCTGGCCTCCCGCAGAGCTGGAGGGGCCCCGAGGGTGCAGAGAGGGGCTGAGTCCCTCTCCATCCCTGGCCTCTTGGCTGCTCGGTCTGCCCAGAAGGGGGCAGCTAGTGGCGCTGAGAGTGAGCAGAGTCCCCTGTGCACGGCGGGGGGAGGCTGGTTAGTCTGGGGCTGTACTGAGCACCTGAGCCCTTTGCAGCCAGTAACTGGCTTAGATACAGCCCCACCCCCAGCTCACTCTGCACCCTGGGGCCTCTGCTCGCTCTCACAGGAACCCTTCGGCGTTTGCACCTTCGGGGCACTCCTAGGTTCTGGCTGAGACGTTCGTTTAACGCACTGGGTTCGTGTGTAATTCCTGTTCTATTTCACTGGTGCCTAGAGGCCCGGCCCAGCCTGGCCCCCCTGTGCTGGGGCTGGACAGACCCGCAGGCAGAGACAGGTCATGGCCTGAAGAGGTGACAGGCTGATGGGAGCAGGCGACCGCAGAGGATCATCACCCCATGGTACAGAGGGGAGCTGAGGCTCAGAGGGTCGGTGTCTGGCCGGGGGTGCACAGGGCGTCTGTAGCAGAGCTGGGCACTGAACCCGCTCTCCTGTGCCCCAAGCCACTGCCTTAACCAGAGCCACCCTCCCCTGGCACTTGGAGGGGCAGGACCAGGGGGGCCCAGGAGGGACCCAGCATCAGGGACTGAGCTCCCAGGGGAGAACAGATCTGTCCTGTCAGTTTCGGATCAAGCAGCCCCCTCATCGGTGCCCTCGGCTGCTTCCAACCCCCCCGCACTGCCCACCATGCGGACAGACAGACAGACACGGACAGGGCTTACGGCTCTGCAGACGTCCCAGCTGTGAGATGCAGGAGGAGCAGAAGGCAGGCCAGGGTTACTGGGCCCCCCATTCCTGGGGTGCAGGCAGACGGGCAGGCACAAGAGGACACACTCACGTCACCCCCCTCTGGGTCCTTCTTCCTCCCTCTCCCCCACGCTCTGTGCTGGAGACCAGCCTGCTCTGCCTTGATATACACTCTGGAGCCGGAGCTTCGCCTTTGATCCGGGGTAAACAAGCGACGTGTCAGGTCTCTGGCTGGGGCTGGGGATGCAGCCAGGACAATATTTACCCTCCACCCCCAGCTGCTGGATTCGAGGCTCTGACAGGTTGTTGCAACTTGAGTCAGAGGATGCTGCCTGGCAAAGGCTCAGACAAGCCAGGAGGCCCCTCGCATTGGTTACATGGCAGGGGGTGGGACCCTTCTGGGAGTCGGTGGTGGTGCAGTAGCCGGGATGCTGGGAAAGCCCTGGCAGGAGCAGGGGGGAGGAGCTTGCTGAGAAATGAGTTTGTTAAAGTGGGTTCTGACAGTGACCCCACTACTGCAATGCAAATGAGAAGAACGTTGGGGTTGCTGAACATGTCTCATGAAAACCCCATTCACGATCGTGTCTAACGTTCCCACACTGGGACTGCCGGGGATGAAATCTCCATGCTCAGGCTCTGCCTTGGGTTGAATTTTTTTTTGTAACTTTCAGCAAAAACAAGTTGAGGCATTTCTGAGAACACGGTTAGCATTACCACAGGTAGCGTTTTCCAGGGCAATCCATTTTTCTGAGCATTTTGTTGAGGAGTTCTAGCACCTCCATGCTTTGGAGCCTGGAACTGAAATTTGGCAGGGGGATTCTGCTAGGGGAAGAGAAGGGTTTTTCCTGTTGCCATGAAAATCCACATCGATGTGGCTAGGTTATAAAGTACAGAACATTGCCGTTTGCACTTGGTCAATAGAGTGTCTCAGACTTGTTTCCGAATCTCTGACAACTTGGGAGTAAATGATCTTGAATGGTTATGGATCCCTGTCCTAACCGATACAGCACAAGATGGGGGGTTAGCTGGTGTCTGGGGCAGATCACCAAATCACACTAAGGAACAGGATGAGTGGCTCCTTATGCAGCTCTTTATAGAGTGTAGGAGAAAAAGCTGTGTGATCCTGGGGGATTTCAATGTGAGTGACACATGCTGGCGGTCAGGTGCTGCCAGTACTAAAATGTCTTTAGAATTTCTTATATATTTTCCTAACTCAGAAAGTGTTCCATCTTCCAGGGGAGTGTGCTATATGAGCCCTCGCCTTGAGAGATAAAGAGGAGCTGATCACAGAACTAAACATGAACGGTAGCCTAGGTACAGGTGATCTTGACTCGATCACATTTACAATGTGCCAACACATTAAAGTGCAGACCAGTAATATTTCCACTCAGTGGTTTGAAAGGGCCTGTTTCACAAAGCTGAAAACAATTATGAGGCATTTAATCAGAAAAATGTGAATGAAAATTGGGAATTATTTAAGAACACTTTACTAGATGTCCCAAAAGCCACAATCACTCAAACTGGTTAAAAAAATGGACCTGGCTCAGAGGGCAAATGAAAGCAACTATAAAATATTTTTTAAATGATGTATATCAAAGGGAAGAAAGGAGAAGTTGACAGAAATGAATATAAATTAGCACTGTAGAAACTTGATAAGGGAAGCAAAATGACACATGAAGAAATCTATGGCCAGCTGAGTTAAGGACAATAAGAAGGAGCTTTTAAAGTATATTAGGAACAAAATGAATCCTAACAATGGTACTGGTCCATTATCAAATCAAATGGCAGAACTATCAACAATAACGCAGATGGGATGCCGGAACAGGAGTGGGGGATGGGGAGGGGGCCATGACTCCATTACATTTAGAAGACTAAGGGGAAGAGGTGGCATTGCGGGCAGGTCGTTGGGGGTGGTGCCTCGGATGGAATGGGTGGTGTGAGGGTGGGGGCTTGGGGAGATGGGGCAGTGTGGGGTGGGACCTCAGGGGGAAGGGCAGTGTGGGGGCAGGGCTCAGGGAGAAGGTGTGCTGTGTGTGGGGGGCAATGGTTCGGTGCCGTTGGGCCCCCCAATTTTAGGGAGCGTCCGTCAGTCCTGAATGCTGAAAAGGCAGAAAGGTTCAATAAATATTTGTGTTCTGCATTTGGGAAAAACCAGTTGAAGTTGTCATGTCATATGAAGGAGAGAACACTCGTTCCATTCCACTAGTATCTGGGGAGAATGTTAAACAGCAGCTACCAAAGTGAGACATTTTAAAATCAGCAGCTCCAGATAACTTATATCCAAGAGTTTTAAAGGGGCTGGCTGAGGAGTTCGCTGGACCTTTAATGTTGATTCCCAGCAAGTCTTGAACACTGGGGAAATTCCAGAAGACTGGGAGAAAGCTAATGCTGTGCCAATACTTTAAAAAGGTAAATGGGATGAACTGGGTAATTAGAGGCCTGCCAGTCTGACATGGATCCCTGGCACAATAATGGAGTGGCTGATATGGGACTTGGTTAATAAAGAATTAGAAGAGACTCTCATGATTAATGCCAAATCGCAATGGTTTATGGAAATCAGATCCTGTCAAACTAATTTGATATCTTTTTTCGATGAGATTATAAATTTAGTAGATAAAGTCAATAAAGTTAATAGTGTCAATGTAATTTACTGAGATTTCTGTAAGGTGTTTGATTTGATACCACATGACATTTTGATTAGAAAACTAGAATAATATAAAATAACACGGCACACATGACATGGATTAAAAACTGGCTAACTGATAGGTCTCAAAATGTAACTGTAAATGGGGAGCCATCATTGATCGAGAGGATTGCGTAGGGATCAGTTCTTGGTTCTGTGCTATTTAACATTGTTATCAATGACCTGGAAGAAAACTTAAAATCATCAGTGATAAAGTCTGCTGACAACACAAACATTGGAGGAGTGGTAAATAATGAAGATGACCGGTCACTGATACAGAGTTCTATGGATCACTTCGTAAGCTGGGCACAGGCAAACAATATGTGTTTCAGGGTAGCTCAGTGTAGATGTACCATCTAGACACAAAGCACATAGGCCATACTTACAGGATGGGAGACTCTATTCTGGGAAGCGATGACTTCAGGGGTGTGTGTGGATCAGCTGAACATGGTGTGACGAACTGGGACTGTTCTTACAGTGGTCTGTGAATGCTGACAGGGGAGTGTGGCTAGGATAGTCTGCATTGGGGGATGGGAGACTGCCCGAAGGAGAATACCTGAGCATGTAACATGAGAACCCAGGAAGGGGTTGGAGGCCAGGTGACACCTTGGCCCGGGAAACTGAACAAAGGCTGTGGGAGGGGTCGCTGAAGGCAGAGTGTTGGAAGCTGGCTGGTGAGATGGCTGGGGGGCAGAGATGGCTCTGACCTCCCAAGGGGGGCTGGGATGCCCTGGGACCCCAAGATGGACCTAACTGAGGGGGGTCCTGTTGTCTGTGCCTGCAAGACCTGTCTTGGACTGTATTCCTGTCATCCAAATAAACCTTCTGCTTTACTGGCTGGCTGAGAGTCATGGTGGATCACAGGAAGCCGGGGGTGCAGGGCCCTGAGTTCCCCCACACTCCGTGACACATGGCCTCCCAATGCAATGCTGTGGCCCAAAGGGTTGATGTGATCCTTGAATGCATAAACAGGGGAATCTGGAGTAGGAGCAGAGAGGTGATTTTATCTCTGTACAGTATTTGGCACTGGTGTGACCGCTGCTGGAAAACTGTCCAGTTCCGGTGTCCATCGTTCAAGAAGGATTTGATAAATTGGAGAGGGTTCAGAGAAGAGCCACGAGAATGACTGAAGGATTAGAAACATTCATTATAGTGATATCCTCAAGAGCTGAATTTATTAGCTTACCACAGAGATGGCTAAGGGGTGCTATGGTTACAGCCATACATGTAGGCATGTACCTACATGGGGGACAAATATCAGATAGGCTATTTAATTTAGCAGAGGAAGGTCTAACACGATCCAATGGCTGGAAGTTGAAGCTAGACAAACCGAGACTGGAAATATGGTGTACTTTTTTAACAGTGAGGGTAATTTTTAAAACAAGATTAGATGTTTTTTTCTAAAAGATCTGCTTTAGGAATTATATTTGGGAAATTCCCTGACCTGGGTTACACAGAAGGTCAGACTAGATGATCACAATGTTCTCTTCTGGCCTTGGAATCTATCAAGCTAGGAATATTTGTCTTTGTACATTGCATCTGTGCTGAGCACGCTCCAGCCCTGGTCTCTTCCATCCACACTGAATATAGGATCATTGGGACGGGCTGGGTCCTGCAGGGAGACTCACAAGGGAGCTCTGGGTTTGAGAAGAGGGGGAGGGGAGAGGGCTGGTCTGTCACACCCACACCCACACCCACACCCACACCCTGACATTGCAGACACCTACACAGTGAGGCTGCAGCCTGCTTGCCCTGGCTCGATGTCAGCTCCAGGGATGCAGACATCTGGCCCCAGCTCACTGTCCCTTGCTGGTTTACCCTCTGTGATGAAGTAGGACTGTTCTTAATGTTTCCTCTGAATACTGTGTGGGTGCCTCAGTTTCCCCTATGCATTTCTTAAGTCTCCAGTGTGCATAAATGGCCAACACTCTGTACCCTAGCAACAAATGGCTGGGGCCCTTCCCCCCTGCAAGGGAATAGCTAAAAGTGAACAAAGAGATCAGGTGACCTCCTGGCCTGGGAAAGAGACAAAGGCCAGAAAGGAGGGGCTTTCCAGTTTGGAGCTGGCTGGGGATGGGAAGTGAGGGCAGACGGGGTTGTCTGGCTCGCTGGGCCCCAGAATGGACCACGCTGAGGGGTCCCGTTCTCTGGACCTACAAGATCTAGTTTAGACCGTATTCCCATCATCAAATAAACCTCTGCTTTACTGGCTGGCTAAGAGTCACGTCTGACTGCGAAGTGGGGGTGTATGCAGGACCCTCTGGCTTCCCCAGGACCCTACCTGGGCGGACTCACTGTGGGAAGCGCACAGAGGGGCATATGCTGAATGCTCAAAGGTCAGACCCAGGAAGGTGAAGCCGTGTGAGCTTCTTGCCCTGAAGATAGTCTGCTCCATGGGAGAGGAGGCTCCCCAAAGTCCTGACTGGCTTCGTGGGGAGCAGTTGCAGAGCATCGCCCGGGGACTCGGTGACATCCTCAAATATTTACCTGTCCCTTAGGATGGTTCAAAGGTAACAGGAATTTCAGTCCCACCAGGCAAACAGGGCCCTTTAGGAGTGGTGAACCTGGGGGTGGGAGGCCCCTGACCAGGGGAGAGCGATTCAGGAAGTGGGTGTGCGTCAGGCATCAGGCCTGGGGCTCGTATCCCTTAGATCGGCGTCCGTGGAACAGCTCAGATCTCTGTCACGGCCAGTCCTGGCACCACAGAGCCCCATTCTACCCTCGGTCACAGCTGGGCATCCCGAGACAACCCCAGCCAATGACCCAAACAGGCTTCACAGCCTCAGTGTGGTCTGGGCACAGCTGCGGGAGCGTCTGCCAGAGCAGCATTCGCCCCCCGGAAATCAGAGCTGGGACTGAGCGACTGGGGACAGCGCGTCCTGCCCCTCCCGACCCAGCCCTGTCCCCGGTCAGTGCAGGGCTTTCCCAGGGCTGGATTGAAATGACTCAGGGGATGGGTCTGCAGCGCCCCCTGCTGACCAGGCGAATGGCTCTCACGATGAGGAAACGCCTGGCGGTGCCCAGCGTGAGCCAATCACTGCTGAGTAGATGACAGGGAGCCACGTTCTATGATGTCCGGTGAGGGCCCAAGCGAGTGGCAGGGGGGAGTGGGACACTCGGTGAATGTGGGTCACAGCGACACAGCGCTAGCCTGAGAGACAGAGAGCACCACGGACTCCCCAGAGCAACT
Source organism: Chrysemys picta bellii (assembly GCF_011386835.1). Lineage (NCBI taxonomy): Eukaryota > Metazoa > Chordata > Testudines > Emydidae > Chrysemys > Chrysemys picta. The sequence continues at coordinate 12,174,695 of NC_088814.1, read as the reverse complement.
CCACTGCTGCTCCCCGAGGGTTGGCAGGTTTAGCTCCTTCTTGTTCCTGCTTCCTAGGGGCCCCTCTCCCAGAGGCTGTTCGCTTCCAGCCTTTCTGGCCAGAGCAAAGAGAGAGAAGATCCCCACGGCGGAAGTGTGGGGCAGGAGGCTGCTAACGGAGCTGACACAGAACCCCTGGGCGGCTGTTAGTTAGGGCGGTGGGACGGGGCTCGTCTGCACCCCAGGGACGGGATTGGGCCCCATCGTCTGGACCAGTCTCCTCAGGGCGTGTTAGCGAAACGCAGCAATGACGCCAGCTCGGGAGGAGCTGCAAAGAGCAGGGAGGACAAGAACTTACCCGACGGGACCTGGCCCGAGTCGGGGGATGGGCAGGAAATGAGAGAAACACGATTCAGCTCAGAAACTGACACTAACACGCCAGGGCCAAGAGAACCCAACCCAGCCGGGTCCAGCCAGGTTTGAACGCTGCCCCCTCCCAGGACATCTCCCATCCGCCAGGGATTTCTCGCCAGAGGCCCCACGTGCCCAGCTGTATCTCAGGCTTCACCACCTCCACTGTGGGCTCTCCCGCCTCGCCCCCCAGCCCTGGGAGCCTCCTGTCTAACGAGGGACCCCACAGGGCCTAGAGAACACGGCTCCATCCCCATGTGCCTCCCCCTCCACACACGGACTGAAGAGACTCCAGGAACCTGGGGGGATCCACAATCGGAGCAGAGGGTCCCCGTAAAGGGAAAACAGAGCTGATGGGACACGAGCCCACGGGGGCTGCGCAGGGACCCACCGCTCTCTTGCGCTGTCTCCGTTTGATCTGCTCTGCGGTTTTCAGCTGCGTCTCCAAGGCTCAGGTCGTGCTGAGCCAGCCCTGGGACTGACGCATTCACAACTGAATTCCGTCTCCAGGCTTCACACCGCAGCGTCCAGTATGTGCTGAGCGTGCAACGTCCCTCTGTGTGTTTGAACCTTCAGCACAGGCTGCTACTCCTTGCGCCACGGCATTATGTTCAGTGGCAGCAGGAGCAGGGTGTTGTCCTGGGTGGGTGATGGGCTATTTGGCTCAGTGGGCTGGGTGGGACGGAGGTCCTGCTCCATGTGATCGCCCAGAGGTGCCATGGGCCGCTGGAGCCATGTTCTGTGCCCAGTGAGGGAAGCCCACACCTCTTGCTAGAGCAGCTCCCACTTGTTCCCAGGACAGGAGCTGGAGCTGCTGCTTTGGGGGTGGCAGCAGGAGGCGGCACTGTGGGAGGTTCGAGCTCAGTGATATTCGGGCAGGAACACAAGTGCTGGAGGGGAAATGGGGATTGTTCTGAACAGTTTATGTCAGTGGTTCTCCCTCCACCTGTGGCCCGAGGACAAACAGGGGCTGGCAAACTATGTCTAAGGAGTTCGTGAAAGGCCGTCGTTCCCATAGAACAGTGGGAGTCGTGGGACTCCCCGTGGGAGTTGGCAGACTATATCTAAGATTTCCAAGGGTGTCCGCACCTCCATTTGAAATGTTTTAGGGGTCCCTAAATGAAAAAAGATAGAAACCCCGGGGTTCCTATCTAAGCAATATCTGAATGGAATCTGATGGAACAAAGAAAAGCCAATTCTCCAGCCTGAGGGCTGAATATCAATAACCCACTGCAAACGATGGTGGGGAGAGAGCATCTCAAAGAAAAGACTGCGAGAGGATTTTATCATGGAAAGGGTCAGGCAGCCTAAATAGAGGGGCTGCTATTAGCTCCCCCTATAAACATCACTGGGAACAGGAATTAAATACCACCAGCTCTGTTAGTGTAACGTTATCGTTACAGAAGCCAGGCCCGGGCAAAGAGAAGGAGAAATGCCAAGCAAGAGTTGTAAGGAGTCAGACAAGTTATTCCTTCTTCTCTTGCGCCTTGGCTTTTAAAATCAATTTAGTTCAACCCATGCAAGTGGGTAGAGGTGAACCTGTCGGTCTGAAGGGAAGAGTTGATTCTAGTTTAGCTTCCATTCTTAATTGATTGAAGCTAAACTAAAATAACCCTCCGTCACAGCACAATGAGTGTATCCACACTGGGGTTTTCACTGGTGTAAGTAAACTGGTTTAAAAACTAACTTCAGGTGAATTGGTTCATTTTCATGTAGACGTGGGTAACGAGGGCAGCTCTGCCAGGCGGGGCTGGAACCCGGGAGGCTGTCACTGACGCTGCCTGACCCAGGGTTAAAGCCAAACCCCACAGCAATGACCGAAGGGTTGGGGAAGGGGACAGAGCCACGGACCCAGGATCTCGCTGCTCTAAGGATGCACAGGAGCCGTGTGAGGAGCAGCAGCAGGGCAGGCACAAAGCGACAAAACAGCCTCACAAAGAGGTGGGGTTTTGTATTTTGTTTTACACTGAACCAGCCGCTCCAGGCAGGATGGGCAGCAAACCCCAGGGGTCCCCACTACAGCCACAGGTCCCTGCGTGTGACAGACAGCTGGGATCACGCGGGCCGGTCTGGAGGCTGAGAGATGGGAGAGCAGGTGGGATGTTTGCAGAGCGAACAGGGAGGCGTTGGCTGAAGAAGGTGCTAAGGGGGATAGTGCAGCTGGTTCGGGGAAGAGCAGCAGCTGAGACGAGGCCTGTCCGTGCCCCCCCGATCCTGGGGTGTCGGCTGCCGGTGCGGGGCTCTTGGGACAGGAGGGGAGGGGGCTGCCCAGCAGGGGAGGGGGCTTCAGCGGGAATTTTCCATTGTGTCGGCGTCAGGGGCTTTAAACAAACACAAACATCCCCTGAGACAGGATCAAAATCACCCCCCACACCCGGCAGACACGGGCCCCCAGAACTCTCCCAACCCCTGATAAAACTGTCCCCTCAGAGTCACCCCCTGTCCTCAAGACAGATTCCCTTGTGCCCCACATAGACCCTTCCCCCCCGAGGGCTCTCCCCCAACACACATGGTCCTGGTGGGTTTCATGCTCCCATCTTCCCCTCCTCTGCCCTCTACAACACACACAGACCTCTCCGGCCCATGGATTCCCCCCACCCATAAAGTTGTAGGGACTGGAGTTGTGTGTGGGTGCATCACACCTACCTGAGCCACAAGGGGCACTGTACTCAGCCTCTGTGTGTTCACCTGCAACAGCAAGGGATGTAAGGAATGGAGGAGAGACCCAATGGGGGGGATGAGAACCCCTCCCCCTAATCCCACACAGGCAGAGTCTGTTACCCCAGCCCCAGGGGATCCCTGCTGTAGGTCTGTCCCCTAGAAGGGAGTGGGAGGTTGCCCCTAGCTGTCTGAGTGGGGCTGTGCGCTCTCTCCCATCCCCCATCTCCAAGTATGTCAGACGGGCTCAGCAATCACCACTGAGTCACTCCTGAAAACACCCATGGAAACTGTCCTGCCACCTCCTGGCCCAGCACAAAGGGTTCTGGGGGCGTCTGAGGAGCTGGATGGCAGGGGAAACGTGGGGGGCCCGGAAGGGGTGGAACTCCCCAGCTCTCGCTGGGACGGCCCCAGTTACACCAGCCACACCCTCCCCACTAGTCTGACAAGCACACAGCTCCCGTGTCCTTTGCGGTGAGCCGACCCCACAGACCCGGGACGGCTGTGACCTGAGTGGAATTTATGGAAATGGGGCACTTGGCACCTGGGTAGATTTCAGTGACCCACGCCCTGAGTGTGACACAGAGCCCACGAGAACAGCTGTAATGGGGATGGAGCCAGCGCAGGACACGCCCACCCAGCCACTGACTGTGCCACAGAGCCTAGAGAGTAGCTGTAATGAGGGCGGAGCCAGGGCAGGACTCACCCGTCTCGTAGTAATCGTACAGTCTCACTGGGGCTGCTCTGAGATTCTTCACAGGGAAATCCTGCTCCAGGGAGAAGGTGAAACTCGCCGCCTCCTTCGTCAGCTACCGAGAGAGCAAAAGAGCGAGCGCCTGGGTTGAACGTCTGCACTGGCAGCTTGAACCCCCTCCTCCCCGAGGCTCGCACTGATCCAGCTGCTTCCTTTTGCCCCTGCAGCCTGGAGCAGTGAGAAAATGCTCCCCCCGAATCCCTGTCCCACCCCCTTCAAAATGTGACCCCCTTTCATCACACTCAGGGCCCAGCTCCAGCCCCCCAACCCTGAGCTCCCCGTCGCTCCGTTCACGACCCTCGCTGGGGTTTGGCTGAGTCTGGTCCAATCTCCTCTTCCTTTATGGAAACGGGTCTCTTGGAACCAGGGGAGATTTCAGTCACTCCACACCGTGCATGTGACACAGAGCCCATGAGGGCAACTGTAATGGGGACACGCCCTCCCTGTTCACACCAGGCCCCCGGAGCCCCGAGCCGCACACACTCACCTGGTCCAGATAGAGCGTCACCTGGTCGTTCTGCACCTCCAGCCTCTTCACCAAAGGCTGCTTCTCCAGCTAGGAGCAGAGGGAGGAAACAGCTGAGCCAGGAACAGAGGGGCTGGGGCCGGAGTTACTGCTCTGCTGGAGGCTGGGACATGGGGCACCAAATGCCTCTGTGGCCGAGGGGCCTGGCTGCCACCCCCCATGTCAGTCACAGCTGAGCACTAGGTGTGTGCTAGGGGACAGGTGGGAGTCTAGACATGGGCGTTGTGTCGTAGTGGGAGCTAAGCAGGGTCAGGACCTGCTCAGTGCCTGGATGGGAGACCCAGGGCTGCACAGTGCCCCTCTGCAGGGGGAGCTCCCCCTGGGGGTCAGAGCTGCAATCTGTGCTCTCCTGGGGGTCTGGGCTCTCCCCCATGGATCAGCCCCTGGTTTCATGCTGTGTGACTGGCCCGGCCTGTTCTCCTCCCTGGGAAGCTCACCTGCTGCAGGGAGCTCTTGACGGGGATGTATCCTGACGGCAGCTTGGCCTCGATGATGGCCATGTTGGTGGCTGGGCGCTCCCCACTGTACCTGCAACAGGAGCCGTGCGCTGAGGTCAGGATTTTCCCTGGATACAGACCCCAGGGGGATGGAGGGGGAGGGGAGGCCTCTCGTCTTCTTGGCCCTGCAGGGGTCTCTAATGCCCTCTGCCTGCTCTGGGCTGTGAGCCCTGCTAGCCCCCGGCCAGCCCTGAGCTCCCCAGGCAAGGGACCCGATGCCAGGAGCTCCTTGGGAGCCGACTGTCCATTAGATCAGCCCCGGGACCAGCCCTTTTGTCCCTGGGGCATTCCAAGGGGCCCCTGCCTCTGCCCTGAGCTCTGTGGGGGGATGGCTCCCCCGGCGATCGATTCCTGCCCCGCCCTGGCCCTCCAGTGGGGCGACTCTGCCCCGGCCATTTCCCCGCTGCCTGGGGCCTGCCCCTGCCCCCGGGCGCTCGGACTCAGTGGGGGTGGGGGGCTGGGGCTCGTACCGAGCGTGCAGGACAAGGCTGAAGTGGGATCTGGCGCTCTCGGTGCACTCCTTCGGCTCCGTCTCCACCCGCAGGTCAAAGGTCGCGGCGCTCTTTGGGGGCGGCACGTTGTAGCGCAGAGTCAGCTGGGGAGACAAGCAAGAGGGTTGGGGCAGAGCCTGCTGCCTCCACCACAGCAGATCAGAGCCTGGGCCCAGAGCCAGGTGCCGTGGGGCAGGGCAAGGGCACAGCTAGTCACCGCTGGGCCGGCTGGTCCCCAGGGGCTCCTGCACTCACCTGCACAAAGACACAGCCCTTTCCGCTGGCCCGCACCGTGTACTGCCCGGGGATCTCCTGCAGGGCCGCTTGCTGCAGCACCAGCCGGTTGGCGTTCTCCACGTGGAATTGCTGCCGGGCCCCGGCCTGGGAGCTCACCATCACCGACACAGCCCCGCTCGTGCTGTACGTCAGGGCCGCGTATTTGGCCAGGGCCTGCAGGGCGACCACCGTGTCCTGGGGAGGAGAGTCACCGAGCTGCTGTCACGCTCTGGGGAGAGGAGCCCGGCTCAGACTCACTGCAGCAGGATCGGGACCCGCCGGGGCGCTGACACTGGCACCCCGGCTCCCAGCCCCTGAGGGCAGGGGACTCTGCACCCAGGACTCCCTCTCCCAGGAAGGGCCCCAGCTCAGCTGCGGAGATGCTGCCCCCGGGGGGACCCTTGCTCCACCAGGACCCCAGCGCTGGTTTGCCCCGAGGGCAGGGGTGTTACCTGCGTCGAGGCGAAGCCCCCATAGGGGTTCTGCTGCTTGCTGAGCCAGCGGACAATCTGGGCGGCGGTTGCCATGTCGGCAGCAGACACATTGGGCAGGGAGAGATAGGCCAGGAGCACGTAAGCCGTCATCTCCACCTCTGCTGACGGGGCCTGGTTCCCATAGGGGCTGGGCAGGGCCTTCACCTTCCTCTGCCAGTGCAGCTGTCCCCCTAGGAGAGGGGCCGAGGGAAGGGCAGCCCCACGGCTGCAGTTACAACACAGTGGGTCACCTGTTTGCTTTCCAAAGGGGCCCCAGGGGCTTCCCGGGCCAGCGGGACTCTTGCTCCCCACTGAATACAGCCACCTCTGGGGCAGGACATGGCAGCTGATTCACAGTGCACAGGAGGGCTACACAAGTGTAACACGACACCCCTGGGTGGGTCGTCAGCAGGGACTGAACCCTGGATCTCTGACTCAAAACCCCTGAGCCTCTGCTGCCTGAGCTAGAAGCCAAGCCCAGGTGGGTCACTGGCTCCTGGCAACCCCTAAGCTTCTGGGGTGCAGCCACTAGAGGGGGGCAGAGATCCCCTGTGTTAGTTTGGCCCCCTGCTCAGAGCCCGACCCAGGCAAAGGGCACGGGGCAGAGCTGATGGCGGGTTAACAGCCCCCTCCTGAGTGATCCCTGGGGCCTTTTCAGTCCAGTGTCCAACGGGCCCTCAGTGCACCCCTAGGAGCACAGCTCAGCCTGAGCTCAAATGGAGCCGATGAGAAGCCCTGATGGGGCGCATGGTGCAGACAGAGACGCACCCAGAGGCCTCCTCCCCACCCAACCCCCGCTCCCAGAGCTGGCAGGGCTGTGAGTTGCTTGGGCCTAAAGCAATTGCTTAGTCTGCTTATGCCTAGTGCGGCCACTGCTGGGGCGGGGGGCGGGGGGGGTGGTGCAGAGAGACCCTGAGGGAGTGCGGGGCCCCCTGGGGCTGGGAGCTGGACCCAGCTGAAGGGCAGCGCTGGGGCTGACACTGGGTTATCACCAGACCCCACAGGGTCTTAGGGACCTCGCAGATGGGCCCTGTAATGTCAGAGATGGGTCCTGTTACCCGAGGGCTGTTTCACCCCAGTACCTGATGGCCCCTTGGTGTCCCAAGCAGCAGAGCCCCCACCTCTCCCCTTGCTGGGGCAGGAGCCACGTGCTGCTCCCAGCACTTCTTACCCGCCTCGGGGCAGGGCAGGAGGCGACTCACACAACTTGCGGGCACAGACCAGCTGCAGCTGCTGCGCCAGGGCTTGGAGAGAAGGGACTTTTCACCTGAGCCGAGATACGACAGAGCCGCCCGGACCACGCAGGTGGCTCCTTTCTGTGCGGGACGTCTCCCCAGGGCCTGGCAGGAACCGAGCGCGCCAGGCCTCAGCTCCAGGCACGGCTCAGTCTGAGCTCGAACGGCGCCGAGGAGACGCACAGAGATCACTGGGGCGTGTTCATGACGAGTGTGAGGGACCCAACCTGGGACTCCCAGCGCCCCCTGGCCTCATGCCGAGGGCTCCTTCAGCTCAGCACCGACGTGGGGCAGCGCCACCTCCTGCGTCCCCAGCCGCGCTGCCAGTGGGCCTAGGGCCTCCCATGGGACCTCCTGCCTATGGGGAGCTGGCCCCAGACTGCATCGCTCACACCCGGCCCAGTGCTGCCTGTTCCCCTCCCAGTATTAGCCGAGAAGACTTGGGCAGACACTCCCCAGCTGGGATGTCCCCAACACAGGATGGGGGCTGGGATCCTGCAGCATCTCCCTAGGGCTCGGTTACGACCCGTTCCCTTTGGGAGCTGCCTACGCAAGGCCCTGCCCCACGGGCTCTGAGCCTACTGGACCCCGTCACGCTCCTGGCCCCGGGTGCTTTAGAGGGCTGTGTTGGGACATGGGGCTTTCCCCTCTAGGTTCCCAGCTCCGATCCCCCCAGGCTGGCAGCGACCCAGCCTTGTCCCCTTTTGCTCCATGCGCTGGGCCCTGGGAAGTGGTGGGATGATCTCACTCCAGCTCTGAGGGGAGAAGTGTCCCCATGACAGAGCCCAGCACGTCGGCCCCTCGCTGGCAGCCTCAGCAGAGATCATGGACTGACTGGGCCACAGAGACCCATCTCCCCTGCCAGGCTGAGGAGGTCCCGGGGCAGGGGGACCTGGGTGGGCAGGGCCGTGGGGGGCAGCTGGCCCTGCCCTGTGTCTAGAGGCGGGCAGCGAGGCGAGCACTAGAACGAGGTGCTGCCGGTACCAGCGCTGACGCTGTGCTGGGCCAGGCTCTGAAGAAGGGCGCCCCGCAGCTCAGTGCTCCCCGCCAGCCCGAAGGCGTAGGCCAGCAGCGCCTGCGTGTAGAGGTCGCTGGTGCTCGACTCCCGGAGGCACTGGAGGGCCCTGGTCACCATGGGGTCCTGGGACAGGGGAGACACCAAACAGACTCCCCGTCAGGCTGAGACGGCCAGAGGAGATGCCCCGCGCCTGGGTGTGTCCCATGACAACCACCCCATGGGGCCCTAATACCCCCTCCCGCCACCATGTCATCACCTCCCCTGACCCTGCCCCCACCGCCACCCGCACCCTGCACCCCACAAGCCTTGCCAGACCCCCTCCCCTGAGCGCTAGACACCGAACAGACTCTCCATCAGGCTGAGCTGGCCAGAAGAGACCCCCTGCACCTGGGTGTGTCCCCCGGCATCCACCCCGTGTCCTGGGCCCATCTATAAACAGCTCGCCCAAGCCTCGCCCAGATCCCCCCGAGAGCCAGAGCCAGAGCCAGAGCCAGAAACTGGCCGAGCCGCTGAATCTTTCTGATTCCCTGACACACTGTCCCCATCCCTATCTCTCCCTGACCCGCCTCCAGTTCTAACCTCTCTCCCCACTGCCCCCATCTTACCCCAAATCCCTCCCTGGTACCAACCCCCCACAGCTCCCCCATCTTACCCCAAATCCCTCCCTGGTACCAACCCCCCACAGCTCCCCTCATCTCACCCCAAATCCCTCCCTGGTACCAACCCCCCACAGCTCCCCCATCTTACCCCAAATCCCTCCCTGGTACCAACCCCCCACAGCTCCCCCATCTTACCCCAAATCCCTCCCTGGTACCAACCCCCCACAGCTCCCCTCATCTCACCCCAAATCCCTCCCTGGTACCAACCCCCCACAGCTCCCCCATCTTACCCCAAATCCCTCCCTGGTACCAACCCCCCACGACTCCCCTGTCTCACCCCAAACGCTTCCCTTGCACTAACTCCCCCCTCACTGTCACCAACAATCTCCAATCCCCCCCGACTGCCGGCCCCTCCCCTGGGACAGCCGGGCTTGGCCTCACCGTGAGCGGCTGCCCCAGCTCCAGCAGTGCTGCTGTGATGTAAGCCGAGAGAGAGAGCTCGTCCACCACGCCGCCCTGAGGGGGATGGAGACACCGGGAGCTGGCTCAGACCGAGCTGCGGGTCACGTTGCCAGGATCAGATGAGCCCAGGACAAGCCCATTGGGACAGAGAAGACCCGGCTCCAGCGCTCCGAGGGGCTGGGTTTGGGTCCTGCCTCCTGCTGGGACCTGTCAGGCCCATCTGGGTCCCAAGCAGCTGCCCCCAGTCGTAGCAGCCAGGGAGGCCCCAGGGTGGCAGTGAGTTCCACAGCTTTGTTATAGGGAGAGGCGGTAGCTGCTCCATTGTCAAGGCTGTATAAAATTTCAGTATAAAATCCTATCTGAGCCCCCCTGGAACCAGAGGCTGGGAAGTTGATTTGAACTGACATTTGCCAGATTTCCTGTGAAGACCGGGGGCCGTTTCTGCAGAGGCTGAGGGATTCGCCCCCACGGAGCGAGTTCCTGCTCATTAAATAGTCCTCCCGTTCGGGAATCTGGACTTTGCCTAAGATTTGTCTCCTTCTAGCTCCTGAACGGCCGGGTACAGCCCTGGCCCCTCCCGTAGAGTACCAGCTCCCTGCAAACTCTGGGGCAGTGGCAGGAATTAGGCTGTGAATCGAGTTGGGTGGGAATTTCCTGCTGAAATGATTTCTCTACAGATGACGCAGTTTCCACAAAACCAAAACTTTGAGGGAAAACGTTACTTTTGCTGAAACGTTTCGATTTCCGTTGGGAAAAAAGAAGCGCAACATTCTGCTGTGGGGCGGCGGGGCCCAAATTGCAGCCTCTTGGGTTGGTGACCTGAATCTATACCTTCCACTGCAAACCGGTTCAACATTCAGCTGCACCAGCCTCATGCCCCCATTCCCCCATGGATTTGGTTCTGTCGGACTATGATGCACCACGACCGCCCTTCTGACTGAGCCGCATGGGGAGTTGTGGGAGTCACCCTCAGGCTCTCCATGCCACGCAATGAGTGTGGGGTCTGCTCAGTGCCCGCGGGGAGACCGGGCTGTGCAGGAGCCGGGGGGCTGGGTCAGGGCTGCTCCCTCGTTCGGTGCAATAACCCGCTGCCCCGGCTATTCCAGCCATTCTGCCATTCCAAAAACCCAGGGAAATCCCCAAAACCGACACGGGTCACAACAACCAGCTGCCATGAGGGGGCCCCACCCCCTTCCCCAGTTTATCCCCTCCTCCCCCATCCCATCAGCCCATCCCCCCAGCCTCCCACCTGCAGGGCGTTGTTCAACAGCTTCCCCACACTGCGGAAGCAGCCGCTCTTCCGTTGGTGACGCTGCAGCCACCTTAGGGCGTCCTCTAGGTGCTTCTCGTCGATGGAGATGTAGGGTCTGGCCTGGCCAAAGGACTTGAGAACGAAGGCCGTCAGCCTGGGCAGGGAGAGACCCCATGAGAGGGACACTCTGCAGGAGATGCTGCGGGCCAGGAGGGAGGTGCATGGGAGACCGGGCTGGGGGTGAGCATTGTGGGGGTGAGCAGAGCTGTCAGGGGAGCCCAGAACGGGAACGGGGTGGGGGTTTGGAGTGAGTAAGTGGGGCAGAGCTGTGTGGGGAGCAGGACTCGAGTAGCAGTGGGGCTGGGGGTCAGGCTGCAGTCCGGTAGGCCCACCCAGAGCCCTGACTCGCCCGTGCTGTGCGGCCCCTCACCAGGTGTTGCCCGTGGCGTCGCTCTCCCCAAAGGCGCTGTAAGAGCCATCGTTGTGTTTGTAGAGCAGCTCGCGCTGGTAGCCTGCGGGGACGGGAGAGAGACAGCGAGTCCTGGATCCGCTCACTCCCAGCGGCTAGAATCCACGCCCAGCCTGCGCCCCGTGGGGCCCACTAGCCCTCCCCTCCCCCATGACACTGAGACTCAGAGATTCCAGGGGTCGGTTTGAATAGGGGGATGGAGTTAAGGCTTAATAGGGTCCTGATCTGGGGCTGGATTGGAACCCGGGCCCCAGAGGTGGCATGGACAGGGCCCTCACATGGCCCCGCCATGCCCTGGGGGCGCAGGGGTGGGAGAACACTCACCGCTCTGGAGGAAACCCTTGGCCTTGTCTCTGATCTCCGGGCTCAGCTGCCCGCTCTTCTCCAGGTACTGCTGGATGTAGATGTTGGGAGCGAACCGGACCATGTTCTGCTCTCCGCAGCCATAGGGCATGGCCAGCAAGCGGTCTATGTTCTGCAGAGCTGTGCCCATTATGTCTCCTGGCACCAAGGGAGTCAGGGAAGCAGAGAATTGCCAGGCTGCACAACATCTGCCCCGTCCCTAACACCACGTCAGTGGAGCCCTGGCACGCGGGGTCCACAGCCCCCAGTTCAATTCAGGCCTGGTGGGGTTACGTGGATACGTGGTGATGAATGGCCAAGACGCCAATGCCCTGGCACAGCTTCATGGCATCACTGCAGGAGTCTATTGCCCTCACTGGGGACGAGGCCCTGGAGCACATACTGCAGGGACCAGTCCTGCCCTGGCCCCAGACACCCACAAGACCTCATTGGTCTTTTACATCCGTGATGCCCCGGCCTCTCTGATCAGAGCACTGGGCCACAGAAGCGGCTGGCTGGCGAAGGGCACCGTGCCCTGGCAGGAATGGGGCAGGGGAATTCCTTACCCAGGACAGTCACGTGAGCCCGCTCGGACCCCGCCAGGATGTTAGCAGGCAGCTGCAAGGAGATTTCTTCCGACGCTGTGTAACACGAAGGCAAAGACACACTGTTAACGGCCTGTTGGGAACCTGCATCTGCCTCCAGCCAATCAGATCCCTCCATTCTTCACTGTTCGTGGCTCTCGCCCAGTCACAGCCCCTCTCTCAACCCCAACCTCCCCCAACCATGGCACATACGTGCCCTTGAAGGCGAGGGCTGGGGGTTCTCAGCAGAGGGTCCTGCCTGTGGGACTCCGTCCCTCTCCTGGCCCCAGAGAGCCGGTGTGACGAGCTCTGCAGGGAGCATTGTACACACGAGGGCCAGGCTGCAGGGAAGAGGAGCTGGTACAAGAGGGGCTAGTGAGACTCGGGAGCAGGAGCCGAACGTGCTCGAGCCTTTGGCCCATGGCAGACGGTTCCATAACTGCCCACTAGGGGGTGCATCTTCCCCAAGCAGCTGGGCCTGTACCTGTCCCAGGCAGGTAATTGGCCTAGATGCCCCCTGGTCCGCTCGGGCCTCGCGGCTCCTGTGCCCCTAGGTGGGCCATCCAGTGGCTCAGCCATCACTGACGTGCCGCAGCCAAGAGACGCCCCGTGTTAGTGACACCCACTGAGCCCTGCACAGGCGCTGGGATCCTACCTTCCTGGCAGAGCAGGGAGCTGTGCGCCTTCTCCTCCAGGATCCCGCCCGGCTGTGGGGAAGGAGCATCAGACAGGAGGTCAGGAGAAGGGACCGTGCACGTCACAGCCTGACAGGGCCTGCTGGGTTAGCCAGTGCCCCTAGCCAGGGCAGGATCATCCCCTACAGCCCGTGCTGTGGGGCTCGGGCACATCCAGCTCTCAGTGCCCCAGCGATGGGGCTCCCGTCCCTTCCCCGGGGAGACTGTTCCCAGCCCAGCAGATCTCACGGCTTCTTCCTCTTCAGCGCAGAGCTTCCCTCTGCTAATTCCCTCCACCCCCTCGAGCTCTCCCATGTGTCACACTCAGCCACCCCCCTTGGGGCTTTCCCCCGTCTCTGTCTGCCCCAGGACTCTCCCGCCAGCTCCCTGATCTCGCTGGGATTGGGCCGCATGACGGGGCAGTGCAGGTCAGGGTCTGGGACGCAGACGGCACGGTGCTGGGGTATTATTTTCTGTGGCAGGACAAAGAACAATCACAAGTGCAGACTCGGCCCACGGCCCCCAGGGGGTGAGACCCAGGCCCCGGATCTCCCTCCGCTCTGCCCAGAGGCCCCGACCAGACACTGACCTGGACCAGCAGGGGCTTTATCACGGTGTCCACTCGCCCCTGGGCTGGCACTACAGCCAGCTCGTTGCCACACAGCTCCTCGGTGCGCAGAGCCTCGGTGCTGACGGTGAAGTTCACCTCCCCTGCCGAGCAAGGTGGGAGACACCCCGTTAGACAGACCAACGCCCCTGCCCGAGGCCGAGAGGAGTCCGTGTCTGAGGGTGGGAGGATACTTGAAGGGGAAGGGTGGTGAAGAAGGGAGAGTATAGTACAAAAAGAAACAAAATGAGGAGAGAGAGAATGGGCGAGAAAAGAGAGAGAAGGCCAGAGGGGAAGGAAAGGACAGAGGGAAGTGGTGACTGTGGGAAATGGCGATTAGGCCATAAGGGATTTCACTGCTGGGGCGTCCTCTCTTCCCCCTTCCCCACAGCTCTTCTCATCCCCTCCGCTTGGCACCAAGCCCTTGGCACCAAGCCATCCTGCGCCCTCCTTCTCACTCCCAGCACAGAGCCTCCAATGCCCCTTACCCATCTGTCCCCTCACGCAGAGCCTCCAAAGGCCCCTACCTGCCTCCCTAGTGTGAAGGCTCCAGCACCCCTTCTCTGCCCCCCCCTCATTGTGCAGAGCCCCTCACCACTTCCCTACCCCTCCCCTTCGACACAGAGCCTCCAGTGCCCCTTACCCAGGCTGCTCGCCGTCACCTCCCACTGGAAGGTTTTCCCTTCGTCTGCACAGAGGCAGCTGGTGTAGGCGCCGTCTTCGCCCGCCTGCACCTGGAACTGCGCAGACTCGGCCAGCGTCAGCTGCACCTGTGGGGCCCAACATGAGATCCCCCTTAGGGCTGTGGGGGACGCACCAGCTCCAGCCAAGACGTTACCCCTCTGGGGTTTAGGCCAGGCCCCACTCACCGCGATGTGCTGACCCCAGTGGTCATAGGGTCACAGACAGTGACTGCCGATGCCACTCGCAGGCCTGCGCCGCTGCCCAGCTCCCCAGCCCCAGGTCACTGGCCCCAGCAGCTCAGCCATGGGCGGCGCTCACCTTGATGCACTGCTGCAGGTAGTTGAAGACGGTGGCCTTTAGGGCAAAGGCCTCTCCCCGGATCACGGAATATGGCAAGGCCAGCTCCACAAAGAAGGGTTTGAAGGCCATGAAGGTGGCCGTGGGTGAGAGCCCAAAGCCCACCTCGGCTGTGCAGAACATCCCAGCTTTCCACTCCGTGATGGTGTCGGGCACTGAGACAGGGACATCCTTGGAGCCCCCCTCGCTGGGCCGGAATAGACACAAAGCAATTTTAGACAAACATGTATCTCAGGTTTTCTCTGTCTGTCATCCCACCTCAACCTCTGGATGGCAGCTGTATGTTACACAGTAGTATAGAATCCCAGGGAATGTCCCTTGTGGACAATGGCGTCTCCACATTAAAAGAATTTATGCACAGACGTCCTCCAAATTCATGTCCCCGTCCCAGAGAATTGTGACCTGGATGTGGTGAAGTGGCATGAGTGTTCCCATGATCCTGAGAGCGATGCTGTCGGGAGTCTCATCCTCCTGGCAGAGTCACCCAAGTCAGCAAGGTTGAAGGTGAGGTTCCAGACAAACATCAATCTAATCCCCGTCTCCCCAAGTCCTTAACAGGAGAGCATGCGGCTGAGGGAGAAAAACTGAACATTGGGAGGAGGGCTGGGGATCACTTATTGGACCAACTGACCTGCTGGGACTCATAGGGAACTCCCCGCTAGCAGGGGATAGAGGTTGCAACCAAGCTGAAGAGAAAGCAGGGAGGTCGGAAGCAGCCCAGATGTAACTGATAGAAGACTGGTCAGGTATGCTAGGAAGAGACAAGCGAGGCACTCCATGCCTCTTTCCCTTGGGCGCTGGGCCAGGACCTGGTGAAAAGGGAGGGCCCAGTCCCTCTACCTTCCTCTCTGCCTATTCATTTGGGGAACAATGTACTGCTTGGCACCATCAGAGAAACCCAACCCAGGACTTTCAGGGTAGGAAAAACTGTTGAGGCATGACCTGTCCACTAGGCCTGCTGGCCTCCGAGTGAAAGCCACTACCAATGTCTATTGTCATTAAATAATTACTATCTGGCCTGCCCTGTTGTCTGACCTCCCATCATTTTCTCCAAACATGCTTAAAAATAAACATCGATATTCTCATAGAATCATAGAATATCAGGGTTGGAAGGGACCTCAAGAGATCATCTAGTCCAACCCCCTGCTCAAAGCAGGACCAATTCCCAAATAAATCATCCCAGCCAGGGCTTTGTCAAGCCAGGCCTTAAAAACCTCCAAGGAAGGAGACTCCACCACCTCCCTAGGTAACGCATTCCAGTGCTTCACCACCCTCCTAGTGAAATAGTGTTTCCTAATATCCAACCTGGACCTCCCCCACTGCAACTTATAGATTCATAGATTCATAGATTCTAGGACTGGAAGGGACCTTGAGAGGTCATCGAGTCCAGTTCCCTGCCTGCATGGCAGGACCAAAAAACTTGAGACCATTGCTCCTTGTTCTGTCATCTGCCACCACTAAGAACAGCCGAGCTCCATCCTCTTTGGAACCCCCCTTCAGGTAGTTGAAGGCTGCTATCAAATCCCCCCTCATTCTTCTCTTCTGGAGACTAAACAATCCCAGTTCCCTCAGCCTCTCCTCATAAGTCATGTGCTCCAGACCCCTAATCATTTTTGTTGCCCTCCCCTGGACTCTTTCCAATTTTTCCACATCCTTCTTGTAGTGTGGGGCCCAAAACTGGACACAGTATTCTAGATGAGGCCTCACCAATGTCGAATAAAGGGGAATGATCACGTTCCTCGATCTGCTGGCAATGCCCCTACTTATACAGCCCAAAATGCCGTTAGCCTTCTTGGCAACAAGAGCACACTGTTGACTCATATCCAGCTTCTCGTCCACTGTGACCCATAGGTCCTTTTCTGCAGAACTGCTACCTAGACATTCGGTCCCTAGTCTGTAACAGTGCATAGGATTCTTCCGTCCTAAGTGCAGGACTCTGCACTTGTCCTTGTTGAACCTCATCAGGTTTTTTTTGGCCCAATCCTCTAATTTGTCTAGGTCCCTCTGTATCCGATCCCTACCCTCTAGTGTATCTACCACGCCTCCTAGTTTAGTGTCATCTGCAAACTTGCTGAGAGTGCAGTCCACACCATCCTCCAGATCATTAATATAGATATTAAACAAAACCAGCCCCAGGACCGACCCTTGGGGCACTCCGCTTAAAACCGGCTGCCAACTAGACATGGAGCCATTGATCACTACCCGTTGAGCCTGACGATCCAGCCAGCTTTCTATCCACCTTACAGTCCATTCATCCAGCCCATACTTCTTTAACTTGGCGGCAAGAATACTGTGGGAGACCGTATCAAAAGCTTTGCTAAAGTCAAGGAATAACACATCCACTGCTCTGACACATTCTCTGTCAACATTATAATTATAAAAAATTAAAATTGAATTCTGCCAAGCCTAGACACGGGACTCAGTTCTGCCCTTGATAAGGCCCCTTCAGGCTACTACGGGAGCACAAAGGGGGCTTAAAGCAGCCGTAAGCCAGCATGAAGTGTGCTTGCTGGCTAGCACAAAGGTCTCTCTCCTCTAAGTTGGGGGCTGACTCTACCTTCAGCTGCTCTAGGAATGTGGAGGCCAGAAAGGTGATGCAATGCCATTGCTGTCCCCCTTCCTGGGGTGTGCCAAATTCAGTCTCTGTAGTCCCACTGCTCCTTCTCTGTCCCTGTTGTCTGGAGCCTTTATCTGGGGTTAACTCAGGATATTTGGATTCATCACAGAAGCAACAAGGGAAGTCTTTAGAGCAGAGGTCCCAAAACTGTGGGGCCCACCCGCCAAGGGGGCATGGAGGAATGTTCAGGGGGGGCACGGCTGGCTCGGGCCAGGCCCCATGGGGGGGGGAGGGAGCGCCAACAGCCCTGCCCCACACCCAGCTCTGTTCCAGCCCCGCCCCAGCCGTGGCCCTGTCCCCAGCCTCAGCACGGCTCCACACCTGTCTGGGGGCCTGGCTGCCAGCTCCCAGTGTGGCACGGCTGCGACTCCACTCCTGACCCCAGCCCCGCCCTCACCCTTGGCCCCTGGCCACGGCTCCATTCCCAGCCCGGGGCAGAGGGTGGGTGCAGGGGTGAGGCCAGGGGCAGAGTCGCACCTGGCTGCAGGCCTGGCTTCCGGCCCCCACTGCAGCCTGGCTGCGGCTCTGCTCCTGCCCCCGCCCCCAGCCTTAACCCTGGCCACGGCTCTGTCCCCGGCCCTGCTCCTGGCCCCAGCCCCACCCTCAGCTGCAGCCTCAGCTCCCTAACCCCTGTTTGCTGCCTCCACCCCCTGGAGCCACGGCCCCACTTCTGACCCCAGCTCCAGAGCAGGGGCAGGGGCAAGGGGAAGAGGGGGCACAACCTTCAAAAGTTTGGAGACCACTGCTTTAGAGGGTCTGGCCTGGAGGCTGCTCCATAGGGAAGGTCTGCAGTAGCTCCTCACTCACCCCACAGGGACCAGGTCCCACAGCCACGTCTCTGGGAAGTAGGCACGTGGCGCTGGCTCTGCCTCGGTGCTGGGCTCTGGCTCCGGCAGGGCATTGCCTAATCCACCATGCCCCACTTGTACGTTCTGCCTCGAAATCCCGCGTCTATAGGAAGAGTCTAGAAAAGTGCGAAAGGGAGTAGCCAGGCTTGTCACCCGCACACAGGCAGCGTCAGGCACATCCAGGCCCTTCCCCACCCCACACACATCTCTAGGGGCACAGAGGCCTTTCCCCCACACCAACCCTCCCACCTGCAACAACACCCCTCCCCTCCGCAAAAACACCACTAGGCACACTACCTCCCTCCACATTCACTCACACCAAGAGCCCTCCTCCACACAGCGTTAGACAGAGCAACACCCTCCCCTCACACACACCAAACACCCTTCCCCCCCAGCGTTAGACACAGCAACGCCCTCCCCTCACACACACCAACACCCCTCCCCCCACAGCGTTAGACACAACGCCCTCCCCTCACACACACCAACACCCCTCCCCCCACAGCGTTAGACACAGCAACGCCCTCCTCTCACACACCAACACCCTTCCCCCCCAGCGTTAGACACAGCAACGCCCTCCCCTCACACACAACACCCCTCCCCCCACAGCATTAGACACAGCAACGCCCTCCCCTCACACACATCAACACCCTTCCCCCCCAGCGTTAGACACAGCAACGCCCTCCCCTCACACACAACACCCCTCCCCCCACAGCGTTAGACACAGCAACGCCCTCCCCTCACACACAACACCCCTCCCCCCACAGCATTAGACACAGCAACGCCCTCCCCTCACACACATCAACACCCTTCCCCCCCAGCATTAGACACAGCAACGCCCTCCCCTCACACACATCAACACCCTTCCCCCCCAGCATTAGACACAGCAACGCCCTCCCCTCACACACAACACCCCTCCCCTCCCCAGCGTTAGACACAGCAACGCCCTCCCCTCACACACACCACTTGTCTTTTTTTTTTTTTTTTTTTGCTGCTTGGGGCGGCAGAAAAGCTGGAGCCGCCCTTGGCTCCAGGGCTGTTTAACTGAGGTGTAGACATTCAGGCGTGGGCTGGAGCCCGGACTCTGATGTCCTGCGTGGGGAGAGGGTCCTGGAGCCCAGACTCCAGCCTGAGCCCGAATGTCTACACTGCAATTAAACAACCCCATAGTTCGAGCCCCATGAGTCAGCTGACATAAGCCAGCCACAGGTGTTTACTAGCAGCGGAGACAGACTCTCTGTGGCCACAGCATCTGACTCCATAACTCCTGAAGCTTCAATGAATCCCCCAGAATTTATTTCTATTTGTTCTAAATCTCTCAGCTGTCTGTTCATTCAAGCAAATGTCCCCTGGGTCTCATATTGTGGGGCAAGATCCAAAGCAGGGACTGAGCTCTTTCCTCTAAATCCATCAGACTCTGAAACATCTCAGTAAAGTCCCCTCCTTCTCTTCTTTTTTTCTAGACTAAACAACTTTCGTTCTGCCACGAAATCCCCCATCGGCATTGCCCTTCTCTAGGCCTTCCCCAGCTCAGGAGCAGCAACCAAAACTGAGTGCAAGGCTCCACATGAAGGTGGTCAGTGCTCTCTCTAACGCCACTGAAACACGTTCTCTGTAACCCACCACCAACACGGGTTGGCTTTTCTGAGTGCTGCTTCACTCTGGACAGATGGTTTCATAGAGCTCTCTCCCCAGCGACTCTGAGGGCTTTCCCCACCCTGACCAATCCCATTTCTGGCCTTCAGGGAATGGAGAATCCATAGGGAATTTCAGAAACAAGAAGGATGGGAACTCACCCATTGGACTTCCTGGAGGGCCGAATTTAAGGATGGGTTGACTGCTGAACCTGAAGATCGGAATATCAGGGCAGATGAAAGGTTTCTTGGTGTTCGCATTAGTGAGAATTTTCAAAGCTGCATCCTGGGAAAAAGGAAAGAAGGGAAAACAATATAACCAGTAAAAAACTGTACAAGAGGCAGCAAGGGGCTGTTTTTCGCTGCCCATTTAAAGGGAAAGTAACTATGAAGGAATAAAGCTGAAATACTAGCAGACCCAAGACTGTGGTACTATATCTGTGAGTTTGCTTGGATGAGAGGAGGCAAGTCTCCTAAACTCCAGATGCTCACATAACAGCAACTCATCACACAAACAACCCTCCCAGCCCCACGGCTCAACCTGGACAATGCAACAAACAACCAGTCTAGCAATTCAATTCAACAAAATACCTCACTCACTGCCATGTCACTCTGCCCTCCCCAAACTCACCCCCAGGTGCCGGAGAAACAGATGGGCCTTGCAGCATCTATTGACCTCCAAGGTCAACATGTTCGGGTGACTCAGGTTTCTGGAGCATTAGTAGGAGCGTTGCCAGCTAATTGAGGGAAGTGATTATTCCCCTCTTTCGGCACTGGTGAGGCCACATCTGGAGTATTGAATCCAGTTTTGGTCCCCCCACTACAGAAAGGATGTGGACAAATTGGAGAAAGTCCAGCGGATGGCAATGAAAATGATCAAGGGGCACATGACTTACGAGGAGACGCTGAGGGAACTGGGCTTATTTAGTCTGCAGAAGAGAAGAATGAGGGGGGATTTGATAGCAGCCTTCAGCTACCTGAAGGGGGGTTCCAAAGCGGATGGAGCTCGGCTGTTCTCAGTGGTGGCAGGTGACAGAACAAGGAGCAATGGTCTCAAGTTGCAGTGGGGGAGGTCTAGGTTGGATATTAGGAAACACTATTTCACTAGGAGGATGGTGAAGCACTGGAATGGGTTTCCTAGGGAGGTGGTGGAATCTCCATCCTTAGAGGTTTTTAAGGCCCAGCTTGACGAAGCCCTGGCTGGGATGATTTAGTTGGGGTTGGTCCTGCTTTGAGCAGGAGGTTGGACTAGATGACGGTCTCCTGCAGAGAACACCCCACAGCCAGTTTCCCCCTCCTTTTTTAACAACTCCAGCAGCTCTGCTGATCACCACTGTGGCACTCTCCCTGTGTCCCTGCAGCCCAGAGAGGGAGGAAGCAGGAGAGTGTCTGGCTGATGGCTGAGCTCCTCTCCCGCCACTTGGGGCTGCTGCACCTTCCCTGCTTCTGGAGTCACATGTGTTGCCTCTGCCTCCACTCCCTGACTCACCTGGGCGGATGGTCTGCAAAGCAGGCAGCAGCACTGGGGCTCCAGCAGCAGAGAAGGCACAGCAGCCCCATGTGATGAGGGAAGAGCTCAGTCAGCAGCCAGCCACCTGGCTGCTTCCTCCCTCCCCTTGGCTGCAGGGACACAGGGAGAGTGCCGCTGCCAGGCGCAGTGCTGCCTCCTCGCTACTGGGCATCCCCCCAGAGGCATAGGGTGACCAGGTGTCCAATTTTTGACTGGAACATCCGGTCGAAAAGGGATTTTGGCGGGTCTGGGGCCGTTGAGTGTCCAGTTGGCGACGCTGCGCAGCAGGGCTGGCAGGCTCCCTGCTAGCCTCCATGCTGCGCGGCTCCTGGGAAGCAGCTGGTATGTCCACCTCTGGCTCCTACGCGTAGGGGCAGCCAGGGGGCTCCGCCTGCTGCCTCCACCCCAAATGCTGCCTCCGCCTGCGGACGGGGCAGCGTGCAGAGCCACCTGGCTGCGCCTCCACGTAGGAGCTGGAGGGGGGACATGCCACTGCTTCCAGGAGCTGCTTGAGGTGAGTGCTGCCCAGAGACTGCACCCCTGACCCTCTCCCACGCCACAACCCCCTGCCCCAGCCCTGATCCCCCTCCCGTCCTCCAAACCCCTCAATCCCAGCCCGGAGCAGCCGCCTGCACCTCAAACCCCTCATCCCCAGTCCCACCCCAGAGCCCACACCCCTGATCCCCCTCCAGTCCTCTGAATCCCTCAGTCCCAGCCTGGAGGCCCCTCCCATACCCTGAACCCCTAATTTCTGGCCCCACCCCAGAACCTGCACCCCCAGCCCAAAGCCTGTACCTCCTTCCACACCCCCACATCCTGCCTCAGCCCAGAGCCCCCTCCCATATTCCAAACTCCTCGGATCTACTCTCCAGCCTGGAGCCCTCTTCTGCACCCCAAATCCCTCATCCCTGGCCCCACCCCAGAGCCTGCACCCCAAGCCAGAGTCCTCACCCCCTCTTGCATCCCAACCCACTGCCTCAGCCTGGAGCCCCCTCCTGCACTCTGAAATCCTTCTGGCCCCACTCCAGAGCCCACACCACCAGCGGGAGTCCTCACTGCCTCCTGCACCCCAGCCCCCTGAGCTAGCCCAGTGAAAATGAGCAAGTGAGTGAGGGTGGAGAGAGTGAGCGGGGGGTATGGAGTGAGCGGGGGCAGAGCCTCAGACAAGGGGCGGGGCAAGGGTGTTTGGTTTTGTGCGAGTAGAAAGTTGGCAACTCTACAGAGGCAGCCTGAGAAATCGGGGGTGGAGGGACATGACCTTGCATGCCCCCCGCATGTGTCACCTCTTCTAGGGAGGCATATGTCCTCTGATCTACATTAAAAGCTGCTCACTTGAACTTCAAGTTTACTTGGTTTTGCTTCTCAGATATTGTAGAACTTTTTAGGGGAAAGAGTAACATCTTTGATATATTATACAGCACTAAGTAACACTTGGGAATAACACACAAAAATAACCTTAAAGCTTATTTTCAACAAACGCAGAGAGTGATTCAGTGATTCAGCAGATCTGAATGAATTGCCTGTGGCTTCCTCACTCCGTGCACTGCACGGACGCACCGAGAGTGCCGCTGTGTCCCCACCACAGGCATCCCGAGGAGCCTGGGGGGCATGTGACCCCCCAGAATCTTTCATTTGTGCCCCCCCACTAGCCACAGCTACAGAGTTTTGCGCCAGCCCAAGTCTCTGAACGGACTGATGGTGCTTTCCCTGTGGAGCACAACGCAGTAACCCAAGTCTTGAGGTGACAAAGGCCTGGATAATGGTAACAAAGTCCATTCCAGACTGAAAAGGTTGCAACAGTTTGATCAGACTTACGTGGAGAAATGCCATCCTGGCTACAGCTGCTATCTGATCAACTCAAAGCAGCTACAGAGTCATTGTGTCCTGCACATTGCAAACTTGTGGGCGACCTCCTCGTGGGAGGAGCTGATACAATCTCTGCCATCTCTTCTGGTTGTTTTCCCCAACCTAATCTCAGCCTTACCTGAACAGCCTGATAGCTCTGCTATGCCTCAGCCTCAACTGGACCCTGGGTAAAGCACTCGACTGAACCTTTGTGGCTTAGTGTGATGGACACAAAGAGCTGCACGTCGGCAGCAGACGGAAGGCATTGCAAGCTACGCCTCCTCACTCACGCTCCTGGCACTGCACAGACCCACTGGATAGGAGCGGGAGACAAGGCAGGACCTTGAAACATGCACTAAGGCACTCAGGAGCGAAGAGCGAGAGCCCAGCACCAACCTCTGGGATCTCTACCGAAGGGACAAGACTACTTGAGGGCGAGTTTCTCAGCTCTCTCTAGGGTCCACAGGTGAGTCAACAGCCCCTCATGATCAGCGATATCTCAGGCAAGCTAGCGCTACCATGTCCCTGTCTCCATGAGCCAGACCCTCAGCATAATCGGCGTTATTTCATTGACTCCAATGGTGCTGTGCCAATTTACTCCAGCTGGCGATCTGGCCCTTTTGACTCCAATGGTGTTGGGACCATTTACACTAGCTGGGGATTTGGCCCCAATACCTATGTATATTTCTCTCTCTGATTTTGAGGCTTCAGGTCAGCAACTGTGGCCTCATCAGGCTCTGGCCTCCGCATTTACTTTACCTTAAATAAACGGTAGGAGTCACTGTTGGAAAACTGGACAGCCTGGGGCCTTCTGTGAGGCCGCCACCAGGGACTCATGTATTCGGAGTACTCAGAGAAATATGGACAATCGCCTGACTCGTGCTCTCGAGCTGCAGTGGGATAGTCTCCTTGGGGAAAATGGGGGAGCAAGTTATAGACCTAAAAATAAACAGACAACATGAGGCGTGGGAGCTAAGCCAGAGCCCAATTCCAGCCCCTTCTCTCACAGACGCATCACTCCATAAACCTCCCCAATCACCCTGGCTAATCTCCAGCACAGATGCCTCCCTCCACCCAATCCCATCTCCCGCATGGAGGTCTGTCGCTGCAGTTCCCCCACATCCATTCCTTTCTATCACCCGGGCAGGGACAACTCCCACAAAGAACCTTGCCAGTTGTCCCCTGTTGTACATGGGGGCAGGGAATTCTCCTGCCCCCACCCCTGGGGACCAGCTCTGCCCTGGAGAGCGAGCTCCGGTTACCCCGGCCATTATCTCAGCTCCGAGCTCCATGTTCCCAGCCAGAGCCGGGGTGAGGAGGTGCCGGGAGGGGGGAACTGCAAGGGCTGAAGGGAGAACAGGCAAGGCAAGCGGGGACCCCCCAGAGTTAGGGGCTGTCAAGTGCCATAGGAACAGCCCCCAGACTGGGGAGAGGTGGCCTCGAGGGGTGTCCTCCAGCGGCCGTGCATCGCCCCTTCCTGCGAGTGGGAGGACTCGTTGTGAGGGGCCGGGTGAGCGGCCGATCTGCTCTGGACTCACTTTGTCAACGCTGAGCTCGGCCTCGGGCTTCATGAGCAGCACGCTCTGATCCACGGCTCGGACGGCGCACAGGGACCCGGGGGCAGCCTGCACCCGCAGCTGGAGCTCTGAGCCCGGCAGGGCCCGGTCCTGCGAGAAGGCCAGCTTCACCTGGCGAGGCACAGCGCGTCACAGGGGAGGAGGGAGAGAGATCCCCAGGGGCAAGAGGAGACAGGCCCAGGCAGGGGCGGGGGCTGAAGGGCTGGGGCTTTGGGAGTCCGTGCTGGGGGTGGGGGTTGAGGCAGCCCAGGCTCATTCAGTGCCCCCGTGGGATGGCTCAGGGAGCTGCAGTTATTCATAGACACCCCAGAGCGAGTGAGGTGGATGAGGGTGCAACGACCTGGCGCTGCTGTAAGGCCAGGAAGGGAGGGGCTGGGGGCACCCAGCAATGCCCCTGCTCAGGGCTCCTGTTATGGGGCAGCGAGCGATTCCCCCACCCCAGAGGCTTCTCTGCCCAAGCTCCATGCTCACCTTGTTCGGGAGGCACTTGGCCATGTGCAGCCGGGCACGGTCAGCAGCCATCTCGCCATCGGGCAGCACCGTGTAACCCAGCACCGTGGCAGCAGGCGCCAGGTCAGCGCCGACGGGCAGCTCCACGGAGAAGGAGCCCTTCAGCCCTAGGGATGGTGGGAAACACCCAGGGGAAGTCAGGCCCAGCCAGCAGAGTCCCCTCCCCCAGCCCGGCCCCTGCTCAGGGGGCTCAAACCCCAGTTGCCCCCTGGGCACCCCCTATCTGCACAGACCCCCTCCCCCCCACACTTACCAGCCCCCTCCCTGAGGTCCAGCCCCTTGTGGAGGATCCTGGCGATGGCTCCCTTGGCCACGACCTGCGGAGGAGGAGACGGGAGTCACTGAGCTGACGCTATCCGGGGGGCTGACAAACGCCCTGATGTGGGGATAGCTACGCAGGCTGGAGTCAGGGCAGGGTGTGACCTCTGCTCCCCACGGACTAAGCCAGCAGAGGTGGGGGTGCAAGGAAGAACATTCAGGTAGGTATCCCATTCCCCAGCCCCCCAGGTCAGCCAGCTCCCGCTTTGGGGCCAGATTGGAACTAGAGCCCCTAGTGGGGAAAGGGGAAAAGCCCCGTCCTGATCTAGCCCCCCCCTTTTCATTCAAAGGAACTGTCCTATTGCCCACTGGTCTGTCTTGGGGTCACAGCGCTGATTCCATACCTCATGCTCATACACATGGACGCACACATGCACCTTGTGCTCACACACACATACACACGCACATACACACACACACACACTTTAGTCTCCCAGGACGGGCTCACCAGGAAGATGAAATCCAGGCTCCTGGACCCGTTCCCCAGGGCCTCCCTAGCAATGATGTAATCCACCTGGAGCTGCTGGGCCTGGTCGCAGGGCAGCACCCCTCCCAGCGAGCGGATCTTCAGGAAACTCTGGCTCTTGGAGTAGAAGGGCTCCAGGTTACGATGGGCATCCGGATAACTGGGAGAGACTCTTCCATACACAGAGCTGCGATCCACCTGCTTGAAGTGCCCCTGGGGGATAGAGAGAGCGATGGGGATCATCAGGGATACAGAGTGCCCAACATAGGACAGGAATGCCGCCGGGGCAAGGCAGGTTTGCCAACTGATTTCTTTATCAAGACCCCTCACCCTGTGTCTGTAAGAGCAGTAGTAGAGAGAGAGAATCTGGAGCACTGGGCCTAGTGTAAAACCTGAGGCCTGAACCACAATCAACATAGCCAGGCCATGCTATGAGCAAAATTCAGGCCCTGTCATAAAGCAGATGCTTGCTTACAAGTCCACTGTCTGGTACATGAACTTGGCAAAGATATGACTAGTGTTGCTAAAACACAGGCTTTCCTAAGAAGTACTAGGTGTTCATGTAAACACATTCCAGAAGGCTTGCACAGGTACACCCTAACCTAGAGTTCTCACGTAACGGCATAAACACAATCCTTGGAGATGGTACAGGAACACACCGACCCAAAGTAAGATAAGAATGGGATGACAGAATAGTGAATGGGGATGTTTTGTTTGAACCAGCAGGTACAAAGTGTAGGGTTGATAACTAACCATATCAGGAGTGTCATATGTAACTTGTTTGCATCAATGTATAAAAGGGTAAGTCATAAGAAGGGCACCTTTGTCCAGCGGAGGGAGCAGCAGACAGTCCCGCTGCTGACTGAGCTGGTCCACTGTCATGAGCATACATATGTTAGTGTACCTCTAACCACAGAACCAGGGCGCTAGGACTGTGCTTTGTGGACAATAAACCTAGCCAAGTGCCTTCGTCACTGAACTGTGCCTGTGGTGTTTCTTTATGAGTAACATCGAGGTCTGCTGAATTAGCAGGCTGCACTCTCTGCTAGTGCTGATAACACCGGAGCTCCAAGAACAGAAGCACTGAGCAGCTGCAACAGCTTAGCAGCCTAGACAGCGTAACCGCAGCAAAAACAACATTTCTCAGCACTTAACAAAAGCGACATGGAAAACCCCAGTGGTTCGAATGGGGCAGCCTGACAGAGGCAATGCAGCAACCCCTGAGCTGCTGGGCCCAGTGCTGGGTGCCCTCGTACATCAAGAGCGGGTGTTCAGTCCCGCTCAAAGGAGATGATCAGAGGCTGGAGTGCAGGGTCCCCACAGGTGTTGGGATGCCCATCACTTACCCTCAGAGTGACCCTCTCTGTCCAGCCGGAGGTGTCCAGCTCGAAGGAGGCTCTGCCAGACTCGTCCGTCAGGAAAGTCTGGTCCTGCCTCACGTCTCCATAGCTAACAAAGAGCTGTAGCTTCTCATTCTTCAGTGCAGAGCCATCTGCCGCCTTCAGGAGCATCTGAGTCAGGAGAGAAAGGGGGAGACGCACAACTCAAGGGAGCAGACTCCTGGGAGAGTGTTGCCCACTAGGGACTCAAGAGCTGGCTGGGAGCAGAAAGGGATAATGCAATCCAGCCCTGAGATGCACTGGGAAAGCCCAGGGCTGGGATAGGGTGTTGGGGGTGAGGACTGAGGGGCATTAGCAGATCTGGGAAGAAGTTGGGGCAGGATGGGAATAGCTGGGGACTCTGGGGTGAGCACTGAGGGGTAACTGGTTGTCCAACCCCTTGACTGAGCCCTCCCTTGGGATGTGGGACTCTGCAGTCCAACCTCCCTCAGACCCTGAAACCAGGGCCTCAGATCATCTCCTGGAACCCCCTCCAGCCCCTCCTCCTCTGGCCTTTGTCTCTTTCCCGGGCCAGGAGGTCACCTGATCTCTTTGTTCACCTTTAGCTATTCCCTTGCAAGGGGGGAAGGGCCCTGGCCATTTGTTGCCAGGAGACAGATTGTCGGCCAGTTATGCACACTGGAGACTTAAGAAATCCATAGGGGAAACTGAGGCACCCACACAGTATTCAGAGGAAACATTAAGAACAGTCCCACTTCGTCACACCTGCCCATCCTGGCTAATAGCCATCACTGGACCTATCTTCCATGAAGTTATGTAGTTCTTTTTTGAACCCTGTTATGGTTTTGACCTTCACACCCATCCCTTGGCAAAGAGTTAAACAGGTTGACTGTGCAATGTGTGAAGAAGAACTTCCTTTTGTTTGTGTTAAACCTGCTGCCTATTAATTTCATTGGGTGACCCCTAGTTCTTGTGTTATGTGACAGAGTAAAAAATTCTTTATTCACTTTCTCCGCACCAGTCAAGATTGTATAGACCTCTATCTTATCCCCCCTGAGGTGTCTCTTCCAAACTGGAAAGTCCCAGGTTTTTTAATTTCTGCTCATATAGAAGCTGTTCCATACCCCTAATCATTTTAGTTACCTTTTCCTGTACCTTTTCCAATTCCAATATATCCTTTTTGAGATGGGGCGACCAGACCTGTACACAGTATTCAAGATGGGGAAGTTCTATGGATTTACATAGAGGCATTTGGATAATTTCTGTCTTGTTATCTATCCTATCCCTTCAAGCTCTGTCTTCCAGATAGAAAGACAGGGCTTGAAGGACATCTAACGTGTAAAGCCACTTCACCCCTCAAGGAATGGGGCTTAGGAAAGAATACAGGTAAAGATATGAAATGGTTTAAATGATAGTCTGAAACCACTTATGAGAGAAATTTAGGATGTGGTTTAAATGCCACATTATCTTTATGAAAGACAGTCTATGATGACCTTGTAATCTGCCAACCCTTTGAGCTGACGTAAATGTTATAAGGAATGAAGTCTTCATAGGCCAGTGTAGACCAGCTCAAACAGATGGTCCATCAGACAGATAAGCACCATATTAAGGTCCCATAATGGAGGAAGCTGTTGCTCTGGGAGAAAGACTCTGATAAGTCCCCTTAAAATCATGTTTACTATAGGGTGAGAGAAAACTTTATAATGTTGGGTTGGTGGATGATGCGCCAAGTTCACCACCAGATGAACCCGTACTGAGCTTAGAGATGGTCCAGATGTTTTCAAGGACAGCAAATATTGAAGTATATCAGGAATTGATGGCCCTGTTGGGGGCAGATTGTGTTGAGATGACCATGCAGAGAGGTGTGTCCATATCGCAGCCTAGGTACACTCTACTGGACTGTTTCTACTCTGAACTAGGATGTTTTGTACATCTGCAAAACAAGTTTTTTCTAAGTCCAGTAACCAGGCAGTTTCCATGTCGTCAGATGCAGTGATATCAGGTCTGGGTGAAGAACAGATCCATTGTTCTGGCTGACCAAGTCTGGACACAGAGGTAGTGCAACTGGAGGGGTCAGTGACAGAGATTTGAGTTCTGGATGCCAGTATTGTCTGCCCAAGTTGGGGCTGCCAGTATGACCAAAGCTTTCTCCTGTCTGATTTTCTGTAAGACGCGTGTATCAAAGGAACAAGAGTATAAGCATAATGTAGTCCCTGAGTCCAGAGCACTAGAAAAGCATCTGCTTGAGAAGCCAGACTCTGCCCCCTGTGGAACACAAGGTGTTGCATTTTCTGTCATGCTTAGTCACAAACAGATCTGTGTGAAGAGCTCCCCATCGATGTAAAATGGACCTCATAACTGAGTCCATTATGGACCATTCATGCTTCTGCAACCAGTGTCTGCTCAGATGATCCAACAGCTGTTCTGTAGACCTGGCAGATAAATTGCAGAAATCCTAATGTTGTGACATACATACCAGTTCCACAGAAGGATGGCCTCTCTTCATAAAGGGGTGGACCTGGTCCTTCCTTGCTTGTTTATATAGAGCATCATAGTGATATGGTCCAGCATTATCTGGATGTTCTGGCCATTGATATGGGGTAGAAAAACCATGCAAGCAAGTCAGATGGCCCCGAGTTTCAGGATGTTGATATGGAGTTGAGTCTTCCACTGGGACCAACAACCTTGAACTGTTAGGCTCTTGAAATGAGCTGCTCATCGCAGTGCAGAAGCCTGGGTCAGGATGGACTTTGTGAGCAATAACGGTGAGAGAGGCGCACCCTTGCAAACTTGCTCCGGGTCATTCCACCAGTTAAAGGAGTTCAGGAATCTGCACTTTCACACCTTTGCTGTGTATACTGGAGACAACCTAAATGGTGAGTCTGGTGGATGGAGTCACCAATGTGCATGAAGCCATATGACTAGGGCCCTACCAAATTCGCGGTCCATTTTGGTCAGTTTCACGGTCACAGGATTTTAAAAATAGTATATTTCATTATTTCAGCTATTTAAATCTGAAATTTCATGGTGTTGTAATTGTAGGGGTCCTAACCCCAAAAGGGGTTGTGGGGGGGTCACAAGGTTATTGTAAGGTAGGTTGCGGTACTGCTACCCTTACTTCTGCGCTGCTGCTGGTGGCAGCGCTGCCTTCAGAGCTGGGCAGCTGGAGAGCAGTGGCTGCTGGCCGGGAGCCCAGTTCTGAAGGCAGAGCAGCTGCCAGTAGCAGCACATAAATAAAGAGGGTATGGTATGGCATTGCCACCCTTACTTCTGCACTGCTGCAGATGGGGCGCTGTCTTCAGAGCTGGGCGCCCAGCCAAGGACTGATGTTCTCTGAAGGCAGTGCAGAAGTAAGGGTAGCAATACTGCGACCCCCCTAAAATAATCCTGTGACCCCCACCCCCATGACCCCATTTTGGGTCAGGACCCCTAATTTAAGAAATGCTGGTCTCCCCTGTGAAATCTGTATAGTGTAGGGTAAAAGCACACAAAAGACCAGATTTCATGGGGGGAGACCGGATTTTACAGTCTGTGATGTGTTTTTCATGGCCGTGAATTTGGTAGGGCCCTAATATGACCCAGCAATTGGAGACTGTAGTGAGTTAGCTGTGGGTACTCCCCCTCTGGGTCAGTGTGAGGCGCCACCCACAGTCAGGGAATTAGCAGAGTAATAAGCAGTCTAAGGTCTGGCCCTTAGGCAGGGCAGAGCACCAAACAGTCTAGAAGCTTCTGGCCCTCAGTCAGGGCAGGACAACGAGCAATGAGTGGGTTCTGGCCCTCAGGCAGGGCAGAGTAAGCCAGCAGTCTGTAAGCTCTGGCCCTTAGGCAGGGGTAGAGCTGCAATGAGTCTAGGATCCCAGACCCTCAAGCAGGGCAGAGCATCAAACAGTCTAGGGGCTCAGGCCTCAGGCCAGGCGGAGCACCAAGGGGTCTGTGGGCTCAGGAGAGGGGTTCTCTGACTCTGAGGCGGGGTGGAGCAGTAGACAGTCTATTGCCTGACATCTTGGATCAGGAAGACGGCAGACAAACGCAGGCCTTGTGGTCTAAGATGGGGAGGCTGCCACCCTGAGGGGGGGAGGCAGAGGGTAGGGGGACCCAGGCCCACCCAACTCCACTGGGTCCCAGCCCAGGGCCCTAACAGTGGTGGAGTGTTCCGCCATTGGGTCAGCGAGGAATCCAGCTGCAATACATTGACTGGGTGTCCGGCAGCAGTGCAGGCAGACTGGGGTCAGCTGTCTCTGGGCCACTTCCAACCATCCCCTCGCGATGTACCTGAATCTGCGGGGGTCCTCCATTTCCTCAGGGTACAAAGCCAGCAGCAGTCCCATTGACTCTTCAGTGCCTCGGACGGCTGATGGCTCCGGCAGGTCTGACCGCTCCTCAGCTCAGCGGGGTGCCTCTTCAGTCTCCAGCCTCGTGAGCAGACGGGAGACGTCTGCCTCCTCCGGCGGTGCCCAATGGAGCTCCAAGACCCGCCCTTTATACTTCCTGTCCCACCCCTTAACTTCCAACGGGAGGGGAAATCCCAGCCTGGCTGCATCCACTAGGGACTACTGAGTAACTCCTCCCACTCAGATTAAGTGGGAGGCCACTCCGCCTCACTACCGAGGCGTGTCCTCATTGTGGTTTGCAACTTGGTCTGCATTGGAATGATCAGAGCCAATGTATTGCTGAAGCTGGCTGTGGCAGGTAGGCCTTTGCTGCAGCAGAGTTTATGAAGGCTCTAATGAATCCCGTTTTCAGAGTGGAAATTAGATAAGATGTGTCCTTGATTATCGTTAGTCCCAGAATGGAGAACAGTGTCAAGAAGTATCGAATGCTTTCTGTGACCTGTTGGGGAGAAGAACCCTGCACCAACCAGTTGTTGAGGTACGGTACACTAAGATGCTGTTCTTTCTAAGATGGGCTGCTACCATAGTCAGACATTTCATGAAAGTCCTTGGAACTGTTGATAGCCAGAATGGCAGCACTCTGTACTGATAGTGTGTGTTGCCCACACAAAACTACAGATATTTCCTGTGTGCTGAACGGGTGGAAATATAGAAATATTCATGGTGCAGACAGAGAGCTGCAGAATAGTCCAGAGGATCCAAGGAAGGAAGCATGGAGGAGATACTTACCATGTGAAGCTTGACTTGGCTGTGACAAAGTGGGAATTTTCTGTAATATTTTCAGGAAGCCTATCTGTACTTCAGTTTCCCTTTGTGCTCTGTATTGCTACCCAGTCAACCTAGAGGCATGCAGGAAGCATGAGGTATGTGTGTCACCTAGCTGTCTGGTTGGAATGAATAGGGTCATTAAAGAATGGTCTGGAACCAACCCAAATCACCAGAAGGTCCAGCGAAACAAAGAGATGCCCCACAACTGAATAATGCGCACCTAACAGCAGGAAACTCCAGCGGGTGGGACATGTGAACTGAGCTGGAGAACAAAGGGAACAAGATGTCAGGTGATCAGGAGAAGGGCAGCCCTTCTGAGGGACTCAGCTGCTTTCACTGGGGTGGACAAAGGACAGAGGGAGAGAGAGACCAAATCAGGGATGGAGTCCATCACAGCTTGGCTGGCTCATCATGGCACATTGGCATACAAAAGGGTTCAGATCCTTGAAGTATAATACCGGGCACCGACCTTCTGACTTCTTGGGGACCAGAAAGTAGTGGGAGTAAAACCACTGTCCCTGAAACTGGTGAGAAACCTTCTCTGTTGCTCCAAGAGATATAGAGATATAAGTGACTGAACATCTTGCTGTAATAACCATGCATGGGAGGAGTCCCTGGTGGG
Organism: Chrysemys picta bellii; assembly: GCF_011386835.1. Taxonomy (NCBI): domain Eukaryota; kingdom Metazoa; phylum Chordata; order Testudines; family Emydidae; genus Chrysemys; species Chrysemys picta. Next base: position 12,141,904 of record NC_088814.1, on the reverse strand, counting down.
GCGGGGAAGATGGATGAAGGTTCAGGAGCACTTGGAATTAGATCAAGTACACTTGTTGAATTACCTCAAGTAGGTACTCACTGATCAGTGGTAATATGGGTCCAGACTTCCTGGAAATAATGTGAATGGTCTGCAAATGGGGTGGGAAAGGGTAAAGTCATCTGAGTCTGGTTGGCAGCTCTTGATGGAAATGTCAAACTCACTGCTTGAGGGAAGAGAGGGGAGGGCTAAGAGCTGTAGTTATTGTAGAAGTCAGCTTTTATTTGTGAGGATTTTGCTTCTTTCTGGACTGCTCTGAAGACCTCTGGTAGGTGTGGTAGAATGGAGCAGTAACAGGATGTCTCTGAAATGGACAAGATTGCTGGCGGGAAATCTTTTAGCATGTGTAACACTGGGACCCAAGGCAACCAGTAGAGAGCATGGGGGAAGAAGGGTCTAGGGAGCCCCTGAGTCTGGGATGTCTGTGTGACAGTCTGTACCCTTATGTTCATCCTGTTTACAAGACTATGATACATTTTGTACAAAGTATGCCTTGTGAGGTATTGTTGGATAACTCATACTTTGTTGGTCATTATTGTCCTGGTGAAATGTGTCGCAACATTGTATGTAAAGTTATAAGATTCTACTGTATGGTATTAATAAGACATGTTCCATGTCTGGAGGGCAGTCACAAACTGGTACCCCAGAGACAAAAGTATAGCTGATGCCTAAGCCAGGTGTCAATGAAATCAAATGAACCGTCACTTGGTTAAGTGGCCACTCTTTGGCAGGAGAGAGGATGTGGGCAAAAAATCTACATCTTGAGAAAGAAACAGCTTGAGGTTCCCATCCAAACAGACTTTCTGTCTCCTGACCTTCAGCTGGAGATAATTCTCAAAGAAGAGGAAAAACTATAAGAAAGGAGAGCAGATGCCCCAAATGATGTCTCCCTTTCTCTCTACCCACAGTATTGACAACACCTGAAGAACAAAGGAAGCAGCATTGGACTGGGGAGGGATCCACACTGAAAGAGATTCAGCCAGTAAGACTGTGGCAACATGTAGTGAGAGAGACCTTTGCTTTGAATATACTTAGCTTGTTAAGTCAGGTATTAGTTGCTTTTTACTTTTATTTTCTTGTAACCAATTCTGAAGTTTAGGCCTCATTACTTGTAATCACTTCAAATCTATCTTTTGTAGTTAATAAATTTATTTTACTCTTTGATTTAAAACTGGGTGTTTGGATTGAAGTTTTTGGGAAACTCCATTTGGGATAACAGGATTTGTGCATATCATTTTCTGTTAATAAAATTAGGGACTTTATATGAGCTTGTATTGTCCAAGAAGGCACTGGGCAATACAAGACGCACATTTTTTGGGGAAAGTGTGGGACTGGGAATTTGCTGGGATTGCTCTACAGTGTAATTCAAGAGTGGCTGGCCATAGCACTCATACAATATAACTGGGAGTAACTTACATGCTGGAGGCTTGGTGTGAGCAGACCAGGAGTGGTAGCTCTCACAGCAAAGCAGTGTAAAAGGCACCCTAGGTTGGACAACTGAGGGAACAGAGCTGTTCATTGGTCTAGATTGTACCTTGGCTAATGTCACATTATGTACTAGTTTGACAAAGAGTGTCATGTAAGGTCTTTAATGAAAGCCCATGTCACACTGGTCATCCTAACAACTGGGAGAGGTGTGTATGGAAAACATAGGAGTTATGTGTATGTATTAAAATATGTTCTCTAGGTCTGTGAGTTAAGGCAGTCACCAAAAGGTGATCCACATACTCCTGTCAGGCAGGGGGGAAGAGATGCTTCTCTCTCTCTGGCCACTCATGTGTGAACTGAGTTTTGAGTGGCTCACAGTGGGGTACCAGTTACAGTCTGAGCAAAATGCTAATCAACAGATTGTGAGAGCTGCAGGAAAAAAGAAAAGCAGCAGGGGATATCCTGTCAAGGAGTAAATGCAATGAACATTTGGAACCATATCTGGGGTGCAGATGAACCCCCAGTTATCCTTTACCGGGGAAGCAAGCTGCCAGGGGCTTCACCGCATGAGAGAAGAGTCTCAGCCACCCTGGTTGAAAAATGCCGTGAGAAGAGGACTTGGGGTAAGCAGTGCCTTATTAGACAAAAGGGCATCTTGTTAACTGAGTTCAGGCTCTGGAATGTGTTTATGATTTTATTGTATATTTAACCCCTTGTTTCCAATACTTTGGTTTACTGGCATAGGGATCTCTGTGCTTTGTTAAATAAACATCCACTTGCTTGCTCTGTAAACAAATCTAAGTTCTGTGTGTTAATTGGAGCTGGGATCTAAGGTATAACTAGTAAGCTGTGGTGCACTGGTCTTCTGGGAGCAGTGGGCCTGGTAATTCTGTGAGTGCCCAGTGGAGAAGGGGCCAGACACTGTGGGAGATGCTCAGATGACTGGGGGCTGGAGCGTGCCTATTGCTAACCTATGAAGAAAGAGTGAGGCGTGTGGAGGCCTGGAGAGCAATGCTTGTGTTGCTAGTCAGGGAACTGAGTCCAGGCAGGCTCAGTCTAGGCCTTCTCACGCTAAGAGCAGGTGTTAGCGAGGTTGCCTCACAAGCCTGGGGAACCTTGGGAAGAGTCACAAACACTTCAGCCGGTTTTGCATTTTAAAGTTCACTCCCCTCAAAGGGAAGAACGTCCAATATATTTCCAACTTCCCTTGGCAGCCCAGAGCACTGTAGCCATGACGGGCGATGCTCGGTGACTGCTGTCACCATAGATCTTGAAGTGGGGTCCACCGCCTCTATTGGTGCTGAATGAGGCCCTAACTATTAACTGACCCTGAAATTTGTCCTTGGCTTCAGAAGGAGGTTTCTCCAGGACCTCAATGGCCTTGTTCCAGTTCAAATGGTCAGAACAGGAAAGGAAATTTTGATAATTCGCCACACAAACTTGTAACTCGCAGACGAGTAGCTCTTCCTTCCCATGAGATCCAGTCTTTTCAGTTTCTTATCTTAAGGGGTGGTCTTAGAAGATTGTTGTTTAGTCATTGCCTGTGCTGCAGTCACCACTAAAAAACCAGGAGGAGGCTGAGAACAGAATTATTCAAATCCTACAGGAAGGACTTGATGTTGCTTTTATGTCTTCTTTGACACTAGTGGTAAAGATGGTGGAGTCTGCCATAATAAATGGACAGGTACAAAAATGCCCTTTTTTAGGAAGTACAAGTCTCTCAGGCAAAGGAGTGTGTAAAATGTCAAGCAATTAGTCCCTTTTCCTGGACAGTCTGCATTGGGATCCCCAATGCCTCCACCATGCACTGTAGAAGCTCTTGGTACATTTTATAGTTCGCCAATAGAGATGTAGAAGGTGGTACTGTGACTTCATCTGACGATGAGGATGTTCCCGAATTGCACCAGCAAGTAGCTGTTGGGGCATAACTTCTTGCATCATCTGGGACTGTATGTCAGAAGCTTGAGACGTCTACGGCACAACCAGTTGATCCTTCAAAGAATACCTCACCCTCAAGTGGATCTGGCTATGTGTTTAGAAAGTCATGAGACCATGGGGGCCAGTAAGGCCAGGAACCTTGGCCATACTGGTAAAGGGAATGAAGTCATGTAGGTGGATACAAGCAGAGGGTCTAGTGCTATCATGCCTATATCTACCCTTATTCCTAAAGGGTTTCTCTAATACATAAGGGCCATAAAAGGGTATCCTAGCGGAACAGAATATTGAGCCCCCTTCACTACCCCCACAAGAAGAAGTGGAGGCTGAAAACTCTTCTAATGGATGGGCTGATCTTAAGGGTGTCTGAGGAACATCACAGAATCACAGAAATGTAGGGCTGGAAGGAACATTGAGAGGTCATCTAGTCCAGCCCCCTGCACTGAGGCAGGACCAAGTAAACCTAGATGAGACCATCCCTGACAGGTGTTTGCCCAACCTGTTCTTAAACACCTCCGGTGATGAGGTTTCCACAACCACGCTTGGAAGTGTGTTCCAGAGCTTAAATGCACTTGTAGTTAGGAAGTTTTTCCTCATACACCTCTACCCCGATATAACGCAACCCGATATAACATGAATTCAGATATAACGCGGTAAAGCAGCGTTCTGGGGGGTGTGTGTGTGCACACTCCGGCAGATCAAAGCAAGTTCGATATAACGCGGTTTCACCTATAACGCGGTAAGAGTTTTTGGCTCCCGAGGACAGCGTTATATCGAGGTAGAGTTGTATTTAACCTAAATCTCCCTTGCAGCAGATTAAGCCAATTACTCCTTGTCTGACCTTCAGTGGAGATGGAAACAATTGATCTCCATCCTCTTTATAACAGCCCTTAACATATTTGAAGACTGTCCTCAGGTCCCCCTTCAGCCTTCTTTTCTTCAGACTACATATGTCCAGTTTTTTAACCTTTCCTCATATGTCAGGTCATTTGCCTTTGATCATTTTTGTTGCTCTCCTCTGGACTGTCCCCAATTTATCCACATCTTTCTTAAAGTGTGGCACCCAGAACTGGACACAGTATTGCAGCTGAGGTCTCACCAGTGCCGACTGGAGTGGGACAATTCCCTTCTGTGCTATACATTCAGCACTCCTGTTAATATACCTCAGAATGAGATTAGCCTTTTTTGTAACTGCATCACACTGTTGACTTGTATTCAATTTGTGACTGACTGTAACCCACACATCCTTTCCAGGAGTATTATCATCTAGCCAGGTATTCCACATTTTCATTTGATTTTGACTCCCTAAGTGTTGTACTTTGCACTTGTCTTTAATTAATTACGTCTTATTGATTTCAGACCCATTCTCTAATTTGTCAAAGTTGTTTAGAATTTGAATCCTGTCCTCCAAAGTGCTTGCAATACCTCCCAGCTCGGTGTCATCAGCAAATTTTACACGCACACTCTCCATTCCATTATCCAAGTCATTAAATGACAATACTGAGTAGTACTGGACCCAGGTCTGACCCTTGTGAGACCCCATTAATCACAAAATCCTCTCTGGGCACCAAGAGATGAGCCAGCAGCGGAACCAAGGACTCAGGACTCCTTCTCTCTGGGAGCCAGAGGGACCAGGAGTTGGCCTCGAGCTGCCCTTCTTAAGTGACAAAGAAAGAGGTGATGTAGCAGGTACCTGAGGAGGAGATGTACTCTCATGCTCCGTGGCAGATGGTGTCCATCACACTCGAGGTCGCTAACCGGGGCAGGCACAGCCTTAGAGGTGGAAGAGATGGCTACCAGGGTAACATAACCTGTCTACTCCTACTCGAGAGTCCCCTGTTAATACATCCTAGGATCGCATTAGCTCTTTTGGACCCATTAATACACTGGGAGTTTGTCTTCAGCTGATTATCCATCACGATCCCCAAGTGTTTTTCAGAGTCCCTGCTTCCCAGGCTAGACTCCCCCACCCTATACGTATGGCCGGCATTGTTTGCTCCGAGGAGAGGGAGTCTATGACTGAAATCCTCCCTAAAACAGGAGAGTTCAGCTAAACTAACTAAACCACTATCTCCAGTAAAAATTGTTAACTATCAAAAATTACTATTTACAAAATATAAAGAGAAAACTTCAGTGGAGCAGGAGACCGAACACTGCTGCTGGCTCTGTCTCTCAGCCAGGGGCTGTGAGAAGGAACTGAGGGTTGCCTGGTTTTCTCAACCCTCATTGTGCCCTTGGTAAGGGGGGGCTTGAGGACATGGAGAGCGCAGCTAAAGCATCCGATCTCCAGTGCATGGGGCACGTGTGCACCAGAAGTGCAGCACATCCAGCAAGCAGTCAACACCAATGGAGGTTACAGTGCGGTACAAACATATCCCACTCTGTCACACCGGTAATCCCGTTACCTTGCCAGTGTAGGGGATTCCAGTCTTGTAGGTCTCGTCAGCGTCCTCAAAGGTCACCGTAGCGATTTCAGACACGATCTTGGAGCTCTTGGTCGCGTTGAGCTCCACCCCTAGCAGGAGAGGGAGGGACGATAGGAGGAAGGTGCCAGGAGAGCCACCAGAGTTCAGGCTACGTCCCAGATTTCTCTCCATAACAATCCGTGCAGCCATTTTTACCCCCTCTAGCTATGGACTGGAGGGTGTGATTTGGAGGAAAATTTGGGAGGTTTGGCTGGGGTCAGAGAAGGATTTTCCTGAGGAATCTGGAAACTAGAAAATTTAGATCCACCTTCCCCTGGGGCTTAATCCCAAACCAGCCACTTGACATTTGCCAGCAGGGTCTCCTGGCTCTGCGGCCCTTTCCCCAGCAGAGAGCTCCTTACTGAATGGCCCCAGAGCTGACCCCGTACACAGGCCACTTGGCACAGGGCCTGCCCCCAGAAAGGGCCATTTTCTGAAGTGCCCCGTGACCCGTTGCCGTTCTGGACCCACTGTCCTCCAGCCACTTCACCATCGCTGATGTCAGCACCCGAGGGTAACGTTGTATCCACCCCACAGTTACAGTTTTCAGCCAAATGGGTGTCGGCCGTTCTGGAAATCAGGATTCTTCTGGGCTAAATGTGGAGTTATCTGGGTTCATTACTAAGCGATTAGCACTTGCAGTTTTGAACGCTAAGCACTAACATCACTGAGGCCGTGACTCAGGGCCCAGTGACACATGCTGGGCCTTCACTCCACTCTGCCAGCTCAGTCCACAGCCAGAGGCCACTCGCGGGAGGGTGTTTACTCTTTGCATGAATGTCCCCAGGTCTGAATTCCTCATGAGGAATCGATCCCAGTGATGGGCTGAACCAGAACCCCAGATCCAACCCCCAATGCTACCTCTGGGCCTGTCTCTAAAGCAGCTGGGCTACAAATGACATGACCACACGGGCAAGTGAGCCCCCTCTGCCCCTGGGGGTTCAGTGCTGGGGGCTGCCTGGGGCTGTGCATGTGTGCTTGATTTCAATCCCACCTGTCCCTAGGCTTGCCAATTTTGGTTGGATGTATTCCTGGAGGTTTCTTCGCATGACATAATCTTTAATTAAAGATTAATCTTTAATTCCTGGCGACTCCAGGCCAATCCTGGAGGGTTGTCAACCTTACCTGTCCCCTCCTCCACGAGAGACGCCTTGGCCTGGAGGCTCCTCTTGTAGCCAGATTGGGTCAGGTTGAAGGGAGCCATCCCCACCTCTGTCGAAAAGCAGCCATTGCTCTCAGTCTGGAGGAAGAGAATCACAGCCCGTTAGCAGCAGCTCTGCACCAGACCCCGCAGGTGTCAGCTCAGCAGGTCTCTAATTAGGCTTGGCCTGGTTAGTGCCGGGACAGGAGACACTCAAAGAAAATCTGGGTGCTGAAGTCAGCAGCAGGGGGCGCTCTCACCTTGGAGTCAGCCCTGACACCAGTACCCCAGCGAGGCGCTGGGGGCGCTGTGTAGCTGGAGGTTCTGTGGGTGGGATGAGACGTAAAACAGGCCCTGGCCACCCGTGACCATCACAGATCCCCTGGTGCTTGTCCCCCATCGTCGTGGTAATGCTGGCTAATTCCAATCGGCCCCCTACCCCCCCAGGGACTGAGAGCATTCGGGGAGATTTGTATCTTTCCATTGCCCCCACCTAACGAGAGCTGCTGATGAGGAAGGGCGGCCCCGTAACCTGGGGCACTAGCCTAGGTCTGGAGAGACCTGGGGGCAAGTCCCTGCTTTGCCACAAGCTGCCTGCAAGTCCCTCTGAGTACGGCTGCAGCAGAAACACCCTGCGGCCGCGAGTCTCAGAGCCCAGCCCTGCTGACCTCGCTTGTGCTGCGGGGCTAAAACCAGCAGGTTGATGGTCAGGTCCAGGCTCTAGACCCAGGGACGGGGGAGGGTCTCGGAGCCCAGGCTCCAGCCGAGCATCTACACTGTTCCTTTAGCCCCACGGTGCAAGCCCCAGGCAGCAGAGCTGGGCTCGGAGACACTGCCGCAGGGTTTTTGCTGTGCAGACGGACCCTGAGCATCTCCGTGCCTCAGTTCCCCATCTGTACAATGGGGACAGGAATCTGCCTCGCCTCCCGACAGCTAGTAGGATCAGTGAGGCATTGAGATATTGTGGTGAAGGGCGGGGCCGTATAAGTCCCTAAGCCCTGCTACACAGCTGCCAGTTGTCTGTAGTGTGTGTGTTTGTGGTGTGCTTGCTGCTTGATTGAAATATACCGTATGGTCTGTTTGTTTGTGCTGACCGTGTGTGTGCTGAGCCTAGCGGCCTGCTAGGCAAGGCTGAGAGCTGCTTAAGGAGGCTGTGATCCCTAAGCCCTTTAGCCCCCATCAACCCTTAACCAGGGGGCGGGGCTACTCAGGAAGACCAGGGCTTTAAAAGCCTGCTCCTAAGCAACCAGAGGAGCTAGCGAACAGGAGCGGCTAACAGGGGAGTTTTGCGAGGGAGTTTAGAGCAGGGAGTGTGAGCTGGGGGGCTAGATACTCTTAACATTCTTAAATTTAAAGCCCAAACCACCCCCCGATAAAACCAAAATAACAACAAAGGACCAAGCTTCGGGAGTAAAAAGAGAATGCAGGAAGAAGTCCAGCAACAGAGTGGGGGCTATCAAGTTTATTGCACCCAATGCAGCATGTATGATTACCTGCCCTGTGGCAGGTGGCGTATGTGTGCATTCGGTGCAAGGAGCTCCTGGCCCTCAGATACTGTGTATGGGCTTGGGAGGCCAGGGTGGCTGAACTGGAGGAGCTGAGGGAGACAGAGAGATACATAGATGAGACTTTCCGGGACACAGTAGAACAGTCCCACCCCCCGTCTGACAGCCTCTGTGCTGTTGAGGAGGATGAAGGAGAACATCCAACTGGAGCAGAGGGAAATGATCCCATAGTTGGGACCCTCCTTTCAGATGATGTTGTGGTATTCTCTCGCCCTGAGGATACCTCTCTGGGGGAAGGAACTCCAGTTATTAGGAAGAGACAGGTAATAGTTATGGAGGATTCGATCATTAGAAACATAGATAGCTCGGTTTGCGATGACCGGGAGAACTGTATGGTGACTTGCCGGCCTGGTGTGAAAGTTGCAGATCTCTTGAGACATCTAGATAGACTTCTGTGTAGTGCTGGGGAGGAGCTGGTGGTTGTGGTATATGTAGATACCAATGACATAGGGAAGGATAGGAGAGAGGTCCTGGAGGCCAAATTTAGGCTAGGTAAGAGATTGAAGTCCAGGACCTCCATGGTGACATTATGCTTCTAGTTCCACATGCAGGGCAAGTTAGACAGGCAGAACTGCAGGGTCTCAATGTGTGGATGAGACAATGGTGTAGGGAGGAGGGGGTTTAAGTTTATTAGGAACTGGGGAAACTTTTGGGAAAGGGGGAGCCTATACAGGAAGGATGGGCTCTACCTAAACCAAAATGGAACCAGATTGCTGGCACTTAAAATTAAAAAGGTCATAGAGCAGTTTTTAAACTAAGGCCTGGGGGAAAGCCAACAGATGCAGAGGAGCACGTGGTTCAGACAGCGACATCCCTTAGGGGAGGATCTATTAATGGAGATTTTCTATGTCCTAGTAAGGAGGAGAGGAGGGAAGATGATAAAATACAGGTAGGATCTGATGAGAAACAGTCAAATGAAAAAAAAAAAGTTCCATTCAATTACATCACGTAATGGCAGACAGCTAAAAAGTGACAAGTTTTTAAAGTGCTTATATACCAATGCTAGAAGTCTAAATAATAAGATAGGTGAACTAGTAAGATTATAGCAGTAGGGATATATTACCAACCACCTGACCACGATGGTGATAGTGACTGTGAAATTCTCAGGGAGGTTAGAGAGGCTATAAAAATAAAAAACTCAATAATAATGGGGGATTTCAACTATCCCCATATTGACTGGGTTCATATCACCTCAGGAAGGGATGAAGAGAGAAAGTTTTTTGACACCTTAAATGACTGCTCCTTGGAGCAGCTAGTCCTGGAACCCACAAGGGGAGAGGCAATTCTTGATTTAGTCCTAAGTGGAGCACAGGATCTGGTCCAAGCAGTGAATATAGCTGGACCGCTTGGTAATAGTGACCACAATATAATTAAATTTAACATCCATGTGGTGGGGAAAACACCAGAGCAGCCCAACATGTTAGCATTTAATTTCAGAAAGGGGAACGACACAAAAATGAAGAGGTTAGTTATACAGAATTTAAAAGGTACAGCACCAAAAGTGAGAACCCTGCAAGCTGCATGGAAACTTTTTAAAGAACCATATTAGAGTCTCAATTTAAATGTATCCCGCAAATTAAAAAACATAGTAAGAGAACCAAAAAAGTACCACTGTGGCTATACAACAAAGTAAAAGAAGCAGTGAGAGGCAAAAAGGCATCCTTTATTAAATGGAAGTTAAATCCTAGTGAGGAAACTAGAAAGGAGCATAAACTCTGGCAAATGAAGTGTGAAAATATAATTAGAAAGGCCAAAAAAGAATTTGAAGAACAGCTAGCCAAAGACTCAAAAAGTAATAGCAAACATTTTTTTAAGTACATCAGAAGCAGGAAGCCTGCTAAACAACCAGTGGGGCCACTGGACAATCGAGATGCTGAAGGAGCTCTCAAGGATGATAAGGCCATTGCGGAGAAACTAAATTAATTCTTTGCATCGGTCTTCACAGCTGAGGATGTGATGGAGATTCCCAAACCTGAGCTGTCCTTTGTAGGTGACAAATCTGAGGAACTGTCACAGATTGAAGTGTCACTAGAGAAGGTTTTGGAATTAATTGATAAACTTAACAGTAACAAGTCACCGGGACCAGATGGCATTCACCCAAGAGTTCTGAAAGAACTCAAATGTGAAATTGCGGAACTATTAACTATGGTTTATAACCTGTCCTTTAAATCAGCTTCTGTACCAAATAATTGGAGGATAGCTAATGTCACGCCAATTTTTAAAAAGGGCTCCAGAGGTGATCCCAGCAATTACAGGCTGGTAAGCCTGACTTCAGTACTGGGCAAACTGGTTGAAACTATAGTAAAGAACAAAATTGTCAGACACATAGATGAATATAATTTGTTGGGGAAGAGTCAACATGGTTTTTATAAAGGGAAATCATGCCTCACCAATCTACTAGAATTCCTTGAGGGGGGCAACAAGCATGTGGACAAGGGGGATCCAGTAGATGTAGTGTATTTATATTTTCAGAAAGCCTTTGAGAAGGTCCCTCACCAAAGGCTCTTAAGCAAAGTAAGCTGTCATGGGATAAGAGGGAAGGTCCTCTCATGGATTGGTAACTGGTTAAAAGATAGGAAACAAAGGGTAGGAATAAATAGTAGGTTTTCAGAATGAAGAGAGGTAAATAGTGGTGTCCCCCAGGGGTCTGTACTGGGACCAATACTATTCAACATATTCATAAATGATCTGGAAAAAGGGGTAAACAGTGAAGTGGCAAAATTTGCAGATGATACAAAACTACTCAAGATAGTTAAATCCCAGGCAGACTGGAAAGAGCTACAAAAGGATCTCTCAAAACTGGGCAACAAAATGGCAGATGAAATTCAATGTTGATAAATGCAAAGTAATGCACACTGGAAAACATAATCCCAACCAATGTTCCCTCTAATTTTTTCCATCCATGTGCGGAATAAATTTTGTTATGTGTACTGAGGTATGTACCTATGTGCACTACCAGTAGAAAAAAATAACCTAGATCTAATATATTTTTAAAAAGTTACCATAGGAATAATTACTCCAGCCAGGACAGGTTAGGCATTTTAGAACTCAATACTCACATAATTAAATTTAAGTGTAAGAGAAATAAAAATTATGAAATGCATAGACTAGTCAAAACACTAAAATAACAGACTTTCAAAGAATAAAATTACAGAGAATATATGTGCATTACAGGAAGTACCAAGAGGTAGCAACAATAATACAAGTATGTGTTGGGAGGTGAATGTGACAGAGACAGAGTGTGTGTGTGACAGACTCTGTGTGTGACACAGAGACTGTGTGTCTGTGACACAGAGACAGTGTGTGTGCTGCTGCTGGGGAAAGCCGTGCACTGTCTCTTTAAGACACTCACTGAAAGCTTTCCTGCTCTGTCCTAAGCCCTGTTGTCTCCCCTCCCCAGCTCTGCGGAGATGGGGTACCTGGGCATGGGGAGGGGGAGAGAGACAGAGACTCTGTGAGCTGGCTGCTGGGGAAAACTGAGAAACAGTGCCCTCACTGTCTCTTTAAGAAAGACACTCAGCCACTCACCATTCAGAGGGCAGCAGCTAACCAACCTGATAGCCATCTATGATGAGATAACTGGCTCTGTGGATATGGGGAAAGCAGTGGACCTGATATATCTTGACTTTAGCAAAGCTTTTGATATGGTTTCCCACAATATTCTTGCCAGCAAGTTAAAGAAGTATGGATTGGATGAATGGAGTATAAGGTGGATAGAAAGCTGGCTAGATTGTCGGGCTCAATGGGTAGTGATCAATGGCTCGATGTCTAGTTGGCAGCCAATACCAAGCGGTCGGTCCTGGGACCGGTTTTGTTCAACATCTTTATTAATGATGTGGATGATGGGATGGATTGCACCCTCAGCAAGTTTGCAGATGACAGTAAGCTTTGGGGAGAGGTGGATACGCTGGAGGGTAGGGATAGGATCCAGAGTGACCTAGACAAATTAGAGGATTGGGCCAAAAGAAATGAGGTTCAACAAGGACAAGTGCAGAGTCCTGCACTTGGGAAGGAAGTGCACCGCTGCAGGCTGGGGACTGACTGGCTAAGCAGAAGTTCTGCAGAAAAGGACCAGGAGTTACAGTGGACGAGAAGCTAGATATGAGTCAGCAGTGTGCCCTTCTTGCCAAAAAGGCCAACAGCATATTGGGCTGTTTTAGTAGGAGCATGGACAGCAGATCGAGGGAAGGGATTATTCCCCTCTATTCGGCACTGGTGAGGCCACACCTGGAGTATTGCATCCAGTTTTGGTCCCCCTACTACTGAAGGGATGTGGACAAATTGGAGAGAGTCCAGCGGAAGCCAACGAAAATGATTAGGGGGCTGGGGCACATGAGTTATGAGGAGAAGCTGAGGGAACTGGGCTTATTTAGTCTGCAGAAGAGAAGAGTGAGGGGGGATTTGATAGCAGCCTTCAACTACCAGAAAGGGGGGGGGGAGGTTCCAAAGAGGATGGAACTCGGCTGTTCTCAGTGGTGGCAGATGACAGAACAAGGAGTAATGGTTTCATCCTATTTCACTAGGAGGGCGGTGAAGCACTGGAATGGGTTATCTAGGGAGGTGGTGGAATCTCCATCCTTAAAGGTTTTTAAGGCCTGGCTTGACAAAGCCCTGGCTGGGATGATTTAGTTGGGGTTGGTCCTGCTTTGAGCAGGGGGTTGGACTAGATGACCTCCTGAGGTCCCTCCCAACCCTGATATTCTGTTTCTATGATCCCAGTCCTACTGAGCCAGGCTGTCCCCTCTGCCCTGTTTTGTGGAGATGGGGTACAGGGGCAAGGGAAGAGGGACACCATGACATCAGCACCCACCCCGCTGCTCTGCACAGTGAGCAGGAGGGTCCCGGCTCCCAGGAGCAGCTGCAGGATGGAGCAACATGGGGGGAGGGGCACCTGAACACATGCTGCTGGCTGCTCTGCTAATTAGCTGGGTGGCACTTAATTCTCATCTCTCGCAGTTTACAGGGAACACAGATCCCAACTATACATAGACAATGATGGGGTCTAAATTAGCTGTTACCACTCAAGAAAGAGTTCTTGGAATCATTGTGGATAGTTCTCTGAAAACATCCACTCAATGTGCAGCGGCAGGTCAAAAAAGCAAACAGAATGTTGGGAATCATTAAGACAGGGATAGATAATAAGACAGAAAATATCATGTTGCCTCTATTTAAATCCAAGGTATGGCCTCATCTTTAATACTGTGTGCAGATGTGGTTGCCCCATCTCAAAAAAGATATATTGGAATTGGAAAAGGTTCAGAAAAGGGAAACAACAATGATTAGGGGTATGGAACGGCTGCCATATGAGGAGAGATTAATAAGACTGGGACTTTTCAGCTTGGAAAATAGATGACTAAGGGGGGATATGACAGAGGTCTATAAACTCAGGACTGGTGTGGAGAAAGTAAATAAGGAAGTGTTATTTACTCCTTCTCATAACACAAGAACTAGGGGTAACCAAATGCAATTAACAGGCAGCAGGTTTAAAACAAACAAAAGGAAGTATTTCTTCACACAACACACTGTCAACCTGTGGAACTCTTTGCCAGAGGATGTTGTGAAGGCCAAGACTCTAACAGGGTTCAAAAAAGAACTAGATAAGTTCATGGAGGATAGGTCCATCAATGGCTATTAGCCAGGATGGGCAGGGATGGTGTCCCTAGCCTGTGTTTGCCAGAAGCTGGGAATGGGCGATGGGGGATGGATCACTTGGTGATACCTGTTCTGTTCATTCCCTCTGGGGCACCTGGCATTGGCCACTGCTGGCAGAAAGGACACTGGGCTAGATGGACCTTTGGTCTGACCCAGTCTGGCCGCTCTTATGTCCCCACCCCCCAATGTCACCAACATCATCAAGGCAGATCACAGCGCCCCCTCTGGCCAGTGTAAGAAAAACATGGAGAGGAGCCTCCTCCAGCATGTCATGTACCTCCCCCCGCCCCAGTCACACTCACCTGGCCAGTAAGCTCCGTGCACAGAGCCCCGGTTAGTGCGCCATGAAGATGGTACCGGTGATATGGTGGTTGTTCCTCCCGACACAGGCTGGCCTGGACCCTCCCCTGGACGGGCTTCCCATAGGTGTATCTGTTTAGCAGAGGGGAGGGAGAGGGTAAGTGGGAGGGGAGGGGGCCAACCCCCCTGCCCATGAGGGGCGGGTCCCTGCTGGGGTGGGGCTCGTCGTGTGGGTGGGAGTGAGAGCCCCAGGGAGTCCTGCCTGGCCATGAGCATGGGGCAGAAGGGCGCAGGCAGGGAAGGGGCAGGTCAGATTCTGGCCTGGGGGGCGGGGGAGGAAGGTCCAGGGCAGTTCCAGCCCCCCCTTATTAGCCTGGCAGGGCTGGTTTCACACTCACCGGCCGCACACCCGCAGCAGGATCGTCTCATCCAGCACCGTCACCACGGGGGGCAGCTCCAGGGTCACTTCGAACTTGGGCAGCACTGGGGGCAGAGAGGGACGGGGTGAAACCGACCCGCAGCCCCGGCTCGGGGGTTTCATCGCAATCCTCGGCGTTGGAGCTTCTCCCTGGGTCTTGCAGCCCCCCACCAACCTGCCGGCTGGGCGGGAAGGGGAAGGGCCCAGAAATGGAGCAGGGCTGAGAAGAGGCTGCAGATTGCAGCAGTAGGGTTGCCAGGTGTCCGGTTTTCGACTGGAACGCCCGGTCGAAAAGGGACCCTGGAGGCTCCAGTTGGCACCACAGACCGGGCTGTTAAAAGTCCGGTCGGCGGGGCAGTGAGGCTAAGGCAGGCTCCCTGTGTGCCGTGGCTATGTGTTGCTATCAGAAGCAGCGGCATGTCCCTACTCTGGCTCCTACCCATAGGGGCAGCCAGGGGGCTCCGAACGCTACCCCCGTCCCAAGCGCCGCCCCCCACAGCTCCCATTGGCTGGGAACCATGGCTGGGAGCTGGAGGGGGAACATGCCACTGCTTCCAGGAGCTGCTTGAGATAAGCTGGCACCCCCAAGCCACCCCCTGCACCCCAACCCCCTACCCCAACCCCAGCCCTGATCCCCCTTCCGCCCTCTGAACTCCTCGATCCCAGCCCAGATTCCCCCTTCTGCACCCCAAACCCCTCATTCCCGGCCCCACCCCAGAGCTCACCCCCCCCATCGGAGCCAAAAAAGTAGGGGTCAGTAGGACAGGGCTTAAAAAAAAGGACTGTCCTGGCCAGGGATGTATGGTCACCCTAGCTCGAGACCAGGGACAATGTGGGCCTGAAAGCGGGGACATGTCAGGGACCATGGGGGCCCATTGACATGGGCGTTTCTCCTGGCTGATAAGGTCCCGGCTGTTTCCCTCTGGGAGCTGGTGTTCGGCTGGGACCTCGTCCCCAGCAGGGCCCCGCCAGGCAGCCTGGACAGACAGGGCCAAATTCACACCTGGGCTCAGCCCAGAGAAGCCGGGGGGCTGCTCCATGGCAGTTTGTCCCTCAGGGTCTGGGCCATCCTGGGGCACTGATAGGAGCTGGCTGGGCAGCTCCGAGGCCCAGAAGCCCCAGGAGGGGAGCGTGTGTTGGGGCTGGGTGAATGTGCAGCACTGGGATGGGGCACCAGGTGGGGCAGGAAGTTGGGGGTGCCTGCTTTTTCCCTCCTGCTTGCGGTATGGGGGTTGGCCAGCAGTGGAAAGGGGGGAGCATTGGGGAGGGTGGGGCTCAAGGGCAGGGTGTGTGGGGAACTGGGGTGGGAGGAAGTTGGCGGGGTCAGTGGCAGGTGTCTGGGGCGAGGGTGGGGGTAGGAGGCAGTTGGGGGCTCAGGCAGGGTGTCTGGGGCAGGGGGGTGGGAGGCAGTTGGGAGGGTCAGGGCAGGGTGTCTGGGGAAGGGTAGGGGTAGGTGGCAGTTGTTTCAAGGGAGACATCAGAGCTCTTCTCTCCCCCTCCCCCGCAAGAGCCAGAGGAGGTTATTTTTGGGGTGGAAGATGGAGAAGGAGCCACTGACATTTCCTTCCCTCTCCCAGCAACACCAGCTCTGGGAAGGGTGTGTTTGTGTGAAGAGCCCTCGTGCTCCAGGAGGAGCAGAGGTGGGGCTGGGGGGGCACAGGGCAGATGTGGGTGCTACCCTGGGCCCCGCTGCGCACCGTATTCCTCCACGCTGAACGAGTGCCTCGTCCCCTGCGCCTCGATGGCGTACGTCCCCAGGGCCGGCTCTGCAGACAGTGGGAGGGACAGATCCACGATGCCCTGCTGCGGAGTCACATCTCGCCACTGGGCGATGCGGTTCCCGCTGGGATCCTGGCAAACGGACACGCCCTGCTCAGCCGCTGTCCCCCCCCCCCCCCCCCCGAGTGCCTCGTGCTGCCGACGGGGGCTGGATCGACGGCCGGGGGCTCAAATCCTTCTCCTTAGCCTGGAGCAGGCACCGCCGGGCAGCCGCTGGGTAAGGGGGCCCCTGCCAGTGCCCCTCAGCCCTGACCCGAGGGCACCGCCCCTGGGGGGAACAGGCTCCCGAGGGACACCCCATCTCCAGCCTGGACAAAGCCCAGGAAACTCGCCATAGGGACCGTTTCCATCTCAGTGCTAGGCCTCTGTGGGTATGTTCCCTGCCCCCCTCCCGCCACGCAGCCTCCCCAAACCTCCACCCCTCCCCTCTGCCCCTGCAGCTCCCAGAGACCCTGCCTCCTCCCCTTCCCTTCCCCCATTCAGGCTCCCAAGGGAGCTCCCTGCTGAGTTCCCCA
Organism: Chrysemys picta bellii; assembly: GCF_011386835.1. Classification (NCBI taxonomy): domain Eukaryota; kingdom Metazoa; phylum Chordata; order Testudines; family Emydidae; genus Chrysemys; species Chrysemys picta. The sequence goes on along the minus strand of NC_088814.1, from coordinate 12,124,667 downwards.
CTGGCCTGATCAAGTCACTGCCTGACCCAGAGTTTGGGGGCTGGGAACATTCGGGGTGAGCGACTCAGGCAGGGATCCCAGCCAGGCCCAAACCCACCTGCCTCCTGGACAGACAGCCCCAGACTCTGCAAACTCGGGGTGGGGAGGACGTAACCCGATGGCACAAATGTCCCCTCCCCGCCCCCCATATGGCCCAGCCAGAAATGCCCTGTGCTCTGGCACTCTTTGCACCCCCACAGCAGGGCAGAGGGGTCTAGGGCTGGATTGCTGGACACTGTGGTCACAGCCCAGACTCCTCGGGGATCCCCAAGACTGAACACCTCCGGGTGCCCTCGGATGAGCCGGACAGGAAGAGGAGGAGGCTGGAGAGGCACAGACTGACCTGCACGGTCACCAGGGGCAGCTGCAAAGCAAACAGACAGGAGATGGCTGGTTAGAGGGACAGGAAACACCCCCCACTGCCCACGGGTCTGTCTGTGACCTCCCCAGGGCCGGGGTGTCTCTGGGGCCATGGGGGCTCATGCGGACAGCAGTGGGGGTGACCGAGAGAGCAGGGACAGGAAGGGGAGCCCTTGAGGCTGGAGCCCTCGCACCTCCCATGCCCCCCTCCCGCGTTGGCGGAGACAGGGCAGTGGGTGGCTGGTGTGTGTGTGGAGGAGCAGGGCGAGATGCTGGGGTCTCTGTCAAGGGGCAGTCTAAGGGCCAGGGGGTCTGCGTTGCAGCCAGTGCCCAGGCGAGATGGCTGGGAGGGGAGCTGTGAATCTGTATTTAAACACTGGGCCCGATTCTGCCACCTCACTCAGAGCGCACAGCACGGTTAGGCTGAAAGGTGCTAATGACTGTCATCCCGGGAGAGGGGGCTGGCATCCACAGCCAATCACAGGCTGCACTAAAGCCAGTGGGTGCCCAGCGCCCTCATTCCGGCTCCATGCAATGTGCAATCAACCCTCTCTGCGCAGTAAAGAGACTGCAACCAACAGAGGCCACTGCCCAAGGCGCTAGGCTCTGTAGCTCAGGGGGCTGCTCCACACGGCTGTTTTCAGCAGGCCAGCACAAGCCCTGCTACTGCAACTCTGTTAACCTGCCCTGGGAGACTCGCCCCCTGCAGCAGTGAAGACCAGGGTGGCCGCTGAGGCATTCCCAGAATACCAGAGATCCTGGGATTTCCAGGAATGGTGTGGGCCTGTCCTCGCTGGCGTGACCTCGCACACTTGGTGTGTGTGAGTTCACGCCAGCAGGGGCAGAGCAGTGCACTCTTCCAAATGGTGCCCCCCATCCAATACCAGACACAAGCATGTACTGGATGGGGGCAAACCACCCAAGGAGAGGACTGTCCGATTTCAAACCAGATGAATGGCCTGTCTGGTGTAGACAAACCTAACGTGTTCAGTGCACCAGGGCCCTGGTACCCTGCCCCCACCCCCCACCTCCAGCTCTCACCTTCCGGGTACTGGGAACGAAGTCTTTGTCCAAACTGACGATTCGAAACTTCACTGGAAAGGAGCAGAGGCAGAGGCGGGAATCAGCCCTGGCTTGGTTTGTGTGAGTGAATTCCCAGCTGGGGAAGGTGCCAGCCGGACGCCCCGGGCAGTGACGGCCTCTGTGAACCCGCAGAATGGGCCCAGCCCGGGCAGCGCAGCACCAGCTTCCCCATGCTGCCCTCTGCCAATGAGCCACGGGCCTGCCCTGAGTGGCTGGAGGCCTCCAGGGGAGGCCAATGGGTGCTCAACACAACTGCATGAACTGCCTCAGGAACAACTCTGACATCATAATCAAAAAGGCTGACAAAGGAGGTGCTGTCATCATCATGAATAAGTTGGAATATGAACAAGAGGCCTCCAGGCAGCTCTCTAACACCACAGTCTACAGGCCATGATCCTCTGATCCAACTGAGGGTTACCAAAAGAAATTACACCATCTGCTCAAGAAACTCCCTAAAGAAGCACAGGAACAAATCTACACTGACACTCCCCTAGAGCCCCGACCAGGGGTATTCTACCTGCTATCCAAAATGCATAAACCTGGGAATCCTGGACGCCACATCATCTCAGGCATTGACACCCTGACAGCAGGATTGTCTGGCTATGTAGACTCTCTCCTCAAGCCCTACGCTACCAGCACTCCTAGCTATCTTTGAGACACCACTGACTTCCTGAGGAAACTACAATCCATTGGTGATCTTCCAGAAAACACCATCCTGGCCACTATGGATGTAGAAGCTTTCTCCACCAACATTCCACACAAAGATGGACTACAAGCCATCAGGAACAGTATCCCCGATAATGTCATGGCAAACCTGGTGGCTGAATTTAGTGACTTTGTCCTCACCCACAACTATTTCACATTTGGGGACAATGTATATCTTCAAGTCAGCGGCACTGCTATGGGTACCCGCATGGCCCCACAGTATGCCAACATTTTTATGGCTGACTTAGAACAACGCTTCCTCAGCTCTCGTCCCCTAACACCCCTACTCTACTTGCGCTACATTGATGACATCTTCATCATCTGGACCCATGGAAAGAAGCCCTCAAGGAATTCCACCATGATTTTAACAATTTCCATCCCACCATCAACCTCAGCCTAGACCAATCCACACAAATGGTCCATTTCCTTGACACTACTGTGCTAATAAGCGATGGTCACATAAACACCATCCTATACCAGAAACCTACTGACCGCTATACTTACCTACATGACTCCAGCTTTCATCCAGGACACACCACACGATCCATTGTCTACAGCCAAGCTCTAAGATACAACCACATTTGCTCCAATCCCTCAGACAGGAGACAAACACCTACAAGATCTCTATCAAGTGTTCTTAAAACTACAATACCCACCTGCTGAAGTGAAAAAACAGATTGACAGAGCCAGCAGAGTACCCAGAAGTCACCTACTACAGGACAGGCCCAACAAAGAAAATAACAGAACGCCACTAACCGTCACCTTCAGCCCCCAACTAAAACCTCTCCAACACATCATTGAAGATCTACAACCTATCCTGAAAGATGATCCCTCACTCCCAGAGATCTTGGGAGACAGACCTGTCCTCACTTACAGACAGCCCCCCAACCTGAAGCAAATACTCACCAGCAACCACACACCACACCACAAAAACACTAACCCAGGAACCAAACCCTGCAACAAACCCCGTTGCCAACTTTGTCCACATATCTATTCAAGTGACACCATCATAGGACTTAATCACATCAGCCACGCCATCAGGGGCTCGTTCATCTGCACATTTACCAATGTGATATATGCCATCATGTGCCAGCAATGCCCCTCTGCCACGTACATTGGCCAAACCGGACTGTCCCTACACAAAAGAATAAATGGACACAAATCTGACATCAGGAATCATAACATTCAAAAACCAGTAGGAGAACACGTGAACCCCTCTGGTCACTCAATAACAGACTTAAAGGTGACAATTTTGCAACAAAAAAGCTTCAAAAACAGACTCCAAGGAGAGAATGATGAACTTGAATTAATATACAAACTACATACCAACAATTTAGGCTTAAACAGAGACTGGGAATGGCTGAGTCATTACACACATTGAATCTATTTCCCCATGTTAAGTATCCTCACACCTTCTTGTCAAACTGTCTGAAATGGGCTATCTGGATTATCACTACACAAGTTTTTTCTCCTGCTGATAACAGCTCATCTTAATTAATTAGCCTCGTAGAGTTGGTAGGGCAACTCCCACCTGTTCATGTTCTCTGTATGTATATATATCTCCTCACTATATGTTCCATTCTATGCAACCGATGAAGTGGGCTGTAGCCCACAAAAGCTTATGCTCAAATAAATTTGTTAGTCTCTAAGGTGCCACAAGAACTCCTGTTCTTTTTTCATAGAATCATAAAATATCAGGGTTGGAAGGGACCTCAGTTGGTCATCAAGTCCAACCCCCTGCACAAAGCAGGACCAATCCAAAATCAAATCATCCCAGCCAGGACTTTGTCGATCACCAAGGACAGGCTGAGACCCCCACTTGGTTCCATATAGCCCCCCAAACAGGCCTCTGGCTTTGGGCCTCTTCTCCCCTGGGGCAGGGTGCAGATAGGGGCCTAGAAGTGAGAGTCCCAAATCCCTCGCTAGGCCCCCATCCCATCCCCAGAGCCCGGGAATCTGTCCCAAGGGCCTGGGGCCCTAAGAAAATCGCTCCAGCAGCACCTGCCCTCTCACCTGTTTGTCCCGGCTTGTAGACGGCCTTGTCCGTCTGCACAAAGGTCCCGGGCTGCAGCGCCCGCAGCAGCACTTTCTTCCGTTCAGAGAACTGCAGGGCATCTCCCCGGATCGAGACGTGCAGCTCTGCCACTTCCTGTTGCCCCCTGGACAGTGCTGGAACCTGCACACGGGAAACCCCAGCAAGGCCACAGCGGCCAGTAACCAGCCGATCGTGGTGCAGATCCGCTATCATATGGGGGGGCAGTGGTGTTTGTGAGTCCCTGTTCCAGCCCCCCCAAAACACAGGAACCACCCTCCCCAGCCTGGGGGCCCTGAATGGGAGAGAGCATGAACCTGGGGCGTTCGATGGAGTTGGAAGCCAGGGTGCTCTCTGTACCCCCCACCCCATCCCCGCTCCCTCCTGCCTGTCGCTGCTGAGAGATGGGCTCGAGTTCTGTGGCTACAGCTGCTCATTGAGTGACCAGCTCCATGCCCATGGCCAGTCCCCTGAGCCCTGCTGTGCCCGGGGCCTGAGGCTGGGCTGGGGCTGCAGACCCGGGGCTGACGGGCTCCGGGCCCATAGCCAGCGCCCGGGGCCGTGCCAATGGCTGCGGGCGGGGGCTCACCTGGAAGCGCACGTTCTCGTGCAGACGGGGCTCCTGGACCTCTCTCTCCAGCAGGGTGATAGCGCTGAGCTCATCCCCCCTCTCCAGCCGGACGCTCACCTGGACGGTCTCGTTGAGGTTGCTGAGATGAACTGACACCGTCCCCGTGTGCGGGTGGTAGAGCTCGGCTGGGCTCACCACCACATAGTGCCTGAGGAGGGGAAAGCACCAGGGGCAGTGGGGAAGGGGGATGGGAGGGGACAGCCCAGAGCCTCCCCCAAGACCAGGGGTGACTCCCGCTTTCTGAGTGTCCCTCCTTCTTGGGCCAAAGCTGGGTTGACGGTGCTGGAGGCTGATTCGTTTCTCTAACCACAGGGCAGGGGCAGGGCAAGGCCCCTCCTCTACATCCCCCACCCCAGCCTGCCTCCCGCAGAGCTGGAGGGGTCCCGGGGGCGCACAGAGGGGCTCAGTCCCCCTCCATCTCCGGCCTCTCAGGTGCTCGGTCTGCCCAGAAGGGGGCAGCTAGTGGCGCTGAGAGTGAGCAGAGACCCCTGTGCACGGCGGGGGGAGGCTGGTTAGTCTGGGTCTGTACTGAGCACCTGAGCCCTTTGCAGCCAATTACTAGCTTAGATACAGCCCCACCCCCACCCCTAGACCAATCTGCACCCCGGGGCCTCCACGGGCTCTCGCAGGAACCCTTCAGCTTTTGCACCTTTGGGGCACTGTCCTGTTTTGGCTAAGACGTTCGTTTAACGCACTGGGTTCATCAGTAATTACTGTTCTATTTCACTGGTGCCTAGAGGCCTACCCCAGCAGGGCCCCCTGCACTGGGGCTGGACAGACTCACAGGCAGAGACAGGCTGCAGTCCGAGGAGGTGACAGGATGACGGGAGCAGGCGGCCACAGAGGATCATCACCCCATGGTACAGGGGAGCTGAGGCTCAGAGTGTCGGTGTCTGGCCGGGGGCGCACAGGGCATCTGTGGCAGAGCTGGGCACTGAACCCAGCTCTCCTGCCCCCCAAGCCACTGCCTTAACCAGAGCCACCCTCCCCCGCCACTGGGAGGGGCAGCACCAGGAGGGCCCAGGAGGGACCCAGCATCAGGGACTGAGCTCCCAGGGGAGAACGGACCTGTCCCATCAGTTTCGGATTGAGCAGCCCCCTCATCGGTGCCTTCGGCTGCTTCCAACCCCCCTGCACCGCCCACCATGCGGACAGACAGACAGACACGGACAGGGCTTACGGCTCTGCAGATGTCCCAGCTGTGAGGTGCAGGAGGAGCAGCAGGCAGGACGGGGTTACCGGGGCCCCCATTCCTGGGGTGCAGGCAGATGGGCAGGCACAAGGGGACACACACACGTCACCCCCCCGGGTCCTTCTTCCTCCCTCTCCCCCCCACTCTGTGCTGGAGACCAGCCTGCTCTGCCCTGATATACACTCTGGAGCCGGAGCTTCGCTTTGATCCGGGGTAAACAAGGGACGTGTCAGGTCTCTGGCTGGGGCTGGGGACGCAGCCAGGACAATATTTACCCACCACTCCCAGCTGCTGGATTCGAGGCTCTGACAGGTTGTTGCAGCTTGAGTCAGAGGATGCTGCCTGGCAAAGGCTCAGGTGGGCCAGGAGGCCCCTTGCATTGGTTACACGGGAGGGGGTGGGACCCCTCTGGGGGTCGGTGTTGGTGCAGTAGCCGGGATGCTGGGAAAGCCCTGGCAGGAGCAGGGGGGAGGAGCTTGCTGAGAAATGAGTTCGTTAAAGTTGGTTCTGGCAGCGACCCCACTACTGCAATGCAAATGAGAAGAACGTTGGGGTTGCTGAGCATGTCTCATGAAAACCCCATTCACGATCGCTTCTATCGTTCCCACACTGGGACTGCCGGGGATGAACTTTCCATGCTCAGGCTCTGCCTTGGGTTGAATTTTTTTTGTAAACTTTCACCAAAAACAAGTCGAGCCATTTCTGAGAACACGGTTAGCATTAACACAGGTAGTTTTTTAAAGGGCAATCCATTTTTCTGAGCATTTCGTTGAGGCGTTCTAGCGCCTCCGTGCCTCAGAGCCTGGAATTGAAATTTGGCAGGGGGATTGTGCTACGGGAAGAGAAGTTTTTTCCCTGTTGCCATGAAAATCTATGTTGATATGGCTAGATTATAAAGTACAGAACATTGCCGTTTGCACATGATTAGTAGAGTGTCTCAGACTTGTTTCCGAGTCACTAACAAATTGGTAGAAAATGATCTTCAGTGATTATGGATCCCTGTCCTAACCGATACAGCACAAGATGAGGGGTTAGCAGTTAGCTGTGTCTGGGGCAGATCGCCAAATCCCACCAAGGAACAGGATGAGAAGCTCCTTATGCAGCTCTTTATAGAATGTAGGAAAAAAGCTGTGTGATCCTGGGGGATTTCAATGTGAGTGACACATGCTGGTGGTGTGATGCTGCTAATACTAAAATGTCCTTGGAATTTCTTCATATTAAAGATGACAATTTCCTAACTCAAAAAGTGTTGCATCCAGCATAGGAGTATTGTACATTAGCCCTCGTCTTGGATGATAAAGAGAAACTGATCACAGCACTAAAAATGAACGGTAGCCTAGGTACAAGTGATCCTGACAACCACATTTATAATGTGCAAACAGAATAGTGTCCAGACCAGAAATATTTCTACTTGGTGCTGTGAAAGGGCCAATTTCACAATGCGGATAACAATTATGAGCCAAAGTAGCTGGGAGGAAGAATTTAATCAGAAAAATGTGACTGATAATTGGAAATTGTTTAAAAACACTTCAGTAGATGCCCCCAAAGCCAAACTCAAGGAAGGGGACCATAGGGGTTAAAAAAAACTGACCTGGCTTAGAAGGCACATGAAAGCAACTATAAAATATTTTTTTAAATGATGTATATCAAAGGGGAGAAGGGAGAAGCTGACAGTAATAAATATAAATCAGAAACTAGGAACTGTAGAAAATTGATAAGGAAAGGAAGGGGATAGAAGAAGAAATATATGGCCAGCAGAGTTAAGGACAATAATATACTTTAAAAACTGGTTCTTAAGAACAATTTGAATGCTGTTGCCTGAAAGGGGGAAAAGGTAACTCAGAATAAATCGGGTGTGGTAGAGGGAAAGAAAATGGATACCCCTTTTTCTCAGAAGTGCAGATACGACCCACTCTGGTATCTAATCACCCAGTGGACCAATACCCCAGGTATGGTGCGGTGTATGATGAAGAGGAGGTGGGTAAGTCAGGTGAAAGCAAAGAGATGTGTGTTAGGGATAAGAATACAACTGATAGGGAAGGGGGGAAAACCACAAATGCAGACCAGTATTACAACCAATAACAATAGTGACAGTGACTTCCAATGGGGCATAAAGCCCCGACCCAGGTAAATTCCTCCCTTGGCCAAGTGCCCTGTAACAGAGATTGATTTCTTCCTCCCTCCCCTAGTGCTGAATTATGTGCGGTGCTGGTGCTCAGGGCCTCAACTCTCGGGCCAGTGGAAAGCCGTCAAGGAGGAACTCTGAGGAGCCCAGCGGATGGATGGTGATCTCTGTGGAAGAGACGCCTTCCGGAGATGGAACAGCAGGATAAGGAAGGTGTTGAATGTCGTCTCCAGTGTCTTTGGGTAGGTGTCACTCTCGTCCACATGGTCGGGACCACGATGAGACCCGCACCGCACCGCGCACTGGCTGCCGCTCAGATGGACAGCCCCGCACCCACGCTGGGGTCTGTCTTTTATAGATGTTAAAATTGAACTGCTCCAAATAGCAACGCCAAGCAAGTCTGAGGTGATAGAACATTCAGGGATTTGGGCGGGAAAACAGATGGAATGTCTGGAGCCCAAAGGCGGGAAAATCCAGTCCTGACCAGTTGGGGCTAGCTTAGAGTCAGTGCCCCTGAGGTAAACAAGGATGGCGTTCCAAAGTCACGTCACAGACTCCATTTTGTATTTCTTTTTTCAATTATCCCATCATAATCCCCTCCTTAGTAATTGTGCACAGTGTTAACAGCACAGTTACCATATATAATGTATTATACTTTGAACAAGCAAAGTGCAAACATGTTACAACTAAAATAAGAACCATAATAGCAGCCACATATTAACAGGTCATACTATAGCATTTAAATCAGATAACGTAAACATTGTATTACTTGATCTCCTTTTTGATTTCTTGAGCCTAAATACACACACAGATAAGATAACCACATATATAATAATTACAAGTTGGATAATCAAAACCACCGCAATGGGATGAAGCATTAAAACCCAGGCAGCTCGCATATCCCCTGTAGTGGAGCTAAATATATCTTCCCACCAGTGCATACGAGTTGTTTCATCCTTGATTTTCTTTAACACCCGCTTTATACTAGCAACTGCATGATGAACTGTGATTAGAGTTTTTAAAACCTCTGTTTGTAAATTGTTAACATAATAGGTTAGCTGCTTATGGTGAAGAAGCCTTTTAATAGCCTCCAGCTCTGCTCCAATATGTATTGGCTCAAGGTAATCATATATTTTATAGTTCGTATGTCTTCTGTTTCTATGTCATGTAGGGTGATTTGGATATCAAATCCTACTATGCTGTAAATTTGACACAGACATATGTTGGCCGTAAAATTGTTTTTAATTTTATAAAACTTATTAACTATGAACATTGGTCAGAGGCTTCTAATGCAAAGACAATGTCTGTCCACTTCTAGCACTGCAGAATGATTGTCTAAGGAATGATGGTGTAGTTCATAATTGCAGATGCCTGGTTTAGTATTTAAACATACATGTGATTCTTCTAACACACCTGTAGTACACGTGTACCCCAATCCTTTCTGTTCTTCACACACATGGAGATTAATCACTTTGTACTCCTTACCCCTAAGATGAATCCATTTACTTGTTTCCAAGGGTACCAATAAGGACGTAATTGCAAAGAGACTCATCTATAATTGGATAGATGTCTTCCTGGGTGGCTGCCTTTAGGGTCAGGACAATGATGGTATGGTTATGGGGGAAATAGGTGAAGTTATCTAGCTTCCACCATTGATGATGTGTTCTTTCAAAGTCTGTTGAGTTGGTCCATAGAATTCTTTTAAGTTCTAAAGGCAGATTGCCACTGAAACCATCTCTTATGATTGATTTGGCAATATCCAGGAGTCACTGCTGGGCCTCTGACAGATTTGACTGTAGAATTCCTAAGGCTCCTAATACTCTGAGATGGTCCAGCTCTTGTACTTTGAGACAGTATGGTAATATATTTACAATGTCAAATTCTGTTTTGCCGAGCTCTAGTAGGGCTGAAGACAGTGGTTCAGATAGTGTCAAAACATCATGGCCCAATTCCCCAATTCTTTTGGCCGATAGATTTTGGTCTATTGTATTTAAAACTCCAAGTCCAGCTCCTACGTCATCCAGGACTTTTGCCACTAAATCACGTTTACGCCTTTGATATGTAGAGGTGGTCAAGATACCTTTAAGCCAGGCATTCCATCCTCTGAGAAGTGGAATGACGTATGGAGCACAAGTATTATGCATTGGGATGACGGAAATTTGCACAGGCATGATTATACATTTAAGGACAAACTGGGGATCAATCATGATGATTCTTGTGACATCCTTCTTCATTACAAATGGTACCACATAACTTATTCTTGGTGGTGGAGAGACAGTAATCTTAAAGTGGTCAACCAGTTCAAAAGGACCTTACACTGTCCATTTCCCAGAGTCTGAGATGTTGATTCCTATAGTTAATTGCCCGGTACAAGTGACATTGTGTATAAGAATGGAATTATCCAAAAGACAAAATTTAGACGAAACATAATGGCTCAACGAAGTGGAACACTGATTATAGCAAGGATGACATGATAAATTCATAATGTGGTACTGATTATCCAGAGTATATACATACAGTTTGACAATGGAGGTGCGAGGATTGTGATGGTGACGAATGGCTGACATACTGAAATTCCCAGGCGACAGATACGGTGGTACAGAGATCTTCATCTTAACACATTTAAAAGAGTCCCAGTCTTTGAGATCCTGTGAACATCCAAGAAATGGTGAGGGGTCTAACATCCAGCTGCATCCAGTGGATAATTTCTTTATGTACTTTAGTTGCCCAGTGGGGTTAAAACTTGGATCATGTTCCCGATTGTCATGTAGCGTGAAGGATATTAGGTATTATTGCCTTTTTGTTCCTTAATAACCATATAACAATATCCTTCAAATACACAGGCGTATACCATAACCAATTCCAACATGACGTTGTGGAAGCAGAGAAAGAACTGACAGAAAGGAACTGCAATACATGACAGTTCGTTAGCAAGAGTCAAGCTAACTGTAACCCTGATAACGCAAGATTTATAGCGAGGATTGTGTGAGGCGGGTGAGAAAGAACTGTGTAAGAAGTCATTATGACCTGGTATAGATAAGGTGTAGAAGACCTTGTGTAGATAAGGTATAGAAAATATTGTATGTTGGCAAGAGTCAAAACAAGTGAAGAAATGAGATATCAAGATGGCCTATGTATAAACAAAATGCAACTGTCCCTCATTATTTCTGTAATGAAAGGTATAAATGCTTGCTGTAATTAGTTACCTGAGAGAGACCTGCTTAGCTCTCTCCCTCTGCGCAATTGTGAGAGTTAATAAAGCATCTGACTTGCTGTACCCAAACAAATAGTGAGAACTCTGTTTTTCTCCGACAACGTCTTCAGGGATAATCCAATATGCTGGAGTTAGAGGTATTTTAGTTGAAAATTCCGAGATCTCTACCTCTTCTGGACATTGGTACTAGCCCTCCAAATGACCGTACTTTAGGTGGAACCTTCCTGGTACTCTGCACCCACATGGCCATGTTCTTTAGTTTTCCTCACCTGTAAGAAGATGACATGACATTATTAGTTCAGTTATTTATGTGGCTTTCCATCATTCTTTGGCATACTAGCAGTAGGATGACCCTTCCATGGCTTCACTTGGGAGCTGTGGAACTACTTTTGGATCTTTTTCTTTCCAGATCTTAATTCCAAAATATAGGTTGATGGACTGGCCTTGTTGATTATAGTCACTGGTCCCACCCATCTGGGACTCAGTGTATGATTTTTGTCCAAATAATATTTGAACAGGACTTGGTTTCCCACATCCTATTCAATGTGTCTTAAATTGTTGTTCAGTCTTTGGTCCACTTTCCTGATGTTACTTTTGAGATTGCTAGCTACAGTTTTTTTAACTTCTGTGGTGGTATTGAGCATAATCTTTATGTGCCGGTGAGTGACGACTCTTGGTTGGTATTTGTTGGGTGGCACCGCTCCTGGAATCCACCATTGTTCGGGTGTCAGCATAGGTCGTCCAAATAGTGCTTCAAAGGGGGTGAACGCATGAGTACTAATGGTGGACCTAATGGCCATCAATATCAGTGGCAATTGTTGGTCCTAATTTTTGCCCATGGAATCGATCACCTTTCTGAGGGCTGTTTTTATGGTACGGTTCGAGCATTCCACCAGCCCGGAGGCTTGGGGGTGACCTGCAATGTGGAACCTCTGGTGTATTCCCAAAGCGATACATAATTGTCTTGTGACCTCGCCAGTAAAATGGGTACCCTGGTCCGAATCTGTAATTCTGGGCAGCCCAAATCAACTAAAAGCATTCTCTAGGAGCACCTTCGCCATAGTGGTTGCTGTGCAATTTCTCGTGGGATATCCTTCAATCCATTTTGAGAAACAATCTATCGAGACAAGACAATATGCATTCCCATGTCCACTCCAGGGCAGGGGACCAATGTAGTCTATTTGAACCCTAATCCAGGGTCCATCCACAGGTTGGTGCAACAATGGTCCTTTTCGGATTTGGGTATCAGGGTTGTTATAAGCGCAGCGCAGACAATTATTGATAAAGTGCTCGGTATCCGAAGAAATGGGAGGCCACCATCCCACTGTAGCCAATCCCTGTAGTGTCTTTTGTTAACCCAAGTATCCTTGTCCATGGGCTAGTTGTACTAGCTCCTTTCTTAAAATAGTAGGAACCACTAGTATTGGTATCGGGTCCTCATTGGTGTTATCAGGTTGATCAGATTTTTCCTTTGCAGACATTACCAACCTTGATGCATGCTTGGATATTCGGTGTGTTTAGCATTTGCCTTCCTTCAGTAACTTTGCAATTTCAGCATCCTGCCCTTGAAGATAGACTATGTCATGGTGATCTGTACAATCAACTGGTCTGACTGCACTGATGGTGTGATTCACTTTATTCCAAGTTGTTTCTGGCCCAAGAAGAGCAGCTTGTTTAGCTAGCTGATCCACTCTACTATATAACAGTGAAAATTCAGCTTGATTCTGATGATGGGCCCTCCTTGCTTCCACTAAGGACCATGCATGGAGAAGGCATCCCGCGTAAGCTACAGGGTGATTATCTGCTGATAACGTATTTCTCCGCTTCCATACTGTCATCCAGTCAAGCAATGCTCGCATTATCCAGTCTGAATCGGTGCAAACCGTGATGTTTGTATTGGTGTTGGCATTTTCTAGTGCAACAATGACAGCTATTACTTCTGCTGCTTGGGCTGAGTTATGTGGAACTGTGCCCTGGTAGACTTTATCAGAAATTACATGAAGTGCCACATATCCGAAGAATAATCTGAATGCTAACAATGGTACTGGTCCATTACTAGATGAAATGGTAGAATTATCAATAATAATGCAGACAAGGGCACTGGACAGGGGTGCTAGGGGGCCATGGCCCCATCATTTTAAAAAGCGGCAGGGCTATTTCCTCTCACTTTTTACTGTAAGGTCAAGCAATGGGTGCAAGGGGGCAGAGAGGAGGGAATGGGGGCGGGCTCTTGGGGGGAAGAGGTGATGTGGGGATGGGGGCTCGTGTGGAATGGATGATGAAAAGGGGGGCCATGGCTCGGGCACCAGTGGCACCCCACTTTTTGGGAGCGTCTGCTGCTCCTGAATGCTGAAAAGGCAAAAGGGTTCAATAAATATTTGTGTTCTGCATTTGGGAAAAAACAGATGAAGTTGTCATGTCATATGAAGAGGAGAACACTCATTCCATTCCACTAGTATCTGGGGAGAATGTTAAACAGCAGCTACCAAAGTGAGACATTTTAAAATCAGCAGCTCCAGATAACTTATATCCAAGAGTTTTAAAAGGGTTGGCTGAGGAGCTCATTGGACCATTAGTGGTGATTCTCAGTAAGTCTTGAACACTGGGGAAGTTCCAGACAACTGGGAGAAAGCTAATGTTGTGCTAATACTTTAAATGTTAAATGGGATGACCTGGGTAATTAGAGGCCTGTCAGTCTGACATGGATCCCTGGCACAATAATGGAGTGGTTGATACGGGACTTGGTTAATAAAGAATTAGAAGAGAGTCATATGATTAATACCAATTAGCATGGGCTTATGGAAAACAGATCCTGTCAAACTAATTTGATATCTTTTTTTGATGAGATTATAAGTTTCATAGATAAAGGTAATAGTGTTGATGTACTATACTGAGATTTCTGTAAGATGTTTGACTTGATACTGCACAACATTTTGATTAAAAAACTGGAACATTATATAAAATTAACATGGCACGCATTAAATGGATTAAAAACTGGCTTACTGATAGGTCTCAAAATATAATTGTAAATGGGGAACCATGATTGATCGGAGGAGTTTCCAGGGGGTCATGTAAGGATCATTTTTTTGTCCTATGATATTTCACATTTTTATCAAGGATGTGGAAGAAAACCTAAAATCATCAGTGATGAAGCCTGCAGACAACACAAACATTGGGGGAGTGGTAAACAACGAAGAGGACAAATTACTGATAAATTTGGTAAGCTGGGCGCAAGCAAACAATATGTGTTCCAATGTGGCTAAATGTAAATGTACACACCTGGGAACAAAGACCGTCGACCATACTTACAGGATGGGTGACTCTGAAAAAGGGTTTGGGGCAGTGCTGGATAATCAGCTGAACATGACCTTCCAATGTGATGCTGTGGCCCAAAGGGTTAATGTGATCCTTGGATGCATAAACAGGGGAATCTGGAGTAGGAGCAGAGAGGTGATTTTATCTCTGTACAGTATTTGGCACTAGTGCGACCACTGCTGGAATCCTGTGACCAGTTTCAACTTTCAAGAAGGATGTGGATAAATTGGAGAGGGTTCAAAGAAGAGCCACGAGAATGACTAATGGATTAGAAACATGCGTTATAGTGATATCCTCAAGTGCTGAACTTATTTACCTTACCACAGAGATGGCTAATTAGTCTATAAGTACCTACATGGGAAACAAATATTTGATAACAGACTGTTCAATTTAGCAGAGAAAGGCATAATACAATCCAGTGGGTGGAAGTTGAAGCTAGACAAATTGAGACTGGAAATATAGTGTATATTTTCAACAGGGAGGGTAGTTAACCAGTAGAACAATTTCCCAAGTGTTGTGATGAATTCTCCATCACTGGCAATTTTGAAATCAAGGTTGCATGGTTTCCTTTAAGTTCTGCTCCAGGAATCTATGGCCTTGTCTACACTACGAGAGTAGTTCGATTTTACTTGCATCGAATTTTTGGAATCGATATTGCAAAGTCGAACGTGTGTGTCCACACTAAGGACAGTAATTCGACTTTGTGAGTCCACACTAACGGTGAAAGCGTCGACATTCGAAGTGGTGCACTGTGGTCAGCTATCCCACAGTTCCCGCAGTCCCCTCTGCCCATTGGAATTCTGGGTGTAGCCGCAAAAGCCTTCTGGGTAACAAAATGTGTCCAGGGTGCTTTTGGGTAACTGTCGTCATCCGTCCATCACTCCCGCCCTCCCTCCCTGAAAGCGCCGGCGGGAAATCAGTTCGCGCACTTTTCCAGTCATTGACAGCGCGGACGCCACAGCACTGCGAGCATGGAGCACGCTGCGAACATCGCTGCAGTTGTGGCCGCTCTCAACGCCTCGCAGCTTATCATATAGCTTTCCCTGAGGCAGATACAGAAAAGTCAGGCGAGGAGGCTACGGCACCGCAGTGATGGCCTGAAGTCTGAGAGTAGCACAGACCTCTCAGAAAGCACGGGACCCAGCGCCGAGGACATCACGGTGGCAATGGGTCATGTTGATGCCGTGGAACGGCGATTCTGGGCACGGGAAACAAGCACTGAGTGGTGGGATCGCATAGTGCTGCAGGTCTGGGATGAATCCCAGTGGCTGCGAAACTTTCGCATGCGGAAGGGAACTTTCCTGGAACTTTGTGAGTTGCTGTCCCCTGCCCTGAAGCGCAATGACACCCGGTTGCGAGCTGCACTGACTGTCCAGAAGCGAGTGGCCATAGCCCTCTGGAAGCTTGCAACGCCAGACAGCTACCGGTCAGTCGCGAACCAATTTGGGGTGGGCAAATCTACCGTGGGGGTTGTTGTGATGCAAGTAGCGAAGGCAATCGTTGATGTACTGCTGCCAAAGGTAGTGACCCTGGGAAACGTGGAGGCGATCATAGATGGCTTCGCAGCGATGGGATTCCCAAACTGCGGTGGGGCCATAGATGGAACTCACATCCCTATCCTGGCACCGGACCACCAGGCCACCCAGTACATTAACCGAAAGGGCTACTTTTCCATGGTGCTGCAAGCACTGGTGGACCACAGGGGACGTTTTACTAACATCTACGTGGGATGGCCGGGCAAGGTTCATGACGCTCGTGTTTTCAGGAACTCTGGTCTGTTTAGACGGCTGCAGCAAGGTATTTACTTCCCGGACCACAAAATAACTGTTGGGGATGTGGAGATGCCTATAGTCATCCTCGGGGACCCAGCCTACCCGCTAATGCCCTGGCTCATGAAGCCCTATACTGGCGCCCTGGACACTGAAAAAGAACTCTTCAACTACCGGCTGAGCAAGTGCAGAATGGTGGTGGAGTGTGCTTTTGGCCGTCTCAAGGGGAGATGGAGAAGCTTACTGACTCGCTGTGATCTCAGCGAAACCAATCTCCCCATTGTTATAGCAGCTTGCTGTGTGCTCCACAATCTCTGTGAGAGCAAGGGGGAGACCTTTATGGCGGGGTGGGAGGTTAAGGAAAATAGCCTGGCTGCTGATTATGCACAGCCAGACAGCCGGGTGATTAGAAGAGACCAGTGGGAAGCGCTGTGCATCCGTGAGGCTTTGAAAGCAAAGTTCCTGAGTGAGCAGGGTAACCTGTCACTTTAAAGTTTGTGTACAGAGAAGCTGAACCTGCCCCCGTTTCTTTACCCAGTTAATGTTGACTATCCTATCCAGTTACATACCCCCTTCACCCCCCTTCCAACACACGTTTCGAAATAAAAATAGTTCTACTTTGTTAATGCACACCGTTTTCTTTAATACTGTTTTCGCGGGAATTTTTTAAAACTGGGACGCAGACTGTGGTGCGGAGCGGGTGTAGTGTAGTGACGCGAATGAAGCTTCTAAACTCAAGGATTGACAGGCTCCGCTGCGGTGGGATGGTTGTTTCAACGGAGCCTGTCACCCCTCCTGATCGGTACTGTGTGTATGGGGGGGCTATGTGACTTTGTGGCAGGGGGAGGACGTTTACAGATCCCCTGCTGCGTGGCTCTGTGATCCTGCATAAGGACCGCCGCTTAAGATCTGTAACTGCCCTCCCCCGCCACAAAGTCACAGAGCAACCCCCCCCCCAACATAACATGAAAACAACCTCCCAGACTAACCAGGGTAACTAGTCACTGCATCACTGCACTGTGTATGTGCCCTGCTGCTGTGCCTGCCCCCGACTATGTACCCTGCCAAAGGTGACTGTCCTGTCCAATTACCAACCCCCTTTCCCCTCCTCCTCCAAAAGAACATGATTGAAACAGTAGTTAACAGAAACGTATTTTTTATTATCAACTACACATGGAACTGGGAGGTTAAACTTGGACGGGGCCTTGTGTCAGGCGGGAAGGAAAGAACTTTTCAAATTTTGGGGAATGAGAGCCTTCTGCTACTAGAGCTCTCTGCAGGGGTGGAGTGAGAGTTAGCACGGACTCTGCCGCCTCTCCTTCTTTGCACTTTGGGTGAGGTGGGTATGGGACTTGGTGGCGGGGGAGGGCGGTTAGAGATGGACTGCAGCGGGGCTCTGTCCTCCTGCCTCCGTTCCTGCAGAACATCCACAAGGCGCCGGAGCGTGTCTGTTTGCTCCCTCAGTAGTCCAAGCAGCGTTTGAGTCGCCTGCTGGTCTTCCTGCCGCCACCTCTCCTCCCGATCCATGTTTGCTTGGTGCATTTGGGTCAAGTTCTCCCGCCACTGGGTCTGCTGTGCTGCCTGGGCTTGGGAACAGGCCATAAGCTTCGAGAACATGTCCTCCCGTGTCCTCTTCTTCCTACGCCTAATCTGCGCTAGCCTCTGGGAGTGTGATGCCAGGCTAGGTTGTGAGACAGTCGCAGATGGGGCTGTGGAAATGGGAAAAAGGGAGTGAATTCCTCAGAAAGATAAATGTAGTTGTGAACAAAGAACATAGTCTTTCTCTGTGAACAAGACCATGCACAGCACCTATCACATGCGCACTCAGCACAAGGTCGAATTCTCGGCCTTCGCATTCAGTGCCTGGGGTCTTGCACAGCACATTTGAGAAGCGGGGCAGCACAACAGAATTTCTGTTGCAGGCAGACATGGTAAGCCGTAGACTTGTGTCAGTCCCTGCTGCCAGCAATCCGGCAAGCGGGAACTCTGCTCCTGTCCCACCCCCTCGCGGCTGTCCCCGGGAACGATCCCTTTCGGCTGCCCCTCTCCCGCCTCCACTGCGTGGCTGCAAACCAGCGGTTACAGTTCTGTAAAGGAACGGGAAAGCAGTCCCAACACTAACATTCCCCTACCTAATTCAAAGCAGGTCACCATGAGCGACATCACCCTGATGAGGATCTCTGAGAGCGAGAGAGAGAGAATGCTCCGGGAAAGCCTCCAAAGACCAGGGCTGTATGCCGCCCTGCTGTGCAGAGCAATGATTCCCGAGTACTTGATAGTCTCGTGGCGCGGCAACGTGTCATACTTCGGAGGACCCAATAAGGCCGCTCTCCCCAGGAACCTCATGCAACGGCTTTCCAATTACCTCCAGGAGAGCTTCATCGAGATGTCCCAGGAGGATTACTGCTCTATCCCCGGACATATAGACCGCATTTTACTGTAGCTGCAGTAGCAGGGACTAAACAGTAGAGCGGCTTGGGCAGGACAATCACGGAAAACCGGACATTGCTAGATTTTTTTTCAAAACTTGCACTGCCCATGACTGAACCGTTAAGCGCCTAGGGCAAAGTAATCATGAACAACCCATTCTTTTAATTGTTAATATTCCTGTTCTGTTAAAAATAAATGTTTAGATGTTTACAACACTTACTGGCTGATCCTTCCCCAGATTCTGTGTCCGGGGTAACGGCTGGGGACGCTTGGTAGGGGATCTCTGTAAGGGTGATGAAGAGATCCTGGCTGTTGGGGAAATCAGCGTTGTGAGCGCTGCCGACTGCCTCGCCCTCCTCATCTCCTTCCTCATCTTCCCCGTCCCCTAACATGTCTGAGGAACCGGCCGTGGACACTATCCCATCCTCAGAGTCCACGGTCAGTGGTGGGGTAGTGGTGGCGGCCGCACCGAGGATGGAATGCAATGCCTCGTAGAAACGGGATGTCTGGGGATGGGATCCGGAGCGTCCGTTTGCCTCTTTGGTCTTCTGGTAGCCTTGTCTCAGCTCCTTGATTTTCATGCGGCACTGCGTTGCATCCCGGCTGTATCCTCTCTCTGACATGTCTTTAGAGATCTTCTCATAGATCTTTGCATTCCGTTTCTTGGAGTGCAGCTCAGAAAGCACGGACTCATCGCCCCACACAGCGATGAGATCCAAGACTTCCTGATCAGTCCATGCTGGGGCCCTCTTTCTATTCACAGACTGCACGGCCATCACTGCTGGAGAGCTCTGCATCATTGCCAGTGCTGCTGTGATCGCCACGATGTCCAGACAGGAAATGAGATTCAAACTGGCCAGACAGGAAAAGGAATTCAAATTCAAATTTTCCCGGGGCTTTTCCTGTGTGGCTGGTCAGAGCATCCGAGCTCGTACTGCTGTCCAGAGCGTCAACAGAGTGGTGCACTGTGGGATAGCTCCCGGAGCTATTAGCGTCGATTTCCATCCACACCTAGCCTAATTCGACATGGCTATGTCGAATTTAGCGCTACTCCCCTCGTCAGGGAGGAGTACAGAAGTCTAATTAAAGAGACCTCTATGTCGAACTAAATAGAATCGCAGTGTGGACGGGTGCAGGGTTAATTCGATGTAACGGTGCTAACTTCGACATAAATGCCTAGTGTAGACCAGGCCTATGAAGCTGAATCTTTGCTGCCACAGTCTCCGTACATTGCTTGTGTGCTGAGTATACTCCAGCCAGAGGCGCCGATGCCGTAGGTGCTTCAGCCATGGAGCACCCATGGAAAAAAATTAGGGGTGCTTAGCACCCACTGGCAGGCAGCTCCTCCTCCTCCCACTGCCTCCTGTCTGCCAGCAGCCACGCTGATCAACTGCTCCCCCTCTCTCACAACGTTTCCCACCCACCATGATCAGCTGTTCCACCGTGTGCGGGAGGAGCTGGGGGGAGGGGGAGGAGTGGGGACAAGATGTGCTTGGGGGAGGGGTGGAACTGGGTGGGAAGGGGCGGGGTGGGAGCTTGGGGCAGAGCAGGGGGTTGAGCACCCCCAGGGCCCAGAGGAAGCCGGAGCCTGTGGCTCCAGCCCTCGTCTTTTCCACCCACACTGAACATGCTGTACAGACCCACTGCCCTTCATCAGCACTGAGCCTGTTCCTAACCCCACAGACCCCCTGCTCTTCTACCGCACGGAGCCAGCCCCACAGACCCCCTGGATGGGACAGGGCACAGACAGAATAGCTCCTCCTATGGGTTCCCATCGAAATACACCTCGGCCGAGGGGAAGGCGCATTGTGCTTGGAGCCAACTTTCATTTTTCCACTGGCTCTTATTTACAAGTTGGGATGGAGAGAACAACGAGGGACATCTTCAAATCCCGACTGGCTGCCTTGCAGGAGGACAGGCTGTGTTCAAACACAAGCAATGGGCTGAGCACAGGGAGAGCTGATGCAGCTCTCTGGCCTGTGTTATGCAGGAGCTCAGTCGAGATCATTGGTTCCCAAACTGGGGGTCGTGACCCCTCAGGGGGTTGCACGGTTATTATGTTGGGGTCGCAAGCTGGCTGCCTCCACCCTCAAACCCCACTTCACCTCCAGCATTTCTAATAGTGTTAAATATAAAAAAAGGATTTGTAGTTTATAAGCAGGGGGTGGTGGCACACAGGTTTGCTGAGCGAAAGGGGTCCCCAATACAAAAGTGTGAGACCCACTGGTCCAGCTGATCTAATGGCCCCTCCTGGTCTTACAATCCACGGCTCTGGGCTGTAGGGCTGGGGTCTGTACAGAGGCAAGCAAGAAAATGTTTTTTTTCTTTAACCCCTCCCCCCAGCACTAGAAATTAAACCCCAAAACTCCATCCCAGGAGCATGAAGGTTGCAAAGTCTAGAAGTGAAAAGTTCAGCAATGCCAGAGGGCAGATTGCCTGTGTCATCCCTCACTCGGCCCCCTCGTGCGAGCACGTCATAGTACAGTCTGTTCTTACACAAGCACGTCCTGTTCGCTCTGTGAGTCGGACATTTCCTAACGTGCCAGCGCTCAGCTTCGTCGCGTGAATCATGTTCTTTTACGGTAGGTTTATGGTATGAAATAATTACCTGGGGTGCAAAAATCTACCAGCTGGCTGAGGGCTCTCACTCACACATGGGCACACGCGCCAGCGGAGCCCCAGCTGGGCTGGGAGGAGAATTCAGTTTCCATGTTTGCCCTCACTCGAGGGGGGGAGGAGAACTGGGTTTCCTTGTTTAATGGGCAAATCGGCTCTGTAACAGAAATACCCACTGCCCCGAGTCCCCTACACCCAGCCCATTCTGAATTCCTGCAGTGGGGGTGGGATGCATTGTGTCTCATTAATGTCCTGTCCAGTGCAGGGGGCAGACAGGGCTGGGAGAGGGATGTATGATCCATTGGGACTGGGACTCTCCTGCAGAGAGAGACTCAGAAGAAAACACAAGGGAGTGAGTTGGGATTTGGAAGAGGGGGAGGGGAAAGGGCTGGTCTGTCACCTCCTGTCCCGCCCCACTTCAGACACCTACACAGTGAGACTGCAGCCTGCTTGCCCTGGCTTGGTGTCAGCTCCAGGGATGCAGAGAGATGGCCCCAGGTCACTGCCCCTTGCTGGTTTACCCTCAAATATTTACCTGTCCCCTGTGATGGTTCAAAGGTAACAGGGATTTCAGCACAACCAGGCAGTCAGGGTCCTTTGGGGCGGGTGAAGCCGGGGGTGGGGTGGGAGGCCCCACCCCGGGGGAGAGCGATTCTGGAAGGGGGTGAGCATCAGGCATCAGGCCTGCGGCCCGTATCCCTTAGATCGGCATCCATGGAACAGCTCAGGTCTCTGTCACAGCCAGTCCTGGCATCACAGAGCCAATTCTGCCCTGGGTCACAGCTGGGCATCCCAAGACAGCCCCAGCCAACAACCCAAACAGGCTGTGCAGCCCCAGTGTGGTCTAGGCACAGCTGTGGGAGCGTCTCCCAGAGCAGCATTCGCCCCCTGGAAATCAGAGCTGGGACCGAGCAACTGGGGACAGCTCGTCCTGCCCCTCCCAACCCGGCCCTGTCCCTGGTCAGTGCAGGGCTTTCCCAGGGCTGGATTGAAATGACTCAGGGGGTGGGTCTGCAGCGCCCCCTGCTGACCAGGCTAATGGCTCTCACGGTGAGGAAAGGCCTGGCGGTGCCCAGCGTGACCCCATCACTGCTTTGGTGGTGGCAGCAGGAGGCGGCACTGTGGGAGGTTCGAGCTCAGTGATATTCAGGCAGGAACACAAGTGCTGGAGGGGTAATGGGGATTGTTCTGAACAGTTTGTGTCAGCGGTTCTCCACCTGTCTCCTGAGGACAAACGGGGGTTGGCAAACTATGTCTAAGGAATCTGTGAAAGGCCATCGTTCCCATAGAACAGTGTAGAGGCGCCAACTTTGACAGTTCCTGGGGGCTGCTAAACTCCCCCCCCAGGTCCCGCCCCCACTCCACCCCTTCTCCCAAACCCTGACCCCTCTTCTTTCTGACCCACCCCACTCCACCCCTTCTTTTTTGAGATGGGGCGACCACATCTGCATGCAGTATTCAAGATGTGGGCATACCATGGATTTATATAGACGCAATATGATACTTTCTGTCTTATTATCTATCCCTTTCTTAATGATTCCCAATGTTCTGTTTGATTTTTTGACTGCCGCTGCACATTGAGTGGATATTTTCAGAGAACTATCCACAATGACTCCAAGATCTCCTTCTTGAGTGGTAGCATCTAATTTAGACCGCATCATTGTATATGTATAGTTGGGATTATGTTTTCCAATGTGCATTACTTTGCATTTATCAACATTGAATTTCATCTGCCATTTTGTTGCCCAGTCACCCAGTTTTGTGAGATCCTTTTGTAGCTCTTCACAGTCTCCTTTGGATTTAACTATCTTGAGTAGTTTTGTATCATCTGCAAATTTTGCCACCTCACTGTTTACTAGTTTTTACAGATCATTTATGAATATGTGGAATAGGACTGTGCCCAGTACAGAACCTTGGGGGACACCACTATTTACCTCTCTCCATTCTGAAAACTGACCATTTATTCCTACTCTTAATTTCCTATCTTTTAATCAGTTACCAATCCATGAGAGGACCTTCCCTCTTATCCCATGACAGCTTACTTTGTTTACGAGCCTTTGGTGAGGTACCTTGCCAAAGGCTTTCTGAAAATCTAAGTACACGATATCCACTGGATCCCCCTTGTCCACATGCTTGTTGACCCCCTCAAAGAATTCTAGTAGATTGGTGAGGCATGATTTCCCTTTACAAAAACCATGTTGATTATTCCCCAACAAATTATGTTTATCTATGTGTCTGACAGTTTTGTTCTTTACTATACTTTCAACCAGTTTGCCCCTTACTGAAGTCAGGCTTACTGATCTGTAATTGCCAGGATCACCTCTAGAGCCCTTTTTACAAATTGGTATCACATTAGCTATCTTCAGTCATTTCGGTACAGAAGCTGATTAAATGATAGGTTATAGATTACAGTTAGTAGTTTTGTAATTTCACATTTGAATTCCTTCAGAACTCTTGGGTGAATACCATCTGGTCCTGGTGACTTATTACTGTTTAGTTTATCAATTTGTTCCAAAACTTCCTCTAATGACACCTCAAACTGGGACGATTCCTCAGATTTGTTGCAAAGAAAAGATTGCAAGACTATTTTATTATGGAAAGGGTCAGGCAGCCTAAATATAGGGGCTGCTACTAGCTCCCCCTATAAACATCACCAGCAACAGCAATTAAATACTAGCAGGTGTCTTCGTGTAACATTATAGTTACAGAACCCAGGCCCGGGCAAAGAGAAAGAGACATTTTTGTGTGTGATTGCCCCCTTTCTGTACAGAGGACAATAGCGTCTTTCAATATGGGTGCACATCCTATTCCCCAAATATTAAAGTCCAGTTCTCCTGCTCCCTTAGACAGGTACGTGCAGCCCTCTGGGATGTATTTGTGCCATCCTTTCCAACTGAGACTGAGCTTGTGATCTTGACTCTTTGGTGAATCTTTCACACTCTGGCCCTGGGGAAAGCCCCTGCACCTACAAACTGCATCAGGTGCCTTTAACATCTGCACACGGGAAAATGAGCTTCCCACTTTTAAAAGGGACCTACAAAAAGTTCTTGCTTCTTTATGATGGATAGGGAGGGTCTGAACAGTCTATGTATTTATTTTTCTTGCTTCCTATTTACCCTGTAAGTATCAGGAATGTCAAGTCTGCTCTGCCCTGGGGTCTCTGGAGGACTGGCTGGGTATCCCACAGCATGTACATTAGGCTCTCACACCGTGGTTGACTGGGGATAGACCTTTCACAAAGATCGCTGTTGTAGGAGCACCAGTGGTCTGTATGCTATGTATAACCTGTATGCTCAAAAGGTCTGTTACACTTTCCCCCCTCCCTCCCCTTGTCTCCTCTCCCTCTTTGAATACCTGTGAAGTGGCTTTCCCCCACCCCTCCCTCCTGGAATGCTTGTGGGATGAATGGGCTGCTTAAACAGCTGGAAGATCAGAAGAGCTCCTAGATAGACAAGATGTCTGGGACTCTAATTAGGCAGCACTCACACACCCAATGCATGGACACTGCCCAAGGTGGAGTGTGACCAACCAGATGCAGCCAAGTCATCTCTAGTCGCAGGCCATGAGGAGTAGGTCCTTAAAAGGGGAAGGGGCCATGTGCTCAGGAGTGCACTCACAAGCTTGTACCTCCCGTGAAGGCCCTTCACCTGGACCGCCTGGCCAGTGGTTCACTGCATTGCATTCCATCGTGCCTTGGGAAGACTTACCTTCATCGCACCATCCATCGCTGCGCTGTGGGACACTTACCTTGAAGGATCCTGACATCTCCAGTGCTGTGGCTGTCCTGGGAGCGTGAGTATGCGAGTTTTAGTGTGACTCCTCGTCCCCCTTCTTTTGAGCTTAGCTATCAATATAATAAACGTGCTGCTTTCTGCCAAACTCTGCTGGGTCATTAGTCCTCCCTAAGCTTACTAGCTGACCCAATTTCAGGTAACATTAATGGTGGACAATGCGGGTAGCTTAGTGGAGGATTTGACCCAAGAGTAGGGGTCCCCTGGTGCCCCCCGGTGCTCTCTTGGGTGGGTCCGGCTCGAACCTGCATGAAAAGGTGGTAGGCTAGCAACCCACTGCAAGGAGAAAAGGACGTCACTACGGAGGACTGGTATAGGGCAAGGGAGAGAATTAGGTGTAAATCCCCTGGTGCCCCTAATAGCTTCTTGAGCGCGTCCGGCTCGAGCCAGGGTAAAAAGTGGTAGGCTAGCAACCCATCGCAGGAAGAAAAGGACATCGCTTCTAAGTATGCCACTGTGGAGCAAGGGAAAGAAAAAGGCAAAGCAGCCCGAGCGAGAATACACCCCCTCTTGGGGAGCGCCGCCGCCGCCCGGGGTGTTGTTAGCATGGCTCCAAAAGAAAGGGGCAGACCCCTGGATGCCAGGGGCAGTTCCACCTGGGAGTACAATTCCTGAACTAGAGCTCATGTTGGATAAATATGTACTTATATATGGTCCCAGTAAGGCGGGACTGGATTGTGCAGCCGCCTGGCTGCTGTGGCAAGCAGGCTGGCAATGGCAGGCAGCAAAGAGTCAGCTCACCACTGAAATAGACTCACTCAAGGACCAGTGTAATGAGTTGGAGAAGGAACAGGATATGTGGAAGGCGCAGGCTCTGGCCCAGGCGTCTTCCCTCTCTGTAGCTGCATTACAGGTGGCGGCAGCAGAGGAGGAGCGGGAGTGGGTGGAAGTAGAGAATGCAGCTCTGAGCCAGGCAGTTACCTGCCTGAAGGACCTGGCCCTGGAGGGGTCCACCCGGGAGAACAGGGTCCGGGGGGCTTATTCAGCCGGGGTCGCTGCCGTTGGGCTGAAAGCCCAGGGGTGTGTGTTACCATATGATGATTGGGACGGGGATATCTGGTGTGATCCGGATCCCCCGGATTCAGACCCCGGATGGCCGGACCCCAGACACCATGTTGCGGCAGTCTGGAGGGTGGTCCGAAACTATGGGCCTGCGCCCGCAGGTGGCGGGGTAGCCCCAAGTACCGGGCATACTGTGGCAGAGATTGAGTTGACACCCCCGCAAGCAATAGAGTTAGCAAAAACCCCGAGTGGCCCCTTGCGCTCTGGGTTCAGCGGGTGGGCCTGGAACATGGTGACCCAGTGTTTGGATCAGGGACTGAACCTATCTCAGACCCGACAGGTGTTAAAAGCCACGTCCGGTTGGGAGGAGATTTAGCAGGGGTGGCTTGGCAGCAAGCTGGTCATGCTACACACAATAGTATCTTTGATATGTTTGGGGGGATGGCGCCTGCGCGCGTTGTTGGCAGAGTTTGTCTCGGTGGCTGCTGCACCTGGGGAAGACCCCGTCCGGTTCATAGAGAGAATGGTTCTCCTGGCATGTTTGTATGGCCGGAGTGTGGCTGCCACAGCGGGAGGGCAGGTACCCCCGACCATAACTCAAATGGCCCTGCCTCCAGAGGAATTGAGGCTGATCGCCCAGGGTCTCCCAGTCCACGTACAGCAGGCAATCGGGAGGTGGAGGTCTGGGGAACCCGCGGAAGTGGAATCCCTACTGGATGCAGTCCGGCAGGCTGCTGTCATCACCCCGCCTGTGCCACAACCACCAGTGGGCAAGGCTTCTAAGGTGGCGGCAGTAGACCGCAGAAACCTCGGGAGACCAGACCCTCTGTCTGGAAACCGCAGAGGGCAGTCCTGCCTGCGGAATAACCTCTGGCAGGTTTTGCTGGAACGGGGAAGGATATGAACGATTGGCATGGGAAACCCATCGGGGAGCTGATGCTCCGGTGCGTGCAGTTGGGGATACCCCTTCCTGCAGGGGAGCAAAGGGGCATCCCAGCCCCATCAGGAACTGTGCCAGCTGGCTTGGATCGGCCAGTGTAAGTCCCCTAGGGGAGCCCACAGGAGGACGGATGCCCGGAGGACAGGTGGCGATGGGTAGCCACCCTGTCCCCCAATCAGGGGGGCCGTCTAGTAGTCCAAATGAGGGCAGGACTGACACATACCCCCTGTGTGGCACTGGTGGATACTGGTGCAGCAGTTTCGCTTTTCCCTTTTTCCCCCCTTGAATGTGTGCAAGTTCGGTCAGTTGTGCTGGCTGCTTATGGGGGCCAGGAGGAGAGAGGAACCTTGTTGTCAGCAACTAGGTGGGAATTGGCAGATTTGGTGGCTAACCTCCCCTGGGTTCATTTGCAGCTGGCAGGCAAAGTTATTCTGGAGATTGATCAGCTCAGAGAGCTCCGTTTGGTGGTAGATTGTGCCAATCGCTGCATGTGGCAGGTCCCCACAGTGGATTGGGAAGAAGATCTACAAGGAGGGGTCTCTGGGGTGCTAACCCGCTCTATGTTGGGGGTGGCAGCTGTGGAGGTTCCAGAGACAGATGAATGGAAAAAGCAGATTCCCGGGTTCTGGGCTAAGGATAAATATGATTGTGGTCTCTGGAAGGGGGAGCCCATTGTCATTCAGGGTCCCCCGGTACCGCCCCAGAAACGGTACAAGTATCCTCCTGAGGCAGAGCAAGCTTGGGTGAGACATTGGATGCCCTGATAGACCAGGGAGTGGTTTGCTTAACTACCTCTCCTTTCAACTCCCCCATCTGGCCGGTCCACAAGGCAGACGGGAAGACCTGGAGACTAACTATAAATTACTGCTGGATCAGTGTTTGCACACCACAGCGGGCTCCAGTGGTGGCAGACATGACCACATTGTTGGAAAGTATTCCACCCGAGGCAAAGTGGTTTTCAGTGATTGATCTAGCAAACTGCTTCTTTGCCCTGCCCCTGGCTCCAGAGAACCAAGACCTTGAAGGATCCTGACATCTGGGGCGGGAGAGATAGCTCAGTGGTTTGAGCATTGGCCTGCTAAACCCAGGGTTGTGAGTTCAGTCCTTGAGGGGGCCATTTAGGGATCTGGGGTAAAAATCTGTCTGGGGATTAGTCCTGCTTTGAGCAGGGGGTGGGACTAGATAACCTCCTGAGGTCCCTTCCAACCTTCTGATTCTATGATCTCCAGTGCCATGCCTGTCCTGGGAGCTTGAGTATGCAAGTGTGAATGTGATCCTCTCTCTCCCCCTTCTTTCGAGCTTAGCTATCAATATAATAAACGTGCTGCTTTCTGCCAAACTCTGGTAGGTCATTAATCCTCCCTAAGCTTACTAGCTGACCCAATTTCGGTTAACAATCGCCTTTCCCCACAGTGTTCATTGGTCCGTGGAATTAAACAGATGGTAACAAAACACAAACAGAACAACAAGGAGTTGGACAAGCTGTTCCTCCCTTTCTTAGACCTTGGCTTTTAAAATCAGTTTAGTTCAACCCATGCAAGCGGGTAGAGAAGAGTTGATTCTTGTTTAGCTTCAATTCCTAATTGATTGAACCTAAACTGAAATAACCCTCCATCACACCACAACAAGTGCATCCACACTGGGGTTTTCACTGGTGTAAGTAAACTGGTTTAAAAACTAACTTCAATTCAACTGGTTGCATTTTCATGTAGATGTGTGTAACAAGGGCAGCTCTGCCAGGCGGGGCTGGAACCTGGGGGGCTGTCGCTGAAGCTGCCTCCCCAGGGTTAAAGCCAAACCCCACAGCAATGACCGAAGGGCTGGGGAAGGGGACAGAGCCATGGACCCAGGATCTGGCTGCTCTAAGGATGCACAGGAGCCGTGTGAGGAGCAGCAGCAGGGCAGGCACAAAACGACAAAACAGCCTCACAAAGAGGTGGGTTTTTGTATTTTGTTTTACACTGAAACTGCTGCTCCAGGCAGGACGGGCAGCAAACCCCAGGGGTCCCCACTGCCGCCAATGGTCCCCGCATGTGACAGACAGCTGGGATCATGCGGGCGGGTCTGGAGGCTGAGAGATGGGAGAGCAGGTGGGATGTTTGCAGAGCGAATGGGGAGGAGTTGGCTGAAGAAGGTGCTAAGGGGGATAGTGCAGCTGGTTCGGGGAAGAGCAGCAGCTGAGACGAGGCCTGTCCGTGCCCCCCCGATCCTGGGGTGTCGGCTGCCGGCGCGGGGCTCTTGGGACAGGAGGGGAGGGGGCTGCCCAGCAGGGGCGGAGGCTTCAGTGGGAATTTCCCATCGTGTCGGCGTCAGGGGCTTTAAACAAACACAAACATCCCCTGAGACGGGATCAAAATCACCCCCACACACCCAGCAGACACCTGTGGACATGGCCCCCCAGAACTCTCCCAACCTCAGAGTCACCCCCCACCCTCAAGACAGATTCCATTGTACCCCACATAGGCCCTTCCCCCAAGATGTCTCTCCCCCAACACACATGGTCCTGGTGGGTTCCATGCTCCCATCTCCCCGTCCTTTGCCATCTACAACACACACAGATCTCTCCAGCCCATGGACTCTCCCCACCCATAAAGTTGTAGGGACTGAAGTTGTGTGTGGGTGCATCACACCTACCTGAACCACAGGGTGCACTGTACTCAGTCTCTGTGTGTTCACCTGCAACAGCAAGGGATGTAAGGAATGGAGGAGAGACTCAGTGGGGGGATGAGAACCCCTCCCCCTAATCCCACACAGGCCCAGGGGATCCCTGCTGTAGGTCTGAGCCCTAGAAGGGAGTGGGACGTCGCCCCCAGCTGTCTGAGTGGGACTGTGCGCTCTCTCCCATCCCCCATCTCCAAGTAAGTCAGACGGGCCCAGCAATTACCAATCAGTCACCCCTCAAAATGCTCATGGAAACCGTCTTGCCACCTCCTGCACCCAGCACAAAGGATTCTGGGGGCGTCTGAGGAGCTGGATGGCAGGGGAAATGTGGGGGGCCCTGAAGGGGCGGGACTCACCTGCTTCTGTTGGGACAGTGCCAGTTACACCAGCAGCACCCTCCCCACTAGCCTGACAAGCACACGGCTCCCATGTCCCTCGCGGTTAGCCGACCCCACAGATTTAACCCAGGAAGTCTCTGACCTGAGTGGGATTTATGGAAATGGGGCACTTGGCACCTGGGGAGATTTCAGTGACCCCACGCCCTGAGTGTGACACAGAGCCCACGAGAACAGCTGTAATGGGGGTGGAGCCAGTGCAGGATACGCCCACCCAGTCACTGACTGTGCCACAGAGCCTAGAGAGTAGCTGTAATGGGGGCAGAGCCAGGGCGGGACTCACCCGTCTTGTAGTAATCGTACAGTCTCACTGGGGCTGCTCTGAGATTCTTCACAGGGAAATCCTGCTCCAGGGAGAAGGTGAAACTCGCCGCCTCCTTCGTCAGCTACCGAGAGAGCGACAGAGCGAGCGCCTGGGCTGAACGTCTGCACTGGCAGCTTGAACCCCCTCCTCCCCGAGGCTCGGCCTGGCCCAGCCGCTTCCCCCTGCCCCTGCAGCCTGGAGCAGTGAGAAAATGCTCCCCCCGAATCCCTGTTCCACCCCCCTGCAAAATGTGACCCCTTTCATCACACTCAGGGCCCAGCTCCAGCCTCCCCAACCCTGAGCTTCCCGTTGCTCCGTTCATGGCCCTCCCTGGGGTTTGGCGGAGTCTGGTCCCATCTCCCCGTCCTTTCTGGAAATGGGTCACTTGGAACCAGGGGAGATTTCAGTGACTCCACGCCGTGCGTGTGACACAGAGCCCACGAGAGCAACTGTAATGGGGTGGAGCCAGAGTAGGACACGCCCTCCCCATTCACACCAGGCCTCCAAAGCCCGGAGCCACCTGCACTCACCTGGTCCAGATAGAGCGTCACCTGGTCGTTCTGCACCTCCAGCCTCTTCACCAAACGCTGCTTCTCCAGCTAGGAGCAGAGGGAGGAAACGGCTGAGCCAGGAACGGAGGGGCTGGGGCCGGAGTCACTGCTCTGCGGGGGGCTGGGACATGGGGCATCAAATGCCCCCGTGGCCGAGGGGCCTGGCTGCCACCCCCCATGTCAGACACAGCTGAGCACTGGGTGTCTGCTGGGGTGGGGCGGGAGTCTAGACATGGGTGTTGTGTTGTAGGGGAAGCTAAGCAGGGTCAGGACCTGCTCAGTGACTGGATGGGAGACCCAGGGCTGCACAGTGCCCCACGGCAGGGGGCAGGGCTCTGCGGGGGAGCTCCCCCTGGGGGTCAGAGCTGCAATCTGTGCTCTCCTGGGGATCTGGGCTCTCCCCCATGGATCAGCCCCTGGTTTCATGCTGTGTGACTGGCCTGGCCTGTTCTCCTCCCTGGGAAGCTCACCTGCCGCAGGGACCTCTTGACGGGGGTGTAGCCGGACGGCAGCTTGGCCTCGATGATGGCCATGTTGGTGGCTGGGCGCTCCCCGCTGTACCTGCAACAGAAGCCGTGCGCTGAGGTCAGGGTTTGCCCTGGTAACAGACCCCAGGGGGATGGAGGGGAAGGGGAGGCCTCCTGTCTTTTCGGCCTGCAGGCGTCTCTAATGCCCTCTGCCTGCTCTGGGCTGTGATCCCGGCCAGCCCTGAGCTCCCCAGGCAAGGGGCCCTGGCCCCAGGAGCTCCTTGGGAGCCGACTGTCCATTAGATCAGCCCCGGGACCAGCCCTTTAGTCCCTGGCACTTCCAAGGGCCTCCTGCCTCTGCCCCGAGCCCTGTGGGGGGATGGCTCCCCCGGCGATTGATTCCTGCCCCGTCCTGTCCCTGGCCATTTCCCCGCTGCCTGGGGCCTGATCTTGCCCCCGGGCGCTCTGACCCAGCGGGGGTGAGGGGCTGGGGCTCGTACCGGGCGTGCAGCACGAGGCTGAAGCGGGATCTGGCGCTCTCGGTGCACTCCTTCGGCTCCGTCTCCACCCGCAGGTCAAAGGTCGAGGCGCTCTTTGGGGGCGGCATGTTGTAGCGCAGAGTCAGCTGGGAGACAAGCAAGAGGGTTGGAGCAGAGCCTGCTGCCTCCGCTACCACAGATCAGAGCCTGGGTCCAGAGCCAGGCACCGTGGGGCAGGGCAAGGGAACAGCCAGTCACCACTGGGCCGGCTGGTCCCCAGGGGCTCCTGCACTCACCTGCACAAAGACACAGCCCTTGCCGCTGGTCCGCAGCGTGTACTGCCCGGGGATCTCCTGCAGGGCCGCTCGCTGCAGCACCAGCCGGTTGGCGTTCTCCACGTGGAATTGCAGGGCCCCAGCCTGGGAGCTCACCGTCACCGACACAGCCCCACTCGTGCTGTACGTCAGGGCTGCATATTTGGCCAGGGCCTGCAGGGCGACCACCGTGTCCTGGGGAGGAGAGTCACCGAGCTGCTGTCACGCTCTAGGGAGAGGACCCTGGCTCAGACTCACTGCAGCAGGATCGGGACCCGCTGGGGCGCTGACACCGGGACTCCGGCTCCCAGCCCCTGAGGGCAGGGGGCTCTGCACCCAGGACTCCCTCTCCCAGGAAGGGCCCCGGATCAGCTGTGGAGATGCAGACCCCGGGGGGCTCCTGGCTAGGGTTACCATACGTCCAGTTTTTCCCGGACATGTCCGGCTTTTTGGCAATCAAACCCCCGTCCAGGAGGAATTGCCAAAAAGCCGAACATGTCCGGGAAAAATACCAGCCGGGCACTTCCTCTCCTGCGGCTACTCTGCTCCTCCCCTGACTCAGGTAGCGCTTGGGCAGCCCTTTTCGCGTGGCTGGGAGGGAGGAGGGGGAGTTAGGGTGGGGACTTTGGGGAAGGGGCGGAGTTGGGGCGGGGAAGGGGCGGAGTTGGGGCGGGACCGGGGGTGGGAAAGGGGCGGGGCCAGGCCCCCGTGGAGTGTCCTCTTTTTTTATTTTTTAAATATGGTAACCATACTCCTGGCCCCTTCCTCCACCAGAGCCTCAGCGCTAGTTTGGCCTGAAGGCAGGGGTGTTACCTGCGTGGAGGCGAAGCCCCCGTAGAGGTTCTGCTGCTTGCTGAGCCAGCGGACGATCTGGGTGGCGGTCACCATGTCGGCAGCAGACACATTGGGCAGGGAGAGATAGGCCAGGAGCACGTAAGCCGTCATCTCCACCTCCGCCGACGGGGCCTGGTTCCAATAGGGGCTGGGCAGGGCCTTCACCTTCCTCTGCCAGTAGAGCTGTCCCCCTAGGAGAGGGGGCGAGGAAAGGGCAGCCCCACGGCTGCAGTTACAACACAGTGGGTCACCTGTTTGCTTTCCAAAGGGGCCCCAAGGGCTTCCCAGGCCAGAGGGACTCCTGCTCCCCACTGAATGCAGCCACCTGTGAGGAAGGACACGGCAGCTGATTCACAGCGCACAGGAGGGCTACACAAGTGTAACACGACACCCCTGGGTGGGTCGTCAGCAGGGACTGAACCCTGGATCTCTGACATGAAACCCCTGAGCCTCTGCTGTCTGAGCTAGAAGACGAGCCCAGGTGGGTCACTGGCTCCAGGCAACCCCTAAGCCTCTGGGGTGCGGCCGCTTGGGGACATTGCTGGTGCTAGCTGAATGGGGCGCTAACCAGGAATATTCCTCCTGCCCCCAACGAGCCCATTACAAATATTAACTGCATTAGATTCAGAAACCAAAAAATATCCCAACTCCCCCACACTGACACCCTGGTAAGCAGGGCACATTACATTCGGTGAATGGGTTTTGGTGGCAATACCAAACTGGAGGCCACATGAGCTGCTTGGGGCCCTAAACCATTGTTTAATCTGCTTGTGCCTAGTGCGGCCACTGCTAGAGGGGGGCAGAGAGGCCCTGAGTGAGTGCAGGGCCCCCCGGGGCTGGGGGCGGGAGGGGAGCATCTGGATGCATGTATCATTTTTGTATTAAAGTTATAAGTATTGGCTCTATACTGTCTGTATTTCAAACTTTTGCTCTGCTTCTGGGTGACACCCCAGACAATTTGGTGTCAGTACTGCCTAGCTTGCTTCATGGCCCATTAAGGACCATCAGCTATACAATTGACCCATTGAGAGAAGGCAGACACACCTTGTGACTCAGCAAGGGATGCAGGGACATGCTTATGGACAGAACTCTGAGGTTTTTCCATGCCATGTGATGGACAGCTTGTCTTTGGGACAAAGAAAGCAGTGACCACATGGCAAGAGACTATATAAAGCTGCTCAGCTCCTCCATCTTGTCTTCAATCCTGCTTCATATCTCTGGAGGGACTTTGCTACAAACGGAAGCTCTACACAAAGGACTGAGGTCCCATCCCAGCTGGGGATGTACTCCAGAGACTTGATTTGAACCTGCAGTTTATTCTATCACTGCTACAAGCCTGAACTAAGAACTTGGCCATTACTGTATGCAGGGGCGGCTCTATGTTTTTTGCCGCCCCAAGCATGGCAGTCAGGCAGCCTTCGGCAGCATGCCTGTGGGCGGTCTGCGGATTCGGCGGCGTTTCTGCAGGTGATCTGCTGGTCCCGCGGCTTCGGCGTGCCTGCCGCCGAATTGCTGCTGAAACCGTGGGACCGGCGGACCTCCCGCAGGCACACCACCAAAGGCGGCCTGACTGCCACTCTCACAGCGACCTGCAGGCCGCCCCCCGCGGCTTGTCGCCCCAGGCACACGCTTACTGCACTGGTATCTGGAGCCGCCCCTGACTATATGTAATTGATTCCATTTAACCAATTCTAGCTCTCATCTGTATCTTTTTCCTTCTATGAATAAACCTTTAGATTTTAGATTCTAAAGGATTGGCAACAGCATGATTTGTGGGGAAGATCTGATTTGTATATTGACCTGGGTCTGGGGCTTGGTCCTTTGGGATCAAGAGAACCTTTTTCTTTTACTGGGGTATTGGTTTTCATAACCATTTGTGCCCATAATGAGTGGCACTGGTAGTGATACTGGGAAACTGGAGTGTCTGAGGAAATTGCTTGTGTAACTTATAGTAGCCAGTGGGGTGAGACCGAAGGCCTCTCTGTTTGGCTGGTTTGGTTTGCCTTGGTGTGCATAGAAACCCCAGCCTTGGGCTGTAACTGCCCTGATTTAAGCAATTTGTCCTAAATTAATACTCTCAGTTGGGTCCCACCAGAACCAGCATTGTTACAAAATCCAAGGGCATCTGTGCAGGGAAAGGCTAGGGAAACTGGAGCTGGGGGACGGGCAGTCTCCCATGGGTCCATGGGGGGCACATGCTGCAGACAAAGGGGCACCCAGAGACCTCCTTCCGTGTACAGCCCCGTCTCCCAGAGAAGGCAGGACCTAGCCAGCCACCAGCCCAGTGCAGCCTGTTCCCCTCCCAGTATTAGATAGGCCAACAGAGAAGCCTCGGGCAGGGACTCCCCAGCTGGGATGTCCCCAACACAGTGGGGGCTGGGATCCCGCGGCATCTCCCCAGGGCTCGGTTACGTCCCATTCCCCTTGGGAGCTGCCTACGCAAGGCCCTGCCCCATGGGCTCTGAGCCCACTGGACCCCGTCACGCTCCTGGCCGCGGGTGCTTTAGAGGGCTGGGTTGGGACATGGGGCTTTGCCCCTCTAGGTTCCCAGCTCCAATCCCCCCAGCCTGGCAGTGACCCAGCCTCGTCCCCCTTCGCTCCATGCGCTGGGCCCTGGGAAATGGCGGGACGATCTCACTCCAGCTCTGAGGGGAGAAGTGTCCCCATGACAGAGCCCAGCGCGTCGGCCCCTTGCTGGCAGCCTCAGCAGAGACCACGGACTGACTGGGCCACGGAGACCCAGCTCCCCTGCCAGGCTGAGAAGGCCCCAGGGCAAAGGGGCACCTGGGTGGGCAGGGCCGTGGGGGGCAGCTGGCTCTGCCATGTGTCTAGAGGCCGGCAGAGAGGAGAGCACTAGAGCGAGGTGCTGCCGGTACCGGCGCTGACGCTGTGCTGGGCCAGGCGCTGCAGAAGGGTGTCCCGCAGCTCAGTGCTCCCCGCCAGCCCGAAGGCGTAGGCCAGCAGCGCCTGCGTGTAGAGGTCACTGGTGCTCGACTCCCGGAGGCACTGGAGGGCCCTGGTCACCATGGGGTCCTGGGATGGGGGAGACACCGAACAGACTCCCCGTCAGGCTGGACCGGCCAGAGAAGACCCGCCCTGCGCCTGGGGCCTGGGCACATCCCCTGGTAACCACCCCATGGGGCCTTAACAATGCTCCAGCAGGCAGGCAGCTGTCACCTCCCACGACCCATCCACCCTCCCCACCGCCACCCGGGCCCCGGGCCCATCTATAAACAGCCCGCCCAAGCCACGGCCAGATCCCCCCCAGAGCCAGACCCAGAAATTGGCCGAGCCGCTGAATCTTTCTGAATCCCTGACCCACTGTCCCCATCCCTATCTCTCCCTGACCCACCTCCCAGTACCAACCCCTCTCCCCACTGCCCCCAACAGCACCCCAAATCCCTCCCTGGTACCAACCCCCCACAGCTCCCCTGTCTCACCCCAAATCCCTCCCTGGTACCAACCCCCCCAGGACTCCCCTGTCTCACCCCAAACCCTTCCCTTGCACTAACTCCCCCCTCACTGTCACCAACAAGTTCCAATTCCCCCCCGACTTCCAGCCCCTCCCCTGGGACAGCCGGGCTTGGCCTCACCGTGAGCGGCTGCCCCAGCTCCAGCAGTGCCGCCGTGATGTAAGCCGAGAGAGAGAGCTCGTCCACCACGCCGCCCTGAGGGGGATGGAGACACCAGGAGCTGGCTGAGACCGAGCTGCGGGGCACGTTGCCAGGAGCAGGTGAGTCGCTGCCCAGGACAAGCCCATTGGGACAGAGAAGAACCGGCTCCAGCGCTCCAGGTGGCTGGGTTTGGGTCCTGCCTCCTGCTGGATCTGGGTCCCAAGCAGCTGCCCGCAGTTGTAGCAGCCAGGGAGTCCACATGGTGGCAGTGAGTTCCACACGCTAGTTCAGGAGCTGCATAGCCTGGCTGCACTGGAATCCCTGCATAAAACCCTACCTGAGCCCCACTGGAACCAGAGGCTGGGAAGTTGGTTTGAACTGACATTTGCCAGATTTCCTGTGAAGACCAGGGGCCATTTCTGCAGAGGCTGAGGGATTCGCCCCTCGCTGGGTGAGGTCCTGCTCATTAAATAGTCCCCCCAGGGCGGGAATCCGGACTTTGCCTAAAATTTGTCTCCTTCTAGCTCCCAAATGGGTGGGTACAGCCCCGGCCCCTCCCGTAGAGTACCGGCGCCCTGTAAACTCCGGGGCAGTGGCAGGAATTGGGCTGTGACTCAAGCTAGGTTGGAATTTCCTACTGAAATGATTTCTCGACAGACGATGCAGTTTCCACAAAACCAAAACTTTGCGGGAAAACGTTACATTTGCTGAAACGTTTCGATTTCCGTTGGGAAAATGGAAACGCAACACTCTGCTGTGGATCGGCGGGGCCCAAATCGCAGACTCTCGGGTTGGCAACCTGAACCGAAACCTTCCACTGCAAACCGGTTCAACATTCAGCTGCACTGGCCTCGTTCCCCCATTCCCCCATGGACTCGGGCTCCTTCGGACTACATCTCCCATGATGCACCGAGACGGCCCTTCTGACTGAGCCGCATGGGGAGTTGTGCGAGTCACAAGACTACAGAGCTGGGCTGGGCCCTGCCCCTCAGGCTCTCCGTGCCAGGCAATGGGTGCGGGGTCTGCTCAGTGCCCGCGGGGAGACCGGGCTGTGCAGGAGCCAGGGGGGCTGGGGCAGGGCTGCTCCCTCGTTTGGTGCAATAACCCGCTGACCTGGACGTTTCAGCCATTCAGCCATTGCTAAAAACCCAGGGAAATCCCCCAAACTGAAACAGGTCACGACAACCAGCTGCCATGAGGGGCCCCCACCCCCTTCCCCAGCTTATCCCCTCCTCCCCCATCCCATCAGGCCATCCCCCCAGCCTCCCACCTGCAGGGCGTTGTTCAACAGATACCCCACACTGCGGAAGCAGCCGGTCTCCAGCTGGTGACGTTGCAGCCACCCTAGGGCGTCCTCTAGGTGCTTCTCATCAATGGAGATATAGGGCCTGGCCTGGCCGAAGGACTTGAGAACGAAGGCTGTCAGCCTGGGCGGGGAGAGACCCTGTGAGAGGGACAATCTGCAGGAGATGCTGTGGGCCAGGAGGGAGGTGCATGGAGGACAGGGCTGGGGGTCAGCATTGTGGGGGTAAACAGAGCTGTCAGGGGAGCCCAGGATGGGAATGGGGGGGGATTTGGAGTGAGTATGTGGGGCAGAGCTGTGTGGGGAGCAGGACTGGAATAGCAGTGGGGCTGGGGATCAGGCTGCAGCCCGGCAGGCTCTGCCCACCCAGAGCCCTGACTCGCCCGTGCCGTGCGGCCCCTCACCAGGTGTTGCCCGTGACATCGCTCTTCCCAGAGACGCTGTAAGAGCCGTCGTTGTGTTTATAGAGCAGCTCGCGCTGGTAGCCTGCGGGGACGGTAGAGAGACAGCGAGTCCTGGATCCGTTCAACCCCAGGGGCTAGAATCCACCCCCAGCCTGCACCCCGTGGGGCCCGCTAGCCCTTCCCTCCCCCACAACGCTGAGACTCAGAGATTCCAGGGGTTGGTTTGTATAGGGGAACAGAGTTAAGGCTGAATAGGGTTGTCAGGGTTTCCCCCTCACCACTCTGAACTCTGGGGTACAGATGTGGGGACCCGCATTAAAGATCCCCTAAGCTTATATTCTACCAGCTTATGTTAAAAACTTCCCCAAGGCACAAATTCTTTTCCTTGTCCTTGGACGGTATTGCTGCCACCACCAAGTGATTTACACAAAAATTCAGGAAAGTGTCACTTCTAGTCCCGATCCCCCACAAAATATCCCCCAAAGCCCCTTCACCGCCTTTCCTGGGGAGGCTTGAGAATAATATAGGAACCAATTGGTTAGCAATGTGAGCACAGACCAAACCCTTTGTCTTTAGGACACTGAAAATCAATCAGGTTCTTAAAGGAAGAACTTTATTTATAAAGAAAAAGTAAAAGAATCACACCTGCAAAATCAGGATGGAAGGTAACTTTACAGGGTAAATAAAAAGATTTAAAAAAGGGAATTCCCCTCTGGCTCAGCTTCACAGTTACAAAACAGGAATGAAACTACCTCTTTAGTATAGGTAAATTTCACAAGCCAAAACAAAAGATAACCGAACGCATTTCCTTGCCTTACTTACAATTTTAGTAATTTTAGATGTCTGGTCTCTCTCTCCATCCGGAGAGGGAACAAAACAAAGAGAGCCACAAACAAAACCTCCCCTCCCCCAGATTTGAAAGTATCTTCTTTCCTCACTGGTCCTTCTGGTCAGGTACCAACTAGGTTATTTAAGCTTCTTAAACCCTTACAGGTAAAGCGATTCAGTACAGCTGCCCAGGAGGGATTTTATGCTACCTTTACCTTTATGTTTATGACAAGGGCCCTGATCCCCCAAACCCACTAGTGCCCCGACCTGGGGCTGGATCCCAACCGGCGCCCCCTAAAGGGGAAAGGGCTCCTCTCCCATTCCCTCAACCCTGAGTCAAACAGTCCTTATGTCCCGGGCCTCGGAACTGGTGCCCCAAAGAAGAAAGGCCAAAGATCTCATTCCCTGACCCCCAGAGTCAGCCAGGGCCCTGATCTGGGTCTGGATTGGAGCCCGGGCCCCAGAGGTGGCATGGACAGGGCCCTCACATAGCTCCGCCATGCCCTGGGGGTGCAGGGGTGGGTGGACACTCACCGCTCTGGAGGAATCCCTGGGCCTTGTCTCTGATCTCCGGGCTCAGCTGCTCGCTCTTCTCCAGATACTGCTGGGTGTAGATGTTGTGAGCGAACCAGACCATGTTCTCCTCTCCAGAGCCATAGGGCATGGCCAGCAGGCGTTCTATGTTCTGAAGAGACGTGCCCATTATGTCTCCTGGCACCAAGGGAGTCAGTGAAGCGGAGAATCACCAGGCTGCACAACAACTGCCCCGTCCATAACACCACGTCCCTGGAGCCCTGGCACATGGGGGCCCAGAGCCCCCAGTTCGATTCAGGCCACATGGGGTTATGCGGATAGAATCACAGACTCATAGACTATCAGGGTTGGAAGAGACCTCAGGAAGTCATCTAGTCCAACCCCCAGCTCAAAGCAGGACCAATCCCCAACTAAATCTTTCCAGCCAGGGCTTTGTCAAGCCGGGCCTTAAGAACCTGCTATCAAATCCCCCCTCACTCTTCTCTTCTGCAGACTAAACAAGCACAGTTCCCTCAGCCTCTCCTAATAAGTCATGTGCCCCAGCTCCCTGATCATTTTTGTTGCCCTCTGCTGGACTCTCCAATTTATCCACATCCTTTCTGTAGTGGGGGGCCCAAAACTGAACGTAATACTCCAGATGTGTCTTCACCAGTGCTGAAGAGAGGGGAATAATCACTTCCCTTGATCTGCTGGCAATGTTCCTACTAATGCAGCCCAATGTGCCATTAGCCTTCTTGGCAACAAGGGCACACTGCGGACTCATATCCAGCTTCTAAACCACTGTAATACCCAGGTCCTTTTCTGCAGAACTGCTGCTTAGCCAGTCGGTCCCCAGCCTGTAGCTGTGCATGAGATTCTTCCATCCTAAATGCAGGACTCTGCACTTGTCCTTGTTGAACCTCATCAGATTTCTTTTGGCCCAATCCTCTAATTTGTCTAGGTCACTCTGGACCCTATCCCTACCCTCCAGCGTATCTACCTCTCCCCCAAGCTTAGTGTTATCTGTGAACTTGCTAAGGGTGTAATCCATCCCATCATCCAGATCATTAATAAAAATGTTGAACAAAACTGGCCCCAGGACCAATCCCTGGGGCACGCCGCTTGATACTGGCTGCCAACTAGACATCAAGCCATTGATCACTACCCGTTGAGCCCGACAATCTAGCCAGCTTTCTATCCACCTTATAGTCCATTCATCCAATATGTGGTGATGAATAGCCAAGACGCTAATACCCTGGCACAGCTTCATGGCATCACCGCGTGAGTCCTAGTGAGGTAAATAGAAAGGAACGTAAACACTGCCAAATTAAGTGTAAAAATGTAATAAGAAAAGCCAAAAAGGAGTTTGAAGAACAGCTAGACAAAAACTCAAAAGGTAATACAAAATGTTTTTTCAGTACATCAGAATCAGGAAGCCTGCTAAACAACCAGTGGGGCCCATAGACGATCAAGATACAAAAGGAGCACTTAAAGATGATAAAGTCATTGCAGAGAAACTAAATGAATTCTTTGCTTCAGTCTACACGGCTGAGGATGTTAGGGAGATTCCCAAACCTGAGCCGTCCTTTGTAGGTGACAAATCTGAGGAACTGTCACGGATTGAAGCGTCACTAGAGGAGGTTTTGGAATTAATTGATAAACTTCACAGTAACAAGTCACCAGGACCAGATGGCAT
Source organism: Chrysemys picta bellii (assembly GCF_011386835.1). Lineage (NCBI taxonomy): Eukaryota > Metazoa > Chordata > Testudines > Emydidae > Chrysemys > Chrysemys picta. The sequence goes on along the minus strand of NC_088814.1, from coordinate 12,083,060 downwards.
TCACCCAAGAGTTCTGAAAGAACTCAAATGTGAAATTGCGGAACTATTAACTATGGTTTGTAACCTGTCCTTTAAATCAGCTTCCGTACCCAATGACTGGAAGATAGCTAATGTAACGCCAATATTTAAAAAGGGCTCTAGAGTTGATCCCGGCAATTACAGACCTGTAAATCTAACATCAGTACCGGGCAAATTAGTTTAAACAATAGTAAAGAATAAAATTGTCAGACACATAGAAGAACATACAGGCGAGTCTCATCTTATGCTAGGGTTACATTCCGCTGTCAGTGCATAAAGCGAAAATTGCATATAGTCAAAATTACATTGAGTGTAATGGCGGTTGGAATCGCCCACACTACAGGTACAATATTTAAATTGTTATTTTTCACTTTTTTGGGGTTTTTTTTTTTTGGCTTTTGCCGAGCGCGCAAAGCTGAATTCGTGTATGTTAAATGCGCGTAAGATGAGACTCGCCTGTAAATTGTTGGACAAAAGTCAACATGGTTTCTGTAAAGGGAAATCATGTCTTACTAATCTATTAGAGTTTTTTGAAGGGGTCAACAAACATGTGTACAAGGGGGATCCAGTGGACAGCATAGACAGCTGCAGCGGCACAGGAGCCAGCAAACAGAGGTGTAAACAGGGGAGTTTCAGTGGGAGTTTGCAAGGAGAGTTTGCAGGGGACGCTAAGAGCTAGGCAGAGGAATAGACAGGCTAGTGAAGGGAGGGGGTGGTGTTCTGCCGGTGTTTTGGTGTTTGTGTTGTGTTGGTTTGTTTTTTCTCTCTCTCTCTCTCTGTGGGTGGTGGTGGTTTGGATTGTGTTTCCTGGACTAACAGGTTTTAGGTGAGAAGGCTATGACTGATAGAGAGGCAGCAGTGGAAGACACAATGAGGATGACTGGATGTGGAAGCTGCGGCATGTACATAATCCTGGAGGGGGTATCTGAAAAGAGTTTTGTCTGCATGAAGTGCCGCCTGATAGAGCTGATGGAAGAAAAGATCCGAGGATTGGAGATGCAGGTGGAAACTCTGGTTGAGTTTAGAAGGGGGTTCGAGCAGATGATGGAGCAAAGACATGAGGAGGCTGAAGGTAAAAGCTCAGACTTGCAGATGGAAACAGGACCACAGAATTCGGAGGGGAGACTGCTGGGTGAGGAAAGTGGACAGTGGAGCATGTGACTAAGAGAACCAGGCAGAGGAAAAGACAAGCTAGTGAAGGAGAAATAGAGCTCAGGAACAGGTTTGCGGAGTTGGAAAATGAAGAAGGGGCACAGCAGGTGGTCGCTGAAGGTGAGAGGGCAAGGAAGAAGAGAAGAGCAGCTAGTCCTATAGGAAGAGGGGAAGAGTCAATGGAGATAACACTGAATATGAGCCCCAGGAGGATATGGGATGGGTTGTGGAGGATTCCAAGGGACAATAGAAATCGAGAGGACTTGCATCTGGAGGGAGCAGGGGGATAGACCGGAGAATCGCACTGTTACCAGGAAAAGGCAGGTCTACGTGATTGGGGACTCCTTACTGAGAAGAATAGACAGGCCTGTAACTAGAGCTGATCCGGAGAACAGAAGGGTGTGCTGTCTGCCAGGTGCTATGATACGGGATGTGGACCTGAGGCTGAAAAGGATCCTAACGGGAGCGGGAAAGAATCCGCTGATTGTCCTTCATGTGAGAAGAAATGATACGGCTAGATTCTCGCTGTAACGTATCAAGAGAGACTGTGCCAGGCTGCGGAAGACGCTTAAGGAAATCGAGGCTCAGGTGATCTTCAGTGGGATTCTGCCTGTTCCTAGAGAAGGGCAACCAAGATGTGAGAAGATTATGGTGATCAACAGATGGCTCAGGCAGTGGTGCTATAAGGAGGGCTTTGGGATGTATGGCCACTCGGAAGCATTCATGGACAGAGGACTGTTCTCTTGGGATGGACTTCATCTGAGAAAGGAGGGAAATAGACTTCTAGGATGGAGACTGGCACAACTGATTAAGAGAACTTTAAACTAGGAATTTGGGGGAGATGTCCAGGTAATCTCCACGCCAGAATTTAACATTGAGAAGGAAGAAAACAAAGTAAAAAAGGATACAGCCGTGGGTATGAGAATGGACGTAAGGAGGAAGGGTTGTGTAGATACCAGTCTAATAGGTGATACTGGTGGTAGAATGTCTGTGCCTAATCGGGTAAAGAATGTCAGTGAAGCCAAACGGCAAAAATTAAGATGTTTGTACACCAATGCAAGGAGCCTAGGTAACAAAATGGAGGAACTAGAGCTACTGGTGCAGGAAGTGAAACCACATATTATAGGGATAACAGAAATATAGTGGAATAGTAGTCATGACTGGAGTACAGGTATTGAAGGCTATGTGCTGTTTAGGAAAGACAGAAATAAAGCAAAGGTGGTGGAGTAGCATTGTATATCAATGATGAGATAGACTGTAAAGAAATAAGAAGTGATGGAATGGATAAGACAGAGTCTGTCTGGGCAAAAATTACATTGGGAAAGAAAGCTACTCGAGCCTCCCCTGAGATACTGCTTGGGGTGTGCTACAGACCGCCGGGATCCAATTTGGAAATGGATGGAGACCTCTTTAATCTTTTTAATGAAGTAAACACTAATGGGAATTGTGTGATCATGGGAGACTTTAACTTCCCAGATATAGACTGGAGGACAAGTGCTAGTAATAATAAGGCTCAGATTTTCCTGGATAGCTGATGGATTCCTTCACCAAGTAGTTGAAGAACCAACAAGAGGGGATGCCATTGTAGATTTGGTTTTGGTGAGTAGTGAGGACCTCATAGAAGAAATGGTTGTAGGGGACAACCTTGGTTCGAGTAATCATGAACTAATTCAGTTCAAACTAGATGCAAGTATAAACAAAAATAGACCTGGGACTAGGGTTTTTGATTTTAAAAGGGCCAACTTTAAAGAATTAAGGAAATTAGTTAGGGAAGTGGATTGGACTGAAGCACTTGTGGATCTAAAGGTGGAGGAGGCCTGGAATTACTTCAAGTCAAAGTTGCAGAAACTATCAGAAGCCTGCATCTGGGGAAAAAATTCATAGGCAGGAGTTGTAGACCAAGCTGGATGAGCAAGCATCTCAGAGAGGTGATTAAGAAAAAGCAGAAGGCCTACAAGGAGTGGAAGATGGGAGGGATTAGCAAGGAAAAGACGGTTACTCACCGTTGTAACTGTTGTTCTTCGAGATGTGTTGCTCATATCCATTCCAATTAGGTGTGCGCGCACCGCGTGCACGATCGTCGGCGAATTTTCTACCCTAGCAACACCGGCGGGTCGGCTGTGGAGCCCCCTAGAGTGGCGCCTTCATGGCGCTGGATATATACCCCAGCCGACCCGGCGCCCCCTCAGTTCCTTCTTGCCGGCTACTCTGACAGTGGGGAAGGGGGGTGGGTTTGGAATGGATATGAGCAACACATCTCGAAGAACAACAGTTACAACGGTGAGTAACCGTCTTTTCTTCTTCGAGTGCTTGCTCATATCGATTCCAATTAGGTGACTCCCAAGCCCAACTTAGGTGGTGGGGTCGGAGTGAGACATTGCTGTGTGCAAAACCGCTGATCCGAATGCAGCATCGTCCCTGGACTGCTGCACTAGTGCATAGTGAGCTGTAAATGTGTGGACTGATGACAAAACTGCAGCTCTACAAATGTCCTGGATCGGAACTTGCGCCAGGAAAGCAGTCGAGGAAGCTTGGGCCCTTGTGGAGTGAGCGGTGAGGTGCGGTGTTGAGACACCTGCCAGGTCATAGGAAGTCTGGATGCAAGACGTAATCCAGGAGGATAGGCGTTGTGAGGAGACCGGTAAGCCTTTCATTCGGTCGGCCACTGCAACAAAGAGTTGCGTCGTCTTTCTAAAGTGTCTTGTGCGGTCAATATAGAAAACTAGGGCCCTGCGTACGTCCAGAGAATGCAAACGCTGGTCATGGCGAGTAGCATGTGGTTTAGGATGGAAGACCGGGAGAAATATATCCTGATTGATGTGAAACGGAGAGACCACCTTAGGAAGAAAGGCAGGATGTGGACGAAACTGCACTTTATCCTTATGGAAAACTGTGTAAGGGGGCTCGGATGTAAGCGCCCTGAGTTCAGAAACGCGCCTTGCTGAGGTGATGGCTACGAGGAAGGCTGTCTTCCAGGATAGGTACAAAAGTGAACAGGTGGCCAGTGGCTCGAATGGAGGACTTGTGAGCTTGGAGAGAACCAGGTTGAGATCCCATGTCGGAACGGGTTGACGCTGTTGTGGGTACATCCGGTCCAAGCCCTTGAGGAACCTAATGACCATCGGGTTAGAGAATACCGAGGACGCGAGTTCCCCTGGGTGAAAAGCTGATATGGCGGCCAGGTGAACTCTAATTGAAGATATCGCCAAACCCTGCTGTTTTAGGGAGAGGAGATATTCCAATATGAGAGGAATAGGTGCCTGCAACGGGGACATGGCTCGTTGTTCGCACCAACAGGAGGACCGCTTCCACTTGGCCAAGTACGTGGTCCGTGTTGAAGGCTTCCTACTGCTCAGCAGAATCTGTTGGACAGAGTGCGAGCATTGTTGCTCTGCCTGGGTGAACCATGGAGCAACCACGCCATGAGGTGGAGCGATTGCAGGTCGGGGTGACGCAGTCGGCCGTGGTCCTGAGAGATGAGATCTGGACATAATGGGAGCGGGATCGGTGTCTGAACCGAGAGCTCTAACAGTGTGGTGTACCAGTGTTGTCTCGGCCACGCTGGAGCGACCAGAATTACTTGTGCCTGGTCTCTGCGTAATTTGAGCAGCACCTTGTGGACCAGAGGAAATGGAGGGAAGGCATAAAACAGGTGGTCTTTCCAGGGGAGGAGAAACGCATCCGAGCAAGAGCCCGGAGCTCGTCCTTGTAGGGAGCAGAACACGTGGCACTTTCTGTTGGCTCGAGATGCAAACAGGTCTACCTGGGGAAACCCCCACTTCTGGAAAACGGAATATATGATGTCCGGACGGATAGACCACTTGTGCGTCTGAAAGGACCTGCTGAGTCGGTCCGCTAAAGTGTTCTGGACTCCAGGGAGGAACGATGCCGTGAGATGGATTGAGTGGGCGATGCAGAAGTCCCATAGGCGAATCGCCTCTTGGCATAGAGTCGACGAACGTGCTCCTCCTTGCCTGTTGATGTAAAACATGGCCGTGGTGTTGTCGATGAGAACTAACACACAGCGGCCACGTAGGAGATTGAGAAATGCCTGGCACGCCAGGCGCACCGCCATCAATTCCCGAACATTGATGTGCAGGGACAGCTGGGGTGCAGTCCACAGGCCCTGGGTATGGTGTTCGTTGAGATGGGCACCCCAACACAGCGATGATGCGTCTGTGACCAGGTGCAGAGAGGGTTGTGGGGCGTGAAATGGCATCCCCTCGCAAACCACATTGTGATCTAGCCACCAGGTGAGGGAGGTCAGGACCGAGTTCGGGACCGTGACCACCATGTTCAGGCTGTCCCGATGTGGGCGGTATACCGATGACACCCAGGTCTGGAGTGGGCGAAGCCGAAGTCTGGCATGCCTGGTTACGTACGTGCAAGAAGCCATGTGACCCAGCAGGGTAAGGCATGACCTCACCGTGGTAGTTGGGAAGGCCCTGAGCCCTTGAATGAGGCACGTGATGGTATGAAAGCGATTGTCTGGTAGGACAGCTTGTGCGCGTCCGGAGTCCAGGACTGCGCCGATAAATTCTATTCTCTGGGTAGGCTCTAGAGTGGATTTGTCCTTGTTGAGTAGGATGCCCAACTCGTTGAATGTGTGCACTATTATGTGGATGTGAGCTCGAACTTGCTCTTTGGTGCGACCGCGTACCAGCCAGTCGTCTAGGTACAAGAACACCTGTATCCCTTGCCGACGAAGGTACGCTGCCACGACAGCCATACATTTCGTGAACACTCTTGGGGCCGAGGATAGGCCGAAGGGAAGGACTGCAAATTGATAGTGCACTTTGCTTACTACGAATCGCAGGAAGCGTCTGTGAGGCGGGTAAATTGCGATGTGAAAGTATGCGTCTTTCATGTCGAGGGCGGCGAACCAGTCTCCAGGATCGAGGGAAGGGATAATGGCCCCCAGAGAGACCATGCGGAACTTCAACTTTACTACGAATTTGTTGAGTCCGCGCAAGTCCAAGATGGGTCGCAGACCTCCTTTGGACTTGGGAATGAGGAAGTAACGGGAATAAAATCCCTTGCCCCTTAACTCTACTGGAACCTCCTCTATGGCCCCCATAGCAAGGAGCGTGGAAACCTCCTGTATAAGAAGTTGCTCGTGAGAAGGGTACCTGAAGAGGGACGGGGAAGGGGGGTGGGAGGGGGGGATTGAAGAAAACTGGATAGCGTATCCCCTCTCCACCGTGCGAAGGACCCAACGGTCCGAAGTTATAAGGGACCAAACACGGTGGAAGTGGGAGAGGCAATCCCGAAAGGAGGGGGCTGGATCCTGGGGGATGACTGGGGCGCCGTCCTCGACCGCACCTTCAAAAGTTCTGCCTGGGGCCTGCGGGTGGCCTTGGTGGCCCTTGGTTCTGACCGGGTTGAGGGCCGGTCCACCTTCGTCTACCACCTCGCCCACGCCTCCGGGCCGAGTCCTGTCTCTGACGAGGTGGGGGGGGGGTAGAAGCGCTGAGGCTGAGGCCTAAATGGCCTGCGCTGAGGGCCCGCAACATGCATCCCCAGGGAGCGCATGATTGTCCTGGAGTCCTTGAGGCTCTGCAGGCGAGAGTCCGTCTTCTCCGAGAACAACCCCTGTCCTTCGAAGGGCAAATCCTGCAGGGTTTGTTGCAATTCCGGGGGCAAACCCGAAACTTGTAGCCAGGAGGTCCTTTGCATAGCGATGCCCGAAGCCAGGGTTCTCGCAGCCGAGTCCGCTATGTCCAAGGAGGCCTGTAAGGAGGTCCGAGCCACCTTCTTACCCTCCTCTACCAAGGCCCCAAACTCCTCCCTGGACTCTTGGGGAACCAACTCCTTGAACTTCCCCATAGAGTTCCAGGAGTTAAAGTTGTAGCGGCTCAGGAGTGCCTGCTGGTTAGCCGCTCTAAGTTGCAGCCCTCCGGCTGAATAAACTTTACGGCCAAACAAATCGAGGCGCTTAGCCTCCTTCGATTTGGGCGCTGCGGCCTGTTGACCGTGGCGCTCCCTTGCATTCACTGATGACACCACCAGTGAACACGGCTGGGGATGGGTATACAAGTACTCGTAGTCTTTGGAGGGGACAAAGTACTTTCTTTCCACCCCTCTCGCTGTGGGTGGGATAGAGGCAGGAGTTTGCCATATCGTATTTGCATTAGCCTGGATCGTGCGGATCAGGGGTAACGCCACTCTCGATGGGGCATCCGCCGCGAGGATATTTACAATGGGGTCCTGCACCTCCACTATCTCCTCCGCCTGCAGGTCCATATTACGGGCCACCCTACGTAGGAGGTCCTGGTGAGCCCGAAGATCTATTGGGGGTGGACCTGTGCACGATGTGCCCGCCACTGCCTCATCCGGAGAGGAAGAGGAAGATGCCTCCGGTGGTAAAGGATCCAAGGGAGGGTCCTGGTCTCCCTGCTCCTGGGCCGGAGCATCACCTGCGCTTGGGTCCAGGACGTCAGGTGGTGCGGACACGGAAGCCTCCATGCCCCCTGGCGGAGGCCGAGAGATGGTGGACTCTGGGGCCCTTCTAACGGAGTGGCCCGAGCGAGAGGTCGAAGTTATTGGAGCCCCTTGCGCCTGATGGTACGCCCACGGGGTCCAGAACGACCAGTGAGATGGGCCATGAGCAGGGTCCTCTGCTACCTCCTGCCAATGGCCTATGTCCTGCTCCTCGGCTTGCCCCTGAGGGGGGTATGCCGATCTCGATAAGTCCTCAGAGGAGCGAGACACCGATCTCGATGGCCATGGCGGTGCCGAGTGCACCGAGACGAATCCCGTGGGCTGCGGTGCCGCACGGTGCCGGTCCGGAGATGTTCTATCTCCACGCGGTGCCGGCGATCGGTGCCGGGATCGCGATCGGTGCCGATGACCTCGCCGATGCCGGGAGTCGGATCTGGACCTCGACGATGACCTGGAGTAGGCCCGGTGCCGGGAGCGGCCTCTCGACGTCGAGCGTCGATCGTAGCGGTGCCGAGAACTACGTCTCGATGTTGATCGGTGCCGACAATCATAACGGTGCCGAGACGTAGAGCGGTGCCGCGACGAAGATCTTGGCCGCGAGTACGACCGGTGCCGAGGTGATATCCGGCGCCGGGACTGCGAGCGGCGTGGGGACCTGCTTTGGGACCTGGACCGGTGCCGTGGTTCCAGCCCCTGCGATGGAGGGCGCATCAAGGCAGGTTTCCCCCTAGATTGGACTGGACGAGTCAACGGTGCCGGCGGTGCCGGTGGTTGGGGCGGTGCCGGCTCCGTGAGAGCGATCAAGTCTCTCGCCGTCGCGAAGGTCTCTGGGGTCGACGGGAGGCACTGTATCACCGCCGGTCTCGGTGGAGACCCTGTCTGCACCAGACTCAACGGCCTCGGAGCCGGAGTCGACGGTGCTGGAGGCACCTGTTTCCGGTGCTCCACAGGCGGACGCGGCTCTACCCCCGGCACTGGGGGAGCCGGCGTCTTCGGCACGGAGGTCCCCGTCTTATGGGCTTTTTTATGTCCCGGGGATAATGAACGGCGCCGAGGCACTTGCTGTGCTTGCGGTGCCGACGAGGTCCGGTGCCGTGGAGGCTTGTCCGACGCCACTCGTGTGGTCGGAATAGTCGGTGCCGCCGGGGCACTGCGCACCGAGGTGCCAGGTGCCGGGGCCTGACGCGCTGATGGAGCGTCCGGGCTAAGTGCCGCCTCCATAAGGAGTTGCCGGAGCCGAAAGTCCCGCTCCTTCTTGGTCCTCGGTCTGAAGGCCTTACAGATCTTGCACTTATCTGTTTGATGGGACTCTCCCAGGCACTTCAGACACGAGTCGTGCGGGTCGCTCGTTGGCATAGGCTTAGCGCAGGAGGCGCACTGCTTGAAGCCGGGAGCCTTGGGCATGAGCCCGGCCACGCGGCCGGGGGAAAAAGGGGGAGACAACCCCCTTAATCCCCTTGAACTATATAACAACTATTAACAAGTGAAAAAAACCAACTATTTAACTATAAACAACTAGAAAAGACGGTTATTCACCGTTGTAACTGTTGTTCTTCGAGATGTGTTGCTCATATCCATTCCATTAGGTGTGTGCGCGCCGCGTGCACGATCGTCGGAAGATTTTCTACCCTAGCAACACCGGCGGGTCGGCTGTGGAGCCCCCTAGAGTGGCGCCTTCATGGCGCTGAATATATACCCCAGCCGACCCGGCGCCCCCTCAGTTCCTTCTTGCCGGCTACTCCGACAGTGGGGACGGGGGGCGGGTTTGGAATGGATATGAGCAACACATCTCGAAGAACAACAGTTACAACGGTGAGTAACCGTCTTTTCTTCTTCGAGTGCTTGCTCATATCCATTCCATTAGGTGACTCCCAAGCCCAACTTAGGTGGTGGGGTCGGAGTGAGACATTGCTGTGTGCAAAACCGCTGATCCGAAAGCAGCATCGTCCCTGGACTGCTGCACTAGTGCATAGTGCGCTGTAAATGTGTGGACTGATGACCAAACCGCAGCTCTACAAATGTCCTGGATCGGAACTTGCGCCAGGAAAGCCGTCGAGGAAGCTTGGGCCCTTGTGGAGTGAGCGGTGAGGTGCGGTGCTGAGACACCTGCCAGGTCATAGCAAGTCCGGATGCAAGACGTAATCCATGAGGATAGGCGTTGTGAGGAGACCGGTAAGCCTTTCATTCGGTCGGCCACTGCAACGAAGAGTTGCGTCGTCTTTCTAAAGTGTCTTGTGCGGTCAATATAGAAAGCCAGGGCCCTGCGCACGTCCAGAGAATGCAAACGTTGATCCTGGCGAGTAGCATGTGGTTTAGGATGAAAGACCGGGAGAAATATGTCCTGGTTGATATGAAATGGAGAAACCACCTTAGGGAGAAAGGCAGGATGTGGGCGAAGCTGCACTTTATCCTTATGAAAAACTGTGTAAGGGGGCTCGGATGTAAGCGCCCTGAGTTCAGAAACGCGCCTTGCTGAGGTGATGGCTACGAGGAAGGCTGTCTTCCAGGATAGGTACAGAAGTGAACAGGTGGCCAGTGGCTCGAATGGAGGACCTGTGAGCTTGGAGAGAACCAGGTTGAGGTCCCACGTCGGAACGGGCTGACGTTGTTGTGGGTACATCCGGTCTAAGCCCTTGAGGAATCTAACGACCATCGGGTTAGAGAATACCGAAGACGCGAGTTCCCCTGGATGAAAGGCCGATATAGCGGCCAGGTGAACTCTAATTGAAGATATCGCCAACCCTTGCTGTTTTAGGGAGAGGAGATATTCCAATATGAGAGGAATAGGCGCCTGTAACGGGGACGTGGCTCGTTGTTCGCACCAACAGGAGAACCGCTTCCACTTGGCCAAGTATGTGGTCCGTGTTGAGGGCTTCCTACTGCTCAGCAGAATCTGTTGGACAGAGTGCGAGCACTGCTGCTCTGCCTGGGTGAACCATGGAGCAGCCACGCCGTGAGGTGGAGTGATTGCAGGTCGGGGTGACGCAGCCGGCCGTAGTCCTGAGAGATGAGATCTGGACATAATGGAAGCGGGATTGGTGTCTGAACCGAGAGTTCCAACAGTGTGGTGTACCAATGTTGTCTCGGCCACGCTGGAGCGACCAGAATTACCTGTGCCTGGTCTCTGCGCAATTTGAGCAGTACCTTGTGGACCAGAGGAAACGGAGGGAAGGCATAAAACAGGTGGTCTTTCCAGGGAAGGAGAAACGCATCCGAGAGGGAGCCCGGAGCTCGACCTTGCAGGGAGCAGAACACGTGGCACTTCCTGTTGTCTCGAGATGCAAACAGGTCTATCTGGGGAAACCCCCACTTCTGGAAAACGGAATGTATGATGTCCGGACGGATAGACCACTCGTGTGTTTGAAAGGACCTGCTGAGTCGGTCCGCCAGAGTGTTCTGGACTCCAGGGAGGAACGATGCCGTGAGATGGATTGAGTGGGCGATGCAGAAGTCCCACAGGCGAATGGCCTCTTGGCATAGAATTGACGAACGTGCTCCTCCTTGCTTGTTGATGTAAAACATGGCAGTGGTGTTGTCGATGAGAACTAACACACAGCGGCCACGTAGGAGATTGAGAAATGCCTGGCACGCCAGGCGCACCGCCATCAGTTCCCGAACATTGATGTGCAGGGCTATCTGGGGTGCAGTCCACAGGCCCTGGGTATGGTGTTCGTTGAGATGGGCGCCCCAACCCAGGGATGAAGCGTCTGTGACCAGGTGCAGAGAGGGTTGTGGGGCGTGAAACGGCATCCCCTCGCAAACCACCTTGTGGTCTAGCCACCATATGAGGGAGGTCAGGACCGAGTTCGGGACCGTGACCACCATGTTCAGGCTGTCCCGATGTGGGCGGTATAGTGATGACACCCAGGTCTGGAGTGGGCGAAGCCGAAGTCTGGCATGCCTGGTTACGTACGTGCAGGAAGCCATGTGACCCAGCAGGGTAAGGCACGACCTCACCGTGGTAGTTGGGAAGGCCTTGAGTCCTTGAATGAGGCTCGTGATGGTGCAAAAGCGATTGTCTGGCAGGATGGCTTGTGCACGTCTGGAGTCTAGAACCGCGCCTATGAATTCTATTCTCTGGGTAGGTTCTAGAATGGATTTGTCCTTGTTGAGTAGGATACTCAACTTGTTGAATGTGTGCACTATTATGTGGACGTGATCTCGAACTTGTTCTTCTGTGCGACCGCGTACCAGCCAGTCGTCTAGGTACGGGAACACCTGTATCCCTTGCCGACGAAGGTACGCTGCCACGACAGCCATACATTTCGTGAACACCCTTGGGGCCGAGGATAGGCCGAAGGGAAGGACTGCAAATTGGTAGTGCACCTTGCTTACCACGAATCGCAGGAAGCGTCTGTGAGGCGGGTAAATTGCAATGTGAAAGTATGCGTCTTTCATGTCGAGGGCAGCGAACCAGTCTCCCGGATCGAGGGAAGGGATAATGGCCCCCAGAGAGACCATGCGGAACTTCAACTTTACTACGAATTTGTTGAGTCCGCGCAAGTCCAAGATAGGTCGCAGACCTCCTTTGGACTTGGGAATGAGGAAGTAACGGGAATAGAATCCCCTGCCCCTTAACTCCACTGGAACCTCCTCTATGGCCCCCATAGCAAGGAGCGTGGAAACCTCCTGTATAAGAAGTTGCTCGTGAGAAGGGTCCCTGAAGAGGGACGGGGAAGGGGGGGAGGAGGGGGGAATTGAGGAAAACTGGATAGCATATCCCCTGTCCACCGTGCGAAGGACCCAACGGTCCGAGGTTATAAGGGACCAGGCATGGTGGAAATGGGAAAGGCGATCCCGAAAGGATGGGGCTGGATCCTGGGGGATGACTGGGGCGCCGTCCTCGACCGCACCTTCAAAAGTTCTGCCTGGGGCCTGAAGGTGGTCTAGGTGGCCCCTGGTTCTGACCAGGTTGAGGGCCGGTCCACCTTCTTCTACCACCTCGTCCTCGCCTCCGGGTCGAGTCCTGTCTCTGACGAGGCGGGGGGGGGGGGGTAGAAGCGCTGAGGCTGCGGTCTAAATGGCCTGCGCTGAGGGCCCACAACATGCATCCCCAAGGAACGCATGATCGTCCTGGAGTCCTTGAGGCTCTGCAGGCGAGAGTCCGTCTTTTCTGAAAACAATCCTTGACCTTCGAAGGGTAGATCCTGCAGGGTTTGCTGCAGTTCCTGAGGTAGACCCGAGACCTGGAGCCAGGAGATCCTCCGCATAGCGATACCTGAGGCCAGGGTTCTCGCAGCAGAGTCCGCTATGTCTAAGGAGGCCTGTAAGGAGGTCCGAGCCACCTTCTTACCCTCCTCTACCAGGGCTCCAAACTCCTCCCTGGACTCTTGGGGAACCAACTCCTTGAACTTCCCCATAGAGTTCCAGGAGTTAAAGCTATAGCGGCTCAAGAGCACCTGCTGGTTAGCCGCTCTAAGTTGCAGCCCTCCGGCTGAGTAAACTTTATGGCCGAATAAATCGAGACGCTTAGCCTCCTTTGATTTGGGCGCTGCGGCCTGCTGACCGTGGCGCTCCCTTGCGTTCACTGATGCCACCACCAGTGAACACGGCTGGGGGTGGGTATACAAGTACCCGTAGTCCTTGGACGGAACAAAGTATTTCCTTTCCACCCCTCTCGCTGTGGGTGGGATAGAGGCAGGAGTCTGCCATATCGTAGAAGCATTGGCCTGTATCGTGCGGATCAGGGGTAACGCCACCCTCGATGGGGCATCCGCTCCGAGGATATTCACGATCGGGTCGTGCACCTCCACTATCTCCTCCGCCTGCAGGTCCATATTACGGGCCATCCTGCGCAGAAGATCCTGGTGAGCCCGAAGATCTATTGGAGGTGGACCTGTGCACGATGTGCCCGCCACTGCCTCATCCGGAGAAGAAGAGGAAGATGCCTCCGGTGGAACAGGATCCAAGGGATGGTCCTGGTCTCCCTGTTCCTGGGCCGGAGCATCACCTGTGCCTGGGTCCAGGGCGTCAGGTGGTGCGGACACAGAAGCCTCCATGCCCCCTGGCGGAGGCCGAGAAATGGTGGACTCCGGGGCCCTTCTGACGGAGTGACCAGAGCGAGAGGTCGAAGCAATTGGAGCCCCTTGCGCCTGATGGTACGCCCACGGGGTCCAAAACGACCAGTGAGATGGGCCATGAGAATGGTCCTCTGCCGTGTCCTGCCAATGGCCCAAGTCCTGTTCCTCGGCTTGCCCCTGAGGGGGGTATGCCGATCTCGAGAGGTCCTCCGAGGAGCGAGACACCGATCTCGATGGCCACGGCGGTGCCGAGAGCGTCGAGACGATTCCCGTGGGCTGCGGTGCCGCACGGTGCCGGTCCGGAGATGATCTATCTCTATGCGGTGCCGGCGATCGGTGCCGGGACTGCGACCGGTGCCGATGACCTCGTCGGTGCCGGGAGTCGGACCTGGACCTCGACGAGGACCTGGAGTATGCCCGGTGCCGGGAGCGGCCTCTCGACGTCGAGCGTCGACCGTAGCGGTGCCGAGAACTACGTCTCGACGTTGATCGGTGCCGACGATCATAGCGGTGCTGAGACGTAGAGCGGTGCCGCGAAGAAGATCTTGGCCGCGAGTACGACCGGTGCCGAGGTGATATTCGGCGCCGGGACTGCGAGCGGCGTGGGGACCTGCTTCGGGACCTGCATCGGTGCCGAGGTTCCAGCCCTTGCGATGGAGGGCGCATCAAGGCAGGTTTCCCCCTCGACTGGACCGGGCGAGTCAACGGTGCCGTCGGTGCCGGTGGTTGGGGCGGTGCCGGCTCCGTGAGAGCTATTAAGTCTCTCGCCGCCGCGAAGGTCTCTGGAGTCGACGGGAGGCACTGTATCACCGCCGGCCTCGGTGGAGACGCTATCTGCACCGGACTCAACGGCCTCGGCGCCGGAGTCGACGGTGCTGGAGGCACCTGTTTCCGGTGCTCCACCGGCGGACGCGGCTCTACCCCCGGCACTGGGGGAGCCGGCGTCTTTGGCACGGAGGTCCCCGTCTTATGGGCTTTTTTATGCCCTGGGGATAATGACCGGCGCCGAGGCACTTGCTGTGCTTGCGGTGCCGACGAGGTCCGGTGCCGGGGAGGCTTGTCCGACGCCACTCGCGTGGTCGTCGTAGCCGGTGCCGCCGGGGCACTGCGCACCGAGGCGCTAGGTGCCGGGCCCTGGCTTGTAGATGGAGCGTCCGGACTAAGTGCCGCCTCCATCAGGAGTTGCCGGAGCCGAAAGTCCCGCTCCTTCTTGGTCCTTGGTCTGAAGGCCTTACAGATCTTGCACTTATCTGTTTGATGGGACTCTCCCAGGCACTTCAGACAGGAGTCGTGCGGGTCGCTCGTGGGCATAGGCTTAGCGCAGGAGGCGCACTGCTTGAAGCCGGGAGCGTTGGGCATGAGCCCGGCCCCACGGCCGGGGGAGAAAGGGGGAGACGACCCCCTTAATCCCCTGAACTACTATAACAACTAGAACAACTTTTAAAAACTATTTAACTATTGAACTATAAACACTAGAACTATAACTATAACTATAACTGCGAATAACTAACTAAGCTAGGGAGAGTGGAGAACAGCTAAGCAGCGCTCCACAGTTCCAACGACCGTCAGGGGCGGTAAGAAGGAACTGAGGGGGCGCCGGGTCGGCTGGGGTATATATTCAGCGCCATGAAGGCGCCACTCTAGGGGGCTCCACAGCCGACCCGCCGGTGTTGCTAGGGTAGAAAATCTTCCGACGATCGTGCACGCGGCGCGCGCACACCTAATGGAATGGATATGAGCAAGCACTCGAAGAAGAATAAACCTTACGGCCAAACAAATCGAGGTGCTTAGCTTCCTTCGATTTGGGCGCTGCGGCCTGTTGACCGTGGCGCTCCCTTGCATTCACTGATGACACCACCAGTGAACACAGCTGGGGATGAGTATACAGGTACTCATAGTCCTTTGAGGGGACAAAGTACTTTCTTTCCACCCCTCTGGCTGTGGGTGAGATAGAGGCAGGAGTTTGCCATATCGTAGTGGCGTTAGCCTGGATCATGCGGATCAGGGGTAACGCCACTCTGGATGGGGCATCCGCCGAGAGGATGTTTACAATGGGGTCCTGCACCTCCACTATCTCCTCCACTTGTAGGTCCATATTACGCGCCACCCTACGTAATAGGTCCTGGTGCGCCCGAAGATCTACCGGGGGTGGACCTGTGCACGACGTGCCCGCCACTGCCTCATCTGGGGAGGATGAGGAAGATGCCTCAGGTGGTAAGGGATCCAAGGGTGGGTCCTGGTCTACTGGTTCCTGGAGCGGAGCATCACCTGCCCCTGGGTCCAGGACGTCAGGTGGTGTGGGCACGGAAGCCTCCATGCCCCCTGGAGGAGGGCGAGAAATGGTGGACTCTGGGGCCCTTCTCTCAGAGTGCCCCGAGCGAGAGGCTGAAGGTGGTGGAGCCCCTTGAGATTGGTGGTACGCCCACGGGGTCCAGAATGACCAGTGAGAAGGACCGTGAGCAGGGTCCTCCGCTATCTCCTGCCAGTGGCCCATGTCCTGTTCCTCGGCCTGCCCCTGAGGGGGGTATGCTGATCTCGATGCCCCATCGGAGGAGCGAGACACCGATCTCGAGGGCCATGGCGGTGC
Organism: Chrysemys picta bellii; assembly: GCF_011386835.1. Classification (NCBI taxonomy): domain Eukaryota; kingdom Metazoa; phylum Chordata; order Testudines; family Emydidae; genus Chrysemys; species Chrysemys picta. The sequence goes on along the minus strand of NC_088814.1, from coordinate 12,066,842 downwards.
CGACTGCGCCGAGATGAGCTCCGGGGGATACGGTGCCGCACGGTGCCGGTCTGGAGACGTTCTGTCTCTATGCGGTGCCGGTGAGCGGTGCCGAGATCGTGATCGGTGCCGATGACCGCGTCGGTGCCGAGAGTCGGACCTGGACCTGGATGGCGATCTCGAGTAGGCCCGGTGCCGGGAGCGGCCCCTCGACGTCGAGTGTCGCTCGTAATGGTGCCGAGAACTATGTCTCGATGTCGAACGGTACCGACGATCATAGCGGTGCCGGGACGTAGAACGGTGCCGCGACGATGATCTTAGCCGCGAGTACGACCGGTGCCGAGGTGATATACGGCGCCAGGACTGCGAGCGGCGTGGGGACCTGCTTCGGGACCTGGAACGGTGCCGTGGTTCCAGCCCTTGAGATGGAGGGCGCATCAAGGCAGGTTTCCCCCTGGATTGCACCGGACGAGGGGCCAACGGTGCCGACGGTGCCGGTGGTTGGGGCGGTGCCGGCTCCGTGAGAGCAATCAAGTCTCTCGCCGTCGCGAAGGTCTCTGGGGTCGACGGGAGGCACGGTACCAACGCCGGTCGTGGTGGTGATCCTGTCTGCACCGGACTCAACGGCCTCGGAGCCGGAGTCGACGGTGCCGGAGGCACCTGTTTTTGGTGCTCCATCGGCGGACGCGGCTCTACCCCCGGCACCGGGGGGGCCGGCGTCTTAGGGACGGCAGTCTCCTGCGCCTTACGGGATTTTTTATGTCCCGGCGATAACGATCGGCGCCGAGGCACTTGCGGTGGGTGCGGTGCCGAAGGGGTCCGGTGCCGTGGAGGCTTGTCCGACGCCACTCGCGGTGTCGGGATAGTCGGTGCCGCCGGGGCACTGCGCACCGAGGCGCTTGGCGCTGGGGCTTGACGCGCCGATGGAGCGTCCGGGCTAAGTGCCGCCTCCATAAGGAGTTGCCGAAGCCGAAAGTCCCGCTCCTTCTTGGTTCTCGGTCTGAAGGCCTTACAGATCTTACACTTATCTGTTTGATGGGACTCTCCCAGGCACTTCAGACACGAGTCGTGCGGGTCACTTGTGGGCATAGGCTTAGCGCAGGACGCGCACTGCTTAAAGCCGGGAGCCTTGGGCATGAGCCCGGCCACGCGCCGGGGGAAAAACAGGGAGAACAACCCCCTTAATCCCCTTTAACTATACAACAACTGTTAATAAAGTAATTTAAACAACTATCTAACTATATACAACTATAACTATAACTATAACTATCTATAAACGGAATAAGCTAGGGAGAGTGGAGAACAGCTATGCCGCGCTCCACAGTTCCAACGACCGTCAGGGGCGGTAAGAAGGAACTGAGGGGGCTCCGGGTCGGCTGGGTATATATCCAGCGCCATGAAGGCGCCACTCTAGGGGGCTCCACAGCCGACCCGCCGGTGTTGCTAGGGTAGAAAATTCTCCGACGATCGTGCACGCGGCGCGCGCACACCTAATTGGAATCGATATGAGCAAGCACTCAAAGAAGAAAGCTACCTTATTGAGGTCAGAACATGTAGGGATAAAGTGAGAAAGGCCAAAAGCCATGTAGAGTTGGACCTTGCAAAGGGAATTAAAACCAATAGTAAAAGGTTCCATATAAATAAGAAGAAAACAAAGAAAGAAGAAGTGGGACCACTAAACACTGAGGATGGAGTGGAGATTAAGGATAATCTAGGCATGGCCCAATATCTAAACAAATACTTTGCCTCAGTCTTTAATGAGGCTAATGAGGAACTTAGGGATAATGGTAGGATGACAAATGAGGATATGGAGGTAGATATTACCACATCCGAGGTAGAAGCCAAACTTGAAAAGCTTAATGGGACTAAATCGGGAGGCCCAGATAATCTTCATCCAAGAATATTAAAGGAACTGGCACATGAAATTGCAAGCCCATTAGCAAGAATTTTTAATGAATCAGTAAACTCAGGGGATGTACCGTATGACTGGAGAATTGCTAACATAGTTCCTATTTTTAAGAAAGGGAAAAAAAGTGATCTGAGTAACTATAGGCCTGTTAGTTTGACATCTGTAGTATGTAAGGTCTTGGGAAAAAATTTGAAGGAGAAAGTAGTTAAGGACATTGAGGTCAATGGTAATTGGGACAAAATACAATATGGTTTTACAAAAGGTAGATCATGCCAAACCAACCTGATCTCCTTCTTTGAGAAGGTAACAGATTTTTTAGACAAAGGAAATGCAGTAGATCTAATTTACCTCGATTTCAGTAAGGCATTTGATATGGTTCCACATGGGGAATTATTAGCTAAATTGGAAAAGATGGGGATCAATATGAAAATTGAAAGGTGGATAAGGAACTGGTTAAAGAGGAGACTACAAAGGGTCATACTGAAAGGTGAATTGTCAGGCTGGAAGGAGGTTATTAGTGGAGTTCCTCAGGGAAGGGCTTTGGGACCAATTTTATTTAATCTTTTTATTACTGACCTTGGCACAAAAAGTGGGAATGTGCTAATAAAGTTTGCGGATGACACAACGCTGGGAGGTATTGCTAATACAGACAAGGACCGGGATATCATACAGGAAGATCTGGATGACCTTGTAAACTGGAGTAATAGTAATAGGATGAAATTTAATAGTGAAAAGTGCAAGGTCATGCATTTAGGGATTAATAACAAGAATTTTGGTTATAAATTGGGGACACATCAGTTGGAAGTAACAGAGGAGGAGAAGGACCTCGGAGTATTGGTTGATCACAGGATGACTATGAGCCGTCAATGTGATATGGCCGTTAAAAAAGCTAATGCGGTCTTGGGATGCATCAGGCGAGGTATTTCCAGTAAAGATAATGAGGTGTTAGTACCATTATACAAGGCACTGGTGAGACCTCATCTGGAATATTGTGTGCAGTTCTGGTCTCCCATGTTTAAGAAGGATGAATTCAAACTGGAACAGGTACAGAGAAGGGCTACGAGAATGATCCGAGGAATGGAAAACTTATCTTATGAAAGGAGACTCAAAGAGCTTGGTTTGTTTAGCCTAACCAAAAGAAGGCTGAGGGGAGATATGATTGCTCTTTATAAATATATCAGAGGGATAAATATCAGGGAGGGAGAGGAATTATTCAAGCTTAGTACCAATGTGGACACAAGAACAAATGGATATAAACTGGACATTAGGAAGTTTAGACTTGAAATTAGATGAAGGTTTCTAACCATTAGAGGAGTGAAGTTCTGGAACAGCCTTCCCAGGGGTGTAGTGGGGGCAAAAGACATATCTGGCTTCCAGACTAAGCTTGATAAGTTTATGGAGGGGATGGTATGATGGGATAGCCTAATTTGGGCAATTAATTGATCTTTGATTATTAGCAGATAAATATGCCCAATGGTCTGTGATGGGATGTTAGATGGGGTGGGATCTGAGTTTCTACAGAGAATTCTTTCCTGGGTGCTGGCTGGTGAGTCTTGCCCACATGCTCAGGGTTTAACTGATCGCCATATTTGGGGTTGGGAAGGAATTTTCCTCCAGGTCAGATTGGCAGAGGCCCTGGAGGTTTTTCACTTTCCTCTGCAGTGTGGGGCACAGGTCACTTGCTGGAGGATTCTCTGCAACTTGAGGTCTTTAAACCACGATTTGAGGACTTCAATAACTCAGGCATAGGTTAGGGATTTGGGTGGGTGAGATTCTGTGGCCTGCGTTGTGCAGGAGGTCAGACTAGATGATCATAATGGTCCCTTCTGACCTTAAAGTCTATGAGTCTATGAGACATAGTGTACTTAGATTTCCAGAATGCCTTTGACAAGGTCCCTCACCAAAGGCTCTTACATAAATTAAGTTGTCATGGGATAAGAGGGAAGATCCTTTCATTGATTGAGAACTGGTTAAAAGACAGGGAACAAAGGGTAGAAATTAATGGTAAATTCTCAGAATGGAGAATGGTAACTAGTGGTGTTCCACAAGGGTCAGTCCTAGGACCAATCCTATTCAATTTATTCATAAATAATCTGGAGAAAGGGGTAAACAGTGAGGTGGGAAAGTTTGCAGATGATACTAAACTGCTCAAGATAGTTAAGACCAAAGCAGACTGTGAAGAACTTAAAAAGATCTCACAAAACTAAGTGATTGGGCAACAAAATGGCAAATGAAATTTAATGTGGATAAATGTAAAGTAATGCACATTGGAAAAAATAACCCCAATTATACATACAATATGATGGGGGCTAATTTAGCTACAACTAATAAGGAAAGAGATCTTGGAGTCATCATGGATAGTTCTCTGAAGACGTCCACGCAGTGTGCAGCGGCAGTCAAAAAAGCAAACAGGATGTTAGGAATAATTAAAAAAGGGATCGAGAATAAGACGGAGAATATCTTATTGCTCTTATATAAATTCATGATACGCCCACATCTTGAATATTGCGTACAGATGTGCCCTCCTCATCTCAAAAAAGATATACTGGCATTAGAAAAGGTTCAGTGAAGGGCAACTAAAATGATTAGGAGTTTGGAACGGGTCACATATGAGGAGAGATTAAAGAAGCTAGGACTTTTCAGCTTGGAAAAGAGGAGACTAAGGGGGGATATGATAGAGGTATATAAAATCATGAGTGATGTGGAGAAAGTGAATAAGGAAAAGTTATTTACTTGTTCCCATAATATAAGAACTAGGGGCCACCAAATGAAATTAATGGGCAGCGGGTTTAAAACAAAGAAAAGAAAGTTCTTCACACAGCGCACAGTCAACCTGTGGAATTCCTTGCCTGAGGAGGTGGTGAAGGCTAGGACTATAACAGGGTTTAAAAGAGAAGTAAATACATTCATGGAGGTTAAGTCCATTAATGGCTATTAGCCAGGATGGGTAAGGAATGGTGTCCCTAGCCTCTGTTTGTCAGAGGGTGGTGATGGACGGCAGGAGAGAGATCACTTGATCATTACCTGTTAGGTTCACTCCCTCTGGGGCACCTGGCATTGGCCACTGTCAGTAGACAGGATACTGGGCTGGATGGATGTTTGGTCTGACCCAGTATGGTCATTCTTATGTTCTTATGATGTATAGATTCAAGGGATGAGAACCAGATGATCCTGAAGAAGAAGCTAGAAATTCCTACAGGGAGAGTTAGGGAATAACGCACCCATTGGTTCCTAGCTCTCTTTCACATTGCCATCTCCCCAGAAAATAATCCCTCCTGTGTTTTGATGCGGCCATAGATACAGTTCTATTTATGTGCAGTTGCCCAACCTTTCTCGTCATTTATCTAGTCACCAATGAGGACAATTGCCTTCCTGCATCAGTTATTTCTGTGACGTGTATGCCCTGGAGCTGGTCAGGAAATGTTTTTGTTTTTCCTGTGGAAAATTTTGACTGGTCATCGACAGCCTGTCACAGGGTGCTTCTTCAGCTACCTGGGATGTCTCACAGCCTGCCCTGTTTCCCTGGTCTCTCAGGCTAACACATGCCCAGATTGTTTCCCTTTCATCGGATGTACCTTTGGGTATGTCTGCACTTAAAACATACAGCAGCGCAGCTCCAGCGCTTCAGAGTAGACACTACCTACAACGATGGGAGGGGTCCTCCTATGAGCATAGGGAATCCACCTCCCCAGAGACAGTAGCTAGGCAGATGGCAGAATTCTAACCACTCCGAATGGGGGGTGGTAGCTTTTCCACTGATAAAGCGCTGTCTAGACTGGCGCTTTTCAGCACTAAAACTTTTATCGCTCAGGGGGTGTTCACTCCCTCTGGGGCACCTGGCATTGGGCACTGTCAGTAGACAGCACACTGGGCTGGATGGACCTTTGGTCTGACCCAGTATGGGCATTCTTATGTTCTTATGAGTCTATTGCCCCTCACTGGGACGAGGCTCCAGACACCCACTAGATCTCATTGGTCTTTTCCATCCGTGATGCCCCGGCCTCTCTGATCAGAGCGCTGGGCCACAGACGGGCTGGCTGGCGAAGGGCACCGTGCCCTGGCAGGGATGGGGCAGAGGAATTCCTTACCCACGACAGTCACGTGAGCCCGTTCGGACCCCGTCAGAACGTTCGCTGGCAGCTGCAAGTAGATTTCTTCGGACGCTGCGTAACACGAAGGCAAAGACACACTGTTAAAGGCCTGTTGGGAACCTGTCTGTCTCTAGCCAATCAGATCCCTACATTCCTCACCGTCCGGGACTCTTGCCCAGTCACAGCCCCTCTCTCAATCCCAAGCTCCCTCCGCCGTGGCACATACGTGCCCTTGAGGGTGAGGGCTGGGGGTTCTCAGCGGAGAGTCCTGCCTGTGGGAATCAGTCCCTCTCCTGGCCCCAGAGAGCCGGCGTGACGAGCTCTGCAGGGAGCATCGTACACACGGGACCAGGCTGCAGGGGAGAGGAGCTGGTGCAACAGGGGCCCAGTGAGACTCGGGAGCAGGAGCCGGACATGCTCGAGCCTTCGGCCCATGGCAGACGGTTCCATAACTGCCCACTAGGGGGTGCATCTTCCCCGGGCAGCTGGGCTTGGACCCTGTCCTAGGCAGGACATTGGCCTGGATGCCCCTTGGTCCGGTCCGGCCTGGCGGCTCCTGTGCCCCTACCTGGGCCATCCAGCGGCTCAGCCATCACTGACGTGCCGCAGCCAAGAGACGCCCCGTGTTAGTGACACCCACTGAGCCCCGGACAGGCGCTGGGATCCTACCTTCCTGGCAGAGCAGGGAGCTGTGCGCCTTCTCCTCCGGGATCCCCCCCGGCTGTGGGGAAGGAACATCAGACAGAAGGTCAGGAGAAGGGACCATGTACGTCACAGCCTGACAGGGACTGCTGGGTCAGCTAGTGACCCTAGCCAGGGCAGGATCATAGAATCATAGAATATCAGGGTTGGAAGGGACCTCAGGAGGTCAACTAGTCCAACCCCCTGCTCAAAGCAGGACCAATCCCCAACTAAATCATCCCAGCCAGGGCTTTGTCAAGCCGGGCCTTAAAAACCTCTAAGGAAGGAGATTCCACCACCGCCCTAGGCAACCCATTCCAGTGCTTCACCACCCTCCTAGTGAAATAGTTTTTCCTAATATCCAACCTAGGATAATCCTCTACAGCCCGTGCTGTGGGGCTTGGGCACATCCAGCTCTCAGCGCCCCAGCGATGGGGCTCTCGTCCCTTCCCCGGGGAGACTGTTCCCAGCCCAGCAAATCGCGCAGCTTCTTCCTCTTCAGTGCGGAGCTTCCCTCTGCTAGTTCCCTTCAACCCCTCGAGCCCTCCCATGTGTCACACTCAGCCACTCCCCTTGGGGCTAACCCCCATCTCTGTCTGCCCCAGGACTCTCCCACCAGCTCCCTGATCTCTCTGGGACAGGGCCACGTGATGGGGCAGTGCAGGTCAGGGTCTGGGACGTGGACGGCACGGTGCTGGGGTATTATTTTCTGTGGCAGGACAAAGAACAATCACAAGTGCAGACTCGGCCCACGGCCACCAGGGGGTGAGACCCAGGCACCGGATCTCCCTCCGCTCTGCCCAGAGGCCCCGGCCAGACACTGACCTGGACCAGCAGGGGCTTTATCACGGTGTCCACTCGCCCCTGAGCCGGCACCACGGCCAGCTCTGTGCCGCACAGCTCTTCGGTGTGCAAAGCCTCGGTGCTGACGGTGAAGTTCACCTCCCCTGCAGAGCAAGGCAGGAGATGCCCCCGTTAGACAGACCAATGCCCCTTCCCGAGGGAGACAGGACCCTGGGTATGAGTGGGGGGAGAATAGTGGAAGGGGGAGGGGAGAGGGTGGTGAAGAAGGGAGAGAAAAGCAGAAAAAGAGAGAAAATGGAGAGAGAGAGTGGGGGTGTGATAACTGAAGGGGGGACAGCTCCCTTTGATGGACACCCAGCCAGCCAGTTAGCTGTAAAATCCCTCTTGGTGGCTGTTCTCTGGTTGCTTTACCTGTTAGGGTTAATAAAGTCCCTCAGGTAAAGAAAAGGTCACCTGCCCAAAAGAGCCAAAGGGAAGGCTAGAACTTTTTAAAATTGGGAAGGAAGCTTCCCTGTGTGTCTGTGGTTGTTCTCCAGAGAGGGGGGAACAGAGCAAAGGCAGGACCATGAGTACGCTATAATAGGGTTACCAGCCCTCCGGGTTTCCCCAGACATGTCTGGCTTTTTCAGCTTTAAATGGCCTTCCAGGGCGGATTTCTAATAAAGTAGAAATGTCCGGGATTTCCCCATTCCCCTCATGCAGAGTGCGGCGCGGCTGATTGGACAGCTGGGCCTGATTGAAAGCCGCTCACAGCCACTGGGGCCTCTAGCAGCCAGAGTCCCTCCCCTGCTCCCTCCTCCCCCGCAGAGCAGCACAGAACAGTGTTTGGCTCCACATGGATCCCGCAGCTCTCCCTCGGCCTGGGGGGGGGGGGGCAGGCAAGGGACAGGGAACGGGGGGGTTAGATTGGTCGGAGGTTGGGGGGGCTGTCGGGAGAAGCGGGTGTAGAGAGCGGTTGGGGCAGTCAGGGGACAGGGAGGCTTAGATAAGGGGTGGGGTCCTGGGGGCAATTAGGGTGGGGGGATCTCAGGAGGGGGCAATCAGGGGACAGGTAGGGGGTAGGGGGGTTCTGAGGGGGGCGGGACTGGGGCAGGGCTAGGGTGGCACCCCGTGTCCTCTTTTTTGATTGTTGAAATATGGTAACCCTATGTAAGTAAATTAGGAATATTTAGAAAGACGTGATTAGGTTTTTTTCTGCTTATTTGTTAAGGCTTGTGGACTCCTCTGTGCTAACCCCAGATGCTTTTGCTTGCTTGTAACCTTTAAGATGAACCCTCAAGAAAGCTATTTTGGATGCTTAATTTTTGGAATTGCTCTTTTAAAAACTAGCAAAAGCCGAAGTTCCAGATGTATTTTCTTCTTTTTGTTTATAATAAAATTTCCCTTTTTTAAGAACAGGATTGGATTTTTGGTGTCCTAAGTGGTTTGTGCATGTGGTTTGATCAGCTGGCAGCAACAGCTAATTTCCTTTGTTTTCTTTCTCAGCTCTTCCCTGGAGGGGGCATGAAAGGGCTTGAGGCACAGGGAGGAATTCCCAAGTGCTCCTTCCTGGGTCCAAGGGGTCTTTTTGCATTTGGGTGGTGGCAGCTTTTACCAAGCCAAGGTCAGAGAGAAGCTGTAACCTTGGGAGTTTAATACAAGCCTGGAGTGGCCAGTATTAATGTTTAGAATCCTTGTGGGCCCCATTTCTGCACTTGGCGTGCCAGAGTGGGGATTCAGCCTTGAGAAGGGGAGAAAAGAGAGAGAAGGCCAGAGGGGAAGGAAAGGATGGAGGGATGTGGTGACTGTGGGAAATGGTGAGTAGGCTGTAAGGGGTTTCTCTGCTGGGGTGTCTTCTCCCCCACCCACTGCAGCTCTTCCCATCCCCTCCCCTTCCCCTTGGCACCAAGCTCTGAGCGACCCCGTCCTGTGCCCTCCTCCTCATTCCCAGCACAGAACTTCCAATGCCCCTTACCCGTCTGTCCCCCCACACAGAGCCTCCAAAGGCCCCTACCTGCCACTCCAGTGTGAAGGCTCCAGCACCCCTTCTCTGCCGCCCCCATTGTGCAGAGCCCCCCACCCCTTCCCTGCCCCTCCCCTCCGGCACAGAGCCCCCAGCGCCCCTTACCCAGGCTGCTCGCCGTCACCTCCCACTGGAAGGTTTTCCCTTCATCTGCACAGAGGCAGCTGGTGTATGCGCCGTCCTCGGCCGCCTGCACCTGGAACTGCGCAGACTCCGCCAGCGTCACTCGCACCTGTGGGGCCCAACACGAGATACCCCTTAGGGCTGTGGGGGACGCGCTCACACGCTCAGCTCCAGCCGAGACGTGACCCCTCTGGGGCTCAGGCCCCCTCACCGCGATGTGCTGACCCCAGTGGTCACAGGATCACAGCCAGTGACTGCCAGTGTCACTCGCCGGCCTGCGCCGCTGCCCAGCTCCCCAGCCCCAGTCACTGGCCCCAGCAGCTCCAGCAGCTCAGCTCCGGGCGGCGCTCACCTTGATGCACTGCCGCAGGTAGTTTAAGACGGTGGCCTTTAGAGCAAAGGCCTCTCCCCGGATCACGGAGTACGGCAAGGCCAGCTCCACAAAGAAGGGTTTGAAGGCTGTGAAGGTGGCCATGGGCGAGAGGCCAAAGCCCACCTCCGCCGTGCAGAACATCCCAGCTTTCCACTCTGTGATGGTGTCGGGCACTGAGACTAGGATGTCCTTGGAACCCCCCTCGCTAGGCCGGGACGGACACAAACAGAGCGTCAGACACGTGGCCGCCCCGTAGGAAGCACCCAGGAGCACGGCCACCGGAGACGTCCCTGCCCGACCCTATGCTGGGCTGGGGCCCTGGGTCGGTGGCACAGAAACAGGCCAATCCCAGACAGCAGAGAGGGGAAGAGCTGTCAGTGCCCCCCTCTCGTCCCCTCCTCCGCCCCACGCCAGCTAGCGCAGGATCCTTCCTTGCCCCGGGACTCTCCGGGCTGGGCTCAATATCCCACGGGATGGGGATCCCCCCTTCCGCAGCCAGACACATCTCCCTGTCAGGGGGCTATTCCTGGGGCCAGCCTCAATTCCCCCTGCTCGGGATCCCCTGCCCCTCCCACTTCTACCCCATGTGCCACCCTCCATGCCCTCCTCCCGGGGGTTCAAACCCCTCCCATGTTCTCAGTGACAGAGCTCCCGGCACCGCATGGGAATGAAAACATCATGAAGGGCAATGGGGTCGGGATGATAAACCCCCCTGCTGACCCGACGGGATCCAGGGAATGGCTGGGGAGGGGCTGGTGCAAACCCCGCTTTGCTGGCGAGACGCAGGGTCATGTTTCTGCCCGGGCTCCCAGCCCTCTCCCCCGCTCTGCGGGTTCGTGACATCTGTAAAGAGACGAATCCCATGGCCCTGGGGGCTTGTTATTCCCCATTGCTGTGCTGGGTTCCTCTCCGCTGGCAACAGGGCGCAGGAACCAGCCCCACGCGGGCAGCAAGCCCTCCCCCACCACTGCGCTGCCTCTGGGAGCTGCTGTTTTCGAGGTCTGGCCTGGAGGCCGCTCCGCAGGGACGGTCTGTGACAGCTCCTGACTCACCCCACAGTCACCAGGTCCCACAGCCACGTGTCTGGGAAATACGCACGTGGCCCTGGCTCCTCCTGGGTGCTGGGTTCCGGCACGGGCCGGGCATTGCTCATTGGGGTCCCTGCTGCAATATCCACACCTGCCTCCACGTTCTTAGGGGCCATGACTAGAAAAGATGCAAAGGGGGTTGAGGGAACCCCACAGTGTATTGGGAGCAAATCCAGGCGATGATTGACGTGTGTTTGCACCTGTAAAGTCTTGATATTTGGGGACATTGCGGGGACTGGATGTGGCACTGACCCCTGCCCGGATGTGACCTGAACTGGGAGCAGCCAGTGGCAGGACTGGGGCTGGACGGGGGTCAGGCTGTGGGTGCCCTAGATACAGGACACACTAGTAGGGGGAAAAACAATAACAGAAAATGTGGAAATGGCAGAGGTGCTTAATGATGTCTTTGTTTCAGTTTTCACCAAGAAGGTTGGTGGTGATTGGACATCTAACATAGTGAATGCCAGTAAAAATGAGGTAGGATCAGAGGCTAAAATAGGAAAAGAACAAGCTAAAAATTACTTAGACAAGTTAGATGTCTTCAAGTCACCATGGCCTGATGAAATGCATCCCAGAATATTCAAGGAGCTGACTGAGGAGATAGCTGAGCCATTAGCGATTATCTTTGATAATCTGTGGGAAGTGATGCAGGCCGAAGGATGTGCTGGCCGCCCTTCCTGCAGTCCCCATTGGCCTGGAGCGGCGAACCACGGCCAGTGGGAGCCATGATTGGCCGAACCTGTGGACTCGGCAGGTAAACAAACCAGCCCAGCCCACCAGGGGCTTTCCCTGAATAAGCAGCGGGCCTAGTTTGAGAACCACTGTTGTAAGCAAGACACAAGAAATAATTCTTCTGCTCTACTCCATGCTGATTAGGACTCAACTGGAGTATTTTGTCTATTTCTGGGTGCCACATTTCAGGAAAGATATGGAGAAATTGGAAAAAAATCGAGAGAAGAGCAACAAAAATGATTACAGTTCTAGAAACAATGAAATATGAGGGAAGATTGAAAAAATTGGGTTTGTTTAGTCTGGAGAAGAGAAGACTGAGTGGGGACATGATAACAGTTTTAAAGGACATAAAAGGTTGTTACAAGGAGGAGGGAGAAAAATTGTTCTTAACCTCTGAGGATAGGAAAAGAAGAAATGGGCTTTAATTGCAGCAAGGGAGGTTTAGGTTGGACATTAGGAAAAAATTCCACTCAGGGTGGTTAAACATTGGAATAAATTGCCTAGGGAGGTTGTGGAATCTCTGTCTTTGGAGATTTTTAATAGCAGGTTGGACAAACACCCATCAGGGATGGTCTAGATAATCTTAGTCCTGCCATGAGTGCAGGGGACTGGCCTAGAGAGGTCTCGAGGTCCCTTCCAGTCCTATGATTCAGCACATGGGTGGGAGCCAGAGAATCCTGAGCTCAGTCCCAGCTCTGCCCTGAGCAGCGTTAAGGGTACGTTGCACACCCAGAGCCCTTCACAAAGAGCTGCTAGCCAGGCAGGTCAAATCATTAGCCACACTGAGCAGCTGGGACATGGAGGCCTAGGGAGGCTCAGTGCATTTCTACCGCAACCACTGAGCATGAGTGGGCATTGCAGGACCCCATGTGGTTGCCTCCATAACACCCAGCTTGATTCTCAGATCCCAGGGCAGCACGTGGGGCTGGTGCTAGAAAAGCCATCGGTCTCCATGTGAAGTGAATGTTATCTGGGCTGGAGTCACTGAGAGACAGGCAAGGAGCCGGCCGATGCCGTGGTCACCACCACTTGGCACTGTGTGATTAGCATGTGTATTGGGGTGGTGTCCGCAGGAGGTCGGGTACCATCCCTCCACAGGCAGCTGCAGGCCCTGCCTCAAAGAGCCTCCAGCAGAAGGGGGGAGGAGCAGAGCTGAATTGGAAGGGTCAGATGATCACATGTGCCCAGCTCCCACTGAGAACACTGGAGAAACCCTCCCACCCTGAGCCCAATGGAGAACAATGGAGAATCCCCACCCCCACTCCATTGAGAACAATAAAGAATCCCCACCCCTGGCCTTTTTGAGAACAATGGAATTGCCAAGGGCAATATCAGAACCAGGATCAGAACCCAGGTCCCAGGCCCGATCTAGGAGCCCACACGGCGTCTCCCCTCAGAGGGCAGAAAGGGCATTTGGAATTGCTGATCAAGAGGGATGGAAGTGCCCAGTCCACTGACCTGGTGAGGACAATGCAGGGCAAGGCCAGCCACCCTGGCCTATCAAATCTAAAGGTAAAGAAAAATCTCCATGTTCACAGGGCTTCTTGGTGTTGGTGAGAATTTCCAAAGCCACATCCTGGTGAGAAGGAAGACAGAGGAAAAAGCATCAGGAGCTGCTAAAAGAGGGGACTGTGACATCATACTTTGGCCTTTTTTCTCCCCCACCTATGCTGGAAGCAACAAGAACACTGGGAGGACAAAGACTTCAACTGAGGAGACTGGTCCCAGGCTTAAAAGGGGAAGCCTGTGTGTTAAGAACTGTAACCTCTAGTGGGGTGAGAAAATGGCTTGATCCAAATACTGCCTGGAGTAATAAGGTTTAAGATTTAGATTGTGCACTTACCTTTTATTTTCTTTAGTAACTATCTCTAACCTTTTCTGCCCACCACTTATAATCACTTAAATTGATCTTTCTGTAGTTAATAAATCTATGTTATATTTTACAGAAAACAGGGTGTTTTGGTTGAAGTTTTGGGAAATCTCAGCTGAGGTTACAAAGGCTATTCTATTCAAGGGACACCATAATAAGACCTAATCACAACAGCTACACCATGAGAGGCTCATTCACCTGCCCATCCACCAATGTAATATATGCCATCATGTGCCAGCAATGCCCCTCTGCCACATACATTGGCCAAACCGGACAGTCTCTACGCAAAAGAAAAAATGGACCCAAATCAGACATCAAGAATTATAGCATTCAAAAACCAGTCGGAGAACACTTCAACTTCCCTGGTCACTCAATTACAGACCTAAAAGTCGCAATTCTTCAACAAAAAAACTTCAAAAACAGACTCCAATGAGAAACTGCATAACTGGAATTAATTTGCAAACTGGACATCATTAAATTAGGCTTGAATAAAGACTGGGAGTGGATGGGTCATTACACAAAGTAAAAACTATTTCCCCATGCTAATTTTTCCCATACTGTTACTCATACCTTCTTGTCAACTGTTTGAAATGGGCCATCTGGATTATCACTACAAAAGTTTTTTTACTCCTGCTGATAATAGCCCACCTTAATTGTTTAGTCTTGTTAGAGTTGGTATGGCAACACCCATTTTTTCATGCTCTCTGTGTATATATATAGATATCTATATCTATATCTACATCTTCCTACTATATTTTCCACTGCATGCATCTCATGAAGTGGGTTTTAGCCCATGAAAGCTTATGCCCAAATAAATTTGTTAGTCTCTAAGGTGCCACAAGTACTCCTCGTTCTTTTTGCTGATACAGACTAACACGGTTACCACTCTGAAAGGCTAGTGTGTGTCCTCTCCACATCGAGGGAGGGGCAGACTGGGTAATAAACTTACACTGGCCAGGCTTCTGACCAGGGCAACATGGTACAGTTCCGGGGTGCAAGGCGGGGGGCTTGGGAGATTGGCTGGTGCCTTTCTCTGTGTGATTCGTATGCGGCTCTGGGAGCATTCACGCAATCTAGCTGGGTGGGGGGCTCTACATGTGGTTGTGCTGAGTGATCACAGCGCTTGGAGGGGTTTGCTGCTTGTCACTAGCAAAGCACTGTGAGAGACAGCCCAGGCTGGAGAGTGAAGGGGGCACAGCAGTATCCCAGGTCCAGGGTGTACCCGGGGATCCCATCACACAGAGCTGTGCCTGTGAAAGGAGGAGAGGGGCACGTGAGCCGCGAAGGGTCCAGTCTGCCTCAGTCCAGCTCTGAGGAGCCTGCTTGGATTCTACTAACCGGGTGCTGGAGGCTTTGCCCTTCCCTCTGCTCGATGCTCATTTCCTTGGCAACCCTCTGCAGGAACGGCAGCGTCTGCACATGGCTCTTACAGCCCTTGAAAACGTCGCCTCCAACCCCAGATTTCAGTCTCAGACAAAACTGCCAAACGGAGCCACTGTAGAGCGGAGGCAACGGGCGCAACTTGCAGCCTCCGAAACTTGCCCTGGGTGGGGCCTGAACTCACAGCCCGTGGGCACCCCGGCGATCCACGGGCCACAGCACGTCCCCTGGCACCCCTCGGTCACTGTGACACCAGACTGCCTGCAAACCCGCTGGCTCCACAGAGCCCCAGCCTGGCTGCACATGCGCCTCCCACTCTCTGGGGCCTCACTTCAGGTCGCCCCCCTCAGGTTCTGGACGTTCCCCTCAGTAATGTTGGGAATATTGCTCCCCAGAGGGGTGGGGGGGCACGAACTGGGGTAAATCCCAAGCAGCTGAGATCAGTTCGGGAAAATCAGAGCCAGAGCTGGAGCCCCAAGTGCGGGCAAACAGCATGATGAGAACCCGGTGGTCGTGTAAACCCATTTTATGAGGGGGGCTGTATCTTGAGCCCCCCCCCACTCAAATGACCCCACATGTGGCCCACTAGCCCCACCCTGCACTGCCATGAGGCACAGCACATCTCAGGCCAGGCTGTGGATGTCAGAGCACTCAGACACTCCTCTTTAAACAGCCAGCGACACTCAACCTCTGTTCGAGCACAGCTGCTGCCCCCCTGCAATGTGCAGCACCCGCCCATGGGGCCAGCTGCGCTCCCTGAGCTCCCCCCACGGCAGCATCTGTCTGGTCCCCTGGTGCCCAGAACCCAACGCCCCCGCCCGCCTGGGGGACAGTTCTGGGGAGTGACTTGGCCACTGGGCAGCCCCTAGATGCCGTGGTGCGCGCGGTGCTGGGTGCCATGGGCAGCACGCCCACCGCACGGGCGCTGGCACGGTGAGCAGCCCATTCCACTATGGCCGTCTGACTGGGCTCCCAGGCCCTGGGGAGGCTGCCATCACTCAGAGCAGCCCCCAGCTGGGAGGGAGCCCTGGTCTCCTGACTCCCAGTCCCCTGAGGGCTTTGGGAGGACGTCGTCCATCCCTCCCTCTGGCAAGGCAGGACACCAGCTGCTCCCGAGGACGCAACTGTTAGGCACTGGCTGGGATTGTTCACTGAAAACACAGGGCGAGGTCTGTAAAGGGGGACGTGGGCTCCCAATTCCTGTTAATTTCAGTCCCTGAATCCCCTTGTTAGGAGAATGTGAAGTAAATAGGGTAGAGACTAAATAATAATAATCTTGCTTCTGGCCTTGCTTTTAGTGTAAACAGGAATAAGCAATCAAGAGAATGTAAGTGACAGCACAGGGCTGCACCCCGACTTCTTCCCCCTGTGGCTGGTAGCCTTGAAGATAAAGGGCTAATTGAGCAAAGGGTTGCCATCGTTACCAAGTAGCTGTAGGGGAGGAGACGCAAAGTGTGCGAGGGAGTGACCATGAGAAAAAGAAACCTCGCTCCTTACCCCTCCCATCGGGTACAAAAGGCGGTCTCATCGACCCCAGACTCAGGACCCCCCAGAACGGAACAGGACCATACACTGGAAGGGTGGTACCAGGGGAGGGGCACTACGAGTATAATTCAGTTTGCTGAGAAAAGGGGGGGGAAGGGAGCTCCGTCGGCGTGCGGAGCTAGGGGTCAGGAGAAGAAGGGGGGGGTCTATTGGCGTATAGAATAGTAGTTGGGGAGGGGAAGAGGAAAACTCTGTCGGCGCATAGAGATAGCCCGACTGGTGTGAAGGCCTTCGGAACATGCTTGCACCAATAAACCCATTGAATTCCCTGCAGACTGGACTCTGGATTGTTATTTTCCAGCAAACTGTGTCTAGGAACTGAGAGGGAGGAAGGAGCTGGACCCCCGCCAACACCCCTGTTGCCAACACCCCCTCATTGCCCCATCTGCACATTTCACTCAGGTGGCTTCCTCCTCCTCCAGGCTGCCTGGGACGGGCAGGAGAGCACTGGGAGTACCAGAGGCACCATCTCCGGGAGCTCTGTTCCCACACCCAGTGCCACCGCAGGTCCTGCTGGCCGGGAGGAGCCATTTCAGGAAAATCCTGCTCTGCCCCTGTGGCCCCGGGGAGCAGGCTCAGTTGCTCTGTGGCGAAGGCGCGCGCAGGTCGGTCGAAGGGATGGAGCAGGCGCGGTGCAGAGGGATTCCTCACAGAATAATGCTGCCAAACTCCAAGCCTCTGCTGGGCATGTGGGACCTGCCATTCCCAGGGGCTTCCCATTCAGCCAAATGAGGGCTGCATGTCATGGGGAAGGCAAAGGGCACCTCCCTGACCCCAGGGCGACCTCCTGGCCTAGGTCAAGTCTCTGCTCTGTGGCAGGGAGCTTCTCAATTAAACAGCTTAATTTTATCATGGGAAAACCGAGTATTTCCCCACCTCCCCTGCTGAGCTGTGTTAGCTGAAACTCCTCAGAAAGTTCAGCCTGAGGCCGACCCCTGGCTGAGGGAAATTTCAGCCCCAAACATTTCAGTCTGACAAAGTTACATGAACTGAAAATTTATAACACGTAGTGCCAGAGAACTGTAAGTGGAGGTAGCGCTGCCAGCCCCGCATGTAATATCCCTGTGCCCAGGAGTGGGGCGGGATGGGGCATTCCTGCTCCCTGGATACGCCAGGGATCTGTCCCAGGGCCTGGGCCGTGTCTGAAGGTGGCTGGGGAGGTGTATCCCAGGCCTGAGTTTGCTAGGAGCATCCCTGGGGATTCATTGGAACAGGCCGAACCGTTTGGTGGGATTCACCCCTGGATGCCAGCATCTCTGGGCACATCGGAGCCAGTTTAGTCCTTTTAGGCTACAGAGGAGTGTGAGGCCTGGCCAGACACAACCCTACCTTAAACAGGTTGTAGGCCTCAGGCTGAGGGGGGATACAGCTGCTAGTCCCTCTGCGCCGCCTCTGGTAACGAGCCTCACGGAAGTTAAGAAATGGACGTCCTGCTTGTCCAGCCTCTCCTTGTACTCCTTCGTGTCCAGGCATTCCTTGAGGTCCTGTGTGTCCAGGCACTCCCTTACTTATGTGTGGACAATCATATTGCAGAGTCACTTGATCTGCAGTGGGATAGCCTCCGTGGGGAAAATTGCGCAGCAAGTTATAGACCTAAAGACAAACACAGACAGCGTCAGCCATGAAACCAAGACATGAGCTATCCCAGGGCCAACTCCTGCTCCTCCTCCCACTAGCACATCACCCCACAAACCTCCGCTCTCACCCCAGCCTCATCTCTAGCCTGGACACCTCCCCCCACCCTGCCCAGCACCCAGCCCCATCCCTCATGTGGGCATCTGTAACCCTAAGTGCCCTGTGACATTATGACCCATATTCTTCATAGAGATATTGTAATGATGTGATTATGGCATAACTAAGATGTGTTTGACTCCCTTAGGGAACTGATGGGCAGGATCCCCTGGGAGAATAATATGAGGGGGAAAGGAGTCCAAGAGAGCTGGCTGTATTTAAAAGAAGCCTTACTGAGGGCGCAGGAACGAACCATCACGATGTCCAGAAAGAATAGTAAATATGGCAGGCGACCAGCTTAGCTTAACAGAGAAATCTTCAGTGAGCTTAAATACAAAAAGGAAGCTTACAAGAAGTGGAAACATGGACAGATGACTAGGGAGGAGTATAAAAATATTGCTCGAGCACGCAGGAATGTAATCAGGAAGGCCAAAGCACAGTGTTCGTGTGTGTATGTGAGTTAATAAAGATGAATGTGTGTGTTGTGTTGATTGTGAGAGCAATTTATAGATGTTCTTTAGGTATTACACACAAGAACTGCTCTCAGCCACCAGTGGAAGACGGGCCATCTGAAGCGAGTGCATCACCTAGCATCACTTCAAACTGTAAGGCAGTATGGCTTGGAGCACTCTTTAACTTGTTTTGATTATTATTGTCAGGGATTGTTGTTTGCACCAATAAAAGGTGCCTTGTTTTGGAAAAGAACACTGCTTGTGTCATTCATTTATTGGAAGGCTGTATCAGTGTCCTCCAGGTATTTCCTCCGTCACCCTGGGAACCCATACATGACAAGAACAGATTGGTGTGATTATAACAGGTGGGCTGTTGTGAGGGAACCCTTGGTAAACCCAGGAGGGGGCAATAGGTGGGCTATTTTGGGGGTACCTTAATTCTGTTTTCAGGGTAATAACTGGCCCATCAAGTCCTGTCTCCTGCTGCCCCACGGGGCTTGGGAGGCTTCATTCACCGTGTGCAGAGCCCATGAGCCCCTGGACAGCAGGCGCCAGCGACAGGCCGAGTGCGATTCTGTATCATCACCCAGGCAGGGACAATTCCCACAATGCACCTGGCCAGTTGTCCCCTGCTGTACATGGGAGGCAGGAAATTCTCCTGCCCCTGCCCCTGGGGACCAGCTCTGCCCTGGAGAGCGAGCTCTGGCTACCCCGGCCATTATCTCAGCTCCGAGCTCCATGTTCCCAGCCAGAGCTGGGGTGAGGGGGTGTCGGGAGGGGGGCACTACAAGGGCTGATGGGAGAACAGGCAAGGCAAGCGGGGACCCCCCAGAGTTAGGGGGTGTCAAGTGCCATGGGAGCAGCCCTCAGACCAGGGGGAGGTGGCCTTGAGGGGTGTCCCTCAGCTGCCGTGCATCGCCCCTCCCTGCGAGGGGGGAGGACTTGTCGGGAGGGGCCGGGCGAGCAGCCGAGCTGCTCTGGACTCACCCTGTCGATGCTGAGCTCGGCCTCGGGCTTCATGAGCAGCACGCTCTGATCCACGGCGTGGACGGCGCACAGGGACCCGGGGGCAGCCTGCACCCGCAGCTGGAGCTCTGAGCCCGGCAGGGCCCGGTCCTGCGAGAAGGCCAGCTTCACCTGGCGAGGCACAGCGCGTCACAGGGGAGGGGGAGAGAGACCCCCAGGGGCAGGAGGAGACAGGCCTGGGCAGGGGCAGGGGCAGGCACCGAGTGTCACTCTGGGCCCAGGCCCCGCTGGTTGAAGGGCTGGGGCTTTGGGAGTCGGTGCTGGGGGTGGGGGGTTGAGGCAGCCCAGACTCATTGAGCACCCCCGTGGAACGGCTCAGGGAGCTGCAGTTATTCTTGGCCCCCCGAGGGGGTGTGTGTGTAGGAGGGGCAGGTGGGTAGGGATATGACAGGATCACCAGCCCCACCAGATAAAACTCATGAGTCAGACCCCTCAAAAGTTCTGAGATTCTTGACAAGGACGAAGCCCTGGGCTGCAGTCTGTCTTCTGACTTCTCCGCTCCGCCTGCCCCTCCCAATACCAAGCAGATGCCAGTTGCCGGGGGGCGGGGGCAGCCGCCATTTCCGAGGGGGGCATTGAAATGCCTCCGGGTAACAGTGCACTGCCTCCCCGGGCTGGGGAGTAGGGGGGACAGAAGGGTCACCCTTACCCCCAGGGCAGTGGGGTGAAGTGGGAGGGGGTAGAAGGACTCAGCCAGGCCCCTACAAGATGGAGGGGAGAGGTGGAGGAGGAATTCTGTATCTTTACCTCCCTAGTCCCAGAGGAGAGGGGCCTTCCCCCCAACTGACCCCTATGTGCAGTGGGGAGGGGGCTGACGGCTGGTCCCTGACAAAAGCTTTTCTCAATGACAGGGACGTCCCCCTGCTGGCTGCCCAGAGAGGAGAGCCCCAGCCTTCATGGAGGGAGTTTCTACTGCTCATCTGGCTAACAGTGGGAGCCGGCTTCCATCCCAGAGGAGGAGAGGGGCCCCTCCCCTCATGACACTGGTGCCCCAGTCGACTGGAGGGGCAGCGGCCCCCTTAGAAGCCCTGTAAAGAAATATGGCCAGCTGGCCACCCCCGCAAGCCTCCAGAGGGGAAGGGGGGATCAGACCATCATATCCCTGCCTCCCGCCCCAGGAATCTCCCAGGGTGAGCAGGGGCTGGCGCGGGTTGGAGGATGGGCAGTGGGTAGGGTTGAGGTGGCAGAAGTTCTGGGGGGGTTGGAGGAGCAAGTGGCTGCAGAGACTGGGGAGTGGGGAGGGCTCAGGGCAGCAGGTACCTGCCAGGGAGCCCAGAGTGGGCCGGGGAGGGTCCGGGTCCTGGCCAGTGGGATGGGAGGGACAGAAGCAGGAGCTCTGGGGAGCTGGGTACAGGGAGGCGAGGGGTGGGACAGGCAGGCAGCAAGTACCTGCTGGGCCTGGAGTGAGAGGCTGAGTCCGCGGGGGAAGCAGGGTGGGCTGGGGGAAGGAGGAAGGGTTTGGGGGAGCAGGTACTTGCTGGGGCCAGGGAGAGCGGAATGGGAGCGGGGGAGGGCAGGCACCTGCGCCTACATTGTGCGGGGGCCGGAGTTTTTCCTGTCACCGTGGGAACGCCTACAGGTGGGGGCAAAATGGCTAGTGATCAATTCACCAGAGCTGGCACTACCGCAACGACCCTGGCGTTGCTGGAAGGCCGGGGAAGGGAGGGGCCGAGGGCACCCAGCGATGCCTCTGCTCAGGGCTCCTGTTATGGGGCAGGGAGCGATTCCCCCACCCCCAAAGCCCCTCCGCCCCATGCTCACCTTGTTCGGGAGGCACTTGGCCGTGTGCAGCCGGGCGCGGTCGGCAGCCATCTCGCCATCGGGCAGCACCGTGTAACCCAGCACCATGGCAGCGGGAGCCAGGTCAGCGCCGACAGGCAGCTCCACGGAGAAGGAGCCCTTCAGCCCTAGGGACGGTGGGAAACACCCAGGGGAAGTCAGTCCCAGCCAGCAGAGCCCCCTCCCCCAGCCCGGCCCAGCTCAAGGGGCTCAAACCCCAGTTACCCCCTGGGCGCCCCCTATCTGCACAGACCCCTCCCCCCACACTTACCAGCCCCCTCCCTGAGGTCCAGCCCCTTGTGGAGGATCCTGGCGATGGCTCCCTTGGCCACGACCTGCGGAGGAGGAGACGGGTGTCACTGAGCTGTGTGACGCTGTGTGGAGTCTGGGAGACACTTTATGGTATTGTTGATACCAACATTATAAAATTGCAGGGAATCTGACCAGATATGCCATGGAAGGTGTCTGTGAAAATGGTGCGATTTGCCAAGTATGGGGATCTTGTTTATATGTTTGTATCACCTTTGTATTGTGTTCTAGGTCTGTGTGGTACATCTGTATTTCAAAACTCAGGCTGTGGTTCTGGGTGACATCCCCAGACAGATTGGCATCAGCACTGCCGAGCCTGTTCGACCCCATCGCGGCTCATAGCCCGACAGTGAGCCAATTGAAAGGAACTAGGGGATACATCTTAGGAGCCAGCAAGGCATGTAGGGGCAGGCTGGTGGACAGAGAACTCTAAGGCTTTTCCATGCCATGTGCTGTGCAGCTTGTGTTTGGGACAAAGGAAGTACCAGCCACATGGCAAAAGGAATATAAAGGGCAGGTGCATCTTTTCCATTTTGTCTTCATTCCTGCTTCTTACCTCTGGAGTAACTTTTCTACAAATGAAGCACTGAACAAAGGACTGAATGACACATTCAAGCTGTGCATCTGTTCCAAAGGGACTTCAAGCCAGCAAACTCACCAATACTGCTCAGAACCAGAAATATGGACTTTGAAGTCTCTGTTCCTATGTGATTGTTTTACCATTTAACAACTCTCTTCTTGTTCTTTCTTTTTTCCTTATAACAAACCTTTTGTTCCAGACATTAAAGGACTGGCTGGCAGCGTGATATTTTGGGTAAAATCCAAACTAATATTGGCCTGGTGACATGGCTGACCCTTTGGGGTCAGAAGAACATTTTGTATAGTGAGCAGAGGTTTTAAATGACTTCTCACTGTCCTGGACCTAGGTGCTGATTGGAAGCCAGAGAACTGGAATGCAGTAAAGGAGGTTGTGTGATTTCTTTTTTAGCTTCTTGATAACCAGAGTGGGGAATCAGGAGCAGTTTGCAACTGGTTGGTGAGTCCAACTTCAGTGTGAACCACCAGTTTTGGGAGAATCTGCTCTTTTTTTGCAGCCTGCCCTGACCTTGGCATTTCCAGTGAGGGCTGCCCCAGGCACACTGGGTTACAAGCTGATGCTGTACAGAGGGCTGACAAACGCCCCGACGTGGGGGTGGCCACGCAGGCTGGAGTCAGGCCAGGGTGCGGCCTCTCCTCCTCATGGACTGAGCCAGCAGAGGTGCGGGTGCAAGTAAGCACATTCAGGCAGGTATCCCATTCTCCAGCCCCCCCAGGCCAGCCAGCCCCCGCTTTGGGGCCAGATTGGAACCAGAGCCCCTAGTGGGGAAAGGGGAAAAGCCCCACCCTGATCTAGCCCCGCCCTTGTAATTCAAAGGAACCATTCGATTCCCCACTGCTCTCCTGTGGGGATACAGCGCTGATAGCGCACCTCATGCTCACACACACACACACACACATGCTTTAGTCTTCCAGGACGGGCTCACCAGGAAGATGAAATCCAGGCTCCTGGACCCGTTCCCTAGGGCCTCCCGAGCAATGACGTAATCGACCTGGAGCTGCTGGGCCTGGTCGCAGGACAGCACCCCTCCCAGCGAGCGGATCTTTAGGAAACTTTGGCTCTTGGAGTAGAAGGGCTTCAGGTGAAGATTGACATCCGGATAACTGGGAGAGACTCTGTCATACTCAGCGCTGTTGTTCACCTGCTTGAAGTGCCCCTGGGGGATAGAGAGAGCGATGGGGCTCGCCGGGTTGCAGAGCACCCAGCACAGGACAGGAATGCAGCCGGGGCAGGGCAGGCTCCGATGCTGCCGGCTGAGCTCACCCCCATGGCCCCTCGCCCTGCGTCCGTAAGAGTGACATGGAAAATCCCAGTGGTTCGAATGGGGCAGCCCGACAGCAGCAGTGGGGCAGCCCCTGAACTGAGCTGCCTGAAGGGGGCGACCTTCCTAACTAAACCCCATCCCAAATATTAATGAGAAGACAAGTGGTGGCACTAAGATACCGTTTGCGTCACCCCATTGATGGCTCTGCTGGTGGGTTCTGCGCCTCCCCCCCACCGTCTGTTCTGGCTATTCAGCCTGCAAGCGCTTTGAGCAGGGCCATTCTACGCTGAGTGTGTGCAGCACCCAGCACCATGGGGCCCCGATCCTGGCTGCTCCTTAGGCACCACCGTAATAAACATCAACAATCACAGACACAGTAACAGAGACTGGAGTGCAGGGGCCCCACTGGGGCTCGGAGGCCCGTCGCTTACCTTCAGAGTGACCCACCCGGTCCAGCTAGAGGTGTCCAGCTCGAAGGAGGCTCTGCCAGACTCATCGGTCAGGAAGGTCTGGTTCTTATTATCCCCATAGCTAACAAAGAGCTGCAGCTTCTCATTCTTCAGCGCAGAGCCATCTGCCGCCTTCAGGAGCATCTGAGCCAGGAGAGAAAGGGGCAGACCAGAGGTGAAAGGAAGCCGGTGCAGTCCGGTACGGCGTACCGGCAAGAGCCAGTACGCTGTGATGGACTAGACCAGCTTCCATGGTGGTTATTTAAAGGGCCCAGGACTCCAGCCGCTGCGGGGAGCCCCGGGCCCTGTAAAGCGCCTCTGGAGCACTGGCAGCCGGGCTCGGGAGGGGATTTAAAAGGCCCGGTGCTCCGGCCGCTGTTTTAATTCGCCCCTGAGCCCTGGGGCTCCCAGCCACAGCCAGAGCCCCAGGGCCTTTAAATCTTGAAAGGCCCCGCCTCTTCCAGTTGAGGCCACACCCCCGCTCAGGACTCCGGCGTACCGGTAAGTCCTTTAAGTTACTTTCACCCCTGGGGCAGACACACCACTCAAGGGAGCAGACTCCTGGGAGAGGGGAGGACTGGAACAGCAGGGGGTGCTGGGCTCAGGATTGGGCTCACTAGTGGAGTTTGGATGGGGGTGGGGGCAGGACTGGAACAGCAGGGGATGCTGGGGTCAGCACTGAGGGTTACCGATAATCCCGTTACCTTGCCAGTGTAGGGGATTCCAGCCTTGTAGGTATTGTCATCGTCCTCAAAGGTCACCGTAGCGATTTCAGACACGATGTCACAGCTCTTGGTTGAGTTGAGCTCCACCCCTAGCAGGAGAGGAAGGGACGATAGGAGGAAGGTGCCAGGAGCGAGACCAGAGCTCAGGCTAAGTCCCAGATTTCTCTCCACAAACAAGCCACACGGCCCTTTCTACCCCCTGTAGTTTTGGGCTGCAGGGTGCAATTTAGGGGAGAATTTGGGGGGGGGCGTTCAACTGGGGTTGGAGAATGTTTTCCTGGGGAATTTGGAAACTAAAAAATTTAGATAAACTTTCCCATCGGTCTTAATCCATCAGCAATTTCACCTCCTCCCTGGAACAACCTACAACCCCCCAAATGTTTGGCTCGCTGCGTGGGTAAAAAGGGGTAACAAATGCGTGTGGTGTGAGTGAGCACGCATGTGCATGTCTGTATGTGTGTTCAAGAGTGCGTGTGTGCATGGGGCTGCACCCATCAGTGTGTGTCTCAGACTGAGGGCGTGTGTATCTGTGGATGTGCTCATGTCCTGGAGTACGTGTTTGGTCCCACCTGTCCCCTCCTCCACTAGAGAGGCCTTGGCCTGGAGACTCATCTCGTAGCCAGAGTGGGTCAGGTTGAAGGGAGCCGTCCCCACCTCTCTGGAAAAGCAGCCATTTCGGTCAGTCTGGAGGGAGAGAATCACAGCCCATTAGCAGCAGCTCTACCCTGCAGATGTCAGCTCAGCAGGTCTCTAATCGGGCTCCGCCTGGATAGTGCTGGGACGGGAAACACTCAAAGAAAACCTGGGTGCTGAAGTCAGCAGCAGGGGGTGCTCTCGCCTTGGAGTCAGCCCTGACTCCGGTATCCCAGCGTGGTGTTAGGGGGCGCTGTGCTGCAGGAGCTGCTGTCTTTGGATGAATGTGAAACGGAGGCCTTGGCCACTCATGACCATCACATAGGAGGGATATTTTCTGCCTTTGTATCTATCCCTTTCCTAATGGTTCCAAGCATTCTGTTAGCATTTTTGACTGCCATTGCACATGAGTGGATGTTTTCAGAGAACTATCCACAATGACTCCAAGATCTATTTCTTGAGTGGTAACAGCTAATTTAGACACCCTCATATTGTATGTATAGTTGGGATTATGTTTTCCAATGTGCATTACTTTGCATTGATCAACATTGAATTTCATCTGCCATTTTGTTGCCTAGTCACCCAGTTTTGTGAGATCCCTTTGTAACTCTTCGCAGTCTGCTTTGGACTTAACTATCTTGAGTAGTTGTATCATCTGCAAATTTTGCCACCTCAGTGTTCACCCTGTTTTCAAGATCATATATGAATATGTTGAACATCACTGGTCTCAGTACAGATCCCTGAAGGACCCTGCTATTTACCTCCCTGCATTCTGAAAACTGACCATTTATTCCTACCATTTGTCTCCTATCTTCTAAGCAGTTACTGATAGATGAAAGAACCTTCCCACTTTTCATAGAATCATAGAATATCAGAGTTGGAAGGGACCTCAGGAGGTCATCTAGTCCCTCCCCCTGCTCAAAGCAGGACCAATCCCCAACTAAATCAGTTTTCACATGACTGTGTACTTTGCTTAAAAGCTGATGGTGAGGAACCTTGCCAAAGGCTTTCTGAAAGTCCAAGTATATTATTTTGACTGGATCACCCTTGTCCACATGTTTGTTGAGTCTCTCAAAGAATTCGAATAGATTGCTGAGGCATGATTTCCCTTTACAAAAGCTGTGTTGACTCTTCCAACATATTGTATTCATCTATGTGTACGGTAATTTTGTTCTTTACTATAGTTTAAATCATTTGCCTGGTACTGAAGTTAGGATTACTGGCCTGTAATTGCCAGGATTGCCTCTGGAGCCTTTTTAACAAAGTAGGCATTACATTAGCTACCCTCCACTCATCAGCACAGAGGCTGATTTAAGCGATAGGTTACATACCACAGATGGTAGTTTTGTAATTTCATATTTCACTTCCTTCAGAACACCTGAGTCAGTACCATCACTTGGGTGGTTTATTATGTTTTAATTCATCAGTTTGTTCCAAAACCTCTGTGACAGAATGTACCCCTGTGTTCACACCCTTCACACCATTGTAATCATTTTCGTACAAGACATGTCTTGTAAGGTATCATTTGAATAGGCATAATTTGCTGGTCAGTATTGTCCTGATAAAATATGTGTGGCAACATTGTGTAAGGTAAAGCTGTAAGGTTTCCCGGTAGGATGTTATTAACGCAGGTTCCAAACCCACGGCCCTGGCTAAACTGAATTTGGCAAACAGGTCTGTCCTAAACAAAGGAATGTGTGCTCTGCTTCACTGGCATTTAAGCAGGAAGCAGAGTCATCAAGCAGGAAGGGAAACAAAGAATGCTCAAACAGGTGAGGAAAAGCCAGCAGGGCACATCCTACCACACAGACTCTTTGGCTTTGCCTACACTAGCACTTTTGTCGTTAAAACTTTTGTTAGTCAGGGTTGTGAAAAAAAACAACACACCCCGACCAACAACATTTTACTGACAAAAGCAGTTGGCAGGAGATGCTCTCCCAGCGATGAAGTGTTTAGTGATGCTGGCAGGAGAGCTCTCTCCCACCAGCACAGAGCAGCTACACAGGAGACCTTACAGCAGTGCAGCTGCAGTGGTACAACTCTGCCGCTATAAGGTCTGTAGTGTAGACATCGCCTTTGTCTCCTGGTGCCGAGCTGGAAAGGTTTTTCAAGAGAGGGACTGAACTATAAAAAGAGGGACAAACACCCCAAGGACCCCCCCATGCCCATCGTATTCATTGCACCTGACATAACAAAGGAAGCATTCATTGGTCCTCCTGAGGTCTCTTCCAACCCTAATATTCTATGAGTCTATGACCCTGGGAGAAGGGGTTCTGACCTACAAAATTCAGTCAGTAAGACTGCTGAAAGCATGTGGTGAGAAACGTTGCTTAAATGTGATGTAGTTTGTTAAGATAGGTAATAGTAAACATCTTACCTTAATTTTTACTGTAAGCATTTCTGACTTTTATGCCTCATTACTTGTACTCAATGAAAATCTCTCTTTGTAGTTAACAATATTGTTTTATTGTTTTATCTAATCCAGTGTGTTTAAATTGAAGTGTCTGGGTAACTCCATTTGGGGCGACAAGACGCGTGCATGTTATTCTCTTAAAGGAATAATGGCCTTAATATACGGTAACTTCTATTGTCTAGGAGAAGGCTGGGCAGACAGGACAGACCTTTCTGGAGGAAGATCTGGGGCTGGGGGTTGTTGGGGTCGCCCTACAGTATAACCCAGGCTGGCGAGAGCCAGAGTGTAACCCAAGAGTGGCAGGCAGGCTGCAGTCACACACAGATGCTTAGGGAGTTGCTTGTTTGTGACAAACAGGAGGCTGTTTGTGAGTGGTCCAGGTGGGAGCTACTTCAGCAAGGCATTGTAAGGCACCCAAGGTGGGAGGGCAGGGGTGACACAGCAGCTCATTAGTCTGGATTGTGCCCTTGCGTGTCACAATCTCTATGGACAGTTCAATCTGGGAAAGTTCCTCAGATTTGTCACCTAAAAGGAATTGCTCAGGTGTGGGAATGTCCCACACATTCTCTGCAATGAAGATTGATGCAAAGAATTCATTTAACTTTTCCACAACAGTCTTGTCTTTGTTGAGTGCTCCTTTAGCACAGATCCCCACATACTTAAGATCACAACAGGCATTCCTGGCAGTGCATTAAAGCAGTGGTTCTCAGCCAGGGCTCCGTGTACCCCTGGGGGTACGCAGAGGTCTTCCAGAGGGTACATCAACTCATCTAGATATTTGCCTAGTTTTACAAAAGGCTACATAAAAAGCAGTAACGAAGTCAGTACAAACTACAATTTCATCCAGACAATGACTTGTTTGTACTGCTCTATATACTATACACTGAAATGTAAGTACGATATGTCTATTCCAATGGATTTATTTTATAATTATATGGTAAAAAGGAGAAAGTCAGCAATTTTTCAATAATAGCGCACTGTGACACTTTTGCATTTTTATGTCTGATTTTGTAAGCAAGTAGGTTTTAAGTGAGGTGTAACTTGGGGGTACACAAGACAAATCAGACTCCTGAAAGGGATAGTTGTCTGGAAAGATTGAGAGGCACTGCATTAAAATATCTTATAGCAACCACCTCTCTGCTGTATCTCTATGCAATGGAAGCTCTGTAGCCAGTCCATATCTGGTACAGAAGCCTGACTGGCGAGAAGAAGCCCTGCAACCTGCCGTGCACAAAGTGTGTACATGACACAGGGCAGGTCTACATTACGGCAGGGATCGACGCTCTGAGATCGATCCACTGGCGGTTGATTTAGCGGGACTAGCAAAGACCCACCAAGTCGACTGCAGTCTGAAAAGTGTTTTCAAACCCTTGGAGGATGAAAGATACCTGAGGAATGTACATCATCCTCACAGCAAGTCACAGCACCCCCCTCTGGCATCCAGCAGCAGGCCACATGCCCCCCCTCCCCAGTCACACTCACCTGGCCTGTCAGCTCTACGCACAGATCCCCACCTTGGTCGGTATCAGAATAAAACATGGAGTAATGTTGCCGACAAAGGCTGGCCTGGACCCTCCCCAGGACTGGCTTCCCATAGGTGTATCTGTTTAGCAGAGGGGAGAAAGAGGGTAAGTGGGAGGTGAGGGGGCCGATGCTACTGGGGGGCTCCCCTGCTGGGGTGTCTGGTGGTTTGGATGGGAGTGTGAGCCCTGAGGCAGAGCCAGGGGGGCAGGTGGGGGAGGGGGAGGCAGGACCAGGATGGTGCCAGGCCCCCCTTTATTGCCGCGGCAGGGCTGGTTTCACACTCACCGGCCGCACACTTGCAGCAGGATCGTCTCATCCAGCACCATCACCACGGGGGGCAGCTCGAGGGTCACGTCACACTTGGGCAGCACTGGGGGGCAGAGAGGGATGGGGTGAAACAGACCCGCAGCCCCAGCTCGGGGATTTAGTTGAGACTCTTGTGACAGTTGGTGGCTCTGGGGTGTCTCCCCACCCCCTGCAGCACCTCACGGCCCCCTGCCTGAGTGGCGGCTCGGGGGCAGGGTGTCCGGGGGATTGGGGAGGAGTGGGGGGGTGTGGATCAATCTCTGATAATTTTCATAT
This sequence comes from Chrysemys picta bellii, assembly GCF_011386835.1. NCBI lineage: Eukaryota > Metazoa > Chordata > Testudines > Emydidae > Chrysemys > Chrysemys picta. The sequence continues at coordinate 12,036,780 of NC_088814.1, read as the reverse complement.
GACTTTACATTGTGCCTCTTCATATAACCTTGTGGTGGGTCTACCCACGTGTGACCTCTGTTTTCATGGAACTTTGTATCAAAGCCTCATTTAGAAACTTTGCATTGCCCTTGGTATAATATTATAGCCCCTAAGGATAGAATAAGATAGAAGAAAAATTTCTGTTTGCTAGCAGTAGAACAAGAGCTCTCCCCCCCACCCTTAATCAATTGCCCTGTTGAATGAATGAGGTGTGGATGAGCAAGGCATGGAAGGCAGCACCTCCAGACAGCCTCAACTGTTGGAGAGGGGCTGGGAGCCAGACCCAAGGACAATAAAACGTGTCAAGTGGGCTCATTAAAGACAAGCAGACATACTGACGGCCTCGGGGGTTAGAAGCAAGCACCTTCTTTTGGAAACACCCTCTTTGCAGCATTGGGACAACACTCAAAAGAAAGCAGCACAAAGGACCAATGGACACAGACACAGAGTTTGAATCTGGTATAGATTTGCATAAGAGGAAAGCTGCTATAAAAGTGAGGTGTCTTGCAGAGGACCCCGGGTCTCGTCTTGTCAACATGGGAGCATCGATCCGGATCGGCAGAAGCCCGGCTCCACCCCCTCCCCCATCTAACTCACCTGGCCAGTGAAGTTAAGGGGAGCAACTAATTGGTAACAACAAGACGGAGTGTGTTTGTGTGTGTGTGTGAGTGTAAGTGTAATATATTATATGCATATAATACAGTGTTAATGAATACATGTATTACTAATAAATGTGGCGTTTTGCCTTATTCCCCCTGAAAAGATCCTGTGCAGGACTTTAAGTACAACATTTTGGTGGAGAATGCGAAAGGGGGAGCGAGCATAAAATCCACAGTTATTATAAAACTGGTGTGCACACCGCCAGCTTTAGCAAGCCTGGCACTATAGGAAAAAGAGCGTAAACTTTCAGTTAATTAACCAAACTCTGAAGGATATAGGAGTTTAGGTTTAAATTGTGTTCATGACTGAGCCAAAGAGGAGAATTTAGTGTTTCTCACTCTAATCCGGGGAAGGATTAACCAAACTCTGAAGGATATAGGAGTTTAGGTTTAAATTGTGTTATAGAGGTACATACACCCTCAGCCGTAGCAAGACTGAGCTAAAGAGGAGAACTTAGTGTTTCTCACTCTGATCCGGGGAAGGATCTAATCCGGGGAAGGATTTGTATAATTGGTGTATGAACCCTCGGTGGTAGCAGACCGAGTAATACAGAGGGAAGCTTAGCGTCTCTCCCTCTGGCCCAGAGTGGGTTAAAAACATAAGATGCAGATCTTGTTCTGTTAAACCAAACTCTGAAGGATATAGGAGTTTGGGCAGTGTAGTGTGGTTTATGTTTGTTTGTTTTTTTGTTTTGTTTTGTTTTGGTAAGTAATATTGTGGTAATTTCACAATTTTGAAGAAAATGTTTAAGAAACGGAACCAGGAAGGGTGGGGGCTAGTTGAAAAGCCCACCCTCCTTGCTAAATTGGTAGTGGAACAAGGCTTGTGCCCATGGAAAGGAACTGTTTATTGGAAAAAGCAGGATCGGGCCCAGGCAAGCAACAGATAAAAAACTGAAAAACAGGTTGGGTACAGAGAGTTAAAACAGCACTCTCAAATCTTACAGCAGCAGTAACATAAGGAAAAGAAACATTTGTGACCCCAGAAGGGGGCAGACCTTTGGGACCCCTCTGGAGATTGGCAAGGGGGATATTTGGGTAAATTCCTCCTCCCAGGGCCAAAATGCCATTAAAACAGTTAACAACAGTGCCTGCTTCTGCCTCAGATCTCCAGGCCATGGCAAAATGGCTGGAAATTTTAAAACAGAATTTTATTTTTTCTAGATGGAGTGTTAACGCCCTTTTACTGAGAGAAAGGGAGGATTTACACTCACAAAAAAATGCACCATTTAATTAGCATTTGTGCAGCCCCGAGTACCAAACACACTGTGGCAGAGACTAAGCAGGTTCTGCCATGGTGAAAGCACTGTGCTAATTTGTTTCCAAGCTTCTATCTTTCAGGCTCTGAACCAGAACATCAGGAGAGCTGGTACCAGCTGAAGAGTTATAAAATACCATGGTTATGGTGTCATGACAAAGTCTGTGTTCAGTGTTCTGTGTTGCATGTTCTGTGTCTGTCTCTAGTGGTGTCCTGTGTTAGCATTGGGTCCAGAGAGAGAGGGGATACTACACTAGACAGGGCATATGTCTTTTCCTCTCTCTACTTCCCCCATCTCCATCCAACTTATCAATCACCCCTTGTGTCCAAAAAACTTTAGTCCCCAGTGCATCAGGGTTGTTTTGTTTTGTTTTGTCAGGTTTTCTAATAATCATTTTGTTGTTGGTTTTTTTTGTTCTTGATACATTTGTATTGTTAGTTACATTTGCTTGTATTATTATTCATTCCACACTTTCCTCTATGCACTCTGATTCTATTTCCCCAAGCCCTGTAGGGTAGTTCTTGGGCCCCCATAACCTGTAAGACCTTAACCCATAATTGTATGGCCCCATCTTTCAGGTCCCCAGAAACCTCTGAGAACAACTGTTAAAAATAGGAAATTCTACAACATTTTAGCAACTGAATGTTAGTTAAAGTCCAAATCAGCTTAACCTTGCATAACAACTGTGGTACTCCTACAAAATCTTATTTGTTGTGTGTGCTTAAAAAGGTCCTGACCTCAGTGACTTTGGGCCTCATTTTGTTTGTCAATGTACCCAATTATTGGAATGGTTTTGTTGTATTTCCAATTATTATAATTATAATTGTTTGCATTTGTGTTTATGTTATATCTGGTGTTTAATCAATTGTAATGGTTTTAGTTATATTCACCTGGTTATAATTGTTTGGTTTGTTTGCAACAAATACAAAAGATTTATATGGTGACCACTCAAGAATTGTTCTTGAGAGGTCAAAAGGGGGACAATGTGGATCAATCTCTGATAATTTTCATATGACTTTACATTGTGCCTCTTCATATAACCTTGTGGTGGGTCTACCCACGTGTGACCTCTGTTTTCATGGAACTTTGTATCAAAGCCTCATTTAGAAACTTTGCATTGCCCTTGGTATAATATTATAGCCCCTAAGGATAGAATAAGATAGAAGAAAAATTTCTGTTTGCTAGCAGTAGAACAAGAGCTCTCCCCCCCACCCTTAATCAATTGCCCTGTTGAATGAATGAGGTGTGGATGAGCAAGGCATGGAAGGCAGCACCTCCAGACAGCCTCAACTGTTGGAGAGGGGCTGGGAGCCAGACCCAAGGACAATAAAACGTGTCAAGTGGGCTCATTAAAGACAAGCAGACATACTGACGGCCTCGGGGGTTAGAAGCAAGCACCTTCTTTTGGAAACACCCTCTTTGCAGCATTGGGACAACACTCAAAAGAAAGCAGCACAAAGGACCAATGGACACAGACACAGAGTTTGAATCTGGTATAGATTTGCATAAGAGGAAAGCTGCTATAAAAGTGAGGTGTCTTGCAGAGGACCCCGGGTCTCGTCTTGTCAACATGGGAGCATCGATCCGGATCGGCAGAAGCCCGGCTCCACCCCCTCCCCCATCTAACTCACCTGGCCAGTGAAGTTAAGGGGAGCAACTAATTGGTAACAACAAGACGGAGTGTGTTTGTGTGTGTGTGTGAGTGTAAGTGTAATATATTATATGCATATAATACAGTGTTAATGAATACATGTATTACTAATAAATGTGGCGTTTTGCCTTATTCCCCCTGAAAAGATCCTGTGCAGGACTTTAAGTACAACAGGGGCAGGGAGCAGGGAGTGGTTGGGGGGCTTGGGGGCAAGGTGACTGTGGGCAGGAGGCACAGGGGCTGCAGGCAGGTGGTGAGTGCGCTTTGGGACCCATCAGAGGTCACACCCAGCAGCGCTGACCTGAGGACTCCCCCAGGGCCCTAGGGCAGAGTGGGGCAGGGCTGGGGCAGGGCAGGGAGACTGAATTCCCCCTCCTGCAGGGCCTTATTGCAGGAGGAGTGGGCATGGGGTGGCTGAGGCCCAGGAGAGCTTATAGCTGGCCTGGGCCCCACTACACACCGTATTCCTCCACGCTGAACGAGTGCCACGTCCTCTGAATGTTGATGGCATACGTCCCCACGGCCGGCTCTGCAGACAGTGGGAGGGACAGATCCACGATGCCCTGCTGCGGAGTCACATCTCGCCACTGGGCGATGCGGTTCCCGCTGGGATCCTGGCACATGGACACGCCCTGCTCAGCTGCTGCCCCCACACACGGCTCGTCCCTGGCAGCCCCCGAGTGCCTCGTGCTACCGACGGGGGCTGGATCGACGGCCGGGGGCTCAAATCCTTCTCCTTAGCCTGGAGCAGGCACCGCTGGGCAGCCGCTGAGTAAGGGGCCCCTGCCAGCACCCCTCAGCCGTGACCTGAGGGCACCGCCTCTGGGGGGAACAGGCTCCCGAGGGACACCCCATCTCCAGCCTGGACAAAGCCCAGGGAACTTGCCATAGGGACCATTTCCATCTCAGTGCTAGGCCTCTGTGGGTATGTTCCCTGCCCCCCTCCCGTCACGCAGCCTCCCCAAACCTCCACCCCTCCCCTCTGCCCCTGCAGCTCCCAGAGACCCTCCTTCCTCCTCTGCCCTTACCCCATCAGGCTCCCAAGGGAGCTCCCTGCTGAGTTCCCTACTGGCCGGATCAAGTCACTACCTGACCCAGAGTTCAGGGGCTGGGAACATTCGGGGTAAGCGATTCAGGCAGGGATCCCAGGCAGGCCCAAACCCACCTGCCTCCCGGACAGACAACCCCAGACTCTGCAAACTCGGGGTAGGGAGGACGTAACCCGATGGCACAAATGTCTCCTCCCTGCCCCCCATGTGGTCCAGCCCAGAAACGCCCTGTGCTCTGGGACCCTTTGTATCCCCACAGCAGGGCAGAGGGGTCTAGGGCTGGATTGCTGGACATTGTGGTCACAGCCCAGACTCCTCTGGGATCCCCACAACTGAACACCCCCGGATGCCCTCGGATGAGACAGACAGGAAGAGGAGGAGGATGCTGGAGAGGCACAGACTGACCTGCACGGTCACCAGGGGCAGCTGCAAAGCAAACAGACAAGAGATGGCTGGTTAGAGGGACAGGAAACACCCCCCACTGCCCACGGGTCTGTCTGTGACCTCCCCAGGGCCGGAGTGTCTCTGGGGCCATGGGGGCTCATGCGGACAGCAGTGGGGGTGACAGAGAGCAGGGACAGGAAACGGAGCCCATGAGGCTGGAGCCCTCGCACCTCCCATGCCCCGCTCTGCAGTGGCGGATACGGGGCAGTGGTTGGTTGGTCTGTGCGTGGAGGAGCAGGGCGAGATGCTGGGGTCTCTGCCAAGGGGCAGTCTGAGGGCCGGGGGTCTGCGTTGCAGCCAGTGGCCGGGCGAGGTGGCTGGGAGGGGAGCTGTGTTTACAGGATGCGAAAGGGGTTCTGTGGGCCATACTGGAATTGTCATTTGGTGAAATGGGCTTGTGGCTGGGTCGGCCGAGGACGGGCCCATGTGATCTGTTCTTGCCCGTTAGGTAGGTTGGTTGGTTGTTCCACTTTGCAGTGGGACGCTCGGGCTGGGTGCCAACAGGGACGGAGTTAGAGTTATTTCCGCAGCGCCCATTGTGCATTTCTGAACCTTCCCAATACCTGCTTGGTGACTGAGCTGGACGTAAATGATGGGGAAACTAGACTGTGCTGTCGAAACAACCCGTTTTCAAACTGCTGACACCCTGTCATCCAATGCTACTGTTCTTGTACTGCACTGGATTGAAATGTGGCCTCACTTAGCTGCCTTCACGACAAGTTAACGCAGTTTTTCTCTGGGAATTTCCTATTCCAAAAGACCAACCCAGCTGAGCCAAATGATTGCTGGGAAATTCCAAAGACTAAACTAGACTGTAACTCGGTGTTAAAAGGGTCAGGAGATCTTAATGGAACTTTGCTCCCTTCTGTTTACGGCCACTTCTATCATCCAAATGAAAAGGAGCTTCCGGGGTCGCTGTCTGTGTCAGGGGGGTGGGGAGAAGTTAATTGGAGGCTGACACAAACAGGCACTCTCTGCTGTAAGGTCTGCGCGGATCGTTCAGCCTGCTGTGCGGGCGCCATGGGGCTGTTATGTTCCCATGCTGGGTGCGTCGTCACACACAGATCCCTGGGACTTGTGCTGCGTTGTGAGTGGTATAACTCTCCATCTGTTCTGACACTAATATCTAAAAGCCGCTGCTGACCCGAGACCGGCCTCTTTCCTTGGGATGCTGATGCCAGGAGGGGCTTATGTTGATGCATCTGAGCCATGAAACTGCTTCTTGCTGGACCCACCTTCCCGGGGAGGAGGTGAAGAGCGAGGGTTACGCTACACAGGGTTAAACACTCCTGTCTGTCTCTCACTGGGAAGTTTCATGTTGCAGTGACACATCTAAGGCACATTGCCCTGGGCCCTACTCAGATAGGATGAAGGTGACACATCTAAGGCACATTGCCCTGGGCCCTACTCAGATAGGACGAAGGTGGTGCTGGAAAGTGGCAGCTGGTTTGTAGCTCCCCCTCACGCTCCCTATATCTTGCAACCACCCCATTGAGGGGCTGGGGTGCATCCAGCCATAGGGGGCAGAGGATGGACTCCTGTTGTCATGGCCAGTGACACGCTGGACACCTTGTTGTCTGCTGAGATCTAACGCGTTCAGTGCACTGGGGTCCTGGTACCATGACCCCCTTCCCCGGCCCCAGCTCTCACCTTCCGGGTACTGGGAACAAAGTTTACGTCCAAACTGAGGATTCGAAACTTCACTGGAAAGGAACAGAGGCAGGAATCAGCCCCGGATTGGTTTATCTGAATGCATTCCCAGATGGGGAAGGTGCCAGCCGGATGCCCCGGGCAGTGACGGCCTCTGTGAACCCACAGAATGGGCCCAGCCCGGGCAGCGCAGCACCAGCTTCCCCCCACTGCCCTCTACCAATGAGCCACGGCCCTGCCCTGGGCGGCTGGAGGGGAGCTCAACCTCCAGGGCCCAGCCAGCCCCCCACCTCCCTGCTGAGGCTGCCAGAGGAGGCCGATTGGTGCCCCCTGCAGAGTCTGTGCCATCACCAAGGATGGGCTGAGACCCCCATTGGTTCCATACAGGCCCCCAACACAGGCCTCAGGCTTTGGGCCTCTCGCCCCCTGCAGCTGGGTGCAGACAGGGGCCTAGAAGTGAGAGTCCCGAATCCCTCGCTAGGCCCCCAGCCCATCCCCAGAGCCCGGGAGTCCGTCCCAAGGGCCTGGTGCCCCAGGAAACTCCCTCCAGCAGCACCTGCCCTCTCACCTGTCTGTCCCGGCTTGTAGACAGCCTTGTCCGTCTGCACAAAGGTCCCGGGCTGCAGCGCCTGCAGCAGCACTTTCTTCCGCTCAGAAAACTGCAGGGCATCTCCCCGGATTGAGACGTGCAGCTCTGCCACTTCCTGCTGCCCCTTGGATGGGGCTGGAACCTGCACATGGGAAACCCCAGCAAGGCCACAGCAGCCGGTAACGGGCCGGTCGTGGTGCAGACATGGGGCAGTGGTGTTTGTGAGTCCCTGTTCCCACCCCCCAAAACACAGGAAACCCACTCCCCAGCCTGGGGGCCCTGAATGGGAGGGAGCATGAACCTGGGGCCTTCGATGGAATTGGAAGCCAGGGGCTCTCTGTGCCCCCCACCCCATCCCCGCTCCCTCCTGCCTGTCGCTGCTGAGGGATGGGCTCGAGTTCTGTGGCTACAGCTGCCCATTGAGTGACCAGCTCCGTGCCCATGGCCAGTCCCCTGAGCCCTGCTGTGCCCGGGGCCTGAGGCTGGGCTGGGGCTGCAGACCCGGGGCTGATGGGCTCCATGCCCATGGCCAGTGCCCGGGGCCGTGCCAATGGCTGCGGGTGGGGGCTCACCTGGAAGCGCACGTTCTCGTGCAGACGGGGCTCCTGGACCTCTCTCTCCAGCAGGGTGATAGCGCTGGGACCATCCCCCCTCTCCAGCCGGATGCTCACCCAGACGGTCTCATTGAGGTCGCTGAGATGAACTGACATCGTCCCCATGTGCGGGTGGTAGAGTACGGCTGGGCTCACCACCACATAGTGCCTGGGGAGGGGAAAGCACCATGGGCAGTGGGGGAATGGGATGGGAGGGGACAGCCCAGAGCCTCCCCCAGGACCGGGGGTGACTCCCGTTTTCTGAGTGTCCCTCCTGCTGGGACAGAGCTGGGTTGACGGTGTTGGAGACTGATTAGTTTCTCTAACCACAGGGCAGGGGCAGGGCAAGGCACCCCTGCTCCTTCCCCTGCCCCAGCCTGCCTTCCGCGGAGCTGGAGGGGCCCCCTCCATCCCTGGCCTCTCGGCTGCTTGGTCTGCCCAGAAGGGGGCAGCTAGTGGCGCTGAGAGTGAGCAGAGACCCCTGTTGTCACGGAGTATTGGGGGACTCAGGGCCCTGCACCCCCGGCTTCCTGCGATTCACCATGACTCTCAGCCAGCCAGTAAAGCAGAAGGTTTATTTGGATGACAGGAATACAGTCCAAGACAGGTCTTGCAGGCACACACAACAGGGCCCCCCTCAGTTAGGTCCATCTTGGGGTCCCAGGGCATCCCAGCCCGCCCCTTGGGAGGTCAGAGCCATCTCTGCCTCCCAGCCATCTCTCCAGCCCGCTTCCAACACTCTCCCTTCAGCGACCCCTCCCACAGCCTTTGTTCAGTTTCCCGGGCCAAGGTGTCACCTGGCCTCCAACTCCTTCCTGGGTTCTCATGTTACACGCTCAGGTATTCTCCTTCGGGCAGTCTCCCATCCCCCAATGCAGACTATCCTAGCCACACTCCCCTGTCAGCATTCACAGACCACAGTAAGAACAGTCCCAGTTCGTCACACCTGTGCACGGCGGGGGGAGGCTGGTTAGTCTGGGCCTGTACTGAGCACCTGAGCCCTTTGCAGCCAGTAACTGGCTTAGATACAACCCCACCCCCACCCCCAGCTCAGTCTGCACCCCGGGGTCTCCACCCGCTCTCGCAGGAACCCTTCGGCGTTTGCACCTTCGGGGCACTCCCAGGTTCTGGCTGTGATGTTCGTTTAACGCACTGGGTTCGTCGGTAATTCCTGTTCTCTTTCACTGGTGCCTAGAGGCCCAGCCCAGCCTGGTCCCCCTGCACTGGGGTTGGACAGACCCGCAGGCAGAGACAGGCCATGGCCTGAGGAGGTGACAGGCTGACGGGAGCAGGCGGTCGCAGAGGATCATCACCCCATGGTACAGAGGGGAGCTGAGGCTCAGAGGGTCAGTGTCTGCCCGGGGGCGCACAGGGCGTCTGTAGCAGAGCAGGCACTGAACCCAGCTCTCCTGCCCCCGAAGCCACTGCCTTAATCACAGCCAACCTCCCCCGCCGCTGGGAGGGACAGGACCAAGGGGGTCCAGGAGGGACCCAGCGCCAGAGACGGAGCTCCCAGGGGAGAACGGACCCGTCCCATCAGATTCAGATTGAGCAGCCCCCTCATTGGTGCCCTCAGCTGCTTACAACCCGCCCCCCCCCCGCACTGCCTACCACGCGGACAGACAGACAAACACGGACAGGGCTTACGGCTCTGCAGACGTCCCAGCTGTGAGGTGCAGGAGGAGCAGCAGGCAGGCCGGGGTTACTGGGGCCCCCATTCCTGGGGTGCAGCAGACGGGCAGACACAAGGGGACACACACACGTCACCCCCCTCTGGGTCCTTCTTCCTCCCTCTCCCCCACGCTCTGTGCTGGAGACCAGCCTGCTCTGCCCTGATATACACTCTGGAGCCGGAGCTTCGCTTTGATCCGGGGTAAACAAGGGACGTGTCAGGTCTCTGGCTGGGGCTGGGGACGCAGCCAGGACAATATTTACACACCGCCCCCAGCTGCTGGATTCGAGGCTCTGGCAGGTTGTTGCAGCTTGAGTCAGAGGATGCTGCCTGCCAAAGGCTCAGACAAGCCAGGACGCCCCTCGCATTGGTTACACGGCAGGGGGTGGGACCCCTCTGGGGTCGGTGGTGGTGCAGTAGCCGGGATGCTGGGAAAGCCCTGGCAGGAGCAGGGGGGAGGAGCTTGCTGAGAAATGAGTTCGTTAAAGTGGGTTCTGGCAGCGACCCCACTACTGCAATGCAAATGAGAAGAACGTTGGGGTTGCTGAGCATGTCTCATGAAACCCCCATTCACGATCGCGTCTAACGTTCCCACACTGGGACTGCCGGGGATGAACTTTCCATGCTCAGGCTCTGCCTTGGGTTGAATTTTTTTTGTAAACTTTCACCAAAAACAAGTCGAGCCATTTCTGAGAACACGGTTAGCATTAACACAGGTAGTTTTTTCCAGGGCAATCCATTTTTCTGAGCATTTCGTTGAGGAGTTCTAGCACCTCCATGCCTCGGAGCCTGGAATTGAAATTTGGCAGGGGGATTGTGCTAGGGGAAGAGAAGTTTTTTCCCTGTTGCCATGAAAATCTATGTTGATGTGGCTAGATTATAAAGTACAGAACATTGCCATTTGCACATGATCAGTAGAGTGTCTCAGACTTGTTTCCGAGTCACTAACAAGTTGGTAGAAAATGATCTTCAATGGTTATGTGTTGACGTCACTAGGCATAACCCTAGGTAACTCGGGAGGGTGGAAGGCCACTAAGTGTCAATGAAGCCTTCCTGCACTAGGCCTATATGAACCAAACTTCTTCCATGTTTAAACTCTAATCAATCTCAAAAGCCAGGTGCAATTGGAATATGTAAGCAACCAGTTATCTGTGTGCAACCCCGTGCTCACACCGGTATCAAGCGGTAATAATGAGGCCTGCATGTTTCTGGCTGAAGGGAAAAAGGACAAGATAACAGTTTAAAGAAGTTACTAACAAGCTACGCTTATAGCTGCCAAGAATAATTTAACTGCTTAAATGTAATCGTTATTTGCTTAGTAACTGTTACCAGGGAAGGGAGGGGTAAAAGGGGAGGAAGGAAGGGGAAAGGGGGGAGGGGCGGTGAGGCTTAACTGTAAAATGTATAAAAGAAGAAAAACTGTTCCTGTTAGTGTGCTTGATTTGAGACCTGCCAGTCTCCTTGCACCGCTTTGGGATCCCAAATAAACTTTGTTTGTTTCTCCACCCCTGGTGTGTTTATTGGCGCGAAGCACACCGGGCAACGAACCCGCTGTTGCTGTCCTCGGGCATTCTGTGCCGGCAACATATGGATCCCTGTCCTAACCGATACAGCACAAGATGAGGGGTTAGCAGTTAGCTGTGTCCGGGGCAGATCGCCAAATCCCACTAAGGAACAGGATGAGAAGCTCCTTATGCAGCTCTTTATAGAATGTAGGAAAAAATCTGTGTGATCCTGGGGGATTTCAATGTGAGTGACACATGCTGGCGGTGTGATGCTGCTAATACTAAAATGTCCTTGGAATTTCCTCATATTAAAGATGACAATTTCCTAACTCAAAAAGTGTTGCATCCAGCATGGGAGTATTGTACATTAGCCCTCTTCTTGGATGATAAAGAGGAACTGATCACAGCACTAAAAATGAACGGTAGCCTAGGTACAAGTGATCCTGACAACCACATTTATAATGTGCAAACAGAATAAAGTCCAGACCAGAAATATTTCTACTTGGTGCTGTGAAAGGGCCAATTTCACAAAGCTGAAAATAATTATTAGCCAAACCAGCTGGGAGGAAGAATTTAATCAGAAAAATGTGACTGATAAAAGCAAAAGGATACAAGAAGAAATATCTGGCCAGCAGAGTTAAGGACAATAATATACTTTAAAAACTTGTTCTTAAGAACAATTTGAATGCTGTTGCCTGAAAGGGGGAAAAGGTAACTCAGAATAAATCGGGGGTGGTAGAGGGAAAGAAAATGGATACCCCTTTTTCTCAGAAGTGCAGATACGACCCACTCTGGTATCTAATCGCCCAGTGGACCAATACCCCAGGTATGGTGCGGTGCATAATGAAGAGGAGACGGGTAAGTCAGGTGAAAGCAAAGAGATGTGTGTTAGGGATAAGAATACAATTGATAGGGAAGGGGGAAAACCACAAACGCAGACCAGTATTACAACCAATAACAATAGCGACAGTGACTTCCAATGGGGCATAAAGCCCCGAGCCAGGTAAATTCCTCCCTTGGTCAAGTGCCCTATAACGGAGATTGATTTCTTCCTCCCTCACCTAGTGCTGAATTGTGTGCGGTGCTGGTACTCAGGACCTCAACTCTCGGGCCAGTGGAAAGCCGTCAAGGAGGAACTCTGAGGAGCCCAGCAGAGGGATGGTGATCTCCATGGAAGAGACGCCCTCCGGAGATGGAACAGCAGGATAAGGTAAGTGTTGAAGGTCCTCTCTGGTGTCTTCTGGTAGGTGTCACTCTCATCGATATGGTCGGGACCACGATGAGACCCGTACCGCACCGCGCTCTGGCTGCCGCTCAGATGGACAGCCCCGCACCCGCGCTGGGGTCCATCTTTTATAGATGTTAAGGCGGGAAAAACTGAACTGTTCCAAATAGCAACGCCAAGCAAGTCTGAGGTGATAGAACCTTCAGGGATTTGGGCGGGAAAACAGATGGAATGTCCGGAGCCCAGAGGCGGGAAAATCCAGTCCTGACCAGTTGGAGCTACCTTAGAGTCAGTGCCCCTGAGGTAAACAAGGATGGAGTTCCAAAGTCACGTCACAGACTCCATTTTGTATTTCTTATTTCAATTATCCCAACAGAATCCACTCCTTAGTAATTGTGCACAGTGTTAACAGCACAGTTACCATATATAATGTATTATACTTTGAACAAGCAAAGTGCAAACATGTTACAACTAAAATAAGAACCATAATAGCAGCCACATATTATAATAATAATATATGGAGATATACCTATCTCATAGGACTAGAAGGGACCTTGAAAGGTCATCAAGTCCAGCCCCCTGCCTTCACTAGCAGGACCAAGTACCATCCCTGACAGATTTTTGCCCCAGATCCCTAAATGGCCCCCTCAAGGATTGAGCTCACAACCCTGGGTTTAGCAGGCCAATGCTCAAACCACTGAGCTATCCCCCGTTATAGTATTAACAGGTCATACTATAGCATTTAAATCAGATAACGTAAACATTGTATTACTTGATCTCCTTTTTGATTTCTTGAGCCTAAATACACACACAGATAAGATAACCACATATATAATAATTACAAGTTGGATAATCAAAACCACCACAATGGGATGAAGCATTATAACCCAGGCAGCTCGCATATCCCCTGTACTGGAGCTAAATATATCTTCCCACCAGTGCATACGAGTTGTTTCATCCTTGATTTTCTTTAACACCCGCTTTATACTAGCAACTGCATGATGAACTGTGATTAGAGTTTTTAAACCCTCTGTTTGTAAATTGTTAATATAATAGGTTAGCTGCTTATGGTGAAGAAGCCTTTTAATAGCCTCCAACTCTGCTGCAATATGTTTTGGCTCAAGGTAATCATATATTTTATAGTTTGTATGTCTTCTGTTTCTATGTCATGTAGGGTGATTTGGATATCAAATCCTACTATGCTGTAAATTTGACACAGACATATGTTGGCCGTAATATTGTTCATAATTTTATAAAACTTATTAACTATAAACATTGGTCAGAGGCTTCTAATGCAAAGACAATGTCTGTCCAAATGTACCACTGCAGAATGATTGACTAGGGGATGATGGTGTAGTTCATAATTGCACATGCCTGATTTAGTGTTTAAACATATATGTGATTCTTCTAACACACCTGTAGTACATGTGTACCCCAATCCTTTCTGTTCTTCACACACCTGGAGATTAATCACATTGTACTCCTTACCCCTAAAATGAACCCATTTACTTGTTTCCAAGGATACCAATAAGGACTTATTTGCAAAGAGACCCACAGGTATAATTGGATAGATGTCTTCCTGGTTGGCTGCCTTTAAGGTCAGGACAAGGGCAATGATGGTATGGTTATGGGGGAAATAGGTGAAGTTAACTAGCTTCTACCATTGATGATGTGTTCTTTCAAAGTCTGTTGAGTTGGTCCATAGAATTCTTTTAAGTTCTAAAGGCAGATTGCCACTGAAACCCTCTCTTATGATTGATTTGGCAATATCCAGGAGCCACTGCTGAGCCTCAGCGCATGCAAAGGCCTGTGACAGATTTGACTGTAGAATTCCTAAGGCTCCTAATACTCTGAGATGGTCCAGCTCTTGTACTTCAAGACAGTATGGTAATATATTTACAATGTCAAATTCTGTTTTGCCGAGCTCTAGTAGGGCTGAAGACAGTGGTTCAGACAATGTCAAAACATCATGGCCCAATTTCCTGATTCTTTTGGCCAATAGATTTTGGTCTATTGTATTTAAAACTCCAAGTCCGGTTCCTATGCCACCCAGGACCTTTGCCACGAGATCACGTTTACGCCTTCGATACATAGAGGTGGTCAAGATACCTTTAAGCCAGGCGTTCATCCTGTGAGAAGGGGAATGACCTATGGAGCACAAGTACTATGCATTGGGATGACGGAAATTTGCACAGGCATGATTATACATTTAAGGACAAACTTGGGATCAATCATGACGATTCTTGTGACATCCTTCTTGATTACAAATGATCCCATATAACTTATTTTTGGTGGTGGACAGACAGTAATCTTAAAGTGGTCAAACAGTTCAAAAGGACCTTTCACTGTCCATTTCCCAGAGTCCGAGATGTTGATTCCTATAGTTAATTGCCCGGTACAAGTGACATCGTGCATAGGAACGGAATTATCCAAAAGAAAACATTTAGACAAAACATAATGGCTCAACGAAGTGGAACACTGATAATAGTGTTATCAGTCAAGGATGACATGATAAATTCATAATGTGGTACTGATTATCTGGAGTATATATATACAGTTTGACAACGAAGGTGTGAGGATGGTGATGGTGAAGAATGGCCGACATACTGAAATTCCCAGGGACATATACAATGAATATCCAAGAAATGGCGAGGGGTCTAACATCCAGCTGCATCCAGTGGATAATTTCTTTATGTACTTTAGTTGCCCAGTGGGGTTCAAACTTGGATCATGTTCCCGATTGTCATGTAATGTGAAGGATATTAGGGAATTATTGCCTTTTTGTTCCTTAATAACCATATAACAATATCCTTCAAGGACATAGGCATATATCATAACCAATTACAACATGACGTCTTCAGGGATAATCCAATATGCTGGAGTTAAAAGTATTTTAGTAGCAAATTCTGAGAGATCTCTACCTCTTCTGGACATTGGTACTAGCCCTCCAAATGACCATACCTTAGGTGGAACCTTTCTGGTACTCTGCACTCGCACATCCTATTCAGGGAAAAGTTTAGTCAGGGCTTCAAGATATTCTTCCAACTGATTTCCTTGACTTGGTCTCACATCTAACCCCCCATAATCCTCTTCATACTCTGCATTGATAAAATCCTCATATAAATATGTCATCCTCATCTGCATTCTGGTTGGGTCCAGTAGTATCCATCCAAACATCCTCGTCATATTCAAACATGGGAATTTTCCATTTGTGTAGCAAGCTCTGGTTTACTTTACAGAACCAGTGTTCATTTTCATTGACCACCAAAGCACTACAGATCCATAACAAATTTAACCAAATCCAAACTATCTACATTGTATGTCTCCTTTTGACCATGTTCTTTAGTTTTTCTCACCTGTAGGAAGAAGACATGACATTATTAGTTCAGTTATTTATGGTGGCTTGGGGGTGACCTGCAATGTGGAACCTCTGGCTAAAAGCATTCTCTAGGAGCACCTTTGCCATAGTGGTTGCTGTGCAATTTCTCATGGGATATCCTTCGATCCATTTTGAGAAAGGATCTTTCAGTACAAGACAATATGCATTCCCACGTCCAGTCTGGGGCAGGGGACCAATGTAGTCTATTTGAACCTACTCAGGGTCCATCCACAGATTGGCGTAACAATGGTCCTTTTCGGATTTGAGTATCAGGGTTGTTATAAGCGCTGCGCAGACAATTATTGATAAAGTGCTCGGTAACAGAAGAGATGGGAGGCTACCATCCCACTGTAGCCAATCTCTGTAGTTTCTTTTGTAAACCAAAGTGTCCTTGTGCATGGGCTAGTTGTACTAGCTCCTTTCGTAAAACAGTAGGAACCACTAGTATTGGTATCGGGTCCTCATTGGTGTTATCAGGTTGATCAGATTTCTCCTTTGTAGACATTACCATCCTTGATGCATGCTTGAATATTCGGTGTGTTTAGCATTTGCCTTCCTTCAGTAACCTTGCAATTTCAGCATCCTGCCCTTGAAGATAGACTATGTCCTGGTGATCTGTACAATCAACTAGTTTGACTGCACTGACGGTGTGATTCACTTTATTCCAAGTTGTTTCTGGCCCAAGAAGAGCAGCTTGTTTAGGTAGCTGATCCATTCTACTATTTAACAAGGAAATTTCAGCTTGATTCTGACGATGGGACCTCCTTGCTTCCACTAAAGACCATGCATGGAGAAGGCATCCCGCATAAGCTACAGGGCGATTATCTGCTGATAACATATTTCTCTGCTTCCATACTGTCATTCAGTTGAGCGGCGTTCGCATTGTCCAGTCTGAATCGGTGCAGATTGT
Organism: Chrysemys picta bellii; assembly: GCF_011386835.1. Taxonomy (NCBI): domain Eukaryota; kingdom Metazoa; phylum Chordata; order Testudines; family Emydidae; genus Chrysemys; species Chrysemys picta. The sequence goes on along the minus strand of NC_088814.1, from coordinate 12,020,174 downwards.
GATGTTTGTTTTGGTGTTGGCATTTTCTAGTGCAACAGTGACAGCTATTACTTCTGTCTCTTGGGCTGAGTGATGTGGAACTGTGCCCTGGTAGACTTTATCAGAAATTACATGAAGCACCGCATATCCGATGACGGCCCTCCTATTACAATAAAAACCAGTGCCATCAACGACCCATAGCTCTTGATTGTTGACTTTGGTGTCTTCATACAAAATTTCCAATTTAAGGGGTGACATAATTTCAGGTGGGCTGATTTCAGGAAGTGGACATTCATGATTCAAGATGACAGTTGTGCAGGGATCAAAATTACAAAGGGCAAAAGGTGTTGCATTAGGAGACGGTACTTTCTGGACTTGAATTTCCTTATATAAAATCGGGACATCTGGTCATCCTACTCAGCACAGCATATCCAAGTCTCTACTGCATCCAGGCGGGCTCTGCCAGCTCTCCCTCTCCAGCCCAGAGCCCCCCTGCTTCCCAGCTGGGCATCTGATATCACCAGCCCCAAGCCCCGCCTCTGTCCATTGTCTTCTCTCCAGGTAAACAGGGTCGCCTGGGCCTCCTCTCCCCTCTTCTGTCCTCTGGCCCCCTCTGGCTGGAACTGGCTGGTTAAATCACTGGGGTCCTTTCTTCACAGCCCATTGTCCTCTGGCCAGAACCAGCTGTGACTCCTGAGCTGGGCCTCCGGGTCACCAGATCACCAGGTCACCAGTCGCTGGGGTATCCATTCTCCAGGCCATTGGCTGGGGTCCCAAGTTCCCTCACTGGTCCTCTGAAACCACAAAATCCCTCTCCCATCACCTCGTTAAACCAGTAACACCCAGGGAAACTGAGTCCCACCCCCTCTGCATGCAAAACAAGGAAAAAATAAGAAAATCCCCCACTTCGTCACAGATGGCTAAGGTGATTTCATTACAGTCCATAAGTACCTACACGGGAAAGAAATATTTGATAACAGACTGTTCAATTTCGCAGAGAAAGGCATAATACGATCCAATGGGTGGAAGTTGAAGCTAGACAAATTGAGACTGGTAATATGGTGTATATTTTCAACAGGGAGGGTAATTAACCAGTAGAACAATTTCCCAAGCATTGTGATGAATTCTCCGTCACTGGCAATTTTGAAATAAAGGTTGGATGTTTTCCTATAAGCTCTGCTCCAGGAATTATTTTGGGGAAATTCCCTGGCCTGGGTTATACAGGAGGTGAGACTAGATGAACCACAATGGTCTGCTCTGGCCTTGGAATCTATGAAGCTATGAATCTTTGCTGCTAAAGTCTCCGTACATTGCATGTGCGTTGAGCATGCTCCAGCCAGAGGTGCCGACTCCGTAGGTGCTTCAGCCGTGGAGCACCCATGGAAAAAAATTAGTGGGTGCTTAGCACCCACCGGCAGGCAGCTCCCACTCCTCCCACTGCCTCCTGTCTGCCGGCAGCCCCACTTATCAACTCCTCCCCCTCCCTCCCAGTGCTTCCCGCCCACCATGATCAGCTGTTCCACAGTGTGCAGGAGGAGCTAGGGGGAGGGGGAGGAGTGGGGACAGGATGTGCTCGGGGGAGGGGTGGAACTGGGTGGGAAGGGGTGGGGTGGGGGCTTGGGGCAGAGCAGTGGGTTGAGCACCCCCAGGGCCCAGAGGAGCCTGTGGCTCCAGCCCTGGTCTCTTCCTTCCACACTGAACACGTTGTACTGACCCACTGCCCATCATCAGCACTGAGCCTGTTCCTAGCCCCACAGACCCATGTGCCCTGAGCCTGCTCTTCTATTGCACGGAGCCAGCCCCACAGACCCCCTGGATGGGACAGGGCACAGACAGAATAGATCCTCCTATGGGTTCCCATCGAAATACACCTCGGCCGAGGGGAAGGCGCATTGTGCTTGGAGCCAACTTTCATTTTTCCACTGGCTCTTATTTACGAGTTGGGATGGAGAGAACAACGAGGGACATCTTCAAATCCCGACTGGCTGCCTTGCGGGAGGACGGGCTGTGTTGAAACACAAGCAATGGGCTGAGCACAGGGAGAGCTGATGCAGCTCTCTGGCCTGTGTTATGCAGGAGCTCAGTCGAGATCATTGGTTCCCAAATTGGGGGTCGTGACCCCTCAGGGGGTCGCACGGTTATTATGTTGGGGTCACAAGCTGGCCACCTCCACCCTCAAATTTGTAATTTATAAGGGGGGGGAGGGTCACACACACAGGCTTGCTGAGCGAAAGGGGTCACCAATACAAAAGTTTGAGACCACTGGTCTAGCTGATCTAATGGCCTTACACTCCACGGCCCTGAGCTGTAGTGGTGGGGTCTATACAGGGGCACGCACGAAAATATTTGTTTTTCTTTAACCCCTCCCCCCCAGCACTAGAAGTTAAACACAAAAGCTCCATCCCAGGAGCATGAAGGTTGCAAAGTCTAGAAGTGAAAAGTTCAGCAATGCCAGAGGTCAGATTGCCTGTGTCATCCCTCACTCGGCCTCCTTGTGCGAGCACGTCATGGTACAGTCTGTTCCTGCTCATTCCTTGAGTTGGACATTTCCTAACGTTCCAGCACTCAGCTTCCCCTCCGAATAATAAAACACAAAAAGAAACCTACAAGACGTGGAAGTTTGGAGAAATGACCAGGGAGGAGTATAAAAAAATTGCTCAGGCATGCAGGCGTGAAATCAGGAAGGCCAAATCACACTTGGAGTTGCAGCTAGCAAGAGATGTTAAGAGTAACAAGAAGGATTTCTTCAGGTATGTTAGTAACAAGAAGGTAGTCAGGGAAAGTGTGGGCCCCTTACTGAAAGAGAGACGCAACCTAGTGACAGAGGATGTGGAAAATGTCCTCAATGCTTTTTTTCCCTCTGTCTTCACGAACAAGGTCAGCTCCCAGACTACTGCACTGGGCAGCACAGCATGGGGAGGAGGTGACCAGCCCTCTGTGGAGAAAGAAGTGGTTCAGGACTATTTAGAAAAGCTGGACGAGCACAAGTCCATGGGGCCGGATGCGCTGCATCCAAGGGTGCTAAAGGAGTTGGCGGATGTGATTGCAGAGCCATTGGCCATTACCTTTGAAAACTCATGGCGATTGGGGGAGGTCCCGGATGACTGGAGAAAGGCTAATGTAGTGCCCATCTTTAAAAAAGGGAAGGAGGAGGATCTGGGGAACTACAGGCCAGTCAGCCTCACCTCAGTCCCTGAAAAAACCTTGGAGCAGGTCCTCAAGGAATCTATTTTGAAGCACTTCAAGGAGAGGAAAGTCATCAGGAACAGTCAGCATGGATTCACCAAGGGCAAGTCATGCCTGACTAAACTAATTGCCTTCTCTGAGGAGATAACTGGGTCTGTGGATGAGGGGAAAGCAGTGGATTTGTTATTCCTTGACTTTAGCAAAGGTTTTGATAACTTGCCAGCAAAGAAGTATGGGCTGGATGAATGGACTATAAGGTGGATAGAAAGCTGACTAGATCATTGGGCTCAACAAGTAGTGATCAACGGCTCCATGTCTAGTTGGCAGCCAGTATCAAGCAGAGTGCCCCAAGGGTGGGTCCTGGGGCCGGTTTTGTTGAATATCTTCATTAACGATCTGGAGGATGGCATGGATTGCACACTCAGCAAGTTTGCAGATGACACTAAACTGGGAGGAGATATACTTCTCTCATAGAGCTGGAAGGGACCCCAAAGGGTCATTGAGTCTGGCCCCCTGCCTTTACTAGCAGGACCAAGTACTGATTTTTGCCCTAGATCCCTAAGTGGCCCCCTCAAGGATTGAGCTCACAACCCTGGGTTTAGCAGGCCAATGCTCAAACCACTGAGCTATCCCTCCCACCCATGGAGTGGTAGATATGCTGGAGGATAGGGATAGGATGCAGCGGGACCTAGACAAATTAGAGGATTGGGCCAAAAGAAAACTGATGAGGTTCAACAAGGACAAGTGCAGAGTCCTGCACTTAGGACGGAAGAATCCCATGCACTGCTACAGACTAGGGACCGAATGGCTAGGTAGCAGTTCTGCAGAAAAGGACCTAGGGGTCACAGTGGACGAGAAGCTGGATATGAGTCAACTGTGTGCCCTTGTTGCCAAGAAGGCTAACGGCATTTTGGGCTGTATAAGTAGGGGCACTGCCAGCAGATCAAGGGACGTGATCATTCCCCTCTATTAGACATTGGTGAGGGCTCATCTGGAGTACTGTGTCCAGTTTGGGGCCCCACACTACAAGGAGGATGTGGAAAAATTGGAAAGAGTCCAAAGGAGGGCAACAAAAATGATTAGGTGGTTGGAGCACATGACTTATGAGGAGAGGCTGAGGGAACTGGGATTATTTAGTCTGCAGAAGAGAAGAATGAGGGGGGATTTGATAGCTGCTTTCAACTACCTGAAAGGCGGTTCCAAAGATGATGGATCTAGACTGTTTTCAGTGGTACCTGATGACAGAAGAAGGAGCAATAGTCTCAAGTTGCAGTGGGGGAGGTTTAGGTTGGATATTAGGAAACACTATTTCACTAGGAGGGTGGTGAAGCACTGGAATGGGTTACCTAGGGAGGTGGTGGAATCTCCTTCCCTAGAGGTTTTTAAGGTCAGACTTGACAAAGCCCTGGCTGGGATGATTTAGTTGCGGATTGGTCCTGCTTTGAGCAGGGGGTTGGACTAGATCAGTGCTTCTCAAAGCCGGCCCGCCGCTTGTTCAGGGAAAGCCCCTGGCGGTCTGGGCACATCCCTCAGCCCGCGCCGTTTCCCGCAGACCCCATTGGCCTGGAGCGACGAACCGCAGACAGTGGGAGCTGCGATTGGCCAAACCTGCGGACGCAGCAAGTAAACAAACCGGCCCGGACCGCCAGGGGCTTTCCCTGAACAAGCGGTGGCCCAACTTTGAGAAGCACTGGACTAGATGACCTCCTCAGGTCCCTTCCAACCCTGATATTCTATGATTCTAAGGTAGGTTTATGATATGAAATAATTACCTGGGGTGCAAAAATCTACCAGCTGGCTGAGGGCTCTTACTCACACATGGGCACACGCGTCAGCGGAGCCCCGGCTGGGCTGGGAGGAGAATTCAGTTTCCATGTTTGCCCTCACTCGAGGGGGGGAGGAGAACTGGGTTTCCTTGTGTAACGGGCAAATCGGCTGAGTAACAGAAATACCCACTGCCCCCGAGTCCACTACACCCGGCCCATTCTGAATCCCTGCAGTGGAGGTGTATTGTGTCTCATTAATGTCCCGTCCAGTGCAGGTGGCAGATGGGGCCGGGAGAGGGATGTATGATCCATTGGGACTGGCACAGAGAGACAGAAGAAAACACAAGGGAGTGAGTTGGGATTGGGAAGAGGGGGAGGGCTGGTCTGTCACCCCTCTCCACCCCCCACTGCAGACACCTACACAGTGAGGCTGCAGCCTGCTTGCCCTGGCTCGGTGTCAGCTCCAGGGATGCAGAGATCTGGCCCCAGGTCACTGCCCCTTGCCAGTTTACCCTCAAATATTTACCTGTCCTCAGGGATGGTTCAAAGGTAACAGGGATTTCAGTCCCACCAGGCAAACCTGGCCCTTTGGGGCGGGTGAAGCCAGGAGTGTGGCAGGAGGCCCCTGCCCAGGGGAGAGCGATTCAGGAAGGGGCGAGCATCAGGCATCAGGCCTGGGGCCCGTATCCCTTAGATCGGCGTCCATGGAATGACTCAGGTCTCTGTCACGGCCAGTCCTGGCATCACAGAGCCCAATTCTGCCCTTAGTCACAGCTGGGCATCCCGAGACAGCCCCAGCCAACGACCCAAACAGGCTCCGCAGCCCAGTGTGGTCTGGGCACAGCTGCGGACTGGGACTGAGCGACTGGGGATAGTGCGTCCTGCCCCTCCCGACCCGGCCCTGTTCCCGGTCAGTGCAGGGCTTTCCCAGGGCTGGATTGAAATGACTCAGGGGATGGGTCTTCAGCACCCCCTGCTGACCAGGCGAATGGCTCTCACGATGAGGAAATGCCTGGCGGTGCACAGTGAAAGCCCATCACTGCTGGGGAGATGATGGGGAGCCACGTTCTATGATGTCCGGTGAGGGCTCAAGCGAGTGACAGTGAGCTGGGTGGGATGGTGGTTCTGTTCCATGTGATCCCCCAGAGGTACCATGGGCCGCTGGAGCCATGTTCTGTGCCCAGTGAGGGAAGCCCACACCTCTTGCTAGAGCAGCTCCCACTTGTTCCCAGGACAGGAGCTGGCGCTGCTCTTTGGTGGTGGCAGCAGGAGGCGGCACTGTGGGAGGTTCGAGTTCAGTGATATTCAGGCAGGAACACAAGTGCTGGAGGGGAAATGGGGATTGTTCTGAACAGTTTATGTCAGTGGTTCTCCCTCCACCTGTAGCCTGAGGACAAACGGGGGTTGGCAAACTCTGTCTAAGGAATCCCCAAAAGGCCGTCGTTCCCACAGAACAGGGCACAGTCGCCGACTTTGACAGTTCCCGGGGCTGCTCAACACCCACCTCCCCCGTCCCGCCCCCACTTCACTTCCCCCAAACCCTCACCCGGCCTCGCTTCCTCATGCCCCCACTCCGCCTCCACCCCACCCCTCCCTCCAACTCTTCCTGTCCCCACTCCCTCCCCCAGAACCTCCTGCATGCCTTTGAACAGCTGATCTTCATCTGGCAGGAAGTGCAGGAAGGGAGGGAGAGGAGCTACTGGGCAGGGCCCTCCGGTGGGTGCGAGGCGTTGGGTGGGGGAGGGAGAGGAGCTGATCCACAGGGCTGATCCAGCCCCAGAGGACCCACACACTCAGCGCCTATGGAACAGTGGTTTTCAACCTATGGTCCGTGGCCCCCTGGGAGTCCGCAGACCATGTCTAAGATTTCCAAAGGGGGTCCGGCACCTTCATTTGAAAATGTTTAGAGGTCTGCAAATGAAAAAAAAAAGTTGGAAACCCCAGGGTTTCTAACTAAGCAATATCTGAATGGAATTTGATGGAACAAAGAAAAGCCAATTCTCCAGCCTGAGGGCTGAATATCAGAGATCTGCTGCAAACAATGGAGGTGTGAGAGCTTAGGAACATAATAACGGCCATACTGGGTCAGAACAGTGGTCCATCCAGCCCAGTATCCTGTCTTCCGACAGTGGCTTATGTCAGGTGCCCCAGAAGGAATGAACCTAACACGTAATCATCAAGTGATCCATCCCGTGTCACTCATTCCCAGCTTCTGGCAAACAGAGGCTAGGGACACCATCCCTGCCCATCCTGGCTAATAACTATTCATGGAGGATAGGTCCATCAACTTATCTAGTTCTTTTTTGAACCCTGTTAGAGTCTTGGCCTTCACAACATCCTCTGGCAAAGAGTTCCACAGACTGACTGTGCATTGTGTGAAGAAATACTTCCTTTTGTTTGTTTTAAGTTTGCTGCCTATTAATTTCATTTGGTGACCCCTAGTTCTTGTGTTATCTGACGGAATAAATAACAATTCCTTATTCACTTTCTCCACACCAGTCAAGATTTTATAAACCTCTATTATATCCCTCCTTAGGTTTCTCTTTTCCAAGCTGAAAAGTCCCAGTCTTATTAATCTTTCCTCATATGGAAGCTGTTCCATACCCATAATCATTTTTGTTGCCCTTTTCTGAACCTTTTCCAATTCCAATATATCTTTTTTGAGATGGGGTGACCCCATCTGCATGCAGTATTCAAGATGTGGGCATACCATGGATTTATATAGAGGCAATAAGATATTTTCTGTCTTATTATCTATCCCTTTCTTAATAATTCCCAACATTCTGTTTGCTTTTTTGATCTGCTGCTGCACATTGAGTGGATGTTTTCAGAGAACTATTCAGAATGACTCCAAGATCTCTTTCCTGAGTGGTAACAGCTAATTTAGACCCCATCGTTTTATATGCATAGTTGGGATTATGTTTTCCAATGTGCACTACCTTGCATTTATCAACATTGAATTTCACCTATCATTGCCCAGTTACGAGATTTTTTTTTGTAGCTCTTTGCAGTCGGCCTGGGTCTTAACTATCTTGAGTAGTTTTCTATCATCTGCAATTTTTACCACCTCACTGTTTACTCCTTTTCCAGATCATTTATGAATCTGTGGGAATAGGACTGTGCCCGGTACAGACCCTTGGGGGACACCATTGTTCAGCTCTCTCCATTCTGAAAACTGACCATTTATTCCTACCCTTTGTTTATCTTTTAACCAGTTACCAATCCATGAGTGGACCTTCCCTGTTAGCCCATGATTGCTTACTTTGCTTAAGAGCCTTTGCTGAGGGACTTTGTCAAAGTCTTTCTGAAAATCTAAGTGTAATATATCTACTGGATCCCCCTTGTCCACATGCTTGTTGACCCCCTCAAGGAATTCTAGTAGATTGGTGAGGCATGATTTCCCTTTACAAAAACCATGTTGACTCTTCCCCAGCAAATTAGGTTCATCTATGTGTCTGACAATTTCGTTCTTTACTATACTTTCAACCAGTTTGCCCGGTACTGAAGAAAGGCTTACCAGGGGAGGGATAGCTCAGTGGTTTGAGCACTGGCCTGCTAAACCCAGGGTTGAGAGTTCAAACCTTGAGGGGGCCACTTAGGGATCTGGGGCAAAATCAGTACTTGGTCCTGCTAGTGAAGGCAGGGGGCTGGACTCGATGACCTTTCAAGGTCCCTTCCAGTTCTAGGAGATAGGATATCTCCATTAATAGGATCACCTCTGGAGCCCTTTTAAAAAAAAAATGGTGTCACATTAGCTATCCTTCAGTCATTTGGTACAGAAGCTGGTTTAAATGATAGGTTACAGACTACCATTAGCAGTTCTGCAACTTCATATTTGAGTTGCTTCAGAACTCTTGGGTGAATACCATCTGGTCCTGGTGACTTATTACTGTTTAGTTTATTAATTTGTTCCAAAACCTTCTCTAGTGACACTTCAATCTGGGACAGTTCCTCAGAGTTGTCACCTAAAAAGAATGGCTCAGGTTTGGGAATCTCCCTCACATCCTCAGCCGTGAAGACCAATGCAAAGAATTCATTTAGTTTCTCTGCAATGGCCTTATTGTCCTTCAGTGCTACTTTAGCATCTTGATCATCCAGTGGTCCCACTGGTTGTTTAGCAGGCTTCCTGCTTCTGATGTACTTAAAAATGTGTTTGCTATTACTTTGAGTCTATGGCTAGCTGTTCTTCAAAATCTTTTTTAGCCTAATTATATTTTTATACTTCATTTGCCAGAGTTTATGCTCCTTTCTATTTTCCTCACTAGGATTTAAATTCTACATTTTAAAGGATGCCTTTTTGCCTCTCACTGCTTCTTTTATTTTGTTGTTTAACCACGGTGGCACTTTTTTGGTTCTCTTACTATGTTTTTTTTTTAATTTAGGGTATACATTTAAGTTGAGCCTCTATTATGGTGTCTTTAAAAAGTTTCCATGCAGCTTGCAGGGTTCTCACTTTTGGTGCTGTACCTTTTAAATTCTGTATAACTAACCTCTTCATTTTTGTGTCGTTCCCCTTTCCGAAATTAAATGCTACTGTGCTGGGCTGCTGTGGTGTTTTCCCCACCACAGGGATGTTAAATTTAATTATATTATGGTCACTAGTACCAAGCGGTTCAGCTATATTAATCTCTTGGACCAGATTATGTGCTCCACTTAGGACATTGTTGTATGCAAATTAGCCGTAGAAGAAGGGTGGTGACTGGTTGAGTTACCTTTGATATCACAATGGTCTAGGACTCTTGGCACGGTGTCGATACATGCTGTGGTATCACAGCCATTTTTACTTTATGAATTACAGCCAAGAACTGAAAAATTGGATGATGACAGGCCATGAATCCCAGCAACCACGGAACATAAGGATATTCTGTACAAAAAGAGCTCTCAGTCATGATTGTAGCTTCTTCCATTGCTTCACACAGACATTCTAGGCTTCAGAGTGACATGCAGATATTAATTATTTGTGTTGGGTTCATGGCCAGGAGCCCCAGTCATGGGCCAGGACCCTATGGTGCTAGCACTGTACAAAAAGACTGTCAGCTCTTTGGGGCAGGGACTATCTAATGTGCCTGTTACGGTAGCAGAAAGCTGGAAGGAGGAGGGAGATTGCAAGTGATCAATGTACCTAAAACCTTGAGGTAGCACAACATTTGCATTATGGAAGGAGTTCAAAATATCCAGGACAAACTTTCATGGGCAAAGGGCACTTTTCATGCTCAGGAGATGCTGACAATCTGACCCATCAGTCTTTTTATCCCCAGTGCAGCCTATAGTCAACCCATCTGGTACTGAACACAACTTCAGGCTGAGATCAAGTTATTTCCAGTGCTGATATCAGTAAAGGGGGAGTGCTCCAAGTGCAATGAGTCTGTGACCCCTGGAGGTGGCTGCTCCAACTTTGGGTGGAGGGACAGTGGTAGGGCTGGCAGCAGAGCCACTGTCCTCCTTCTGTGGATAAATAGAGGGTTTCATTGCAGTTTGTTGGGACATAAGGAGTTGTTCGGTTTTGCTGTGCTTTAAAAGAGATTGTATCCAGTGCCACTTCTCACATGCACAACTGGTGGGCCTGCCACAGTGTCTGGAATATTGTCCTGGGAGGGGGAGGAAACAGGTTCCTCTTCACTTAAAACTTCTGCTTTTTTGGATTGGGGTCACTGAGAGCCCTTCAAGACAAGACACCCGCCTACTGGCCCTCCCTGTTTATTCTGAGCCTGTGAAATTAACCGATGACAAATGCAAGGTAAATTATTCCTCCTACTGTACTTTAACTCCTTACAGACATCACCGGGTTCTAATTAGGAACAAGAGCTGGGAATTGTGGTGGGCAGTTCAGTTAAAACCTTTGCTCAACATGCAAAAATGATCAGAAAAACCAATCAAATGTTAGATTGCATCAGGGATGGGAGAGAGAATAACACTGAATACTCTATTGTCATTCTATAAATCAATGGTTTGCCCTCACCTGGAATAGTGTAGTCAGATCTGGTCACCCCAGTTCAAAAAGTATATACAGTGTAGAACCTCAGAGTTACGAATACCAGAGTTACTAACTGATTGGTCAACCACACTCCTCATTTGGATCTAGAAGTATGCAATCAGGCAGCAGAGACAAAAAATACCCACCCACACCAAATACAGTACAGTGTTAAACGTAAACTACTAAAAATATAAAGGGAAAGTTAAAAAAAAAAGATTTGGCAAGGTAAGGAAACTATTTCTGTGTTTGTTCCATTTAAATTAAGATGGTTAAAAGTAGCTGTGATGGGTTGGGGTCACAGAAACCCCCTTGGGACTGCCACCTGATGTGCTGAGACTACCTCTGAGCCTGCTTTCCCTGGCAGCTTAGGACTTCATTACCCAGCCTTGTTGAGATAGACACGCTAGCCTGGTACAAACACAGACCAAGGTCTGAACCACGTGCCCCACAAGCCACAGACTTAACTGAAAACAGCTTAAGAAGTGCTCGTCTGTAGCACCCAGACAACTAGTCCCCAATGGGATCCAAACCCCAAATAAATCCGTTTTACTCTGAATAAAGCTTATACAGGGTAAACTCAAATTGTTCCCCCGCCCTCTATAACACTGATAGAGAGATATGCACAGCTGTTTGATCCCCCAGGTATTAATTACTTGCTCTGGGTTAATTAATAAGCAAAAGTGATTTTATTAAGTATAAAAAGTAGGATTTAAGTGGTTCCACGTAATAACAGACAGAACAAAGTAAATTACCAAGCAAAACAAAACAAAAACAGGCAAGTCTAAGCCTAATACAGTAAGAAACTAAATGCAGGTAAATCTCACCCTCAGAGATGTTTGAATAAGCTTCTTTTACAGACTAGACTCCTTCCTAGTCTGGGTCCAGCAATCACTCACACCCCTGTAGTTATTGTTCTTTGTTCCATTTTTTTTTAGCATCTCTTTGGGGTGGAGAGGCTATCTTCTGAGCCAGCTGAAGACAAAATGGAGGGGTTTCCAGGGCCTTTTATATTCTCTTGTGGCTGGAAACCTCTTTGTTCTCCTGTGCAAAATCACAGCAACAAGATGGAGTCTGTAGCAACCTGGGCAAGTCACATGTCTATGAATGATTCAGCTTTTTGCAGGCCACACCATTGTTTACATGTTAGTTTGAACGTTCCCAGGAAAGCCTAGATGTGGATTAGTGTCTATCAAGGTCCATTGTTAGCCAAGTACTCCCAATTACTTGAATAACCCTGTCACACTATGTTGACCAAATCTGCCTCATGTGCTTCCTACAGCAAACACTTTAAATACAAGCATAGAGCCAACACTCATAACTTCAGATATAAAAATAATACATGCATACACATAGGATGAATACATTAGGTAGAACATAACCTTCACAAAGATATGTTACATGGCATATCTTGCATAAACCTATTCAGTTATGTCGTATTTACACTCATAAGCATATTTCCATAAAGCATTATGGGGTGCAACGTCACAGCAGCGTTTTTCTTCTGCATAGTAAACAAAGGACAAAGACACTGATGTTGCTTGTGCCTAGTCAGATGGATTGGTTTGTACAATGGGAACAGATAAGAGCAGTGAAAGTGTTACTCAGAGCACACTTTAAGATTGCCTCAACCCCTATCTCAAGGCAAAATCAAGCAACCAGTCAGGAGGGGCAAAGTGGCTTGGGGGTGGGGTGGGGTGGGGGAAAGGTATAAAACACTAAAAGACCAAAGAAATGCCTGTCCCTGACCAGAGCACAACCTCACTCCTTACCCCTCCCATGGGGTACAAAAGAGGTGGGATGAAGACCCAAGACCCAAAATGACCCTAAGTTGCAAGGGGTGGGATTGTGGGCATTCATTTCAGGTATAATTACACCTCCTGAGGAGAGGACGACGAAACACTGGGAAACAAGGCTCTGGGAGTCAGAGTTATGGAACACATGTTTGCTAGAAACTAACCCCAATAAACATAGCATTGTCTAACTTCGGCCTTCTGTCTTCTGCTTTCTATCCACGTGACAAGAACCAGGGGAGACGGTGAAGGGAAAGCCCTTGAACAGTAACTAAAATTCAGGGTCTCAGAGACATACATTAAAACTCGCGCGCAAAAACACTTGACAACTGCAAGGCAGCTGGTATGCTGCAACAGCTGCTTATCATGCTGATTGGAACTGTCTCACTGTTACCCTGCACTTCCCGGGTCTGTCTGTCTCCGTCTCTTGTCTTATACTTAGATGGGAAGTTCTTTGGGAGAAGGGACCATCTCTTTGTTCTGTGTGTGTACACCACCTAGCACAACGGGGTCCTGATCCTTGATGGGGTCTTGGGAGTTCAACAATAATGAATCAATAATGATCATTATTAGTAAATTAAAAGACTCCAAGTCAGTTGCTCTGTCACTTTGTAGATGTTTGGAACTGCTGGATGCCGAGACGTCACTGAGGAGATGGCTGGGAAGTCTGTCCGGGTTCAGTTCTCCTGCAGTGGTAACACATCTGCCAGGGTAAAGCAGAGCCTCCCTAACTAGTGTCCTCACCTGCACGTGGCATGGAAGCGGGAGACCCAACAAGACAGCATCTACAGGACTTGGCCTCCTCACTCTTTTCAGACTATGTGAGAGTTTCCAACGTTATTGTAATATGTATCATTTTTCAGAGGGACCGACCGTTCATTATGCAGAACACAACACTCTGCTCTCTTGCAGCCACTAATAACCCCAAATGACATTCTCTGAAGGGCTGAAATACCAATCGACATCAACTCCCTTAACTCTTGGAGATGAACCTTGCTCTTGAATGAGGCCTTTGAGCAGAGATGGTCAACGATGCTCCGCAAAGCCGAGCTGTGCTCAGAGAAGGCACGGAGGCTGGCGGGTGGCTCCTGGAGACATTCATGTGACCACTCAACCTCTAGGGCGGGGTCTCCAACCTCGGCAGAGGAAGGTCATCGGGAGCTAGCAAAGGGAAGTAGAAACGAGGTAAAAGATTATGGGTCAAATCCGGCTGCTTTCTATGTAGGCCCACTGCCTTTAGTGAGAACTTGTGGGGGTGAATCAAGGCAGAGGCTGGCCCTTGTCACAGGCAAGCCTAGATGGGACAAAGGTAATAATCTGCAATGAGCTCTCTTACTGTGATGAGCCAGGATGGGAGAAGGTTCTTGACGTAATGACTCAATCAAGTGCATCTGAAGAAGTGGGTATTTACCCATGAAAGCTCATGCTCCTATACGTCTGTTAGTCTATAAGGTGCCACAGGACTCTTTGCTGCTAGTCTAAGCTGAGACATACAGGATCAGTGGTGGAAAGCCAAGAGATACAATTGATTACGAACAGATTCATAGAGCCTGCAGAAAGGCATGGGCTGACAATAGGGTGACCAGATGTCCCGATTTATAGGGACAGTCCCGATTTTGGGGGGCTTTTTCTTATATTAGCACCTATTACCCCCCACTTCTATCCCGATTTTTCACACTTGCTGTCTGGTCACCCTAGCTGACAATCAGTCTGAAAAAGAGAGAGGTCATGGATTTACCTGCATCAGGGAAACCCTACATGAAACCAAAAGCCACCATCAGTAACACACAGCTGAATGGGGTTACAGACTTCTGCTATCTTGGTAGTATTTTGTCAAATGACGTTACTATAGAGAAGGAGCTGACAAGTCACATCAACAAAGCCAGTTCATCATTTGGCAGATGATCAGGCAGAGTCCGGTACCAACATGGTATTAAGCTTCAAACCAAGTTACAAGTCTATAAAGTGGTATTGCTGTCCAACTTGTTGTATGGGTGTGAGACCTGGACCTGCTACAGGCATCACATTAAGTTTCTAAATAAGTTCCATTTACAACATCTGCATGTCATACTCTGCATCACGTAGCAGGATACAGTTACCAGTCATAAGGTTTTGGAACGGAGTCAGTCCACAGGGACTGAAACCATGCTTATTGCATCACAGTTCCGTTGAGCTGGTTGGGTGTTGAGGATGTACGATACCAGAATGCCAAAGCAGGCGCTGTCTGGCAAACTGTGGGTACGTCTATACTTACTTCCTGGTCCGGATGTAAGCGATCGATCTTCTGGGATCGATTTATCGCGTCTTGTCTAGACGCGATAAATTGATCCTGGAAGTGCTCGCCGTCGACGCCAGTACTCCAGCTCGGCGAGAGGAGTACGCGGCATCGACGGGGGAGCCTGCCTGCCGCGTCTGGACCCGCGGTAAATTCGGACTAAGGTACCTCGAATTAAGCTACGTTATTAACATAGCTGAATTTGCGTACCTTAGTCTGAAGTGGGGGGTTAGTGTGACCAGGCCTGAAAGTCAACCACCGCATACAAGGCGGCCAGAAGAAATGCACTGAAACTGTGCTCCATTGACGTAGACAGCTGGGAGCCACCAGCAACAGATCGATCACACTGGCAAGCAGTAGCCAGCGATGGGGTTACCCAATTCGAGATTAGCTGCCATATGGCTCTTGAGGCACAGAGGCTGAGTTGCAAACAGCAGCAGACTCAGTAGGCCCAGATTATAACCCCTTCCTCGGCACTGAGCTACTTCTGAAAGTCATGTGGAAAGGACTGTCACTCGTGCATCGCCCCTTTGAGTCACAGCTGTACTCACCAGCTGTAGAACCCTCATCAGTGCCACCTTTGGTCACGAAGAACCACTGCAACATGATTATTATTTACACAAGTATCGCTGAGAGCACGTTTGGTGCCTCAGTGGACCGTGTTGCCATTAAGGCAGAGGTCAAATGACGCACGCCCAATTTGTGAAGCCTGATCCGAAGCCCGTTGAAGCCAATGGAAATGAAGAGAATGAGTTTGCTCGTGGCACAGGGAGGATACCGGTCAATACCGAACAGCTGCCTAACCCCTGTGAGCCACCCAGTCTCTCCATTGAGGGTGAAACCCACCCCTGGCAGAAGGCCAGCATGAGCGCTAGGCACAACACTTCACATGAAGTGCCATCTAAACCAGACTTGCAAGGAAAAAGTGAGATTTATGCATTGGATGGGCTTTGTGCCCCCACTGCACAGCAGGGAATTTCACCCTGAAGGAGGCAGCAGTCCTGTGCAAATACCAGCATGTGATCATGCAAAGAGATTACTGCATCATAATAATCCATGTGGGCCAGGGGGCAGAGTTAAGGCTGTGCAGGTAACTTTGCCGTTAGCATTTCCAGACTCGTGAGTGCTCCAGGGGACCACTGTAATGACTTATGTTTGCTGTGCTGTAGCCATAGTGGTCCCAGGATATGAGAGACCTGGTGGGTGAAGTGACCTTGAGTTAATAGTGCCATTAGAATGTCATCAAGTTAATTATAATTATTTGTATGGCAGTAGCACTAGGACCTCCAGCCATGGACCAGGGCCCCATTGTGCTAGGTGCTGTACATATATGGAACAAACAAGAGTTTACAATCTCTCACTGTTGCTGTGGTCTTGGTGCTGCCCACTCCCCTAGTGCTGCGCCCTGATGCCTTCTCCCCAGTGTCCAAGCTGGAGAGGCTGGCAGGGGTTTGGGTTGCTCAGGAGCTCCGTGCAGGGCCCCGTAGCTGGAAGGGAACTGCCTTATATGCTAGTTGCTAAGGGGGCGAGGAGGAGCTGGAAGTTTCTGCCTTGGCCCTAGACACAGAGGCGCGTATACTTTTCTCCTTCTGTTGCTACCTCCTGAGTGACTCCCATATCCTCCCTGGCAGCTGGCTGGCTGGCTTTAAAATGCCTGTGCTGCTCCGACTCCATCTGTCATCTCATGGGGCATGTCAGAGTTGGACAGAGTATAAGGCAGCAGCCCCCAGCGGGCTGGGAACAGTTCTTCAAACTAAATCCATGCAAAGCCAGGATGGAACCTTTGAACATCACACCGTGCGTGCCCCTCTTGGTCCAGACGTGCTCATCGCTGTCTCAGCCCGGGACAGGTGGGAGCTGGATCTGCTCAACCACCACCACCACCCTCCCCTTGGCTTGTCAGGAGCGAGATGAACAGTGAGCTCCACAAATCCCCCGGCTCCCAGACATAGACATGGGGATAAGTGAGCAATCAGAGATGGAGGCTTCCAGTGAGAGAGGCTCTCAAAGGGGATACTAATGGACAGTGGAGCAGGCAAGGGGGAAAATCAGAGGCACTTAATAAAGGGAAGACGGATTGACTCTGCCTTAGAAGAATATCAACGATGCCAAACTGTGGTAGGCTGGAAGAGAGGTTTCTGCCCCTTTAATTACAGAACCACCTCAATTTTCTGAGCCACCATCTTATGAATGACCAGCTCTATGAACCACTGTAATCGCTTAATCAACAAGGCATGTGTGTGTGGGCTTGAGCAGCGAGCAGAGGTCCCACGGGCTCAGAGCGTGGGTGCATTGTCCTTTCCATGTTCTGGTGAAAGCTCCTGCCTTGGAAAGGTTGTGTGGGAGAGCTCCGCTGGGCTCTCTTTCAAGATGGCTGAGAAATGTACATGAACAATGCTCAGTGTTCAAAGGCGAGTAGAAGTCATTGGAAGGTTGGACAGAGGTGAAACAGCAATGAAGGGGATGTCTATACGGGAGCTGGAAGGGTCATTTTTGGCACGGGTAGACATACCAGTGCTAGCTCTGATCGAGCTAGTGCACTGAAAATAGCATGCAGTCGCATGGGCAGCGGGAGGGGCTAGCGGTCCCAGGTACAAGTCCATCCGAGACCCTAGGTACATACTTCAGGTGGCTAGCCCCTCCCACTGCCCGGGTAGCTGGTGAATACACTAAATTGGGACTAGCGCAGGGATATCTCCTTGAGCTGGAAATTACACATCCAACAGCTGCGGAGACACCCTGCGCTGGCCCAGGAGTTTGGTGGAGTGAAAGCCATGATTCCTCACTGAAGAAAAACAAAGGCAAACTCTTGCATTTTGTTTCATAGACTGGCACTCCTGCCAGGGAGTGGGAGAAGCCCCCACACTCTGACCCCATTTCCCTGACAGGAGCACCAGAGGGGGTGGGAGGGACACCACAGAAGGAAGGGGTGGGGAGGTACCCCCAATTACTCTGGCCCAGGGCCCCACAAACCTCTAATCTGCATGTGTGTGTAAACCTTTGTGCCAGGTGGACTCAACAGAACCAGTTCAACCTGCCCCTCCCCTGCCCGCAGTAATCTGGGAAAAATGACCACCCCCTGAGAGGCGATGCTTCCCCACTCGCAAGCATGGAGTCTCTGTATAACAAAAGAGATCTTCTGTTAAAAGGGTAAGGGAACCCAGCATTAATTTGGGGAAACACCACCATCCCAATCAAAAGCATATGACCATAAGCAAATCTGGCCCTGCACTGCATTGGGCAATGTCCTTTGCCTCAGTTTCCCACCTGGGTGGGAAAGTCTGACCAGCGAATGTCCCTTCCCCTCTCCCTCCATGGCACCCCACTCACAGTTGGCTGTCCTTGGTCAGCGAAGACCCAGCATGCAGAGGTGCATTCACAGGGGTTCGCCTCCCATACCGTCCATTGCCTCTGCAACTGCCTCACAGCTGCCACTAGCTCTCTGCCACCATCCCGCTGCAGCTTCTCTCTGCTATTGCTGTCTCTCTACTGCAGCAACGTCACGTTCTGAGGTTCCACCACGTCACCCAGCTCTCAGGGATTTCGGCAGGCAGTAGGGCAGCTTCTGGGTTGCCTTTCACTGTCCCCACACAAGGGCTAAGGCTCAGTCCCTAGACTTGCTCAGCAGTACCATCAGTTCTGACAATTACCAGCTCGAAACAAGGACTCAAAGTCGAATCAGCTCCCTCAGTGTTTGGGGATCAAACACCACCTAGAACTCAAGCAATGCCCACACCCCAGATAGAAATACCCATCCCCACCCACTTCCATCTTCACAGGGCTTTGGCGTCCCAATTCCCTGTTTAGCGAGCGAGGTTCGGTTTAGAGTGACCCCCTCAATCAGGACAGGCTAAGCACAGTTCTGCTGCCCTTTACTCCTACAATAAGGGAAACAGCATTTCATTAGCCCTGCATTCAAAGGGGGACTTGTAACCCAAACCAGCCCAAATGGATCAGCTTGGCAAAGCCACTCCATCTGCTGCACACCTAGGCAGCGGGGGAGCGTCTATGCAAACACAGTCTGCTGCTGAAGTCTCTTCCCCCAGCTCATCACTAGATGTCAGGGGAGAGCTCATTCAGACCCTGTTTATCTCCACTATCATTGAACTAGAGCTACACATGGCTGTATGTGTGTGCGCATCTCCACTTACTCAGCTAGAGACAGTCAACCAATATTTTGAGCTCCTCCACTGACATCTTTCCCAGAAGGGAAAAAAAAATAGCTTTGTCAGAAGCCCTCTGATAGTTTTGACATTTTTCATTATCCCACCAGGTGTCAGATCATTAGCATAGGGTCAAAGTACACCAGGTTTCTCATTAAAGAGCTTTTTCTGTGGCAGCTAGGAATAAAGATAATTATAATGGTTTCTTTTTCCATCACATGACACAGGCTGACATCCGATTAGCAACCCCACCTTCTCCAGTGATGCCTTGTTTGTTTCCAAGGGTACGTCTACACTTACCTCCGGGTCCGGCGGCAGGCAATCGATGTTCTGGGATCGATCCCGGAAGTGCTCGCCGTCGACGCCAGTACTCCAGCTCGGCGAGAGGAGTACGCGGCATTAACGGGGGAGCCTCCCTGCCGTGTCTGGACCCGCGGTAAGTTCGGACTAAGGTACTTCGAATTCAGCTATGTTATTAACGTAGCTGAATTTGCGTACCTTAGTCCGAAGTGGGGGGTTAATGTGGACCAGGCCCAAGTAGCGGCTACATTCTCATCTGTTTACAGAGACACCAGGGAACTTCCACTGGGGAAATAAAATTAAAACAGCGACCTTTTCATATTTCCCATTTAAGCCTCCCTTTCTCCAGAGTCAAAACAGTCTCCTGACAAGGTCTCAATTAACATATAAATTGCAAATCTCTGCTGGTGGCCAATTTGTGCTTCAGGGAGGGGAGTGGGGTGAGAGATCCTGGAACAGCTTTTTGGGTGACCTGGGGAAAGAGAGACACAAGGTCAGACAGAAATGAACAGTCACAGATATGCATGAAAGCATCAGTTGAGACTATTATTTTTCAGGTGGGCTAGGTGGTTTCACAGACATCACAAAGCTCCCAGGGCCCAGGCAACAACAGAAACACATAGAAAGTATCTGAGAGTTCATAAAATGTCACAATAACCTATAATAACAAATCTTGATGACAAAAGGGACGAATGGGAGACTGACGGAATTAGTCTAACCAAAGAGGCCTCCTGCTAGAACTCAAGGGCTGTGTTGAAATCGTGCTTGGTAAAAACAGAAGTTGTGGAACTGGAATTTAATGAACCAAAATCGGTATGGCAGATATTAGGCCTAACTGGTGGACAAAATAATGAGGGGAGGGGCAATTCTACCCACTGCTCCCTTCGGGGGTCCTTAAAGACAGACTTTTGGGGGAATAGACAGAAGAACAGATGGAGGCTACTGGAGCAAGCTTCACCATCTTGGCTATCCCCCACCCCAACTGTCTCCTGGAGTCCTGGACCTTCTTCTTCTTAATCCTGAGCAATGTCGTGACCAGACAAGGCCCGAGAGAGGGACCCAGGTGATATCTCCACCCCTACCGGCTCCAGCTGAACCCCAGACACCACCTCAGATGTAATGGGATCAGACTTTAACAACCACAGCTCCAGCCCATCTCGAGTAACTTCTCTTTCCCCCGCATCCCCAAGGACAGTTATTAGCGTCTTTGATACCTTCTAAGAGACTGTCAGACAGGAGGGTTTTCCTTCCAAGAGTTCCCTCCTGTTAGAGGGAAGGGGAACAAGGCAGGTTGTTACAACAAAAGACTCCCTTAACTCTTTCCCCCTCTTCTCTGCATCTTCAATAACAGGTTCAGAGGACTTTTAATGGGGTTTTTGCCAGGGTATGAAACAGGCTGAGGTCTCTGTTTACCAAATCCCAGACCTTGTTTAACACTGTCTAATGTTGGACAGTCACTGGGTTATGTTCACACCTTTGGCCCATATATTCTATCTAAATTAACACAACACCCCCCCATGCTGTGTCTTTGAGTCAGCTCCCCATCTAGGATCTCCTATTCCCTCCTTCCCAAATCTACCTTCTGACCCCCATCTCTCTCCCTCCACGAGGTGCTCTGTCTGAAATCTCCCTTGGCTTCTTCTTTGCCCTTTTCTCTGTGTCCCACTGGGGGAGTCTAGCCCTGGAGCGGGGGAGAGTGGTGGGGTGTTTGAGGTATTCTGCCAGCCCCTTCCATGCAGATGTAGGCATCTGGATAGAGATTTTCTTGAGGGAGATCAGATGTTCCACTGACCAAGGGGTTAGTGGAGAGGGAGGAGGAGAAGATGGGGCCACGAAGGTTGAGGGAGGACCTCATTCCAAAGAGCCGAGTGTGGCTGACAGTGTCAAAGGTGGCTGAGCAGCCGAGGAGGATGAGGCTGGAAAGCGGGCTCTGGGATTTGGCCAGGAAGGGGTCATTAGAGACTCTGGGCAGAGGCGTTTGAGTGGAGCGCCGGGGGTAGACGCTCGAGTGGAGATAGGCTAGGACGGAGCTGAAGGAGAGACATTCCAGTGATTGCAGACAGCATGGCCAGTGAAGGGCTGGAGGGAGAGAGATTCCTAGATTCACACATCTGGGACCACAGTAGCCATCTAGTCTGGTCTGCATAGCACAGGGCAGAGAACCTCAGCCAGTCCTACTGTAGGGTGGTACCCAGAGAAGCAGGTGAGGTCAGGAACATGTTGAAGGAGAGACGAGCTATAGTGTATTGGGAGGGAGTGAATGGGAGGAGTGAGACAGGTGTTGGGGGAGGAGAGTGGAACCAGAGAAATCAGGAGGCAGGATGGAAGGGGGCTGATGGAGGGTTTAGAGGTGGAGAGGGGCCATGTGAGCTCAGTTTCAGTGATGGGGGAAGTGGGGATGGAGGAAGAAAAGGGGGGTGTCCAGTCAGATCGTGTTGATTCGCTCTTTGAAGTCAGCAGGATCCTGAGGGGACAGAGGTACGGTGAGCATCGCAAACAATACTGCTTTCCCAGCAGCATTAGGGAAAAGATTTTCTCTTGCTGGCGTGTGTCTAAAAATGCTGCTCCAGCCACTGAACAGGTGCGAGCCCTGCCCTAACTCAGCCAGAGGGGGCGGGTGCATGGAGCCCGTCCCGCTAGAACTCCGCTGCATGGAGACAGTCAAACACCACAGATTTCACTGGCAATGGAGATGGAAAAGTCTTTGCAACAACTAATACTTGGCTCCATGTCCTAGGGTATAACCTGGCACCAACAGACTGCCCAGAGTTCTGCTCGCCTCAGTTTTGCAGCTGCATTGGTGAAGGAAAATGTCTTAGCCTCCACCACAGTCTAGACATAGTGCTGACAAATCCTTTACTGCCGACAATCTCGGGGATGTGGAGCTGGATGGAAGCCACGGTCACTCAAGCCTCCTTCCCAAATTCTCTCTCAGCCACAGGTCAGCTGGACACCAGGTGACCGTGTGTGGTTCTAGAAGATACCGTACTGAGGGCTCAGGGCAGAAGATACTCCGTGCTGAGGACTCATTTGGCAGTTCTGCTGGGAAAGCAGCTTTGTGACTCTAGAACAGTGGTTTTCAACCTTTTTTCATTTGCAGACCACTAAAAATTTCAAATGGAGGCATGGACCCCCTTGGAAATCTTAGGCTTAGTCTGAGGACCCCCAAGGGCCCATGAGCCATAGGTTGAAAACCACTGCGCTAGAAGAAAGGCAGAGCTTCTGCAGTGAGGTTCACAGACTTGATGAGCAAAAATATCTCATGGTTATTGTCTGTCTGTGCACTTAGCCAGCCCCCCATCCTGTGTGTAGCCTCACAACCCCCCATAAGACTGGGCACAGCTATTATCCCCATTGTACAGGTAGGAAACAGAGGCACAGAGAGACTAACTCACCCAGCATCTGTGGTGGAGTGTGACTTGAACACAGGTCTTTCAGAGGCCAAGCCAAGCCAGAGACACTAGGCCAGACCAGCCCCTCACTTTTCTTAACTTTGCAGCTTCCCTCCTCCTTCAGAGGTGGCCTGGAGGCTGGCAGGGGATGGGAGGAGCAGGCAATATCAGTGGCTGGTGGTCAACCCTACGGTGGCTCATTGTAATAAATGAGCCGCTAACATCATAAGCTCCCTGTAATCTCCCTGGGTGAATGTACCAGGGAGTCATGTCACAGCAACATCCCGCCTCCCAAACGGAACAGAGCCGTGTCCCTCAGACTTACTCCCCCTGAGAATCACACGAAATGACATTATGGCTGGAAGGATGGCCTAGTGCGGCGGTTCTCAAACTGTGGGTTGGGACCCCAAAGTGGGTCCCAACCCCATTTTAATGGGGTTGCCAGGGCAGTCTTAGACTTGCTGGGGCTCAGGGCCGAAGCCTGAGGGCATCTGCCTTGGATGCTGGGGCTCAAGTTATAGGCCTCCCTGCCTGGGGCTGACGCCCTTGAGCTTTGGCCCCCTGCCCAGGCCAATGGGGGTCAGGCTTTGGCTTTGACCCCCCGCCCCTGAAGCTTGGGGGGCTCAGGCTTCGGTCCTCCTTCCTGGGATTCATGTCGTAATTTTTGTTGTCAGAAGGGGGTCATGATGCAATGCAGTTTGATAACCCCTGGCCTAGTGTATTGGGTGCCAGCCTGGCCCTTTCGGGACTTGGCTTCAGTTCCCTGCTCTGCCACAGACATCCCTATGGGACAGTCACTTAGTGTCTCCCCATCTGCACAGTGGGGCTCCTAGCACCACCCTGCCTCGTGGGGAGGGGTGTGTGTGTGTGTGTGTGTGTGTGTGTGTGTGTGTGAGGGTCGATATATTAAAGATAGCGCAGCATCGGGGGCTGTATAAACACCATCAACTGTTGATCTCCCCAGGGCATTTCTACCCTGTGAAATGAGAACCGGAATTATTTCATAAGGAATGGGAAGAGGTCATCTTAACCCAACAGACCAGCCCTTGATTAATTTACCTTCTCACTCCCAATCCTCAGTCACTCGTTTGCCTCCTCCAGAAACACACCCTGGGCCTTGTCTACAGTACAAAGTTAGGTCAACCTAAGTCACCGTAAGTGCCCTATTACAGGGACACAGAAACACCACCTGCCCAAGAGGCGTTGCACCGTGTTTGATGTTCCATGGGCGGTGCGAGGGTAGACATTGAATGACTTCCGTTGACCCTAGCAGTCCTCCAGAAGCTGTCCCACAATGCCTGACAGCAACCACTCCGGTCACCATTGTGAACTCCGCTGCCCAGGAATGATGGAGACTAGCAGCTACTCCCCTTTAAAACCTTCATGTAGTTTTGAAATGATTTTCCTGCTTGCCCAGCTTGGCGAGCACATCTTGCAGCTCTCCGTTCTTGTGTGCAACTGCCCAGCTGACCGTGCTGGCTCCATCCTTTAGCTGTGCTCCTGCCTGGAGTAGATTGAAGTTTTTGGATCTGTGGAGTCTGGGGGGAGAAGAGGCTGTGCAGGCCAGCTAGGGACCAGCAGTAGAACATCTACGAGCAGACTGCAGGAGGGATGCAGAAGGGGCACCACAGGGACCAGCAGCAGTGCCGCAGGAAAGCAGAGGAACTATGGCAGACGTACCACTAGGCCAGCGAGGACAACAGTCTGTCTGGTACCAAGCCGCAGGGCTGCTGCTTTTATCAGAGACTTTAACATCAGAAGGGACCATTATGATGGTCTACTCTGACCTCCTGCACAACGCAGGCCACAGAATCTCACCCACCCACTCCTGTAATAAACCCCTGACCTATGTCTGAGTTACTGAAGTCCTCAAATCATGGTTTAAAGACTTCAAGGTGCAGAGAATCCTCCAGCAAGTGACCCGTTCCCCATGCTGCAGAGGAAGAGGGAAAAAAAAAAAAAAAACCACCCACAAAAAACACACCACCCAGAGCCTCTGCCAATCTGCCCTGGAGGAAAATTCCTTCACGACCCCAGATATGGCAATCAGGTAAACCCTGAGCATGTGAGCAAGACTCACGAGCCAGCACCCAGGAAAGAATTCTCTGTAGTAACTCAGATCCCACCCCATCTAACATCCCATCACAGACCATTGGGCATATTTACCTGCTAATAGTCAAAGACCAATTAATTGCCAAAATTAGGCTATCCCATCATACCATCCCCTCCATAAACTTATCAAGCTTAGACTTGAAGCCAGATGTGTCTTTTGCCCCCACTGCTCCCCTTGGAAGGCTGTTCCACAACTTCACTCCTCTGATGGTTAGAAACCTTCGTCTAATTTCAAGTCTAAACTTCCTGATGGCCAGTTTATTCTTGTGTCCACATTGGTACTGAGCTTAAATAATTCCTCTCCCTCCCTGATATTTATCCCTCTGATAGGGTTACCATATTTTGTGCCTCCAAATGGAGGACACTCCACCGGCCCCGGCCCCGCCCACACCCCCGCCCCAGCCCCGCCCACACCCCCGCCCCAACTCCGCCCCCTCCCCAAAGTCCCCGCCCCCTCCCCTGCTTCCCGCGAACATTTAATTCGCGGGAAGCCTGAAGCAGGTAAGGGGGGGATGGGGGGAGGAGGTGCGGCCCAGGCTGGCCCCCCCTGCGGCTACAGCCTGGGGTGCCAGCCCCGGCTGACCACCCCCGGCCCGCCCAGCACTGCCTGCCGGCCCCCGGCGGCCCGGCGCACCCCCCGGCCCCGCGACCCCGGACCGGCTCCCGGACCGGCCCCCCGCCTCAGCGCATCCCGGGGCTCCCGGCCCGGCGCACCCCCGCGGCTCCGCGACCGCGGACCGGCCCGGCGCACCCCCGCGGCTCCGCGGCCCCGGACCGGCCCCCCGGACCGGCGCACCCCCGCGGCTCCGCGGCCCGGCGCACCCCGCGGCCCCGGCCCGGCGCACCCCCCGGCCCCGCGCACCCCCGCGGCTCCCCAGCCCCGGACCGGCTCCGCGGCCCGGCGCACCCCCGCGGCTCCGCGGACCCCCCCAGCGGCCCGGCCCGGCGCACCCCCCGGCCCCGCGGCCCCGGACCGGCGCACCCCCCGGCCCCGGACCGGCCCCCCGGACCGGCGCGGCTCCGCGGCCCGGCGCACCCGCGGCCCCGGCCCGGCTCACCCCCTTGGCTCCGCGGACCCCCCAGCGGCCCGGCCCGGCGCACCCCGCGGCCCCGGACCGGCGCACCCCCCAGCGGCCCGGCCCGGCTCACCCCCGCGGCTCCGCGGACCCCCCAGCGGCCCGGCCCGGCGCACCCCCCGGCCCCCGGCCCGGCGCACCCGCGGCTCCCGGCCCGGCGCACCCCCCGCGGCTCCGCGGCCTCCCCAGCGGCCCGGCCCGGCGCACCCCCCAGCGGCCCGGCACCGCGCCCCCTGCTCCCCGCCGGGCCCCGCGCCCAGCCCGGCCCGGCACTGCGACCCCGGCCCGGCCCCGCACCAGCCCCGGCCGAGCCCTCCCTCCCTCCCGATTTTCCCGGACATGCCCGGCTTTTGGGGATTTCCCCCCGGACGGGGATTTGAGCCCCCAAAAGCCGGACATGTCCGGGAAAATCCGGACGTATGGTAACCCTACCCTCTGATATTTATAGAGAGCAATCATCTCTCCCCTCAGCCTTCTTTTGGTTAGGCTAAACAGGCCAAGCTCTGAGTCTCCTTTCATAAGATAGGTTTTCCATTCCTCAGATCATCCTAGTAGCCCTTCTCTACACCTGTTCCAGTTTGAATTCATCCTCCTTAAACATGGGAGCCCAGAACTGCCCACAATATTCCAGATGAGGTCTCACCAGTGCCTTGTATAACGGTACTATGAGCTGCCTGCCATATTTGACCAATACCCCACTAGCACTCCATGCACCACCCTGGATACCGCCGAGGAGCCCAAGACAGAGCCCCAGTGAGGAGAAGGTAGAGGAGGGGGAGATGCAGCACGTGGGGGTGTCCAGCTGTGAGCGAGGACCTTTAAAACTCCATTGCAGCCTAGTCAGTTCTGCCAGCTGAGCTCAGCCACACCTAAGGCAGGGGAAGGAACCTGGGTAAATGTGTTTAAATGGGAAGATGGAACCTGGCCCAGCCTCGTTAGCAGGGTGCAGATATCTGCATTTCATTGTTTTACGTGGACGAGAAGAGTCGCGTCCCAATAAACAGAGGTAGCCTTATTATCTGCTTTTCATTCCCCCTGCAGGGTGAGGTGAGGGGAGGGAAGGCATACACAGGAGTGGGTTTATGGACACCAGGATGTCCCTTGTATCCTCCTGAGAGATCTCGCTGACAACGTCCATGGAGGTACTCTGCAATCCTCTCCAGAAGGTTTCTAGGGACGGCAGCCTTATTTCTTCCTTCACGGTAGGACACTTTCCCACGCCATGAGTTCAGCTGGCACCATTGCTGCACATAGGCTAATGGCACAAGAGCTGGGCTCTGTGCCTTTGTTACCCTTCGGAGTGAGATCTCCGCTACAATCATCACTGCCTGTGGAAAAACAGCACCACTGTTCAGTACCATTGCCCTGCACGCGTACTTGTGGAAGCAGGGGCCACTTTGTTTTACACAACTGAAAAATTCCCTCCCATTCCTCCCCACCGGCATTGGGCCCTGGCCGGCGACCCTCACCAAAGTTGCGGCTGGAGAGCCATGCCTGCAGAGCTGAAGTGTCAAATAAGATCTTATTTAAAACTTGTCTGGGAATAAGGGAAGGGAGTTTTGAAACATCTCTTTCCCTTGTCGGTGTGACTGCGAATCTAGTTATCTCCCTCCACATGCACAGAACACCTGACCCTGATGAAAGAAGCGAGATTCTGCAAGTCAGCGCTGCAGTGGACCTTGAGCAAAGGCCCTGGAGGGTGAATCTCTTGGACAGCCTGGAGAAGGAAAAAGCAGGCAGGAGAAAGGCCCAGGGGTCTCAGCCGGACCAGGAGAGGGAGATGCCCCTGGACATAATGGGCTTCTCAGGCAGCAAAACACACATGCTGAAGCCTTGTTCAGCTACAGGTCCAACAATCACAAGCTTGCCTCCCTTTGCAAAGGAGAACTGCATTTCAGCGGCTCCCCACACCCCATATTCATGTAGTATGGCGGGGGGCACATCCCTACCCTTACCACAGGAACGGCGGAAGCTTCCTAGAAGTGGGGGGAACCACCGTGCCTAAACCGTGGCCCCACCCCTCCACCCTGCCCCTTCCCTCTCAAGACCCTTCTCTCCACTCACTTTTCTCCACACCACCCCCGCACTCGCCCTTACGACCAGAAAAAAGTGTAGTGAACCACTTTTAAAAGTGATGGGCCCCATTGCCCCCGACCCTGCCTGTTCTGACGCTCCTAGCAGTAAAGGAAAACCACAGCTTCACATACTGACCTACGAGAGCCACAATTGGTGTATGTTTGGCAGAACCAGACAGGAATGTTTTCTACCATCGTGTTTTTAAAAGTTCTGTTCCATTCATTTATTTTATAAGTTTGGACAGTCTTGGTTTTTAATTGCACATTATTCTTTGTGCTGTTATGCAATACATTTTTATTTTTTGGAAAGCAATTCCTCTTTATTACTTCACAAAAAATGCGCAGTGAAATGCCTCGCGATACTCAAAGTTACAAGTAACTAAACTCAGAGGTTCAGTGACTAACAGCGTAATAATTATAAGTGTACAGTAAGCACCACATCATTCATAGCTTCATTAAAAGACAGGGTGATAAATATACACCAAGCAATACCCAATTCCTAACACCCCTTGAAACTTCAGGGACAGGTAAAGCCCTGCCTGGCACACCACATTATTGTGGCTGACTGTTCAAGTGCTTTTTTAAGTCCTCCATCAGCTGCATAGATCCTGAACTTTTCCAATAGCCCTTGTGTCTGGCTGTTCAAACCCAGCAGGCAGCTGCTCCACTTGCCCCCAGGCAGCAACTTTGCCTCCCAGATGTTATGCAGAGCACCACAGGCAGCTATCACCATTGGATCTCAGTGAGAAAAGCACCCCAGTGTAGTGAGTACATGCTGCCAGCTTCCTTCGATCTACCTATAAGCACATTCAACTGTCATTCTGCACCAGCTAAGCCAGTAGTTGAATCTTTCTTTGGTGCTGTCAAGGAGGCTGATGTATGGCTTCATGAGCTGGGCAGCAAGGGGTAGGCTGGGTCCCCCAAGATCACTATTGGCATTTCAGCATCGCGAATGATAATCCACCGGTCATGGGGAAAAAAAAAAAAAAAAAAGAAGTCCCTGTTTGCCGCTTCCTGTGTTCTTAAAGAGGCGAGTGTCATGCACCTTCCCTGACCAGCCAACACTGATGTTGGTGAAGTCCCTTTGCCTTTCTCAGTTCTTATTGCCCCAGCTAGGTCACGCATTCAAGTTCAGCCCCCTTCCAGGGTAACGAAGTCCAACGAATGGTGGGCCCTCGGCAGGGTCTTCAGCCCCATCCCTGGTCCTATTTAAACTCCCAGCCCCTTTCTTGGGCTTTTAATACAGAGTCTTATCCCCTCCTTGGGGCTTAGGCCATTTCTCCAGTGGGGAGGACCCAGGCCCACTCACTACTCCGGGTCCCAACCCAGGAACCCTATAGACAGCAGCTACATGCTGCTTTCCTTTCCTGGGTTGCTGCTGCCATTCCCTGGGCTGCTTCCCATTTAGTCCCATCACCTTCACCTGTTACCTTAGGTTACACTCCTTGGGTTCTACTTGTCTTCTTCCCTGTATGCGCAGGGTCTCCCCCAGGCCTCATTGCCTGGAGAGTTTCTCCATCTCCTAGGAGCTCCTTTCCCTTCTGGTCCCAGCCACAAACTGATCTGCTCACCCCCTGCAGCTCCTTTTAACTGAGCCTGCTGCATTCTGATTGGCTGCTTCCCTGCAGCCTCTCTAGGCCGGCCTGTAGGACTCACCTTCACTGCTCCTTTTCTGGGATGGGATGTGGTAGGACCACAAGGCCTCCAGCAGGGGGCCTCAAAGGGCCCAGTACACCCCGTCACACTTCCCTTTTGGACTTTGTTTTCAAACAAACCAATCCCACGACTGTGACCATGAGCCAATGGCTGATAATCAAAGCCAGATGCACGAGAGGTGTGGTAGGAGCTGCTGCGGTTTTGGAAATGTTCTGCTAGGACTAAACCTAGGGAAAAAGACACAAAGACTAAAAAGTTGTTCAGAATACACGGGCACTAATGAGCGACGAGCATGCAGGCCCCAGGCACTCTGAAGAATAAAAACAAGTTTAAGAACAAGACTGGAGGTTTTTCTAAAAGCTCTGTTCCAGTTCAACTAGGAATTAGCTCAGGGAAGCTCTCTGAAGAACACTGCATCACACAGGAGGTCAGACTAATAAGCACATTGCTCCCTTCCGGCCTTAGAATCTACAGATCCCAACCCCACAATGCTTGGACCAGCCACCCTGCCTGAACCTGCCAGATAGTACTTTGTACTTGTGTCCAGGGAGGTGTGGGGTGATCAGCAGGGAGTTGCCCAAGGCAGGAGCAGAGGCCAGGTGATGGGGGGTGCTGGATGTGCAGAGTCATTGCCCCCACGTGGACTGCAGCAGCTCAGCTTTTGCTTCACCAATTCAATCCGTCCCTTGTCATGCTTCTGAGCAGCACCAATGCACTGCGGCTCTGCTGCCCCCGCCGTGACTCCAGCCAAGCAGCCGCCGCCGCCGAGGTGCGAGAGCGCACTTGGCTATATACACAACGGTACAGAGTCGTCCATTTAGTGTTGGTGTCTGAGCCACCCGTCACTTCCCCGGCTCAGCCTCCCCACCGAGAAGTCGGCTCAAGCCCAGCGTGTGGCAGGCATTTAAAACAATCAGGAGCTCTCTGCCCACGCCGTGGAGAGATGATTGGGCTGTGTAGGGACAGGAAGGCAGGCCAGTAAAACAGCACACTGCTATCTTTTCATTAGGGATTAAATTGGCCTATTTTATTGCATTAACAAAATAGCCACAATTATTCCATCAGCGTCAGGCAGGGTTCTGAAAACCTGCTGAGAGCCGTTGCTGAATGGCTCCCGGGTGATGGGAGAAGGGAATCAAGCCTTAGCAGCCAGTATTGCTTCGCAATTCTCTCGCCTGGTGGGTACGGGCAAACGGAAGAGCTAGGGATCTGCCTTTTCATAAATATGCAAACATTTGTGCCCACATTGCCCGACTGTCCTGCTTGCCCCATTCCAGCCAGCCCAGGGCACCCGCTTTCCCGCCACCCCCCCATTGCACTCACACATGCATTATGCAACCTAATCCCCAGACACAATGAACTCCCCTCCTGCTTCCTTTCACCCCACGTTCACTCAACCTGCCCACACCCTGAATACATACAGCTGCTCATTTGGTGCACCCCTACCCACAGGGCACACCCTGCCCATGCTGCCTGCTCCCCATACCCGCCCCCCTCAGACACACATTTTCCACCCAGCCATTCCACACACATCTCCCCACTCATTATGCACCCCCCCTTCCTACTCACCCATTCTGCACAAACATCCCATTCCCCCAGGCACGGATCAGCAGTCGCCCCCTTCAACCCGTCCCAAGCTATCTCAAGAGGCTGCATACAGGAGAGGCCCAGGGACGGACGGGGGGTTTCCATGTGTTCGGTGGAAGTCCCGTCCCTCCCACTGAGCACCCCAGGCTCAGGCCTTCCCACTCCTCTGCCTCCTCAAGAAACTGCCACAGCTGTCGTCCCCCTGCAGCCAGCTCAGCCTAATATCTGATCTCCCAGTTTTAATGCCTGCCTTCCTTTCACTGGCTAGAAATCTCCCCTCACCCTGAGCCCCAACTTCCCACTTCCAATCCAGGGGTCAGATGAGCCTGGCTCCCCCCAAAACTCCAGCACTCACACCCTGACTCCACCCCAACTCTTCAGGCAGCAGCTCCCTGCTCTACCCTCACTGGACAGCCCTGGACATTGCCAACGTGGCAGCGATGACGCCCCCAGACCAGTTTTCCCTAGTGCCACGCGGGACGGCTGGTTCAGCAATGACTCCCCAACCCCACTGTCCGCAGCCCCCCAACGGGCTCCCCTCCAGGTCCGGAGCAGCCTCAGACTTGCTTTTGTTGTGAAATCTCCGGTGCCCATTGCCCCAGGGGGCACAGCGACAGGCCCCAGGGTGGATGGTGTCTGAGCCCAGAGGACATCACCAGGAACTAGACACAAAGAAAGCACCCGTGCAGAGACACACTCTCATGGTTTCTCATTCTCATTTCCGAAGGAGAGTCCATGGGCTTGTCTTCAGTGCTTCTCCCGTTGACGTGGTTATTCCACTTCCCCAAGAGGCGGTAGCTGTGTTGATGGGAACTCTCCCACCAACACAGCGCTGTCTACACAGGTCGGTATAACTTCGTAACTCTGGGAGGTGGATTTTTCACAGCCACATAGTTATGCCGATGTATGTCTGTAATGCAGACGTGGCCCATGGGCTATTGAGATTTATCTCATGCCCCAGCTTGGAGCAAAGCCAGCGTCTCAGGCACGTGAGCACGATCCCTCTCCAGCCGCACAGCCACCACCGCTACTCCATTTCCAAGGCAGCTCAAGCGACTGATGCCGTCCCGCCCGGCAACTTACATAATGCGCCACTAGACTTGGACTTACTGCCAGCCTAAAAACCTGGTTCTAAATTATTCACCTGTGCAGGGGAAGCTGCCCTGTCAGGAAAAGTTAAACTTACACTCGGAAGATGGTTCATGTTTGACCTTCTTCTTCGGGCTGTAAAGAGATTGAGTTTGGCGTTTCCCCGTTCAGTCGTCCTTGGCTGGATGGGAGCTTTGAGGCTGTGTCTGGAGCCCATCAAATCCCATCCAACCACCCAAGGTTATTGCTGTGGGGCTGGATTGTGCTGTCTGGGGAAAAGTCACTCAGTCCCCTCCGTGTAAGCTCGGTGAGCTGCAAATTGGTGGCAGATGATTTTTTCTGCTGAATCTTGCACACCGTGGCTGGGCATTTAGCAATGCGTGGCTGGGATCACCAGGTGCTTGGGTGATGGCTGCCATCTTGGCTGACACAATGCATGCTGGGTAATAACAGGAGAGGACTCCATGTTTCTAAATCTGAACTTAATAGAACTATTTACAGAGATGCTGAGACTGCCACTGACATTCCTGCCATGTGCACGCAGACTGACTTCCTGGTGCTTCCTCCAAACTCTTCCCTCCTGCACCCTGTGCTCCTCCCTTCAAGTCCCATGCAGGCTGCTATAGATTTTAATACCAGAAGAACTTTTACTCAGTCACTGTCAGTGCTTTAACAGGACAAAATGCCTTCAATGGGCTGGGTCCTGCATTCAGTCAGGTATACGTTACTCCTGATGGGCACTGGAGTAACTTTGCTAGCACCACTGGGGGCAGGCCCATACCTTCCTAGCACCAAGAGCCCATGGGGCTGTTGCCCCCACTGCCCCTTCCCACAGGGGCAGTGTTCTCCACCCTGTGGCTGTGTCTCCCCCAAGCTCCCAACCCCCTTGAGCAGGGGGGGAGGGAGGAAGAGCTGGAGCTGCCGTTGGGCAGGAAGCCAGGAGGTCAGTCTCTCCTCCGGAGCCTACCCAGCCCCATGCCTGCCATGCTGGCCCCCTGCTCTGTACTCTGAGCCTGGCGTGGGGGATCAGGCAGGAGGCAGCGAAGGCTCCAGAGTGCAGCACCATGCCTAACCAGCAGGGGGACAGAGTGCACCCTAGTGGCAATAGGCTGCAACTGCAGTTGCCTTTTCCTTGGCCTGCTGGCCAGTCCAACAGCTGAGGGCCGGCCGGGGTGGGGTGCTGAGCGGCGGCAGACTGTCCCGCCTCTGTGGGTGGGGGCTGAAAGTTATGCTGGGGGCAGAGAAATGCATTGATATTCCCTTCAAACTGAGGTTATGGCTACAGTGGGGTGCAGACTCAGCTACTTGACCGTGTACCTGCTCCCACCTGTTCGCCACGCCTACGCTGAGTGGCCATGTCCGCTGTGCTGGACACGCCTATCAAGCACCGTAGCCAGCTCCACCCTGCCTCTGTCATTACCCAACGTTAGCGCCATCCTCAGCTGGGACCTTTCTAAACCCACCCGCATGCGGCCCCAGGACCAATGGCTGGCTGTGTGCTGGCCGAAATGCACAGACACAGGGGCACGACGATGGTTCGTTAATAATCTGTTGCACAGCTTCTGCCAAATGCATAACAGTGGCTGATAGGAAATCAATAAACTCATTGATTTATAGCTGCGTCATGCTCGGGGTGGAGCAGAGAGCAGGCTGGGCTTCAAATCAGGAATGCAGCACCAGAGCAAGAGGGATATTGGCGGGCAGGGTAGGGGTCCATTGTAACTTACCGGCCTTGGGTTCTGGTTCCTGCCGCAGCTCAGGGTCCTCATCTGTTGCATTGGGGGTGTTCTTCAACTGGCTCCTCCTGGTAGAGGTGCTGAATCACACGCTTCTCCCCTCCTGGGACTTCCGGGGTATCCATGGTCCCCGCTGTCTCCTCACCCAGGCCTCATTGGCAGGGCCGGCTCTGGCTTTTTTGCTGCCCCAAGCCAAAAAAAAAAAAAAAAAAAAAACACACAAACAAAACAAACAAACAAAAAACACCTGCGAGGCGGCAGGAGCCAGGGTGCAGGGGGACTCCCTGCGCTGCAGATGTGCCCTGGCTAGTGGGGGGGATGGGGAGGGAGCGGGGGGAGAGAGAGAGAAGGGGGGGCGGCTGGGGCTTCAGCAGGGCGCTCGCCACGCAGCCCCGACTGCCGCGCTGCATGCCGGAAGGGCTCCATGCCGCTCTGGTAGGCGGGGAGGGAAGGACGTGAGCTGCCCTGCTGGGCTTGCTACAGACCTGGCACCAGCTGGGGCAGACGGAGCACATGGCCCGCTCCCAGCAGGGTGCTGTCCTCCTCCGCCCCCTACAGGGAGGCCGGATCGGCAAACAAAACAAAACAAAAACAAAAAGTGGCTGTGCCGCCCTAGGATTGGGCGGAATGCCGCCCCGTAGAATCTGCCATCCCAAGCACGAGCTTGCTCGGCTGGTGCCTGGAGCCAGCCCTGCTCATTGACATCCTGTCGGACAACAAGGAAGGGTCGTGAGCCACTCCAGGCTCTGTACGGGGAGTCCTTGACACCACCGGCTCCAGCTGGTTGTAGAAGAAGCCTGTAAGACCTGCCCTCCTGGAGTGACTGTTTGAGCAGCAGGTGCTCGATGTGTTCCCAGCACTAGGCCGGAGTCTGGTCAATGCCTCCTTGCTCCAGCCTCTGGGACAGTTCCCGCAGGCGAATGTTCTGTCAGGCAGGGTGAGGCCATGGATGAGGGATCATTCCACCCACCCCCACTGATCAGCACCTGGGTGTGGTCGACTGGCCGGCTGCTCTCAGAGCAGGATCCCCGTTCTCCAGGACTGATCGGAAAAGAGGGCAGTGAAAGCTGTTTTGATGTGGTCAGCACAGCTCGTAACTACCAGTGACAACGCGGGGCCAGGGACTGTAAGAGATTGGGTAAGAGTCAGGCAGAAAAAGGTTCAGCACTCGGTGGGAGACTATTGAAACTCGAGACCTGGTACCTGCCCCTTAGCCCCATCCACACTGCACTCCTGTATGTAACCACACCTCTCAGGCGTGCTAGCTTATGTGCCCTCTGTTCGCCTTCAGACACCTGCTGAAAGCACAGTGTGGGAGACAGCCTCTGACCAAGCCCCTCTCCAGGGCACCACAAGCAATGTCTAATGAGGGGCACTGGCTCTGGGGAGCCGCAGGAGTGAGGTGCCATCTAGTAGCTGGCCCACAAAGAGGACAAACCCACTGCCAGCTGAGTGAAATCCTGGTTAGCTCCAGTAGTAAAGCCCCTGTTCTTACTGCTGAAGGAGCGTCGGTCTAGTGAAGGTCTAGTCCCAGCTCTCGTGAATGTGTGCTGCATGTAATAACAGGGCCACTGCTTTGCTGTCACTTTTAACAGCCCTCTGGGAGAGAGACCTCAGCCTGGCTTTGCCAGGCAGCCAACCATTGTACCGTTGTTAGATGGCCTCTGGATTCCTGCACGAAAGTCTTTCCGAGTGCAGCCAGCAGGGGGCAGAGGATACCAGTGACAGGTGAACGCTTGGGCCCCAGCACCAGTCACACTGGTGGGTGCTGCTCCCCCTCGCTCTCCTCATGGGTGGCGCTGCACCGCGCTTTCCCTGGCTGCGCTTGTGCTGTAGTTACTGTTGGTCCAAATCATAGGAGGACTGGGCCCTCCCAGGGAGGTTTTGTCTTTGTTCACTGCCCATTCCCACTTCTGCAGCATGCACCATGTAGAGAGGAAGGGCCGCCTCACCCTGCCACATTTAATGGTTTGATCACAGTGGAAAATCTCAGGCCCTCCCCAAGATGTTCTGTGCCCTCGCATCCCCGCCTTAGTGACACTGGCGTCAGTGGAAAGGTTTATGGGAAGGGATGGAGGAGGTTTGGCTGGCTGTGTGTGGCCCAGTTTCACAAGCAGAACCTTTGTCCTGATGGACTGCGAGGGGAGGGAGCCTTTCCCACAGTCCCATGAGATCGAGGGACCCGTTGTGTTTCTCAGAATGATGTCCTGGCCATGCTGGACTGGAATGTGAGTAACACCTTGGCTGGCCTCTCTCTGCGTTAGGGGGCGTGGAGTTTGCGGGTGTGCACAGACAGCCAGCACTCTTAGCTGCAGTTCTCTGCCAGGCAGGGTTTTGTCCTTAATTCTCAGCACTGAAGTTGCTTGGATTCTGCCGGGCTGAATACAAATAGGAATATAAAACAACTCTTCAGCACAAGAGGGCAGTGAGACACCACCATGATCAGCCGCTGTAGAAATGCACCCGGAGAGAACCAGCTGAGACATGCTGCTTTAGCAGTAGCAGGCTGTGGCCATATGAGCTGGACACTAGTTTCTTCCCGTTCCCATTGTTCTGCTATTGCCACACTGCTGCGGCTGCCAGCTGACCCCTAGGGCAACACATTCTCCAAAAGATGCCTCCTGCGAGGTGTCCCAATCACCCAGCTGTGCATGAGCACGTGCAAGCATGTGCATGAGTATGTGCATCCAAGCAAGCGTGCAGAGTGCAAGCGAGTGTGTGCGTGAGTGAACGGGAGTGTGCAGGCGTTTGTGTGCACAGGACCGACTCTGCGCGTGCACGAAGGAGTGCACTCGGAACGACTCTGCGCATGCACGAAGGAGTGCACTCGGCACCCTTTGGGGAATGACATTTTCAGCGCATCGGGCTCGCGAGCAAAGCCCCAGCAGCAGAGACCCAACGGAAGCAGCTGGGCCTAGCGCCTCTGGTTAAGTGCGAAGGTGCCTTGCCCACACAGCTGGTGCACTCCGTTTGCATGATGCACAGTGGGTGACTGGCTCTAAGATCACGTCACCCATGGGTGGCATGTGAACACCCCCTTTGGAGAGACTAGACCCCCCCCCCCCGGCCCTGCCCCTTCCACCCGAGGCCCCACCCCTGTTCTGCCCCTTCTGCCCCCCCCTTGTCCGCCACAGTCCTGAGCCCTCCCTGCACCCGACCACGGCCGGAGGAACTCCAGCCAAACCACCCCGACCCCTGGCTACCTTCCAACCCGAGTGCCAGACTGGCCCCCAGGCTGCCGCACCGGCCCCCAGGCAGCTTTCCATGCTCCAGCTCCAGGCCGTTGGCCTGAGCTGAGCCTCCGCCAGCTTCGGGGGAAAGGGGAGCCATGGCGAGGCCTTGGGCTGGGGCCTGAGTGGGGCCATGGCACGGGTTAGGGGAGGCTTAGCCTCCCTTGGCCTATGACATCTGCCACCCGTGATGTCACTGAGCACTGCTCAGCCCTTTGCTTACCGGGACACCTGGCAACACCGAGACGTTACACCCCGGGCCAGGCCCGTCGCTGAATGGGGCCGATGTCCTCCGTAACAGTCACAGTGAGCAGAGTGGGGATTGCTTTCCTCTCTCCGCTCCTGGGGTAATCGCTGTCCTCAGAGCAGCTTTGTAAGCCCCATCTTTGAGCAGGAGAAACATTCCCTCCATTAAACTCACTGCGGGCCTGCAAAGCAACACGCAGAACAATTCTAACACCGCCAGGTACCCAGCATCAGCCTGGCAGTAGCAGGGTCAGTTCAGGCACTTCTCCTTCCAATGGGGACAGAGCAACACAGGGGCTGGGTTTTAGCGAGAGGGGCGGATCAAGAGGCAGCAGAGAGGGAGATGCTGGAGGAAGCTCTGTCTTTTGGGATCTCTGGGGCACTTCATTTGTTACCCGATATGACCAATAATCACCCCTCACCCATGCAGAGCGCTGTCCATCAGAGGGTCCTTACGGTGTTTTACAAACAGCAATTGATCCGCCTCACACCCGGGGGAAGATCAGGGAGGTGTAGGTGTCCTTTCAACCAGGGCTAAAAGGCAGCCACCTCTGGGGTAGAAAGCTGTTTAAGGAGCAGACCTGCCCACTGGTTCCTGTGGACACCGAGACGAGCCCTGAGAACGCACATACGGAGGCTACGCAGCACTTGAGGGCTGGAAGTGCGGAAGTTGGTGGGTTGTGGAGGCGAGGGCTGGGACTCCAAACCATGCGTCGCGCCGCTGCGCCTTCCCGTGGAGATTCAGAAATGGAATTACAGCTCCGCCACACATTCAGGGGGGTACGGTATTGATTAGGGACAGTGTTTCTGTTCCGTGTTTGCACAGCCCCTCGCACCATGCAGGCCTGATCCATGACTAGTCTTCCGAGGCACTACCATAATACACCTAGTAGACAACGTACAGCTCCTAGCACAGTGGGGGCCTGGTCCCTGGCTGGGGTGCCTAGGTGTTACCATAATACACCTAGTAGACAATGTACAGTGTCTAGCACCACTTGGGCGCCTAGGCATGAGCACAACCTGAATCACTGAAATTCCTTCCTCCTCCATACTGGGAACACAGTAGCCTTTGCCAAGCCACCCCAGAGCCTGATTTATCATTAGAATTGATGACATAGTCCAGCCGTTTCCTTTATCAGGCGGCCAGGGGCTCCATTTCAGTGGTTCAGCGAAAGACAGCCCTTGGGCGGTGCAGCACCCCGGGGCGACCTCCTGGGACTTCGGGTCAGGACAGCAACTTACCTAGGTGGTGAGCAGTGGGGCGTGGGGAGGGAGTTCACTGGCATCCTCACCCCATATGGTCTTTTCCTTGTATCTAAATGCCCCCTATCCTCCAAGCCAGGAAAACCTCTGCACTCCCAGCTAGGAGGCCCCTTCAGAAATCTCTGGTGTTTGTGTGTGGTGGTGGGGGGGAGATCCTGCCCAAGGGCCATCACTGCGGGATCTGATGAGATGACCGGCCCCTCTCTTGGCTGCTGCCCTGAGCTCCCTTCTCTGCCCGTCCCTGTAGAGTCACCTCAGACAGATTAGCATCCACCACCGTGTCTCCTACCTCACAATCACCCAACAGAGGCTGAATTGGGAGGGACGGCCTGAGGGTAAAGGATTGCTGCTTCAGCATCCCCTTGCCTGGGATTTGGTGCCCAGGGCAGCTCCAGCAAATGTTGCGGCAGTTTTGCATTATCCCAGCTACCGGTAGAAGCGACAACAGACCCTCTCTTCCTTCCTTGTCTTTGACACCTGGCCTCTGACTGCAAATACAAGCGGCACAACCGCTCGGGTTAGGGATGTTAGAACCGCCCTCCCCCAAAAGAGTCTGCATCACAAATGTCACCTCACTTAATTGCTATTAATCTAATCAAGCCAAACCACATTAGCTGTCCGGGAAACATCACTCCTTGATCAACAGGAGTGCCAAGCATTCTATATAAATCCAATTTACCACCCTAGAAACATCAGTACACCGCACAGACATCATAGTCACCTTCATAAAAGCATCAGCTGCTGACTGGCTTCATTAGTGGAAATAAATTACAGAACTTTATCTCTCTGCCATGATTATGGATAAAACCACATAAAAACCGACACTTGAAAGATGTTTTGCTTTAGACTGGTATAAAAACAGCAGAGGATGTTCGGCTTTCGTCAAGCCATTATGTCTTTCACATCATAATTCCCGTGTTTGAAAATCCTTCAGCTATTAAATGACAGAAACGTCCCTTCTGAAAGCACAAAAGCCCCAATCCTGCAAACACTTTGGTGAGTAACCTTATGCACATCAGTAGCGTAAAGTAGCCCCACGGAATGTG
The DNA here is from genome assembly GCF_011386835.1 of Chrysemys picta bellii. Classification (NCBI taxonomy): domain Eukaryota; kingdom Metazoa; phylum Chordata; order Testudines; family Emydidae; genus Chrysemys; species Chrysemys picta. The sequence continues at coordinate 11,980,233 of NC_088814.1, read as the reverse complement.
ATAAATTGGCGAGGGGGCAGAAAGAGCCACCCCAATGACTGGAGAATATCTTCACAGGGAGAAACTATTCAGGGGATACCATCATAGGACCTAATCACATCAACCACACTATCAGAGGCTTGTTCACCTGCACATCTACCAATGTGATAGATGCCATCATGTGCCAGCAATGCCTCTCTGCCATGTACATTGGCCAAACCGGACAGTCTCTACGTAAAAGAATAAATGGACACAAATCAGATGTCAAGAATTATAACATTGAAAAATCAATTGGAGAACACTTCAATCTCCCTAGCCACTCGATTACAGACCTAAAAGTCACAATATTACAACAACAAAAACTTCAAAAACAGACTCCAACTAGAGATTGCTGAATTGGAATTAATTTGCAAACTGGACACCATTAAATTAGGCTTGACTAAAGACAGGGAGTGGATGGGCCATTACACAAAGTAAAACTATTTCCCCATGCTTATTCCCCCCCGCTGCAGTTCCTCACATCTCCTTGTCAATTGCTGGAAATGGGCCATTTTCATTACCACTACAAACAGTTCTTTTTCTCTCCTGCTGATAATAGCTCAGCATAACGGATCACTCTCCTTATAGTGTGTATGGTAACACCCGTTGTTTCATGTTCTCTGCGTATTGTGACAAAGTTCCTCCTCTATCTTGGTGGGTCCTGTGCTTATTGGCGGATTTTCTTGCCTCAGAGATTCACCATGTGGGTTGGGGAACAGCCCAGAGACCTTCCCCTCTGGAAGAACCCACAGTCCAGGTCAATTGGGAGGTTTGGGGGGAACCCGGGCCCGCCCTCTATTCCGGGTTCCAGCCCAGGGCCCTATGGACTGCAGCTGTCTATAGTGCCTCCTGTAACAGCTGCATGACAGCTACAACTCCCTGGGCTACTTCCCCATGGCCTCCTCCAAACACCTTCCTTATTCTCACCACAGGACCTTCCTCCTGGTGTCTGATAATGCTTGTACTCCTCAGTCCTCCAGCAGCACACCCACAGCCTCTCAGCTCCTTGCACCTCTTGCTCCCAGCTCCTCACACTCACACCACAAGCTGAAGTGAGCTCCTTTTAAACCCAGGTGCCCTGATTAGCCTGCCATAATTGATTCTAGCAGCTTCTTCTTAATTGGCTCCATGTGTCCTAATTAGCCTGCCTGCCTTAACTGGTTCTAGCAGGTTCCTGATTACTCTAGTGCAGCCCCTTCTCTGGTCACTCAGGGAACAGAAAACTACTCATCCAGTGACCAGTATATTTGCCCTCTACCAGACTCCTGTACCCCACTGGTCTGGGTCTGTCACAATATATATATATCTTCCTACTGTATTTTCCACTACATGCATCCGATGAAGTGGGCTGTAGCCCACGAAAGCTTATGCTCAAATAAATTTGTTAGTCTCTAAGATGCCACAAGTCCTCCTGTTCTTTTTGTACAGAGCTCAGGCTTTCACTGTGTATAAATACCTTCCTGGGAAGAAAACCCTAGGGCCTAAAGGGCTCTTTCATCTAGCGAAGAAGGGCAGAGTCGAACGTATAGCTGGAAACAGACAAATTGAAATTAGGTGCAATGTTTCAGCAGTGAAGGTGGTTAGCCAGTGGTGGAACAAACCCCCAAGGGAAGGGGTGGGGGTGATTCTCCATCTCTTGAAGTCCTCAAACCAGGCCAGGAGGCCTTTCTGGAAGATGCTAGAGCCAAACGTGAGTTATTGGGCTCAATACTGGGGTAACAGGGTGAATTTAATGGCCTGTGTTATACAGGAGGCCAACCTAGGTGATCTAAGAGTCCCTTCTAGCCTCAGATTCTGACAGCAATGTCCTTGCTTGTAGGATTGGGTCTTTCTGAACTCACGCATGTGATGTTAGTAACTTTATCCAGGGATTAGGGCACTAGCCTAGAGCTTGAGGGACCTGGATAAATTCCCTGCTCCACCACAGGCTTCCAGAGTGACCCTGGGCAAGTCGCTTAGCCTCTTTGTGCCTCAGTTCCCCACCTGTACCATGGGGACGATAGCACAGGTGTGCTGGAAGGAGAACTACACTAAAGATCTACTGACAAAACATACTAGCCAAGAGCTGGGTAGGATGATGATGATGTAGGGTGGGTAGCAGAGTCACCCATTAAGCTTGACACATGGGGAGCTCCTGGCACACTTCTTCACAGGGACTGGCCACAGTCTTAGGTTGCAATGAGTCATTCCGCATCTGCCCAAGCAGAGGTGCCGACTCCATGGGTGCTTAAGCATCCATGGAAAAAAATAGTGGGTGCACAGCACCCAGCAGCCACATCTGTTGGGCGCTGTCAGTGGGGGAGGCGCTTGGGGGAGGGCGGAGAGCAGTGAGCGGCAGACGGGGTCTCGGGGGCGGACCGGGGCAGGAAGAGGTGGACCCCAGAGAGAGGGCTTGGGCCTTGGGAGAGGGGGCAGAGCAGGGGTGTGAAGAGGCAGAGCAAGTACCGGAATGAGGGTGGGAAGAGGCAGAGTGAGGGCGGGGCCTGGGGGGAGAATGAGGGTGGAGCACCCCTGTGGAAAAATAAAACTTAGCACCTATGTCCCCAAGTACTGGTTAACGACTGTGCTGAGTGCGCTGCCATGCCCAGCCCAACCTGATCCCCTGGAATTTATTCCCTCCCCTCCTTAACCACATTCTCCATAAATTATTCTCAACTTTCCATCAGGACAGGAATTCACAAACTCCCTCCGTGATCGCTTGTTGGGAAGCGATGCCTTTTGCAGGTGGATCGTTGCCAAGTTTTCATTTTACTCGAAAATTGTCTCACTTTATTCACATAGATACTGTGGGTCAAATCCACCGCTGGTACAAAACAGCATAAATCAGTGGGTTTAAGGGAGCTGCACTACTTTATGAGAGCAATGAATCAGAACCAGCATCTCAATAGCCTAGACTTTTCATCTGTTTCTAGAATACACCCGTACTTCACCTAAAATGTTATTCAATAAAAGTGTATGAGGGATGGCAGGGCACACAGGCAAGGAAGAGGGTTATATATGGAGAAAGCTGGGCATCTTGGCTTTTTATGATTAATGATTATTATTATTTAAAGGTAATCTATGCAGGAGAGAATTTTCTGAACCCTCTGCCTTTGTCTGTCCACAATTGCTAGAGTTGCAGTTATTGAACTGCGAAAACATAATTGTTGATGGATGATAGAGTTTTTCATAATACCAATTCTGAGTGCCCACTTCAGAGCGCTTTAGCCTTGCATCGCTCCTGGGCAAGAGGGAAAAGCCAGCCCCCCTGAGCTACACCCAGATGTGGCCTCCCAGGTCCTTCCATTGACCTTCTTGACCTGCTCTGTCCCTCTCTATCCCTTCCCTAGCTAGACAGGACAGACAGCTGCCCCCACGCTCTCCTGTCTCCCACCTGCCCCATATTGCCCTCCCTTTCCTCTCACAACCTCCTACCATCATAGAGTCTCACTAGCCCACAGTCCTCCGTCCTCAGTTTGCCTGGGCTTGACCTTGCTGCCCAAAATCAGTTTGGTGCGAGGCTGAAACTGACTCTCTTGTCTTGTAACAATCCCCCGACTCCAAGTGTTTGCTGGGAGGGGAGGGGAGGGACACGGGAAGTCTTCTCTCCAGTCATTGTTTTGCCTTCCTGTTTGTTTCCCAAGAGCCCTGTTGATTTTACCCAGTACAGTAGGTCAATCTGTAACCATCCCTTACGTGTGTATGTGTGAGTGTATAAGTTTGTTCTAGCGTTTGTGTAACTGTAGCAACAGGTCTTGGCCTAACTATTGATCCAGCAAGGTTTTTCATCTTGCTTCTGTGAAGACTTGGCTTTCTCACCCCTCCTCGTCCACCTCCCCCACCCCACGTTCTCCAGTCCGACCAGAAGATTTTGACAGCCCCACGTCCCTCCTGGGGAGCAGGATCTCAGCTAGACCCAACTGCTTCTCCCTTCTACATTTGGTGTCCCGCACTTCTAGCTAATCACTCTATTGCATTGAACAGAGCCCACGCCCATGAAACATCCCCATCTTCCTGCTGAACTCTGCTCATTTTATTATTCCCACCTTATTGGTCTGGCTCAGGTACCTATCTAGCTCCTGTTACCATAGCAATCTATCACTGTTTCATAATCTTTCACGTACTTGTGCTCATAATACCCCTATAAAGTAGGGAAGGGCTATACTCCTCACATCGCAGATTGTGAAACAAGACAGAGAGAGACCAAAGTCCAGCTCCTTTAAATACAAGTACATTAGAATGGCCATACTGGGTCAGACCAATGGTCCACCCAGCCCAGTATCCTGTCTACCGACAGTGGCCAATGCCAGGTGCCCCAGAGGGAGTGGACCAACAGGCAATGATCAAGTGATCTCTCTCCTGCCATCCATCTCCACCCTCTGACAGACAGAGGCTAGGGACACCATTCCTTACCCGTCCTGGCTAATAGCCATTAGTGGATTTAACCACCATGAATTTATCCAGTTCTCTTTTAAACTCTGTTATAGTCCTAGCCTTCACAACCTCCTCAGGTAAGGAGTTCCACAAGTTGACTGTGCGCTGCGTGAAGAAGAACTTCCTTTTCTTTGTTTTAAACCTGCTGCCTATTAATTTCATTTGATGACCCCTAGTTCTTGTATTATGGGAATAAGTAAATAACTTTTCCTTATCCACTTTCTCCACATCACTCATGATTTTATATACTTCTATCATATCCCCCCTCAGTCTCCTCTTTTCCAAGCTGAAGAGTCCTAGCCTCTTTAATCTCTCCTCATATGGGACCCGTTCCAAACCCTTAATCATTTTAGTTGCCCTTTTCTGAACCTTTTCTAGTGCCAGTATATCTTTTTTGAGATGAGGAGACCACATCTGTACGCAGTATTCGAGATGAGGGCGTACCATCGATTTATATAAGGGCAATAATATGTTCTCAGTCTTATTCTCTATCCCCTTTTTAATGATTCCTAACATCCTGTTTGCTTTTTTGACCGCCTCTGCACACTGCGTGGACATTTTCAGAGAACTATCCATGATAACTCCAAGATCTTTTTCCTGACTTGTTGTAGCTAAATTAGCCCCCATCATATTGTATGTATAGTCGGGGTTATTTTTTCCAATGTGCATTACTTTACATTTATCCACATTAAATTTCATTTGCCATTTTGTTGCCCAATCACTTAGTTTTGTGAGATCTTTTTGAAGTTCTTCACAGTCTGCTTTGGACTTAACTATCTTTAGCAGTTTAGTATCATCTGCAAACTTTGCCACCTCACTGTTTACCCCTTTCTCCAGATCATTTATGAATAAGTTGAATAGGATCGGTCCTAGGACTGACCCTTGGGGAACACCACTAGTTACCCCTCTCCATTCTGAGAATTTACCATTAATTCCTACCCTTTGTTCCCTGTCTTTTAACCAGTTCTCAATCCATGAAAGGACCTTCCCTTTTATCCCATGGCAGCTTAATTTACATAAGAGCCTTTGGTGAGGGACCTTGTCAAAGGCTTTCTGGAAATCTAAGTACACTATGTCCACTGGATCCCCCTTGTCCACATGTTTGTTGACCCCTTCAAAGAATTCTAATAGATTAGTAAGACACGATTTCCCTTTACAGAAACCATGTTGACTATTGTTCAACAGTTTATGTTTTTCTATGTGTCTGACAATTTTATTCTTAACTATTGTTTCGACTAATTTGCCCGGTACAGACGTTAGACTTACCGGTCTGTAATTGCCGGGATCACCTCTAGAGCCCTTTTTAAATATTGGCGTTACATTAGCTAACTTCCAGTCATTGGGTACAGAAGCTGATTTAAAGGACAGGTTAAAAACCTTAGTTAACAGTTCCGCAACTTCACATTTGAGTTCTTTCAGAACTCTTGGGTGAATGGCATCTGGTCCCGGTGACTTGTTAATGTTAAGTTTATCAATTAATTCCAGAACCTCCTCTAGTGACACTTCAATCCGTGACAGTTGCTCAGATTTGTCACCTACAAAAGCCAGCTCAGGTTTGGGAATCTCCCTAACATCCTCAGCCGTGAAGACTGAAGCAAAGAATCCATTTAGTTTCTCCGCAATGACTTTATCGTCTTTAAGCGCTCCTTTTGTATCTCGATCATCAAGGGGCCCCACTGGTTGTTTAGCAGGCTTCCTGCTTCTGATGTACTTAAAAAACATTTTGTTATTACCTTTGGAGTTTTGGGCTAGCCGTTCTTCAAACTCCTCTTTGGCTTTTCTTATTACATTCTTGCACTTAATTTGGCAGTGTTTATGCTCCTTTCTATTTGCCTCACTAGGATTTGACTTCCACTTTTTAAAGGAAGTCTTTTTATCTCTCATTGCTTCTTTTACATGGTTGTTAAGCCACGGTGGCTCTTTTTTAGTTCTTTTACTGTGTTTCTTAATTTGGGGTATACATTGAAGTTGGGCCTCTATTATGGTGTCTTTCAAAAGCGCCCATGCAGCTTGCAGGGATTTCACTTTAGTCACTGTACCTTTTAACTTCTGTTTAACTAACCCCCTCACTTTTGAAATTAAATGCCACAGTGTTGAGCTGTTGAGATGTTCTTCCCACCACAGGGATGTTGAATGCTATTGTATTATGGTCACTATTTCCAAGCGGTCCTGTTATAGTTACCTCTTGGATCAGCTCCTGCGCTCCACTCAGGACTAAATCTAGAGTTGCCTCTCCCCTTGTGGGTTCCCGTACCAGCTGCTCCATGAAGCAATCATTTAAAGTATCGAGAAATTTTATCTCTGCATTTCGTCCTGAAGTGAAATGTTCCCAGTCAATATGGGGATAATTGAAATCTCCCACTATTATTGAGTTCTTAATTTTGATAGCCTCTCTAATTTCTCTTAGCATTTCATCATCACTATCACCGTCCTGGTCAGGTGGTCGACACTTATGACTTTGCCCTCTCTTGTATCCCTTTGCTGCTGGCATTCAGGATGATAAATAGGTCTCAGTTCCCTCGCCGTTCCTACCAATGCATATTGTGCTCGGCAATGAAAAATTTAAGAGCCCCCTATTAATCCAAGTTCATTCTTTGCTTCAATCCAAGGCTGCTTAGAGAACACTAAAATGGCTCTCGCGTGTGATTATTGCCTAGTATGGCTCTCTGGGGACACTTCCCTTGGCAGAGAATCCTTCTGCCTGTTAATAACGGCCTTGGGGCCCAACTGAGTGCCAGCTTCAAGGGAGGTCCTTCTTCCAGGAGTCTCCCAGGATCAGGCCCTTCCAGGGGACAGGAACATTTCCTCCGGCTGTAGCAGGCTTTCTCTGAATCAAGGCTAAAAGTGCAACTGAGTTCGATGGATCTCCTTCGAGAAGGACTTTCCTGTGGGGTTGAGGGGAGGTTCTCAAACAGAGGAGAGGTCTAGCAGAAAGCCAGTTCTTCTTATTAGGCTGGAGAGCTTTTCTTGCCACACAGATTACTTATTGACGGTATTTGTGAGTTACAGGCTCCTTCCCAGCCCCAGATGGTCCTGCTGGGGCTTGCAGTAAAGTCTTGATGCTGAATTGGCCATTTGGCAAGAGAAGCACAGGGACTCGGCCCGAAGCAGTGGGGCCAGGCGATGCACTTACTCAGAGACACATATATGGAAAGACAGCAAAGGGTATCAGGCCTGGACTGAGGAGCAGCAGGCCCGCAGCTCCTGAAGTCATGTGAGGAGGGTGGAATCTCAGCTTCCATTCAGAATAAAGTATCATTGCAAAGAGAAGCTCAAAAATGAGACACGCGTGTGACTGATGCAGTGACAGCTGCCTGAGTTTGCCAAGAGCCTGAGTCAATAGCTCTTAGACGGGGGGAGGGATAGCTCAGTGGTTTGAGCATTGGCCTGCTAAACCCAGTGTTGTGAGTTCAATCCTTGAGGGGACCACTTAGGGATCTGGGGCAAAATCAGTACTTGGTCCTGCTAGGGAAGGCAGGGGGCTGAACTTGATGACCTTTCAAGGTCCCTTCCAGTTCTAGGAGATGGGGTATCTCCATTTATTATTAGGGGAAGTGCCCCATGAGTCTCAATGGGATGTTAGCCTCCAAATCTACAGCTCTTGAGGGTCTTGCCAACCCTACCCCAGCAGAGGATACAGTGTGTGGCAGGAGGGGGAGCTTGCAGAAGGACCAGCCTCCCTGCCCACGCAGATGCAACCCACTTGGCAGGGTGAGTAACTGGGGGAAGTGGGTCTGCTCATTCCCGATCAATAGGATTGACTACTCATTACACAACGGGAGTAAAGGAAGCACAGTTGGGCCCTGACCTATTTAGATACTGGCCAATACTGTAACTGGGCACTTTACAAAATATAGAAAGCAATAATTATGTTTCACAGCATGCACACCGAAGAATTAAATAAAAACAAAATCCTCTTGAAGGAATGTTGCATCATAATACAACTATTTCTTAGAATCCAGAATAACACCACACAAGAGTTAAAAAAACCAACCAACCCACCAACCAACCCCAGACACACAAAGCAGGTCACTCCCTGCAACAGAGAGGAACACTCAACTCCCCTGGCTCTACATTGGCTGGCTGCAACTTGACCCTCACTTGCATGCTCCCTCAGAACCTGCAAGCAGGACCAGGACAACAGTGGGTTACTGTAGTGGGGCGGCTGCCCCACTCCTGGTGAATTTAGGCTGCAGCAAGCCAGTGGGCCTGCACAGACGGGCAGCCAATTGGAGAAGGGCTTAGTGGGAGCCAATCGGGGCCCAGATTGGAGGCAGTCAATCAGGGCCCGGCTCAGCCCTATAAAAAGGCTGCTCAGGGCGCAGAGAGTCAGTTTGTCCCAGGCCTTTGATAGGGGAAGGGCTGTCTCCAGAGCAGGGAGACTAGCACCGCGGACAGCGCAGTGCTGGCCAGGCTCGGGGAGCAGGAGGCGCTGGGTGGTGAGTCCCAACACTGTTACAGTTACCCAGAAGTGAGTGAGGATTTAATGTGGTCTTGCAATCAGTTCAGATCAGACTCTAGTTCCTTGTCCGTTAGCTGGACTGGCTCTGCAGGGCTAGTGGGAATAAAGAACCGTGCAACAGACTTTAGTTGCTAAAGATAGCAGCTCTGACTCTGATGCAGGCAGGGAGCAGATCTGCAGAAGCCATATTTGCGTGGTCCCTTCCAGAGCAGAGACCAACTTTAAGGGCATCATATACCATCAGCAAGATATGAGGTGATTTGTTGGTTCACCAAGGCAGCTGATTATTTATTATTTCTATTACTGTAGCACCAAGGAGCCACAGTCATGAACCAGGACCTCATGGCGCTAGGTGCTGTACAAACACAGAACAAAAAGAGCTCGTAGTGTAAGTGCTTTTCTATGCTGAAAAGTTACTGCCACCGAGCTATGTCTCTCGGGGTATGACATAGTTAGGCCGACCTAACTTGCAGTGTGGAGGGTGACTGGAAGAATTCTTCCCTTGACCTAGCTACCGCCTCTTGGGGAGGCAGATGACCTACATCAATGGGAAAACCTCTCCCATCGCTGTAGTGAGTGTCTACACTGAAGCACCACAGCTGTAGCGTTTCAAGTGTAGCCATAGCCAGCAGGGCCAGCTCTGGCTTTTTTGCCGCCCCCCACCCCCTGCGGGGGGGGGGGAGGGCAGACGGAGCCCCGGGAGGAGGGCGGCGAGCCCCGGCGGGGGCTCCGCTCTCCCGCCGGGGGGAGGGCGGCGGGCTCTCCCCCCTGGCGGCTGGGGGGAGGGGGCCGGAGCCCTGGGGGGAGGGCGGTGAGCCCCGGCGCGGGGGGGGGAGAGCGCCAGGCGGCCGGAGCCCTGGGAGGAGGGCGGCGAGCCCCGGCCGGGGCTCCGCTCTCCCCCCGGCCGGGGCTCCGCTCTCCCCCCGGCCGGGGCTCCGCTCTCCCCCCGGCGGCCAGAGCGCAGGGGGCAGAGCGGCGAGAGGGGGGAGGGTGCCGGGGGGGAGGGCGGCCAGAGCGCCGGGGGGAGGGTGGCGAGCCCGGCCGTGGCCCCGCTCTCCCCGGGGGCCGGAGCACCGCGCCGCCCCCCTCCAGGTGCCGCCCCAAGCACAAGCTTGGTGGGCTGGTGCCTGGAGCCGGCCCTGATAGCCGGAGTCCCTCATCCCTGCACCAAGGAGCTGTGCGCTACAGGGCTGGCCTCAGGGGTGCCATAGTCAGGGGGCCCATGGTGCAGAGGCAAGGGGCTCGGGCTCCCCTTTGCTGCCTGTGGGGTGCAGCCCGGTGAGGCAGGAGCGCCCGCCTCCCTGCTCCTGAGCAGAGGTCCCCCGCTCACACCGCATGTGGTTTACCAGCCCGGCTCCTAGTCCCGCTTCCGCACCCTGCGAGCCAGCAGGCTCTCCCGCCCCCCAACCCTCTGGGACCATCCCCAGTCTGGGCCATTCCTCCTTCCATGGGCGGCCTGAATGAAAGCGCTGCCACCCAATGGAAGGTGAGCGAGCCATCTCGGCCAGCCAATGGGAGATGGAAGTTGCCAACCTCTTCCAGGGAGGGGTAGGGAGCTGAAACTACAGGGGAAATATATGAGTAACAGGGGGGGGAGGTCCTGACCCCATACCCCAGCTCCCAGGGGCCCCTCCCTGTGCCCCCAGGTCCCAGTTCTCAGCCCCCACCACCATTCACCCCAGGTCTTCAAGGTTCCATGACCCCCCCCCCCCAGTTCCCTGTGCTTCCCAGCTCTCAGGGGTTCCCCCTTTTTCTTGCTCATTCCAAAGGCAGGTGTTAGTGCAGGGGGTTGGGGATATTTCAGGAGCAAATCTTTCACCATCACCACCCACCCTAGCTAGCTCCAGTGCACTGGAGCATTTGCATTTTAACCTCCTTGCCCCCCAATAATGCACCTTCTCTGGGAAGGGGCACTTGAATATTGGGGAATGCTCACTATTGGGGTTTGGGGAGAGATCTGCCCTTCTGGAGCCCCCATGTCACTGACCCTCCCCCACCCCCACATACCCAAGCCAGTGGGGCTCTATTTGTATGCCTCTGGTTCCCTTCCCCCTTTCTGGGGTTCTCAGGTCACCATGCTCCCCTGCCACCACAGCCCTCTGGTGTCCTCCTGTCGCTGAGCCTCCCCTTAGGCTGCTGACCCATTGTGGGGGGTCCAGGGAGGCAGCAGGGGCCAGGGGCACCAAAATACCCGTTCACCCAGGGTGCTATTTTCCCTAAGGCCGGCCCTGGCTGTAATTCCCACAGCCCCAGCTCCATTGTGCAGGAAGCACCATCAGAAGTAAGTGACAATGGTTTAGGACAGAGGCGGGGGGCCGATGGGGAGGAAAGGCAGACATGCCACTGACCCCGAGAACGGACAAGCCGTTCAGCAGCACTGCCATCACAAACAGGGCCTTTGGGACCGAGAGAGAGAGAGATGCCCAGAACAACCGAACAAGGGCAGCCAGGACCCAGGGGCAAACCTGAGGCTGGGACTAGCAGAGGAGTTTGTGGTCAGGTTCCAGGCTGGGGTTGATACCAAGGACCAGAGTCCAAGTCAGGTTTCAGGGTCTGGATCAGGAGGCAAAGTCCAAATCAACCCAAGGCTGAAGCCAGGAGTTCAGGGGCAGAAACAGTCACAGCTACCACAGAAGAGCCACACGGTTCCCTGGACACTTCCTGGGGCATTCCTTGGGTTTATATAGGGTGGGGAACCAATCAGGCGCCAGGAGGCTGCTGCCAGTCAGACCCCTTGAGGTGGGACTTCCGCCCATGGTCTGTGTCCATAGTGGGTTGTGGGCAGCGGAGGGCAAGCTCTACATAGCTGCTGCTGGGTGGTGTCTGCTAATTAGTACGTTTGTATGCTGGGGTCTGAGACCTGCTAGGTCCGGTCAAGCCAGGCTCCTCCAGGAGATTTTCCTCCCCCGTTCAGGGCACAGTGCTCTAGGTAAGAGTCTGCAGTGACCCCAGGCAGCCTGGGATCTGTTAGCCACCTGGCATACCAAATCTGACAGTCTTTGGGTTAGCATGAGCCAGGCAGGCTTGGCCTACAGTTCCCATTAGTGGGAGTTACTCCCCATAGGACTGTCCCTGCTCTCCCCCAGTCCCAGGAACACTCCCCTGTGTCTGTGCACGCTGGTCTTTTTATCACAGACACCTGACACCTCGTGGGCTCTGTTCTCTGGGCTCCGCCCTTCAGACACCTCTGCAGCGAGGTGTTCATCTTCAGTCCTTGAGGTTCCTATCACTGCTCCAGGGTCTTCCATTCAGCTGGGTCAATTCCAGCCCTGCTCTCAGGGGTGTGCTAATGCCAGATGGCTGCGTGACCTCCTGCTCTGATCCAGAGGAAACATCTTAACCCCACAGCATCCATGGGGTGACAATGCAAAGCCCAACAGGGAGAGTCATGGTGTTCATAACAATATTACAGAACGCTCCCCCATTCGTCACAGCATGGTCCAGACGCCCGAGACTCGGGACACCTGTGTTCTAGTCCCACTCCCCCACCATCCTGATGGGTGATCTTGGGCAAGTCCCTTCCCGTCTTTGTGCCTCAGTTTCTTCTCCCACTGTTTGTCTGCCTTGTCTAGACTGTTAGCTCTACCAGCAGGGACTGTCTCATCATATGTGTATGTGCAGTGCCTAGTGGGGCCTTGATCTCTGTGCCCGCCAGGGCGCTGGTATAATATTACTACTGCCAAGAATCACGCGACAATCACACAGGTGGGGTGCTGGGCTGTCACACCCAAGCCTGGTGAGCAAACACTGGAGCTATTCCTAGGAGGCAGGGGGCCGGGGTTGGTCTGTACACGGCTTGACCCTCCTGCAAATGTCGCTCTGCTGGGGGCTATTTTTAGACTCATGTCAGCTCTAATTGACTAATGGCAGGTCTCTGCAAATTACCCTCTTAATGATAGTTACAACTACAGCGTGCGGAAATTACCCTGCTAATGACACTCAGGAATGCACTAAATGGCTTTGCTTTTTCATACGGCCATGCTGGAAATAATTGGAAGCTGAAAGGTCGAGAGCGGGCAGGAGGGGTGGCGGACTCCATCTCCTTGGCAGCTCTATGGCAACCAGGACTCACGGGGATGCTTCTCGGGGATGCTGTCCCTTGGGCCCTGACCCTTGTTGCGGAAGATCCTGCTGTTTCAATGGGGGCTTTGTCGTCTTTTGCTCCTGCTGCCACTGCCGCTCTGTTGCATTCACTTGCTGTACGAATCCTCCAGGCCAGCTGCTCTGTGGATGATGATACAACACTCCCGCCTCCTGCATTCAGGTGGCGATTGTTGTGGACTCTCAGCCATCCTGCCTTGGTGCTGAGACAAATTCAGACTGGAAATAAGGTGCACATCTTTAACAATGAGGGCAATTAACCATCGGAACAACTGGACTGGGGTGAAATCTCCAGCAAGGGCAACGCACAGAAGAGCTGCTGAGTGAGCGTTGGTGAGATTCCACTGAGTAGATTTGATTCCATTGAGTTAGAAGCATTTCACTGTTTTGTGAGGTTTCTTTGGGGCTCTGTAAGCCTGTGAGGCCATCCCTCCTGGTCTATCTCTGAGGGAGGCCATGCATCCTTGCTATCAAGCCCTTAGGACTGCAATCAATTAGTGGGGAATTAGCGGTCTTTAGAGCTCAATCTGCTTGATCCGGGCTGGGCAATAGCGAATCTATGAACCCTGGCCCTCAGGCAGAGCAGGGCACAGGTAGGGGCTCTGGCCTGCAGTCAGGGTAGAGCAATAAGGCATTCTCGGGGCTCAGGCAGGGGTGAGCACCAAACACAAGCTTCCTAGTTTAATGTGGGGAGGCTGCCACCTCACAGGTAGAGTGGCAGGGGGCAGAGGGACCTGGGCCCACCCTACTCCACCAGGTCCCAGCTCAGGGCCCTGACAATGGCAGAGGGGTCTACCACAGGATCAGTGGGGATCCCTCCATAACACGCCGACCTAGTATCAGACCAAGGCCCAACCAGATTATTGTCTAGTTTCCCTGGGTTACTTCCTACCTCCCTGGGGTTTGGTACCTCCGTGCTGTAGATATCCTCCATCTCCCCGGGGTCGGTGGTCCATGGTAGCCTGAGCCTTGGTTGGCTGGCAGCCCTGGGAGCTCTGGCAAGTCCTCAGACGGCAGCCTCAGTAGCTCCTTCTCAACATCCTGCTCCGGCAGCAGGGGAGAAGTGTCTGTCTCCCTTGGCAGCTCCAGCCCAACTGAGCTGCAGGGCCCACCTTCTGTACTTCCACTTCCTGCCCCACCCCTCAGCTTCCGGCGGGTCAGGTGTGGCTTTCCTGTCTCTGCACCCAAAAGGGTGGGGTTGTGGCCCCTCCTGGTCTATCTCGGAGGGAGGCCATGCCTCCTCACTACAGGCCCTCTGGTTTAATGCTGAAAAAAATCATAAACCGCAAATGTTCTGCAGGGATAAACTTTAAGGATGCCACCAGCACAGAGTATGTGACAAATTTAATTGTAACACTATAAAGTATTTTCTATCTTTGTTGTGATAGTCACAGATTATTTTTGTCCTAAGTGCTAGAATCCACCAGTCCACACTTCCTGCTGGTACCAGTGAGCTGCTGGGTGGTGGCTGTGTCTGAGGGCTGCCTCGAGACCAGTGGACTAGTTGAGTGCTGTGTAATGAAGAATTTCCTTTTATCAGTTTTAATCAGCTCTCTCCATAGCTTGCATTAGGGAGGGCTTTTAGGAAGAAGTCTTTCTTACCCAAGTCTAAAGAAAGGAATGGTGAGAAAAACATCGGCAGGTGTCAGGAAGTCATCTTCAGGGTGGTGCTGAGCTCTCTTTGTTCATCGACACAGTAAGTTAAGCCTCAGCTATAGTGACACATAATTTTAATGCGTTTGTTAAAGACAAACAATGTTCAGTGAGATTTATCATTTCTTAGCTGGTAATTACCTGTCAGCACTAAAATGATGGCCTTTTAGATTAACAGTGGTTTTCTCCTAATTAATTAGGTGTGCAGTGTGCCATGCAAAATCAAGGGTATCAGAAGAGGCGAGAATGGAGTGACACTTTTTGGGATTACATGAGGTGTCCAGGATGAATCACTGCCACCTGCTTACCACAAGAAAGAGCCCTGTCTGTGCCCATGAGGAGAGACCCTTCCCAACTACCGGCTGCTGGCACCCTGCTCCGTGCTCAACAACCCCCATTGTCTCCCAATGCAGACTAGAAATTTACACTTCACACTTTGTTACACTTGAGTGCCCAGTCCCCATCTTCTGGACACCCACAATGTACACTGATCCGCTGCCTCCGTAGAAGCAGGGTCCCCCGGTTCACTGGTTCCATTTCAGATCTACACTCTCCTTAGCACAAGACACTTAGATGTGTCTAGATAAAAACCAAATGGATGTTTATTTATTAGAGCTTGAGCTGGAGATTCAAATAAAAGTAAATATAAGGGTTTGGAAACATAAGGTAACAGGTAAAAGAAAAATATAACATGCAAACTATAGCCTGTATTAACAACAAGTGACATTTCTGTCTAAGAAGGTATTTCTCACCCAATGGTCAGGCTTGACGATGCTTGTCCAGGTCAGAAAGCTGAGATCCACCTTTCACGAGACACTGCCATGGGCAGAGTCTCTCATCTGTAGCATCTTGTGTCCTTTCTTCTTCTCAAGTACTGTTACAGTCCATTGTCGTTTACCCCAGAGGTTCCCTATTCAGAACTTGTTCTTGGGGTTCATTTGTCTCTATAAATGCTCTTTCGAGCATCCCCACCTGCACATCTTGCTCTGTCTCTGTGTCCTACCTACACCTGAGGTGAGCTGCACCCAGCTTGTGCTTGTAGATTCTGGAGTCTCTAGCAATTTTAGGGATGCCAGGTTCACTAAGGCTAACCAGCTTGCAGTACAAAGAAAGCTCATCCCAGACCTAGTAGAATCAATTGATGGTAGTTTGCTGTCCTCAGGTCAACCCTTTGGGTTGAAATCCAAGGCCATCAAGAAACCCTGCAATTCAACTTGATTAGTTCAATCACACTTCCCAATCAACGTTGCATCTTCTGGCTCTCAGTCCATGATCCAAATATCTTCTGGAAGATGCAAAAGGTAGGATTTGGTTCAAGCTACAGCCAGAAATGGTTTCTAGTCAAGTCAATCACCAAGGAAATGAGAAACAGCATGGAGAAAGCTGCCACTTCCTGTGTCCAGCACACTCAAGGAACTGGCGGTTTGCCAATCCCTGCAAAATATTGACCTTTTGCTGAAGTGTTTGATAAAAGAAATGCTGATGTCCTACCCATGTATAGGTCCTGAGACTGCCCCATCTATCTCCAGTCAGGGACCAAAATTTGGATGCATCTATCCCCTGTCAGAACTGGAACTCAGGCCCTACAGGACTATCTCAATGCGAATATGGCAAAGAACTTTATCTGTCCATCTACATCCCCCACTGGGACCCTGATTCTTTTTGCCAAACAGAAGGATGGCTCTTGACGTCATTGTGTAGACTATCCATCCCTGAACAACATTACCATCAAGAATAAATACACCTTACCTTTTAGCAATTGGAGTGGGTTGGCTCTGCTAAAATATTCACCAAGCTTGATCTTCATGGTGTTTACAATCTAGTCCATATTCAAGAGGGTGATGAGTGTAAGACAGAGTTTTGCACCTGCTGTGGTCATTTTGAATACCTCATCGTGCCCTTTGATCTTTCCAGCACCCCAGTCACATCACAGAACTTTGTCAATGACATCTTTAAGGATGTTCTAGACGAGTTCATAGTGATTTACTTAGATGACATCATCTTCTCGAAAAGCCAAGCCCTTCATGATCAGCATGTCCACTTGTACTCAAGTGTCTTCAAGCAAATGGCCTGTATGGGAAACCCGAGAAATGTGAGTTCCACCACACCTCTGTTGACTTTTAAGGCTATATCATTTCCCCCTATGGGATATGCATGGATCCCTAAACAATATCTGCAATTGTGGACAGGGCAGTTCCAAGAAACTTCTGTGATGTTCAGTGCTTCCTGGGGTTTACAAACTTCTACTGGCGGTTCATCAAGGGTTTTTCAAAGGTGGTCAATCCAATTACCCAGATAGGGTGACCAGATGTCCTGATTTTATAGGGATAGTCCTGATTTTTGGAGCTTTTTCTTACATAGGCACCTATTACCCCCCACCCCCTGTCCCGATTTTTCACACTTGCTATCTGGTCACCCTATACCCAGATGCTCTGCAAGGTCACAGCCTTTGTTTGGATGCAGGAGGCCAAATCTGCCTTTGATAAACTGAAAGACGCATTTACATCAGCATCTGTCTGAGTTCACCCGGACCAGAAGAAACCCTTCATTGTCAAAGCAGATACCTCTAATTATTCAATTGGAGCACTGCTATCACAGCAACACGAGTCCCCAAGTGTTCTTCACCCCTATGCATTCACTCCTGAAAGTTGATGCCCGTGGAACAAAATTATGAAGTCTGTGACAAGCAGCTGCTGGCCACCACAACCGCCCTTGAGGAATGGTGCCATCAGTTGAAAGGCATGTGTTTTCCAGTTCAGGTATGCACGGATCATAAAAACTTGGAGTACCTGCGAACTGCAAAGGCTCCCAATCAGTGCCAGATCTGTCGGTCCCTTTTTTCTCCCAATTTCGATTTCACCATCAAAATGATTGGCTGCCATTTCTTCCCCTTGCCAAGTTCGCATACAACAATTCCAATCACAAGTCAATCCACTGGAGTTCTTTTTATGCCAACTACGGTTTCCACCCTCATTTCACCTGTCTGTACTGCCAGTGTCCCAGGTTCCTGCAGTGTCCAACATGGTAAAGCACCTGCATCACATCCACAAAGATCGAAAACTCACTTTGAATCAGCCACGAAGGATTACACATGATACTCCAACCTTCATTGGAAGAACATCCCTCACCTGGCAGTCGGGGATAAGGTATGGCTTTCGATGCAACACCTGGACACTGTCTGGCTTTCAAGAAAGCTGGACTTCCCCTATGTCAGCCTGTTCTGGGTTGTCCAACATATTAACTGGATGGCCTTGAAATGCCAGCTACCCAATGATGAAGGTGCACCCGGTTTTTCATGTTTCACTGCTGAAAAAAGTATATCAACAACTCCTTTCCTGGACAGATACAGCCACCTCCTCCCCCATGTCATTGTCCAGGGGCAGGAAGAATATTGGTGAGGCAGATCTTGGACCCCCAGGTTCTCCAGGGAAAGCTCATATACCTTGTTGATTGTGAGGTCTGTGGTCCAGCTGATCGCTCATGGAAGCCTGCTTGCCAACATATATGCACCTGACCTATTTTGGGAATTCCATCAGTCATACCCTGACAAAACAGGCCTGAAGATGCCTTTTGGTAGGCATCTTTTGAAGGGGGGGGATGGGATACTTCTGAGGCTAAGCCTGATGATGTACATCTGAAGAAGTGAGGTTTTTACCCACGAAAGCTTATGCCCAAATAAATCTGTTAGTCTTTAAAATGCCACCAGACTCCTTGTTGTTTAAGCCTGATGAGTCATTCCTGAGCCAGGGTTTGATGAGTCATCAGAGGCAATTACCTGCTGACCATTCAACCAGGGTTCAGCTAATCCACAGGTGAGACCTGTCCAGGTAATCCCCAGGCAAGTACATAGCTCCTAAGGGAAGCAGTCTCTCAGCATCTCTACCTGGCTGGGAACACTCCCATTGCCAGGGCAGGCTGTTGAAACTACTATCTCCTGCTCCTGCTCTGACCTTGCCTTTTTCCATGCTAGCCAGCCCCACTGGGCAGCGTGTGACTCCTGCATTTGGGGTGGCTGGGCCGCTGGGCGCGAGAGCCGGAAGCTCCCTGGATCGTGGCCCTACCCCCTGCTCCACCCCGAGTCCTGCCCCTGCTGGGCCTCCTCCCCCGAGGCCCCGCCTACACTCCACCTCCACTCCAGGCTCTGCTCCCACTTGGCCCCCTCCCACAAAGCCCCTCCACCCACCATTCACACCTCTCTGCTCCTTCCCCTGAGGCTTCCCCCACCTGCTGCTCACTCCTCTCCTCCGCTGAGGTC
Organism: Chrysemys picta bellii; assembly: GCF_011386835.1. Taxonomy (NCBI): domain Eukaryota; kingdom Metazoa; phylum Chordata; order Testudines; family Emydidae; genus Chrysemys; species Chrysemys picta. The sequence goes on along the minus strand of NC_088814.1, from coordinate 11,961,331 downwards.
CCCCCGCCCACCACTTGCATCTCTCCATCCCTGGTGGGTGGGGTAGCCTTCAGGGGGGGGATCTGGGGAAGAGGTGGAGCAAGGGCAGGACCTCGGGGGCGGGGGGAAGAGGCAGAGCAGGGATAGGAAGAGGAGCAGTGCAGGCAGGACCATGGGGGAAGGGGATGAGTGGGAGCGGGGCCGTGGGGCAGAGTGCACGCCGTGCCACGGCTTGGGTGCCTTTTCGGCGGCGGCGCTCCAAAGAGACATGCTCCACATCTTGTTTGGGGAGGCTTCGTCTCCTCTAGCCTCTTCTATCCACCGCCTAGGCCAGCCCTTACTCCAGCCTGCACCTGCTCCTCACCTGGAGACTCTGACACAATGTGCTGAGAGCCCATCAGTCCTTCCAAGCTGAGCGGGGCCTGGGCAGTGCTTGGCTGGAGAGTTGGTCAGAAAATGGATTTTGAGATCGGAGAATTTTGTTTAATCCCCAGCCTGGCCAAAACCCCAAAGTTTTTCCCCCCTAGCCCCTGCAGAGGTTCTCATCCCCCAGTCCATGTCCTGAGATGTGCAGGGGCTGGGAGCTTTGGATGAGGGCTGCACATTATTTGGAAGAATAACGGGGAAGAAACAGCTGAACCGCAGAGTCCCCAGCTGTGAGATTCAGAGCTTTAGTGCTACAATGAGGCCCCCTTGTGTAGGGACTCCCCCTATCGCAGGGGATCGGGAGTCAGGCAGTGGGTCTCTGCGCGCGCTGACCACTGCAAACCATGTGCATGGGCATCCCAGCTAGACTGAGAGCAGGGGCGCTGGAACAGGGGCGCCATGGCTCCATCACTTTTAAAGGCATAGCCCTCCCACTTTTTACCATCCTCAAGTGCAAGTGATGGCAGGGAGGGAGCAGAGAGCAGCAAGCGGGGGGGGGGGGGGGGGGGGCAGAGTCTTGGAGGGAAGAGGCGGCATGGGGGCGGGACCTTGAGGGAAATGGGCGGTGCGAGGGAGGGGCCTGAGGGAAAAGGGGGTGGGTCCTCAGGGGAAGCGGGGGTTGGAGACAGGATTTGGGCGCTGGTGCCCCCCTCCACAGTTTTAGAGAGCTTTCGCTGCTCCTGACTGAGAGTGTCTGAGTCTTGGGGTGATTCACACTGCACACCCTCCAGGGAGTGTCTCTCCTCTTCATTCCTGCACAAGACGAACCTGATCCTTTGTCAGGAATACAGCGAATTTCTGCCCGGGGGGCTGAGCAGCTCGGTAATAAGTTGATGATAGGGCACTGGCCCTAATTAGCCCCTTTCTTGGGAATCTCAGCAGAGATGTCAGGGCTGAACGTGTCCCAGAGGACGGACTGTAGGGCAGGGGTGAGATCCATTGGGCCGGGTAGCGTGGGCTGCAGGTCAGGACTGAGGTGCATTGGCTGGGCTTGTGGGGCCCTGAGGCTGGAGTGCAGGGGGCTGGGGTAGGCTAAGACTGAGGTGTATTGCTGGTGCCATGTGAGGCCCCAGTGCCGGAGCAGCGTGGCCAATGCTGCAGTTAAAGCCCAAGGTCCACTGGCAGAGCTGACTGGGGGAAGTCTGCAGGGCTTCTGTCTACTCTAGGTTAGGCACAAGCCAGTGCTCAGTGCCCCAAAGAGGACATAACTCACTGTGGTTTGACTCCTGCCAGGCTGCCAGGATGAGCGAGCCCCAGCCAGATGCAACGGAGCTAGCGAGCCCCAGCCCTGGCGGACCCAGACCTGCCCAAGAGCCACATCTGTCACCAGTGCAGCCTGCGGTGCTTCCATTCTTGGAGCATGGCATGGATACCCTGTGACGGAGCAGGGAGCAGGGCAGATTTGACCTGGGAATGTTGCAGGGGGGTTGCAGTGGGGATGTGGGACTTCCCTTGAAGGAAGCTACCTGAGCTGTAACCTGAGCCAGGAACGGGGGTGGGGAGAATTAACACCTTCTGCCCGGGAGACTGAACAAAGGAGAGGAGCAGCGGGAGGAGTTTTGAGTTTAGTTTTCGGTTGGGGCTGGGTGGTGCAACGCAGGGAACCCCAAGCTGGGGTCTAAGCTCCCTGAACCTCCCAGAGGGACCTAATTGAGGGGGTCTGGTCGTACCTACACGCTCTGCTTGAGACTGTGTTCCTGTCCTTAAATAAACCTTCTGCTTTACTGGCTGGTTGAGAGTCGCAGTGAATCTCGGGAAGAGGGGTGCAGGGCCCTAACTCCCCCACAATCCGCAACATACCCCACTCCCCAAGGGCTGCTCTGCAGGGTATCCATGGGTCTGGCAGCCTGGGACTGGCTGTCATGGGCACATCCCTCCCTCCTGGTCTCTTCCGTCCCGCTCCTAAGTAGCCGGCACTTCCCAGCATGCAGTGCAGGCTCCAAGGGGACATGACATAGCAGGGCAGAATGTCAATTGCAGGTTGTGGCACTTTCCGGTGTAAATGACCGAGCCCCCAGGTGATGGGAGAGAGGCCTCTGGCATGTGGGCCATGGCAACATAGACCGCCCATTGTGGGGGTGTGTGTGTGAAAAGAATCAGAGGGGTAGCCGTGTTCTTACCCACGAAAGCTTATGCTCCCAATACTTCTGTTAGTCTCTAAGGTGCCACAGGACCCTCTGTTGCTTTTTGTGTGAAAAGAGACTCTCAAGGTGGTATGGAGGCAAGGGGAACCCCGTCTCCATCCCCTAAGGTTTGGGGAGGGGATCCGAGCCCCTTTTTGAAGCTGTTGTGCTGCTTGGAGCTGGTAAATGGGCTGTCCATGCTTATTTTCCTGTGCTAACAGACTCTATTAGCATGAAATATTGCTTTCACCGACTGCTCCGATGAAAAATGTTAGCTTTCTCCCTGAGTGGTATCTACGGGGGTAGGACTCTATTGCCCATAAATAACAGAGACAGGCTGTATTTCAAGCTCTTCATCAATTCATGGATTCCAAGGCCACAAGGAACTATTGTGATCATCCAGGCTGACCTCCTGCATAGCACAGGGCAGAGAACTGCCCCCAAATAATTCCCAGAAACGGTCTGTTAGAAAAACATCCCATCTTGATTTAAAAATTGCCAGTGATGGAGAGTCCAACACACCCCTGAATAAATTGTTCCACTGTCCTCGTGGTAAAAAATTTACGCCTTCTTTCCAGTCTGATATTGTCTAGCTTCAACCTCCAGCCATTGGATCGTGTTATGTTTTTCTCTGCTAGCTTGAAGAGCCCATTATCAAACATTTGTAGGTACTTACAGACTGTGCTCAAGTCACTCCGCAACTTACTCTTTCTTAAACTAAACAGATTGACTCAAGGACCTCAGTCACTATCCTTTAATCATTCTCGTGGCTCTTCTCTGAACCCTCTCCAATGTATCCACATCTTTCTTGAACTGTGGACCCCAGAACTAGACACAGGATTCCACCAGTGGTTGCACCAGTGCCAAATACAGAGGTAAAATAACCTCTCTGCTCCTACTCAAGAGTCCCCTGTTTATGCACCCAAGGATCTCATTGGCTCTTTTGGCCTCGGCATCACACTGGGAGCTCATGTTCCAGGCTGGTCACTGGAGCACCTGTATAAACTGTAAATCTCTCCTTTCCACTGTTAACTAGGGTTACCATATTTCAGCAAGCAAAAAAGACGGGAGGAGCACCGCCCTAGCCCCGCCCCCGTCCTGCCCTAGCCCCGCCTCTGCCCCTTCCACTCCCTCCCACTTCCCGCCCCCGTCAGAACCCCCAACCCTCCCCCCGCTCCTTGTCCCCTGACTGCCCCCTCCTGGGACCCCTGCCCCTAACTGCCCCCCAGAACTCCACCTCCTATCTAAGCCTCCCTGCCTCTTGTCCCCTGACTGCCCCCTCCTGAGACTCTCCCCCCATCTTAACTGGCCCCCTAGGATCCTACCCCCTACCTGTACCCTGATTGCTCCAACCCTTATCCACACACCCCCACAAAGCTCCCCCAGAACTCCCAACCCCCCCCGTCTCTTGACTACCCCCTCCAGAACCTCCCTGCCCCTTCTCCGACCCCCTGGCCCCCTTACCCCGCCACTCGTCCCAGCACGCTGGGCAGCAGGGGAGGAGGAGCGGGGGAGGAGCTCCAGACTGCTGGAGGCGAATGCAGGGAGGGAGGGAGGGAGTGATCTCTCCTGCAGGGGAGAGGAGGGGGAAGTGGAGGAGGGGTCTCTCTGGCTGTCGGAGCCCCATGTAAGTGGCACCATCCGGCCGGCTGCCCTGTTAGCCGCGCGTGCTCTGCATGGGTGGGGGGGGAAGTCCGGACATTTACAAATTCCCCCCGGCGCTATTTTTAGCTCAAAAAGCCGGACATGTCTGGGGGAATCTGGACGAATGGTAACCCTAGGTGACAGGGATGGTTGGGAATTGTTGACAAAACGTTTTTTTGTTGGAATATGCCTGTTGGTGGAAACCAAAACCTTGGGTGGGAAAGGTTCAGCAGTGATTCATTTTTTTGACGTGAACATTTTGTAGGAAAAAAAGTTTAAAAACTATCAAAATGTTTTATTTTGACATTTTCAAAACAAAACAAAACAAAAAACCAAACCAAAACCTAAATGTGGTGAAATTATCTCAGGAAAACATTTCCATTGGTTGGAACTGAACATATTTTCAGTTTGTGAACATTTTTGAGATTTCAACTTTCCATTGCGGTTCAGGACAGGAAATATTTTCAGTATCTCAAAAAATGTTAATAGGACATGGAAACTGTCCCCTCCCCCAGCTCTCCCAGGCTGCTTTGGCCCCTTGCTTCCTGTCCCTGTTCCTCTACAGCTCCCTTTCTGCCCCACCTCTGGTCTTGGCAGGGCTGTGAGAAGTCAAGGAATTGCTTGGCTGGTCTCAGCTGTACCCAGTTCCTTCCCTCTCCTTCGAGCAGGCTAAAGAGCAATGGAGACATGAATCTTCGTTCTGCTAGAATAGGCTGTGATAACAGGCTGGGCACCATGCACTGTCCCTCAATAACTCTTCAATACAATTTAAAATTGCAACAAAAGCAACACCTGGAACTCTCCCAGCTTCTGAAAAGTCACAATGACAGCAAAGGTCCAGTGTTTACACGACGTCACGTTTTCAAACTGCTACCTACAGGACTTAGAATTATAGAATCATAGAAGATTAGGGTTGGAAGAGACCTTAGGAGGTATCTAGTCCAACCCCCTGCTCAAAGCAGGACCAGCCCCAACTAAATCATCCCAGCCAGGGCTTTGTCAAGCCGGGCCTTAAAAACATCTAAGGATGGAGATTCCACCACCTCCCTAGGTAACCCATTCCAGTGCTTCACCACACTGCTAGTGAAAAAGTGTTTCCTAATATCCAACCTAGACCTCCCCCACTGCAACTTGAGACCATTGCTCCTTGTTCTGTCATCTGCCACCATGAGAACAGCTGAGCTCCATCCTCATTGGAACCCCCCTTCAGGGAGTTGAAGGCTGCTATCAAATCCCCCCCCCTCACACACACTCTTCCCGTCTGCAGACTAAACAAGCCCAGTTTTCTCAGCCTCTTCTTGTAAGTCATGTGGCCCAGCCCCCTAATCATTTTTGTGGCCCTCTGCTGGACTCTCTCCAATTTGTCCACATCCCTTCTATAGTGGGGGGACAAAAACTGGACACAATACTCAAGGTGTGGCCTCACCAGTGCTGAATAGAGGGGAATAATCACTTCCCTTGATCTGCTGGCAATGCTCCTACTAATACAGCCCAATGTGCCGTTAGCCTTCTTGGCAACAAGGGCACACTGCTGACTCATATCCAGCTTCTCGTCCACTGTAACCCCCAGGTCCTTTTCTGCAGAACTGCTGCTTAGCCAGTCGGTCCCCAGCCTGTAGCAGTGCATGGGATTCTTCTGTCCTAAGTGCAGGACTCTGCACTTGTCCTTGTTGAACCTCATCAGATTTCTTTTGGCCCAATCCTCCAATTTGTCTAAATCACTCTGGACCAAATCCCTACCCTCCATTGTATCTACCTCTCCCCCGCAGTTTAGTGTCATCTGCGAACTTGCTGCGGGTGCAATTAATCCCATCATTCAGATAATTAATAAAGATGTTGAACAAAACTGGTCTCAGAACCGACCCCTGGAGCACTCTGCTTGATACCGGCTGCCATCTAGACATCAAGCCGTTGACTACTACCCATTGAGCCCGACAATCTAGCCAGCTTTCTTTCCACCTTATAGTCCATTCATCCAATTCATACTTCTTTAACTTGTTGGCAAGAATACTGTTCCTAAGAACACTTCCTAAACCTGACACGTAGCAGGCTTTCTTGGTAGGCCCCTGTGCAGATATCAGCTCCAGCATCTGTCTCATACTGAGATATTTTCAGAAAGGTAATTTCAAGTTTTAAAGAGTTGTGGGCATCCAATCAGGTTCACAGACTACAGAGTCTATCCAGTAAGGAGCTGCATCCAGTCAACGAATAGAGATGATCCTGCTCCTGTTTCTGTGCCTTGAGGTGTCTTTCAGGAGCTTATTACAATGCCTACTTGCTCTCATGTTTACTCACTTATTCCTAGTCTGAGCTTCTCCTTCCTCCTGTCCAGGGCCCCGGCCCTGCCATCTGCTGAAGTTGTGAATAGAGCTGGTTTGAAAATGGTATTTTATTGCTCAATATTTTGACCTTTCATCGAAAAATCAAACCCACCCCCCAAAAATCTGGGGGGTTTTTTGTTTTGTTTTTTCTTGAAATTTTTCATTTTTCTGGTTTTTCATTTTTTTCCCATGACAAATTAGAAGTTTTCGAAGAAAGCTACTATTTTCCGTAAGGATTTTCATTTAGTCAAAACCCCAATTTTCTATTGTAAAAAAATTTGGACAGACACTTTCCAATCAGCCCTCGTCTGGAACAATCCCTGCCTTTATTCATATTGTTCCCTCAAAGGCATTTATAGAGTGCGACCAGGTCGCAGCTAAGAGGGTTGGGGAAGCTGTCAATTTCATCTTCCCTAGCTGTGAGCTGTCACAGTAAAAGACCTACGCTCGACACTCGTTTTAATGCACTGTGGAATTAATGATTGTTATAAACAAGAGACTTTTCCCCCATCAATTCGATGGGGGGAAACCTTCGATTTCTCCAGAACCGCGTGGCTCACGGAGAGATCGTGACTTTCCACTGGCTGCAGCGATATTGGAAAAGAATCAAGGAAACTCTTTCCTCGATGTCATTTGGGAAAGGGGGTGAGGTATGCAAGGACATGCAGTGGGGCAGCTTGTGGCTGTGAATTAATAACAAAGCCTGGGGCACAGGGGCTTTTCTGCCCAAATGGAGAGTTTTGCCGGGTGCAGCAAGGGAAATTTAGGTTGGAAATTAGGAAAAACTTTCTAGCTATCAGAATAGTTCAGTGCTCGATCAGATTACATAATCCTGTGGAATTGCCATCGTTGGAGGTGCGTAAGAACAGGTTGTATAAACCCCTGTCAGGGATGGTCTAGGTTTACTTGGTCCTGCCCCCACACAGGGGCATGGACTAGAAGACCTCCAGACCTACATTTCTGGGGTACGAGGATGGAATCCCTGCAGCCCTGCAGCACCCCACCTCCCTAGCCCTCTGTGCCATCCCAGTGCTCAACAGAAGGGTTTGCTCCCTTCCCACTTCCTGCCTGTCTCTTTCTGGCTCTCTGTATGGACTCCTTGTGGGGTACTGCCCCCTCCCTGGCCTGCCCCCTCCTTGTCTCAGCTCCCCTGGGTGGCAGATGATTATTGCTAGCCCCGTTTTACAGTGGAGGTGACTGAGGCAGCCCCAGGCCACAAACAGAGACACGGTCAGGCCAGGGCTAGAATTCAGGAGCAGCCGCGGCAAAGCCCAGAAGAAGAGCGGTGGCCCTGCTAGGCTGTCCCGCTGTGGTCAGTGGCAGACCTGGCACACAAAGGGTGAAACTCAACCGGGTACTGGGGGGTCTGTGAAAGGATTGAAACGCAGTGAGATCTATTGCTCTCCAGGTCACATCATTCCTGTACACACGCCACATGGGATGTTAGCCAGGTGCTGACTCTGCAAAGTTGCCACCAGTGTCCCCAGCCGGAGCTGCCCAGAGGCGAGAGCGGGGCAGGCCGGCGAGGGAGCTCACTTCGTTCTCTGGGGGCAACTTGGATCCAGGCAATTACAAACTTTAGCTGCTGTCAGCAGACTGGTTCAGGAAAGTAATATAATTCCTCTCTCTCTCCCCCTCCCTCCAAGTTCGCAGATGACACTAAGCTGGGGGGAGCGGTAGATGCACTGGAGGGTAGAGATAAGGTCCAGAGTCACCTAGACAAATTGGAGGATTGGGCCAAAAGAAATCTGATGAGGTTCAACAAGGACAAGTGCAGAGTCCTGCACTTAGGACGGAAGAATCCCATTCATCGCTACAGGCTGGGGACCGACTGGCTAAGCAGCAGTTCTGCAAAATAGGACCAGGGGATTACAGTGGACGAGAAGCTGGATATGAGTCAGCAGTGTGCCCTTGTTGCCAAGAAGACCAATGGCGTATTGGGCTGTATTAGTAGGAGCATTGCCAGCAGACCAAGGGAAATGATTATTCCCCTCTATTCGGCACTGGTGAGGCCACACCTGGAGTATTGTGTCCAGTTTTGGTCTCCCCACCACAGAAGGGATGTGGACAAATTGGAGAGAGTCCAGCAGAGGGCAACAAAAATGATTAGGGGGCTGGGGCACATGACTTACAAGGAGAGGCTGAGGGAACTGCGATTTAGTCTGCAGAGAGAAGAGTGAGGGGGGATTGGATAGCAGCCTTCAACTCCCTGAAGGGGAGTTCCAAAGAGGAAGGAGCTCGGCTGTTCTCAGTGCTGGCAGATGACAGAACAAGGTGCAATGGTTTCAAATTGCTGTGGGGGAGGTCTAGGTTGGATATTAGGAAACACTATTTCACTAGGAGGGTGGTGAAGCACTGGAATGGAATGGGTTACCTAGGGAGGTGGTGGAATCTCCATCCTTAGAGGTTTTTAAGGCCTGGCTTGACAAAGCCCTGGCTGGGATGATTTATTTGGTGTTTGTTCTGCTTTGAGCTGGGGGTTGGACTAGATGACCTCCTGAGGTCTCTTCCAATCCTAATCTCCTATGATTCTATGACCTCTTCCCTTGCTGTCCTAACAGTACACCAGCCTTCGAGGACCGTGAATGGAAGGGCATATACATGCTGTAGTGTTCATCTTCATGGACCTGTGCACACTACTGTCCTTTGGGATAGAGATTTGGCTTAGTGTCCAGAACTAGGAACAGCTACGACTGGGCAAATGGTGTAAACAGTCCCTATGAAGATGAGATTAAATTCTCTTTGGCACAGTTCACACCCCTTTTGTGTTTGCTTTTGGCAAACATTTGTGTTTTACTAGCCCTAATGGCCCCTGAAGCCCGCATGCTCTAGTGCTTGCGGAAAGTGAATTTAAATTGTCTTCCTGTGAGCATCTGCAGCAGAAGAGCTGTGCTCATCCACATAGAGAAAAGAAACAATAACAGGTGATTTATCTGACTAATCGCAATTGAGCAACACGGCATGGATTTTGGATTTGGAATTTTGAACACATCAGATACATGAAAGATCACCTGGAATAGTTTCAAAGGTTGGATAAGAAATTTGAGAAAACCCACAATTGATCCTGGATATTTTGGGAACAAAGAAGGGATGGAATTGACCAAATAACATGCCTTATGAATTAGAGTTTGAATCCTGTGCAGACACCATGTTTCTCTTTGGTCTTGGGCAAATCACCCAAACCTCTCTGGTTCAATTTCTCTATCTGCACAAAGGGCATCTTAGAGCCAGCATGTGAGAGATTTAATTAGTCAATGAATGATGCAAGCTGGGCATTGGTCCTGTTCCTTTCGTGTGTGCACTGATATTGTTTATTAATTTGAAAACATATACAACTTTAACGTGAATATACTTTCAAATCCTAGCAAATTAACGGTGTGAATATTAATAACTATAAACATCTAGAGGATAACAGAGCTGTGAGCAATACACCGCTCAGGTTTATTAAGAGCAAATCATGCTAGACAAACTTAATTACATTTTTGATAGAATTGCTAAATTGGTGGATGAAGGGAATGCAGCAGGCATTCATATCTCTTGATTTTAGTAAAGCATTTAATGTAGCCAAGTGCAATTCAAACTGACTCGCATTTACCTGCAAATTTAATTTAAATTGGCATGGGTTAGAGCAATGTCACACCCACACTGACTGAAAAACGACGGCAGGACCTGTTCAATGAAAGGGAAACGTGAGTCATGCGACTGGGTGAGAATCTCAACTTCCATTTATCTAACATAACCAAGCTCTTTCATCAGTAGATCTCAAAAGCAACTCCCAGCACAGCTGTGAGACAGGCAGTAGTATTAGCCCTGTGTTATAGATAAGGAACTAAGGCTGAGGGATTTACCCAAGGGCACAAAGGCAGTTGGTCGTGTAGTGGAGCGAGAGAGCCTGGAGCAAGATCTGAGGCCTGAACCAGAGGCTGTGACCCAAAGTCAGGCCATGTATTAAAGCAGATGTTTACACGTTCACTGTCCAGTAGGTGATGTTGCCAGTGCCCTGGACTGGAACTCGGGGCAGTGGGCAGGCCTGGGTTCCCCATCCGGGCAGTGCCGGAGCAGACTGCCCGAGACCATTGGGACGGAAGGACTTTGCTACTGTGGCCGGGGGAACTCGCTGAGTGCCCTGGCTGCAGGGCTGAGTCATGAAGAGGCTCCTGGAACAAGAGAAGGGTCATGGACGGCGAAAGGGACAGCAAGGCTGCTCTTCCCGAGTGCCCTGGTAACAGAAATCATCCAGAGGGAGCAGCTGGGACTATGACCTTGCTCCAGTCACCACAGCTGATGGGGCAGACACGGGATCGAAGGGAGGATGTATTGTGTGCATGCTCCCTAGGGGGAGTGGCTGCCTCAGGGACTTGGTAGCCAAGCCGAGGGACGGAACTTCTTGCTCTCAGATCCCTGGTTCCTGGGCAGTGGGGCTGGGAAGGCTGTTTAGCCCCTAGTGACACAGACTGGTAGAAAGGCTAAGGACTGAGTGGCCCATGGGGCGTGCAGCTCAGGACGGATGCTCAGGGTTGAAGCAGAGGTCTCCAAACTCCAGGTTTCCCATTTCGATGCCTTTCTCCAGACAGTAAAAATTAACAGGAAAAGATAAAGGAGCAGCAGCTGAGCCCCTCTCTGCTGGACCAGGTCTTTGCTGCAGCATCTCAGGCGCTTGCCACGCAAACAGCAACACTCAGTGAATTCTCAGAAACGCCCCAGGGTGGGCTTCCAGAGTGATGGATACAGAGGGCTCTGTGCAATTCCCGGCCTCCCTTTGAAGCTGCTGTGTGCCAGCCCATCTACCCTCTGGAAATGGGGGGCAGAGCCTCAGGCCACCTCAAGTCCCCACTGGCCGGGGGGGGGGGGGGGGGGGGGGGGAAGAGGGAAGTGCCGGCTGGCAGAATTTGGACTGTCCAGTGGCTTTTTACTTGCCATCTGAATGTGCCAATGAACCGGTAGGGAGCCGGGCTACTGCACCTAGATCTGGGTATGGCATAAGGGGGAGCTGTCTACAATGTAAATGCAACCCGCTGGTGAGCATTACAGGTCCCCCTTGTGTGCCCCATCTACCAAGGACCTGAGTCTGTTACAAACTCAGGCAAAGAATTTTAGCTCGAGCTGTAGCCACTCCTGCTTTTAGCTCCGGAGGTCCCTGTTCAATCCCTAGCATATGAGGCGGAACAGCGGCTGCTGCACGTACCCTGTGATGTCCACCACCAGGACGGGTTCTCTGAGTCCAGCAAGCAGTGCCAAGGCTGGCGGAGGGGGCCAGGACTTGTCATCACAACACACAGCCCCGGAGGGTGGGATCCTGCCGGGATGCTGGAGGAGACGAGGCTGTTGCCCCAGGTCTGGGAGTCCTTCCTGGATTTCGTGTTCCAGGGACGTGGGTTTCCGTGCCTCTGTCCGGCTTCTGGTCTCGTGAGCCGTGGTTGTGCTATGAATGACAGAGCAGAGCCATCCCGGGCACTGGGGGGCCTGGAAGAAGTGCTAGGCCAGGTGCATTTTGGTGTCTGTGAAACGTGCATGCTTATTAAAGGTGTCTCCCCAGAAGCAGCCATGTGACTTGGCTAACCACTAATAACAGGACTCCGTGGTTCCCAAATGCAGGAGGGTCCCCCCCTCACTCGCCCCATCTGAGCAGGGATCTGACCTCCTCAGCTCCACACACCAGACCTGATTCTCCAGGCAGTCCCCCGCTCCCATGCCCCCTCTCTCTAGTCCCCTGGGCTTTAGCCCTGTGTTCTGCCTGCTCCCCGAGTCCCATGTCGGCTCCCAGCTGATTGTCTGGAGACTGTTCTGGACAGACGTGAGGGCTCCAGAGGAGCAGGCTTCCCTCTCCCGCCCCTTTCTGGGCAGGAGGGGACCGGGCTGAATGGCACAATCCCTCCCGGCAAGGAGAGTTCGGGATGGGTTTTAAAGCCTGAGGGTGCAGCTCTGAGGAAGGATGGGAGGCCATGGGATGGGGTCCTGGGATGGGCCTGGGGTCACTGATGGGAGGGAGGCCCAGCCAGAGGGAAGCTGGGGCGGGGGGGTCAGCGAAGAGGGCTGAGCATTTCAGAGACTCCCTTGTGCTACTCAGGCCCAGCCCTGCCAAAGGAGAGGAACTGCGCTTCCCATGGGGCACAGGGGTCGGAGATCTCCCACCTCTCCTTCGTGGCATCCAGAGCCTTCCCCCATGTGCCTTGGGGTGCTGGACCTACTCTGCACACCACTGCCGAGGCAGGGCAGCCCCTGCTCCTGCCCGGCCCCTCCCCCTCTGGGTCGGGGTGCCAATCTCGCTAGAGCCGGGGTAGGGCTTTCACAGGGAGGGGAAGAGCCCAGCACTCCCATGAAGGCCCATCACGGTCCGGTGTGTTTAAAAAAACCCTTCAAGATTTGGGGGTGTTTTCTGGCAGCCCCAGTTCCTGGAGTCATGTGATCAGTTGGGCCCCTTGGCTTTCATGGAACAAAACAAAAGTAAGTGTCTGGCCCTTGTAGTTGCAGAGAAAAGCTGGGGAGAAATGACCCCGAAAGGCTCAGATCCCTGATGGCAAATTCACAGGGATTTTAAGGCAAATCAAAAAAAATGGGTGGGGGGGGGGGGGTTAGGTTTTGCCTGGTTTTCAATAATGACCCCCAAACATTTTGCAATAAAAATCTTAACAAAAATGGGGAAAATGGTTTTCACTGAATCTTTTTTTTTTTTTTTTTGAGCAGGGAATCGTTTTCGATCACGAGAGCATGTGTGACCCACTCGTGCTGTGCACGTCCCCCAGTAGTGCTGGCTCAGGCATGGATAGCAGCAACTGAGCCAACTCCAGTCCGGGCTAACAGACCTGAGCCTTTTCCCTCAGGGAGGAAAGGCTTGTGATTTCCTTAACTGGAGATCCCAGGTTCAATCCCCACCCAGGGGTGTTGCACTTACATCAACGACTCAGAACCCGCATGGTACTGCCCCCTACTGCCATGATGGCATCTAAGGGCTAAGTGACCCTGCCAGTCCATTGTACATTTAAGGCAGGGGGTGGGGAATCAGAAGCCAGGTCTCCACTAGAAACTTTTGTGGGTACAGCACTGTCGGTTAAGAGGGGTGATTGTTGGTGCCATTTTAATACCAGCAGTGCCTAGCTTATGCTCCCAATACTTTTGTTAGTCTCAAAGGTGCCACAGGACCCTCTGTTGCTTTAATACCAGCAAAAGCCCCGGTGTACACACACTTATACCGCCATCAAAGTGCTTTTGCTGGTAAGGGTTATTTTGTTTGGGGAGCATTTTTTGCCAGTATAAGCTGCATCTACACCAGGAGGGTTTTCTGGTATAATGATAGTGGTAGCCCTTTTCTAGTGCAGACTGGCCTGAGAGAGGGCTTGGGGTCAGGGAAAGGGAAGGATAGAGTCCGGGAAGTGAATAAGTCGAAGGGGAAAGGAGGCCTGAGTAGCGGGTTGGTCACCCCGCTCCGGTTAGGAAGGGGTTAAAGGCAGCCAGGGGAGGCTGGTTGGGTAAACAGCCACAGGTGTGGCCACACCCAATTAGGGCACAGCTGGCCCGGATAAAAGGGCAGGCTGAGAGTCTGGGTGAAGAGATGCTTGCTCCAGCTGGGGAGCAGAGAGGACCAGGCTGCCTTGGAGAGCAAGCAGGGCACCTGAGGCAGAGCAGGGCTGGGGAAGGGCAGGCAGAGCTGAGGCGCTCTGGCCTGGTGAGTCCCCAGGCTGAGGCCTTGCTAAAGGCCAGGAGAGCTACTAGGGCTGCAGGGAGGCAGCAGGTCCAAACCCCCTGGCCGATGATAAGTGGCCACTTCAGACTGCAGTTTGCCCCTGAGGGAAGGGGCTAGATGAGGGCTGGCAGTGGGTCACTGAGGTGAGCTGGGCTTAGGGGATTGGGGTTCCCTGGGGAGGGGAGACCCAGAGTGTAGGGGCACTGCTGTGGGGCAGCACCCCAAGGTAAGGGGCACCGGGGTCCGGGAGGGATGCGGGGCTTGAAGTGCTATAAGTGGTGGAGATCAGGAGAAAGTAGAAAGACACCAGCCAGCAGACAGCGCTCCGAGGCTGGAATCGAGCTAATTCCCGGACGACCAGCAGGAGGCGCCGCAGCGGTGGGTGCCTGCCCTGCAACAGGCCTCACAAGATCTGGATAAGCATCGGAGCAGCTCCCGAGTATCTGATCCTACACTATAAAGAGGAGCTTTGCCACTGACTGCAGGGGGAGCAAGATAAAGCCCTAGATGGTAAAAGTTCACTACCGCAGGGACTCCTCTGTGCAGCACAGGGGTCCTGTAATGCAGTAACAATAACAGCTCAGCTCCTCCCCCATCTCTCCTACATTCCCGGCTACTGGCACTATCCCAAGATGCTGAAAGTTTGGGAGCCATCCTTGGGGCTGATGAATATTCCACACCTTGCTGGCATCCTCCTTGTTTTATCTTAGGCAAATCAGCTTCGTTAGGAGGCTGCCATCTGTACTTGGCTTGTTTAGTATGATTTGCTCGGTCCCTGGCCAGGAAATGCATTTGATCACCTGGACTGGCAGTTCTCCCTCCTATTCAATAGATTCATGTTCTTTTGCATCACTTACTTTAAAGAAGATAGATGGGTTTGATGGGGAATGAAAACGATTCTGCCGTCTGTGCTGCACTGGAATCCTCTTCCCGAGATTCATGAATTTATCTTTTATTACTGAGCCGGTAAGCTCGGGTGCCTTCGAAAGATGCTTAATGCCCAGGAATTGAAAGTCAAACACTGAATTCTTTTCCTCCTGCGTGTTGAGCATGCAGTAATGAATGTGCTCACACACCGTGCTCTGCTCTTTGGTTTACATTGCAGTGTAGTGGTGCCGGTGGGTTTGGAATCACTTGTCTCTTCTCCGCATGCCCTCTTTGTTTTCTCTGCGTCAGGTACGCTCCCCCAGGGCGTGGGAGGCTTGATTCTGATCTTCAGTATCGCCAACCCTCGGTGTTAAAAAATCACAAATCAGCTCCCCCAAATTGCAGAAACCGTTTTAAAAATTATGATTATTTTTTAAAGGTAACTTTTGGGTTCCTTTCATTTGCGCCTTGATTTCTGAACCTTGTGGCATGAGGCTGACATGTAGCAGGATGACGCAGGAGCCGCCAGCAATGAATAGCGTGGCCTCAGGGCTGGGGGCAGAGAGGTCCTAGTATTGCACTTTGTTGTCAGCATGCTTGGTAAGCGGGAACAGGTTGGATGGCTCATAGGACTAGCAATGGATGCAAATGTGTGCCCCGCACAGGCGACGTCTCACCCATGTGCTGTAGGTTGTGACATCTGTTGGCTGGTCTATGTGAAAGCAAGTAAAATAAAAGGATTCAAAGCAGAGTCTCTCCCCTTCAAAAGCCCCTTCCCCGCAGTTAAGGCCCCTCATAGTAAATAAAAAGTTAAAACTGCCCAGGAACTTGAGTTCAAAGAGACTCTGTCATGGCTCTAGCTGGGAGAAGAGAAACTGTGACTCTTACTGCTATGAACAACACACTGGGCTGGGACTCACTAGACCTGGGCTCTATTCTTGGCTCTGCCTTTAGTCTGCTTAAGTGACTTTGGGCACGTCAAGGCATATCTCTGTGCCTCAGTTTCCCCCTTTGGCATAAAGCATTTTGAGATCTCCTGAGGAGAGGAGCTAGGTATCAGAATTCTTAGGAAGGCTTCTGACACAGTCCCACATGACAGTCTCATAAGCAAACTAAGAAAATGTGAGCTAGATGAAATTGCTATAAGATGGTGCACAACTGGGTGACAGACTGTACTCAAAGAGTAGCTATCAGTGGTTTGCTGTCAAACTGGGAGTGTGGATCTCATGGGGTTCCACAGGGGTCATTCCTGGGTCCAGGACCACTCAATATTTTCATGAATGACTTGGATAATGGCGTAGAGAGTATGCTTGTAAAATTAGTGAATGACACCAAGCAGAGAGGTGTTGCAAGCCCTTTGCAGGATGGGATTAGAATTCAAAATGACCATGACAAATTGGAGAATTGGTCTGAAACCAACAGAGTGGAATTCGAAGAAGAGAAATGCAAAGTAGGAAGGAAAAATTCAAATCCCCAGCGTGGACATGGGGTATAACTGGCTAGGCGGTAATACTGCTGAAAAGGAGCTGGGGGTGATAGTGGATCCCAGAGCGAATGAGTCGTCAATGTCGTGCAGTTGTGGAAAAGGCAAATCTCATTCTGGGGTGTCTTAGCAGGAGTGTCGTATGTCAGACCCGGGAGGTAACTGTCCCTTTCCACTCAGCGCTGGGGAGGCCTCTGCCACAGGACTGTGTCCAGTTCTGGGCGCCGCACTTCGGAAAGATTTGGACACATTGGAGAGAATGCAGAGGAGAGCAACACAGATGATCAAAGGGTTAGAAAACCTGCCCTGTGAGGAAAGGTTAAAAAACGGGGCTTGTTTAGTCTTGAGAAAAGAAGGCTGAGGGGGGACCTGATAACAGTCTTCCAATATGTTCAGGGCTGTTATGAAGAGGACGGGGATCTGTTGTTCTCCATCTCCAATGAAGGTAGGGCAAGGAGTAATGGGGAGATATTGGGGGAAAAGTTTCTAACTCTTAGGCCAGTTAACTAACTCTTCGGGCAGTGAAGCTCTGGAACGGGCTTACCAGGGAGGCTGTGCAATCTCCGTCCCTGGAGGTGTTTAAGAACAGGCTGGAGAAACACCTGTCAGAGATGGTCTAGGTTTACTTAGGCCCACCTCAGCACAGGGGGCTGGACTTGCTGCCCTCTCGAGGTCCCTTCCAGCCCCACATTTCTACGAGTCTGATTTATTCTGACATTTTAATGCAGAATATTAATTGCCTAATCAAATCATTCAAGGGCCTTGCTGTTGAAAGAGTTTGGTTCAGTGTCAGGGACTGTCTACAGCTGTATTCTGATGGGCAGCTCGGGGCCTTTCTGATAATGTCACAGCTGTGCCATAGTCACAGGGCTGCCCAGCTGAGACTCATTTCTCAGGGTAAGTGTGACATTAAGAACAGCCCCGGGGCAGAGGGCAGGGGCACCCTGGTGGCCAGCAGTGAGTTTCAGCTGGTCTCACCCGCCCAATGTACCCCAGCTCACTACGGTTATAATCTGTGTCTTAAAGGGGTCATGGCGTATGCCACCGGGAAGCTCATAACTCACTGGTTATTAGCATCACTGTGTCATGTAGGTGCAAGCAACTGGTGCAAAGTTATGGACACACGCTGAAATTATTATTCTTAAAATGTTTGCCAGTCAAACAGGAGTTACCCCCCTCCCGAACGAAGGAATGTGGTTTCTCCCCCAGGCAGTTACTTCCACAAGGCTGTGCTAGACAGTGAGAATGTATTTACATATCAGATAAACAAAGCTAATAAGCTAACAAATGGGCTTGAGGGGAGAGACAGTTGCCCCCCCCCCCCAGGGAAGAGAAACTTTATTTGAGCTATAAAGACGGGGGAGTTGGGGGGGTCTAACCTCAAATAATTAGCAATTGATTGAACTGACTGAATACAATATCAGTGTATCATGTGAGGTCTCTTATGAATGCCTGTCACATGCTGGGGATTAATTTCATTGTGCATTGTCTGCATTAGCCCTAGAGGCGGAATTATGAATACTCACTGATAGTAGGTTTAGAAGTATGTGGCTGGGCTGAACAAAGGAAGGAACATTTCCCGCCCAGACAGGAGGGCGGCAGCAATTTACCTGTCTACTATGTAAATTAAGCCTGATAGACAAGTCTCCAAAACAATGGAAGCCCCGTTTCCACACAGGGGGATCGGAAGCCACAGGAAGGCAGAACGGCGTGAGGTCAGCTTCCTGGTGGACAGAGCTAGATGAGCACATGGGCGGGTCATCGAACCTTGGGAGATCTAAGCAAGGACAGAACCATCTTGGGCATCCGTCACTAGACAGACACAACGAGAGCCCGTGTACGCTGAGAAAGATGAGTCCTTGCGCCAAGGGGAATGGGCGTTGAAGCCTCTGGAACTGAATATAGGTGAGAAACCTGCTTAGGCAATGATCTTTCACCCAGGAAGAGAAGCGAGAGCTGCAGATCCTGGGCTGTCGAAGCACACAGACACGCAGGGCATGACCGCCTGCTGCTTGCTAGCATCCCAGGCTGGGCGTTACAGCAGAATAGCATTGCAGGGCACCCAGGGGCTATAGGGCAAGTGATGAGACAACCCCTTACTGGTCCCCATTGCACCCCAGAATGTGATAGTATGTCTACACTAGAAACCCTACCATGGCACTGCTGTGACATAGACACATTCTGCAGCCACAGGAGGGATTCTTCCATCGCTGTAGTAAATCCACCTCTCCGAGAGGGAGTAGCTACATTAATCATAGAAGATCAGGATTGGAAGGGACCTCAGGAGGTTCTAGTCCAACCCCCTGCTCAAAAGGGGGGGGGGGGCAATCCCCAGACAGATTTTTGCCCAGATCCCTAAATGACCCTCTCAAGGATTGAACTCACAACCCTGGGTTTAGCAGGCCAATGCTCAAACCACTGAGCTATCCCTCCTCCTGACAGAAGAGTTCTTCTGTTGACTTGGTGTCTGCACCGGGGCTTAGGTTGGCTTAACTGGATCACACAGGGTGTGAAATTGTTCGCAGCTCTGAGCAATGTAGTTAGCTCGACCTACCTCTGTACTGCGGACCAGGCCTTAGACAAAAAACATATCCCTATGCCTATCCTTTTTAATAGAGGGGAGGGGGAAAGAGGAGGAAAATAATCCCTGGGGAAGGTGGAAGGAGAGGACATGGATGGTCTCGTGCAGATGAGAGCTTAACAGGGGGTGGAAGTGGGAATGGCAGACATGGAAGGTTAAAGAGGAGAAGCATTGAAATGGCTCTTCACAGTGAGCAGAGATCAGAATGGCTGATACTGGTGGAGGCATTTGTCTTGCTGCAATTGGAACAGCTGATCCAACTGGGCCAGGGGGATTGAAGTCAGTGTGATGGTATATGGCCAACCCAAGTGTTCAAAAACTCATTAGTCAGGCCCCAGAAAAGCATGAGATTGTCTTAAAAATATTGAGATTTGATCATTTTTGTTTTCCTTTTATTGGCCTTATGGTTTGGGACCTTTAGGCTCCTTGTTTCCCAACTTTTCTCCACAATCACGATGGGGAGAACAATAGATTAAAAAAAAAAAACACGCTGAGTCTTATATAATCCCCTGACTCCAGGAGCTGGAACTTTAATAAAACAATGCAAGACTTCTGAGACTTGGAAACGTGAGGCTTGGAAACATGAGCTGTGGGTGCTCAGCACTCTGGGTCACGCCCACCTCCCAAAACGAGGCACCCAAAATTGGAGGCCACTTCTAAAAATTGGAGTGATTTTGCCCAAACTCATCCCGTGGCAGAACTGGGATCAAAGCAGAATTCCTGTCTACAGGCACTCAGTTCTCTAGGCCAGATTGCCTCTTCTCAGCTGCTTCATTAGTGAAAGGAGTCACTTCATTCCAAGGGCTGAGCCTCTTAGAAAGTCATCTGATGCGATGTACTCTGATTTCAGGAAGTGCCATGAATGAGGGGAGTGGGAGGGCACTAGTTGTAGCCTGCTAGACCTCTGTGTAATGCCAACAGACCCTGGTTGTCGGCAGGCAGGATTGAACCTTGGAAGCTCTGGAGCTAAATGCATGAGCCTCTCCTGCCTGAGCTAAAAAGCACATGGTGCTTAGCTAAGGCTGAGGCAGACTCATCAATCACTAGCCAGGCTAAGTGCGAGGGGGGGGCCAGAGAGCACACCAAGCCAGCATGGGTTACACCTGCACGGGACTATTTTTTTAATACCTCTCCTGTCCCGCCCCGCAATACCCGCTCCCGTATTATTTCTTGCAGTTTTATCCCATTCCCACCTGCAAAAACCTTAGATCCTGCAAGAGACAGATTTTGCCCATGCCACAAAAAAAAAAAGTTGGTTTATATATATATATGTAGGTATGTATATGTATAAATGGAATTCAGACATAATTTTTACTACTAAAAGAATAAAACAAATCTTGCTCAAATCATGTAAAAAACTACTTTAACTCCAGTTATAATAGACATCAAATCTCTTTCTATCCCTCGCTTAAATGTAAGTATTAAAACCTTTCTTCTAAAAAAAGAAAAACTTGCTAAATAAATTCTATTTATGACAAACTGCTGTCATGTGTATCTCACCCAGAATGTCAAAACAAAATGCACCTTTTAAGGCAAAATTGTGGTGCAGAGGGTTTTTTTTTAATGATTATAAAAAGTAAGTTGTTTAAAAAAACTGGAATTTTTTCAATTGCTTAAGCACCGTTTTTAGAACGTTGAAATGTACCATTCCATTTATTTTTATGTCAGGAGCATTATTGCTTTTTGAAAAACATTTAACAGAAAAAATGCTCACTGCACTAGGTTTTTGATAGAAGTAAATTTTAAAAAGAGGCTCAGACTAAGTGATCGATAATAAGGTCAAGTTCAAACAGCAGGTGTAGCTAAATTTGCATTTTGTTTTCCCACAAATCCCGGCAATCTGGCTCTTTTGCCCACCCGTAACAAAGTACATTTTACTCACTCCCACTATTAGGGCACGGGGTCCTGTGGGATCCCAGTCTTGGGGCAGGGCTCTACCGCTTGCTTTGCCAACCCCTGCATCGTGCTGCTAGCCCATGCCAGCTGGTTCATTGGCTCCTGGCAGTCACACTGAGTGGAATGCAGTACAAGACCACATGCCTGCTTTCATCTCTTTCAAACTGCAGGAAATGGTTTGTTTGCTTTCTGGTGGAGTCGCCCTAATGAGTACAGGATCATAGAATCATAGGGTTGGAAGGGACCTCAGGAGGTTCTAGTCCAACCCCCTGCTCAAAGCAGGACTAATCCCCAGACAGATTTTTACCCCAGTTCCCTAAATGCCCCCCTCAAGGATTGAACTCACAACTCTGGGTTTAGCAGACCAATGCTCAAACCACTGAGCACATATCCAGGCCAGGGATGTGGGCAAACTTCAGCAAAATGCTGCCACGATGTATAGCAGGGCTATTCACAACAGATGGCAAATCAGATGCAAGGTCTAGTTCTTCCGAATGCAGCCCAGACTAGAGGGGATGATGATGCACATAACGGGGTGGGTGCTTGGCAGCATGGTCAGCATCATCAGTTCAAACATCCTGCAATAAGACCACTGCTCAAGAAAACTGTGGGTGCTGCAGGAAGTGGAAAGGTTCACTAGGGGGTGTGCTCCTCAAAACCAATACTGCACCAATGCCCAGTGTGGTTGTCCTAAACATACAGCTAAGGGTAGCATCAAATCCCTCCTTTACTGGTAAGGGGTTAAGAAGCTCAAATAACCTGGTTGGCACCTGACCAAAAGGACCAATAAGGGAAGAAGATCCTTTGAAATCTGTGGGGGAAGGTTTTTGTTTGTGCTCTCTTTGTTGTTCTCTCCCAGCCGGAGAGGGACCAGGGAGGAGAAAACATCTCCTAAACCCCTACCTGAAATGAGCATCTAAGATTACAGAAATTGTAAGTAAGCAAGGAAATGGGTTAGATTATCTTTTGTTTCAGCTTGTGAATTTTCCCTATGCTAAGAGGGAGGTTTAGTCCTGGTTTTTGTAACTTTAAAGTTTTGCCTAGAGGGGAATCCTCTGTGTTTTAAATCTTATTATCCTGTAAAATTACCTTCCATCCTGATTTTATAGAGGTGCTTCCTTTACTTTTTTCTTTATAATAAAGTGCTGCTTTTAAGAACCTGATTGCTTTTTTGTGTCCTAAAAACTCAAGGATCTGGTCTGTGCTCACTTGGTTAACCTATTGGTTGGTAGATTATTGTCAAGCCTCCCCAGGAAAGGCGGTGAAGGAGCTTGGGGGGATATTGTGGGGAAACAGGAACTCCAAGTGTCCTTTTCCTGAATCTTTGTCTAACTCACTTGGTGGTGGCAGCAATACCATCCAAGGACAAGGAAGAATTTGTGCCTTGGGAAAGTTTTGAACCTAAACTGGTAGAAATAAGCTTAGGGGGTCTTTCATGCGGGTCTCCACATCTGTACCCCAGAGTTCAGAGTGGGGAGAGAACCCTGACAGGGGTTCTAGTGGGCGCTGGGCTGCTGTATGTTAAAGGAGATATCACATGGAGTTCCTGGCCACTTGCGGTCATGCAGGATCCTGTGACGCTGGCCCCATTATCCTGGCTAAACTGCGCTCCTCTGCTTGAATTATGCCCCCTGAACTGATCCATAAGCCCACTCCCCTGTCTGCCGTCAGATCCCTCCTTGGGACCCACCCCTGCTGTGATGCCGAGATAAAATTGGCCAGCTGATAATGGATAGGTTGAGGGGATCAGATACCATGGTGGAGGACATGATATAAGAGCCTCGGTTGAGGAGACACTCAAGTAGAATTAATGTTTATTGATTGAATTTTTAAAATAAGGCAATTGGCCTGATCCCTAACTTCCACTGACTTCAGCTATGTGCCCAGCACCCCTGAAAACGAGGCTAAAGCTCCCCATCAAGGTGTATTCTGTGTTTGCTGTTTGCCATTTTATTCTTAGGGTGGTTTTTCTGTCAAACTAGGCCACCCTTAATCCAAAATCATCTGAAATCCATGGCACAGATTTGCACCGAAGTAAGGAACGGTGTGATTCACAAGTGATTTTGTGATTTCAATCCCCGTTTCTGTGTGGACAAGCGCTAAGCTCTTCGGGGCAGGTCTTCCTGGGTGTGTGGATGGATCTAGACATGGAAGGCACTTCCAGAATACAAACAATAGATAGTTGTTATTATTATAATATTCCTCTTGTTGCTTCAATTGGCAAAAGTTTTCTGCCTCACTTCCTGTCTCAAAACAGGCGTCACATCATTCGTCTCCCCTCATGAGCTATTCTCTCTGGGCCCAGCCTGTCCTCATACACCTTCCTGGACATGGGGGGAAAAACACACAGACCCCTCTCCTTTCGGTTTCACTGGGGCAGGCAAGCTACCACGTGCCACAATGGGGAGAAACATGTCCCCCTTCTGTGCAGCCCCAAATGAGGCCTGCGTCCCAGATTTTCAACAGTGCTCCAGTGCTTAACTAGGAAGTCTCAAAATCTGGCTCTTAGGGTACATTGCGCACAGGGGGAAGAGACCCTGCCACGGCCGCGGTTGGCTGACTTGGGCTTGCAGGGCTCGGGGTGGCGTGGCTAAAAATTGGTGTGTAAACATTCAGGCTCGGGGACACCCTGCGAGGTGGGAGGGTCCCAAGGTCCAGGCTGCAGCCCAAGCCCAAACATCTACACAGCAATTTTTCAGCCCTGAGCCCAAGTCAGCTGGCCTGGGCCAGCTGTGGGTGTCTTAGCACTGTGTAGACATATTGTCAGGGCTGGTCTATGCACCACAGTAATGTGCACTAGAGGGTGTGATTTCTAAAATGTCTTATCGTGCTGCACACTCACTGACCCAGTCACACCCCCTTGGCGTGCACTACAAGTTCTCTAGCTTGTGCCAACATTGTGTTTGTGCACTAGGAAACATGCTAGTCCTACAATAACACACTTGGGAACTTTCAGTGCATGCCAGCTGGGTCGCCACAGGCCGGTAAGTGCACAGCACGTTGTGCGCTTTGGAAGTCACACCCCTCCAGTGTACATTGTCGCTCCGTGTAGATGAGCCTTTAGTGCCTGGCAGCAGAGAACAGGCGTTGTCAGTATCAATGAGGACTTGACTCACTTTTTATATCCTGCCAAGTAAGTTTACTCACAGGAGCAAGGACTAATCAATGCACCAGGAAAAGCACAGTAAAACAAGAGGCATTTAAGAGCTCTGCCTGGGTTATCTGTGCAGATCCCTTTATTGCTACTAGAAAGCAAAGCTTCTGATCTCCCCGGGTTCCCTTCACGTGGCTAGCCCGTCTTTTTCTCAGTACATTCATTAGCCTGCCTTCGGGGGCACTTGCTAGCAGATGAGTCACTTACTGTGATGAGTATGAGATGGGTAGATAGACAAGTTCTATCCAGTTCAATCATGCTAAAGAGGAAACACCTGTAATATTAATAAAGTTGCCAGAGGACGCTATGACAGACAGTCTTACAAGTTGCTCTTTACCTGAATGTATAGGCAGTTAGATCCTGGAAGAAATAGATGTTAGTTGTAGTGCAATTCCTTTTAGAAGCTGAACACACACACGGGTAAAATTGGGTCTCCGCTGGCATCTTTCTAACTACAATCATTTATTTGGGACACAGCTGCTTCCCATAGGATATGTTAGGAGATGATCTTTCACTGAACAGGTGTTCAGAATGGAATAATGGTCATGACTGGTGTTTGTTTCTCAAGGCATGCCCGGACTTTGTCCCCATTTGACCTCAGGGATAGATGAAGAAAATTCTTTTATGTTGTGCAGAGCAGAGGAAAACAAATAACAGTTCTAAACTGGCTTTTATACCTGCAGCTACATGAGTGCTGCAAAAGGGTTTGTTTGAGCCATCTTCACCTTCCACAGATGCTCTAACAAGCAGGTTTTCTGGCAGGAACGTTCAGTGAAACAGTGAATTTGGGGGGAACACTGGAGAAGATTCACAGGAAAGGAATGGTGAATTTGAAGTCAAGAATATCTGCACCAGAAGCCACACCCATCCAGCCAGGAAGCAGAAACATTATCATGTGACCTATATAACCAATCAAAACAACTTGGTCAAATATTTCATTGAGCGGGTCACACAAGTTTCCTGGTCCTGCTTGCAGGGTAGGGGACTCTGTAAGGAAGTGTGTGATCTGGGCCTGTCCCTGCCCCGGAGCAGTCAGTAAGTCTGCAGAGAGCTAGCCAAGGTGGGTTAGGTTGTGCGTCTCTGCCCTAGGGAGCAGCCTGCTTCGTCTCTTTCTGTTTTATGGTTCTTGTGTGTTCTGTTTTCGAATTCTATGAAATAAAGTAGTGTCATGTTACAACCTTCCAACATGAGATTTTTTTCCCCTGAGTTTTGATCTAATTTCTTTGTGTGTATGCCATAAAACATAACAACCTATTGCTGCATAAAGGCCTGTTCATTCTCCACATTCACATGTGACTTCTAGTCTGAGTAACATCCAGCTCCAGTGCAGAGCTGTGTTTTTGAGAACAGCTAAGGACAGGAGTTTGCAAAGTCCTGTGGTATCCTTTGGGTTTGAAAGGTGCTATATAAATGCAAATTCATCGTTAATTCCCTTCATGCCCCAGGATGAATCTCATCTGCACTGGCTGATTTGTGTGTTTTCAGTCAGAGAAATCTAACCCCAGGGGTCAATTGATGCAGCAAAATGGATTTAATTTTCTGCAAAAATAGTTAGTTTCATGAAAACTCCCCTGTGACTGTCTGAGTTCCCATCCACAATGACCCCTATTTGACAGAGATATGTAATAATGAAGCTAATTCTGAAAAGGGGGTCAAATCTTCTGATAAACTTTTACTTCACCCAGGGAAATAAAGATATTGCCTGTGAGAGGGAAGCAATCAAAACCTTCATAACCCTGTGCATAGAGGGCTGGGTATGTAGGTCATAACAGACATGTCGCTATTTCTTTGGGAAGACACCAGATAACACCTAAGCTTGGATTCTCTGAAAGACAGGTCTTACTCCTTTTGAAACACAGCAAAGTTCCCATTGCCAGCAATAGGAACAGAATTGGGCCCCAATTTTCTGCCCATCAGATCAAAAGGTTCCTTTGCAATGTGGGAAGGGGTAGGGATTTGGGCCCTGATCCTACTCCAAACTTGGCTATGTGGAGTGGACACCCTATGAAGTTTGGGGAGGGCACTTCCTCGAGGGTGAGTTGAACTGATTCAATCTAGAGCTCAATCTAGAATCATCTAGATTGTCAAATGTTTACCCTCAGGCCTGTTGGTAAAGTACCTAGCACACTGCCGGGGCTATAGGGGAACTAAATAATAAATGCCGAGTAAACATTCAAAGGATGTTAGATCAGAAATCAGTGGGCAATGAGGACTTCAAACAGCACCGCAACAAAGAGTCAAGGATAGGATATGAATCATAGAATCAGAGAATATCAGGGTTGGAAGGGACCTCAGGAGGTATCTAGTCCAACCCCCTGCTCAAAGCAGGACCAGCCCCAACTAAATCATCCCAGCCAGGGCTTTGTCAAGCCTGACCTTAAAAACCTCTAAGGAAGGAGATTCCACACCTCCCTAGGGAACCCATTCCAGTGCTTTACCACCCTCCTAGTGAAATAGTGTTTCCTAATATCCAACCCACTGCAACTTGAGACCATTGCTCCTTGTTCTGTCATCTGCCACCACTGAGAACAGCCTAGCTCCATCCTCTTTGGGAACCCCTTTCACGTAGTTGAAAGCAGTTATCAAATACCCTCTCATTCTTCTCTTCTGCAGACTAAATAATCCCAGTTCCCTCAGCCTCTCCTCATAAATCATGTGCTCCAGCCCCCTAATCATTTTTGTTGCCCTCTGCTGGACTCTTTCCAATTTTTCCACATCCTTCTTGTAGTGTGGGGCCCAAAACACAGTACTCCACATGAGGGCTCACCAATACTGAATAGAGGGGAATGATCACGTCCCTCAATCTGCTGGCAATGCTCCTACTTATACAGCCCCACATGCTGTTAGCCTTCTTGTCAACAAGGGCACACTGTTGACTCATATACAGCTTCTCATCCATTGTAACCCCTAGGTCCTTTTCTGCAGAACTGCTGCCTAGCCATTCGGTCCCTAGTCTGTAGCAGTGCATGGGATTCTATCCTGGTTGAACCTCATAGAATCATAGAATATCAGGGTTGGAAGGGACCTCAGGAAGTCATCTAGTCCTACCCCCTGCTCAAAGCAGGACCAATTCCCAATTAAATCATCCCAGCCAGGGCTTTGTCAAGCCTGACCTTAAAAACCTCATAGAAACCTCATCAGATTTCTTTTGGCCCAATCCTCTAATTTGTCTAGGTGTCTCTGTATCCTATCCCTACCCTCCAGTGTATTTATCATTCCTCCTAGTTTAGTGTCATCTGCAAACTTGCTGAGAGCGCAGTCCACGCCATCCTCCAGATCATTAATGAAGATATTGAACAAAACTAGCCCCAGGACCGACCCTTGGGGCACTCTGCTTGAAACTGGCTGCCAACTAGACATGGAGCCGTTGATCACTACCCATTGATCCCGACGATCTAGCCAGCTTTCTATCCACCTTAGTCCATTCATCCAGCCCATACTTCTTTAACTTGCTGGCAAGAATACTGTGGGATACCGTATCAAAAGCTTTGCTAAAGTCAAGGAATGACATGTCCACTGTTTTCCCCTCATCCACAGAGCCAGTTATCTCATCACAGAAGGCAATTAGGTTAGTCAGGCATGACTTGCCCTGGGTGAATCCATGCTGACTGTTCCTGATCACTTTCCTCTCCTCTGAGTACTTCAAAATTGATTCCTTGAGGACCTGCTCCATGATTTTTCCAGGGACTGAGGTGAGGCTGACTGGCTTGTAGTTCCCCGGATCCTCCTTCTTCCCTTTTTAAAAGATGGGCACTACATTAGCCTTTTTCCAGTCATCCGGGACCTCCCCCGATCACCATGAGTTCTCAAAGATAATGGCCAATGGCTCTGCAATCACATCTGCCAACTTCTTTAGCACCCTCAGATGCAGTGCATCTGGCCCCATGGACTTGTGCTCGTCCAGTTTTCTAAATAGTCCCGAACCACTTCTTTCTCCACAGAGGGCTGGTCGCTCCTCCCCATACTGTGCTGCCCAGTGCAGTAGTCTGGGAGCTGACCTTGTTCGTGAAGACTGAGGCAAAAAAATCATTGAGTACACTAGCTTTTTCCACATCCTTTGTCACTAGGTTGCCTCCCTCATTCAGTAAGGGGCCCACACTTTCCTTGACTTTCTTCTTGTTGCTAAATACCTGAAGAAACCCTCTTGTTACTCTTAACATCTCTTGCTAGCTGCAACTCCAAGTGTGATTTGGCCTTCCTGATTTCACTCCTGCATGCCTGAGCAATATTTTTATATTCCTCCCAGGTCATTTGTCCAATCTTCCACTTCTTGTAAGCTCCTGAGGGAGTCAAAGTCTGCTTTTCTGAAGTCCAGGGTCCGTATTCTGCTGCTCTCCTTTCTTCCTTGCATCAGGATCCTGAACTGGACCATCTCATGGTCACTGCCTCCCAGGTTCCCATCCACTTTTGCTTCCCCTACTAATTCTTCCATTTGTGAGCAACAGGTCAAGAAGAGCTCTGCCCCTAGTTGGTTCCTCCAGTACTTGCACCAGGAAATTGTCCCGTACACTTTCCAAAAACGTCCTGGATTGTCTGTGCCCTGCTGTATTGCTCTCCCAGCAGATATCAGGGTGATTGAAGTTCCCCATGAGAACCAGGGCCTGTGATCTAGTAACTTCTGTTAGTTGCCTGAAGAAAACCTCGTCCACCTCATCCCCCTGGTCTGGTGGTCTATAGCAGACTCCCACCATGACATCACCCTTGTTGCTCACACTTCTAAACTTAATCCAGAGACTCTCAGGTTTTTCTGCAGTTTCATACTGGAGCTCTGAGCAGTCATACTCCTCTCTTACATACAATGCAACTCCTCCACCTTTTCTGCCCTGCCTGTCCTTCCTGAACTGTTTATATCCATCCATGACAGTGCTCCAGTCATGTGAGTTATCCCACCAAGTCTCTGCTATTCCAATCACATCATAATTCCTTGACTGTGCCAGGACTTCCAATTTTCCCTGCTTGTTTCCCAGGGTTCTTGCATTTGTGTATAGGCACTTAAGATAACTCACTGATTGTCCCGCTTTCTCAGTATGAGGCAGGAGTCCTCCCCTCTTGCGCTCTCCTGCTCGTGCTTCCTCCCGGTATCCCATTTCCCCACTTACCTCAGGGCTTTTGTCTCCTTCCCCCAGTGAACCTAGTTTAAAGCCCTCCTTACTAGCCAGCCTGTCTATGCCAAGGTACAGGCACAGGGGAGGAAGTCTTGCCCAGAAGGCATTGCCAGTGGACATTGATTCAGACAATCACCACTGTAGCTTCTATTTCTCCTTTTGTGGAAGATCGGGAACAGGAGGTTGGAGGAGGTTATCATTTTGTCTTGTTTGGCAACATGTATTTTGCACAGCAGTGCTGTTTTCTGTAGTGTCTCTGTAACACCTATAAGCACCTTCAGCCTGGGGAACAATGCATTTTAACAAAGACTGTTTTCTCCCACTGATCATTGGGTGTTTGAGTTAAGTAAGGGCGACCAACATCAAAAAGAGTTTTAAACAAATCACTTCCCCTCTCAACCCATCAGATTTCACTCGCCCTTGTGAAGCCCTCTGGTAAGGTCTTTGGCTAATTCTACTTGAGTGTCTCCTCTATTGAGGCTCTTATATCATGGCCTCCACCATGGTATCTGATCACCTTGACGTATCCATTATCAGCCTTCTTTAAATAGGATCGCCTCTTATTTTAAAAACGGCTTTATAAAAACGGTTAGATGCATTTTTCTGCTGCCCTGTGAGGAAGGTCACAATGGGGGCAGTGTCAGTCAGGGAGAACCTAACTAGCTAATGAGAGCGGTAGCTGATAGCAGCTCAGTTGGGTTCTTTTTGGAGCTCAGCTACTAGCCTGCTCTTTGACTTTGGGCTGGTTGCTCTCTGTGCCTCTGTTTCCCCTCCCCTTGTCTCTCTGCCTCTTTGAGGCAGGGACAATCTCTCACATGTGCATGTACAGTGCTGGACACAGTCGGCCACTGATCTCAGCAGGAGCTTCTAGACACTACAGTACAAGGAATAATGATAAAACATTGACTGTATAGGGGGAAAGAGTGAAACTGACTAAGCACAGAGTGAATCCAGTTCTACTTGTCTTAGATGCTACCTGTCATTGTGTCAGGTACAGAATTTCCAGTCAGAAACTGATTCTCCAGGTGCGGTTGCCCTTTAAAGTGCTTCTTAGAGGAGCAGTCCTTTTTGCTGGAGGGTTAGCAAAGGCTTTAAAACCGTGGTGTATTTTGCCTGTTTATTCTCTTGTCTTCTCTGAGCTCAGATACAATCTCTGGGATAAAAGATTTCAGCTGCAGAGCTAGTGAACTGGAACTGTCTCTCCTGGCAATGAGTTTCCGTGGGTGTTTGTTAACTGGCTTTTATGACAGAGAATACGATGATAAGCCATAATAGCCGAAACGCTGTAATTGTTCTTTGGATTTCCTGGGAACAGTTATTGAACTGTTTCTACAGTGGATCAAACCTGCCAATTTCAGTGAATTTACCATGAGTAAGAGAAGCGCATAATTCTGTTCAGAATTCTGAGCAGCACTGTCAAGATGATTCCCATTCAGGTCTCCTGCCACCACCAACAGCTGGCTCTGTATCTAATATTGAGGACAGGGGGCCAGCTGGGGCAGGTTGATCAGGAACAGTAGGGAAATGGCTCAGTGACTTCTCCTGGGAAATACTGCGTACAATGAGAATGCCTGAACCATGGAGAGTTACTTTCTTCTTTATTCTGTGACCAGATAACAGTTGATAAGTGTCTGGATACATTTTGCTTTTCTGTAAGGAAGTGTAATTGTCATTAGAATGAGCAATAACAGTTAATTCTTGTAGGAGAAATGGACTATGAATCTGTGAAAACATACACACACACACACACACACACACACACACACACACACACACACACACACACACACAATCTCTCTCAGCATGATGGGACTGCTTGCCAAAAATGATCACTTGTGGCTGGACTTGGATCCCCAGTCTTCTTGTTATTGGGGCAGGAGTAATAAAGCGTTGTTATCCTTGTTGTGTGAAGTGAGGGCAGCAGAACTGTACCTGGCTGACCCCAATGGAGGGACTCACCCTCAACTGAATGGCACTCGCTAGGCAGCGGACATGGGTTCCAAAGCCCAATGAGTAGAGAGAGGGATGGGGTGGGGTGGGGTACAGTACATGGACATGGACATGGTGGTGTGGGGCCTGTTTAAGGGTCCTAGACACCATTTGCTCCCTTTTCTCTCCATGGGATAATAAAAGAGCTAACTTAGACTCAATTGAGAGTCTTGTTACATGCTGCAGAGCAGAAATCACTAATACCGGTTTTCAACCGGAACGCCCAGTCAAAAAGGGACCTTGGTGGCTAGGGTCAGTACTGCTGACCAGGCCGCTAAAAGCCCAGTGGGTAGTGCAGCAGGGCTAAGGCAGGCTCCGCACGGCTCCCAGAAGTGGCTGCCATGTCTTGCTCCTAAGTGTAGGGGTGGCCATGGGGGATCTGTGCACTGCCCCCACACTGAGAGCCAGCTCTGAAGCTCCCATTGGCCGGGAACTGCAGCCAATGAGAGATATGGGGGCAATGCCTGCAGGTGTGGACAGCATGCAGAGCCACCTGGCCCCTCTGGCTAGAAGACGGACATGTTGGCTGCTTCTGGGAGCTGCTTGAGGTAAGTGCTACCAGCTAGAGCCTGCACCCTGAACCCCCAGCCCTGAGCCCCCTCCTGCACCCAAACTCCCTCTTGGAGTCTGGACCCCCACCACACCCCAACCCCTGCCCCAAACCTGAGCCCCCTCCCACACCCCAACCTCCTCCTGAAGCCCACACCCCCTCCTACACCCCAACCCCCTGCCCCAGCCATGAGCCCCCTCCTGCACCCAAACTCCCTTCTGGAGTCTGGACCCCCACCACACCCCAACCCCAACCCCCTGCCCCAGCCCTGAGCCCCCTCCCACACCCCAACCTCCTCCTGAAGCCCACACCCCCTCCTACACCCCAACCCCCTGCCCCAGCCTTGAGCCCCCTCCTGCATCCAAACTCCCTCCTGGAGTCTGGATCTCCACCACACCACAACCCCTGCCCCAAACCTGAGCCCCTTCCCACACCCCAACCTCCTCCTGGAGCTCACACCCCCTCCTACACCCCAACCCCCTGCCCCAGCCCTGAGCCCCCTCCTGCACCCAAACTCCCTCCTGGAGTCTGGACCCCCACCACACCCCAACTCCTGCCCCAAACCTGAGCCCCCTCCCACACCCCAACCTCCTCCTGGAGCCCACACCCCCTCCTACACCCCAACCCCCTGCCCCAGCCCTGAGCCACCTCCTGCATCCAAACTCCCTCCTGGAGTCTGGACCCCCACCACACCCCAACCCCTGCCCCAAACCTGAGCCCCTTCCCACACCCCAACCTCCTCCTGGAGCTCACACCCCCTCCTACACCCCAACCCCCTGCCCCAGCCTTGAGCCCCCTCCTGCATCCAAACTCCCTCCTGGAGTCTGGACCCACACCACACCCCAACCCCCTGCCCCAGCCCTGAGCCACCTCCTGCACCCCAAACTCCTCATCCCCAGCTCCACCCCAGAGACCGCAACCCCAGCCAGAGCCCTCACCCCCTCCCGCACCCCTGCCCCAGCCTGGTGAAAGTGAGTGAGGGTGGGGGAGAGTGAGCGACGGAGGGAGGGGGGATGGAGTATTTGGGAGCAGGGCCTTGGAGAAGGGGTGGGGCAAGGGTGTTTGGTTTTGTGTGATTAGAAAGTTGGCAACCCTACTGAGCACAGAAAGGCACTGACACTGTGAGCCATTCCAAGTCCTTTCTCCCCCCGCCTCTGAAATGTAATTGTGCCGAGCTGCTGAAGCAGTCCTGGCTGTTACCCATGCCCTTGCTGCTTGGAATAGTCCGCTCCTGACGGCTATCGTTTTACAGCTGACATGATGAACTTCCTTGTTTCTAGCCGTAAAACGGTCAGTGCTCCCGTTGTTGAGGCATTACATTAATTGCCCTGGGAATGCTCTTTAACAACTCCACTTAGGCTGTGGCCTGGGAAGTGCCTGTAGATATCAGCTGGTATCTGACAGTTATTAAATATAATGGAAGTTTTTAAGACTCCCTTTCCTTGAGTTTTTCCCTATTAAAAATGGTTCAAATGACTGGATCCATATTTCACTGCTTGGTTTTAGAACCAGGACCCCACGGTAGCTGGAGCAGAGAAGCCGACAGGGTGGAAACCCACAGATCAATCACACACAACCAGAAAGTGAGCAAAGGGGGTGGTTCTACCTACAGGCACTCGGTGTCTAGGTCCAAGGAGAGTGGAAGGAGGTCTCCTCCCTGCCCGACAGAAGGCCCACTCCAGAACTTAGTGCCAATTTCTTAGGGTTTTATCCATGTTCTCCTCAGCTTCCAAGCAAGGCAGGGAGCTTCTATCTATGGTCCTTATATGCCCCCTGTTACAACCACGTCTGAAAACCTCATAACCTTTACTGTATTTCTCCACACACACCCCTGTGAGGTAGGGAGGTGCTGGTCTCCTCATTGTACAGGTGGGGAACTGAGGCCCGGAGGTGCTAAGTAACATGCCCCAAGTCACCCACAAAAATCTGTGGTACACCTGGGACTTGAACCCAATTCTCCCCTGGCCTAGGTTAGTGCCCTGGCCACATTAGACACAGAGGTTTAACAGTGAGGGGATGAACCACAGGGATGAACTCCCAAGGGAAGGGGCAACTTCTGAGAGTTTCTCCATTACTTGAAGCCTTCAGCTCCAGACTGCAGCCCTTTGTGGAAGATGCTTTAGCCACACACAAGTTACTGGGCTCAGTACCAGGGGACCTGGGGGACATTCTCTGGCCTCTGCTAAGCAGGAGGTCAGATTAAATGGGCTTAAACTCTAGGAATCTATGACGAGAACTGTCCGAGAGCCCAGCAGCAGAATGGAGACAAGGCCATCTGCATGGATGTACATCCTCCAACATTGGCCTCAGACCCCACCCGCTTTTCTGGAATTGGGGGAGGGGTTAGGGGAAGCCACATCTCCTCCCCTCCCCCAGCCCAGCCAAAGTCAGTGGGGGTGTCTACGTCTTCAGGGAGATGGGAATAGCCCTCTCCATTTCACTCAGTCCTGATGGGAGTTTAAGGGGAGAGTGACCATGAAGTGTCTCATGATTCAGCTATAAGGCCCAAGTCACCTTAAGAGGTGCCTTGTACGTGGCCTCAGGGCTGGGGGGAAATCTCACCCTCAGGGCCATACTTGCTGCTTTCACTTCAGCCGCACATGCTACAAAAAGCAAGGCCTTTCCCCTAGGTGTGCCAGGCTGGGGGGAGACCAGACCAGGTGTGGGGCCTGGGAAGATGGTGTCGGTGCTGTTGAACCTCGCAGGGGGATTGCTGGACACTTTGCAACCAGTTGTACCAGCTTGGGTCCATATAACAGGAAGGGGAATACTGCCTGTCATTCCGTCTGGGAGGGAGCAACAGCGGCCTCGTGCTGATCCCTGGGTCTCTTTGCTCTCTCTTGAAATGGCCCAAACAGAAGGAGCACGAGGCTCCTGAACTACAACTCCCATGATGCACTGCAGTGACATTTCTGAATCAAAAATTTCCATTTTAACCAAAAGTTTTCAGCTGAATATTTTCTTTTCATTTTTTTTACCCAACCCCCCCCCCCCCCCCAAAACCAAACAAACGAACAAAAATATTCCAGCCAGCTCTAGTTTAGGTGCATAAGCAATGGGATAGAGAATAAATATGGAAAATATTGTAATGCCTTTATATAAATCAGTGGGACGGCCTTACCCAGAATACTGGTCACTCCACATCAAAATGAATATTTCAGAACTTGGGGGTGGGAGGGTCAGAGAACTTTCGCTTTAATGATTGAATTCACTAGACTAGTCAGGTCCCTAAGGACTTTCCTGGATCTGGGCCTAGCCGAGAGGCAGTTTCCCAATTGGCTTGTGGATCCTGTATGCACAAAACAGAGGCCTGCTGAAAATGTGACCCTGCTCAGGAATCCTGCTGAGTCTCTCCTCAGATCTCTTCTCCAATCCCTGTATTGTTTTTGTGGCTTTTCTCTGTGGTTGCCTTGGTTTTCCATGTTTGTGAGCCAGCATTTTTATTCTAATGCCTATGGATTAATAACACACACGTACATTCATGTAACTAAACACCCCATATTCATGTTCATCTGGACACACACACCCTTCAGATACTCACCACACACGCACGTGTATCTATTCACACACACATCACACATACATACCTATATGTATTCACACACACACACACACACACACACACACACACACACGTATATCTATTCAGACGCACATCTCACACACACACACCTATATGTATTCACATGCACATCTCTCACACACACACACACCCTACGCACACACGTGCATCTATACACACGCGCACACACACACTCTCTCTCTCTCTCTCACATCTACACACACACTTATCCTACAGTTGTATGTCAAACAGCGGATGAAGCAAGCTATGCAAAGCAGATTTTAAAATATATATGTTTTCAATAAACAGAAACAGATGCAGATTGATGAAAAGCAGCGAGTGTACACTCCAAGCAAAGCTGGCATTTCCTCAGGGTGCTGGTGCAGCTTCCAATTAGAAAAGGGTTTCTTGTTGTTCTCATAAAGCAAAGAAATGACAAAGATAAAAATAACAATAGACACGACATTGCAGCCTTAGGACCTAGCTAAACTGGATGAATTTAAAGTTGTACTTAGCAACAGGGAAAACTATCTGAGCCAAACTATTTTGCCTGCAGAAAAGCCAAGATAATCCCTTTTAGGTACATTTTAAGGAAGGTATGCGCTAGGATTATTATTATTTACATTATTGTAGCATATAGGAACCCAGCAGTGCACCATGTCCGCATTGTGCTGGGCACTTCAAACACAGAACAAAGAGAGGTTTCAGAGTAACAGCCGTGTTAGTCTGTATCCGCAAAAAGAAGAACAGGAGTACTTGTGGCACCTTAGAGACTAACAAATTTATTAGAGCATAAGCTTTCGTGGACTACAGCCCACTTATGCATCCGAAGAAGTGGGCTGTAGTCCACGAAAGCTTATGCTCTAATAAATTTGTTAGAACAAAGAGAGAGTCCCTGGCCCAAGGTGTTTACAAATAAAAGGCCAGATTCAGCCTGTGGGTTGATTGTGTTGTATCAGCAGGTACACCTACATTTACAGCAGTGTGTACGGTACAGACACTGCACATCCAGCTAGGACGGGTATAAATAGCAGTGTAGAGTGGGAGGCACAGCCCTACACATCTGTACGCACCACAGCTCTCTCCACACCCTGACAGCGTCTCCCACATCTACACTGCGATATTTAGCAGGATAGTGTCTTGCTGACTCCCCACTGTGGGAGCCTTTCCTTGCTGCAGGGAAAGATTCCAGCAGCGGTGAAAGGCTCCGGCACTGGGAAGCTGCTGGAGCCTTTCCCCGCTGCCTCCCGCCTGCTGCTGTGTATAGCTACACATGCCGCTGCAAGTATAGACATGGTCTGGGTCAGACTTGCACTGAAAGGCAGGAGGGCTATCTTAGGGGTTTGAGCATTGGCCTACTAAAGCCAAGGTTGTGAGTTCAATCCTTGAGGGGGTTATTTAGGAGTCTGGAGCAAAAATCTGTCTGGGGATAGGTCCTACTTTGAGTAGGGGGTTGGACTAGATGTCTTCCTCAAGTCTTTTCCAACCCTGATATTCTATGAAACTGAAAAACAAAGCATGAAAACAGAGTGCCATCCTAACAGCCTATGAATGCAATAAGTTTAAGGCTATGAAGCGGACTTGCCATCCTCTAGGCCAGGGGTCCCCAACGCAGTGCGCGTAGGCGCCATGGCGCCTGCCGGGGTGTCTAAATGCGCCCGCGTACTGACCAGCGGCCGAGCATCCGTCGAGAAACAGGGTCATCCTGAGGTGTCGCTGCTGATTTTGGGCGGCATTTTGGCGGCAACACCTCTGGATGATGCTGCTTGTCGGCGGCATTTCGGCGGCGACGCCTATTGATGTTGCTGCTTGTCGGCGGCATTTCGGTGGATGCTCGTCCACCGCCACGGTCCTCTGTGGCTCGTCGTCTGGCTCCCACCAGACAAAAAAGGTTGGGGACCACTGCTCTAGGCTACACAGTCTTTGCTAAGTCACCATGGGGAGTTGTCATAACTATAAAGGGAAGGGTGTAACAGCTCTCCTGTGTACAGTACTATAAAATCCCTCCTGGCCAGAGACTCCAAAATCCTTTTACCTGTAAAGGGTTAAGAAGCTCAGGTAACCTGGCTGGCATCTGACCCCAAGGACCAATAAGGGGACAAGATACTTTCAAATCTTGGGGGGGGGAGGAAGGTTTTTGTTTGTGCTCTTTGTTTGGGAGTCGTTCGCTCTTGGGACTGAGAGGGACCAGACATCAATCCAGGTTCTCCCCATTTTTCTAAACAAATCTCTCATATTTCAAACTTGTAAGTAAATAGCCAGGCAAGGCGTCTTAGTTTTACTTTGTTTTCACAACTTGTAAATGTACCTTTTACTAGAGTGTTTATTTTTGTTTGCTATACTTGAACCTGAGGCTAGAGGGAGGTCCTCTGAGCTCTTTAAGTTTGATTACCCTGTAAAGTTATTTTCCATACTGATTTTACAGAGATGATTTTTACCTTTTTCTTTAATTAAAAACCTTCTTTTTAAGAACCTGATTGATTTTTCCTTGTTTTAGATCCAAGGGGGTTGGATCTGTATTCACCAGGGAATTGGTGAAGAGTCTCTCAAGGCTACCCAGGGAAGGGAATTAGCTTTTGAGAATGGTGGCAGTGGACCAGAGCTAAGCTGGTAGTTAAGCTTAGAAGTTTTCATGCAGGCCCCCACATTTGTACCCTAAAGTTCAAAGTGGGGATACAGCCTTGACAGGAGTGGTTATTATTGGCAACAGAGGTCCTATATTTTTCTGTAGATGCAGCTGCCAAAAGGAGAAACTAAAAATGCGGAAAAGAGCTACAGGAAGCCCATTTCCTCATCCATACCAAGACTTATGTGCAGGCAAAGTGTCCTGTCAATCTAACCAGATCCTATGGCTTTTCCTTCAGGCATTCCATGACTGTCCCTGATTAGGAAGGAGAGGATCTGACTGTCTATTTATGGTCCCTAAACCTCCAACTGCCAGAAACTGGGACTGGACGACAGAGGATGGATCCCTTGCAATTGCCCTGTCCTGTTCATTTCCCTGGAAGCATCTGGCACTGACCACTTTTGGAAGCCAGGATGCTGGACTAGATGGACCATTGGTCTGACCCACTATGGCCGTTCTTATGCTTGGCTTGGTTTTTTTCAACTGACAAAGTGGGAAGAATCTGTCCTAGAGGTTAGCTATTATTTTTTTCACCAAGAATCCAGCTAATGAAATGTTGTCTTTAATATGATGTTCTTCTGCAAAAGGAGTCACCCCAGATTTTCCAAAGAATTCAGTGTGTTAGGGGTTGGGCTTTTTGGAAAATGTGGTCTGAGTTGGGATGCTGAGAACTTGAAAATCTGGCCGTGAACTGCTTTGAAAATTTGGCCCAGTCCTGCATTGATTATAGCAGCTGTACCTTTCCCCCCGGTAGCGGGATGGTCACCCCACTCTGGCCCTGAAGGGGTTAAAACAGCCCTGGGAGAAGGCTTCCCTGGGGAACCAATAATAAAAGCAGCCCTGGGGAGGGCTGTGGCTGGGAAAAGGCTGATTGGGGAAGCTGCCACAGCTGGGGCCACGCCCCAATCAGGCCACAGCTGGGGCCACGCCCCAATCAGGCCACAGCTGGCCCTTATAAGAGAGCTCCGGGGCCAGGATGGAAGAGTCTTTCTCCAGCCCTGGAGTGAGAAGGGCCTGGCTCCCTAAGAGGAAGGTAACTGAACTGGAGCAGTGCTGGGGAATAGGGCAAGGGAGCTGGGGAGCTCCAGCCTGGCAAAACCCTGGGCTGCAGGCCTTGGTGAAGGCCTACAGAGGTAGTGGGGCTACAGAGGTGCAGTCTGGGAATAGGCAGCAGCAGCAGGTCCTACCCCCTTGCCGATGATGAGTGGCCATTACAGACTGCGTCTGCCCCGGGGAGCGGGGGCTGGATGACGACTGGCAGTAGCCACTGAGGCAAGGTGGGTGTAGAGGGGTGGGGGCTCCCCTGGGAGGGGAAACCCAGAGCGAGGGGGTACTGCTGGGGCAGAACCCTGAGGAAAAGGGCACGGGGGTCCGGGAGGGACATGGAGGCCAGTGGCAGGCGAGACACCAGCCTGCAGAGGGTGCTCCGGGCTGGAATAGAGCTAATTCCCAGCAGGAGGCGCTGCACCGGTGAGTCTTCGCTTCGCTACACACCTCTAACTAACTTGGCTTCAGTTGCTGCTGTGGGTTTCCGTATTCGTCCCCAGATGCAGCTTGGCATCTGTTCTATAATTAGGGTTATTTGCTAGAGTAAAATCATCAACAGAGACATTAGTGACAGAGACACTAGTGACACCAGAAGGACAAGGATGAATGCAGCCCAAAGGGAAACCAGGTCACCATATGAGCGCTGGACAGGGGCTCCAATGGAAGGTTAGGAATGTCTCTTTCACTCATATACCTTTCCTGCCAAGTGCTGTTGGCACGAGACACGTCAGGAAGCCTGATCTAGCAAGCAGGTGGTGCCCATATGTTAGCTACTATCCACATTTCTTTGGCCTGCCCCTGGGGTTAATACTCTACATAAAACACGATGGCCATTTAATGCTGGTGGGAGAGAATTCCTGTTTGTAAAAGAGACTGCGGCACCTCGGAGAAATGCAGAGTCAATGGACACTAACTCTGACCCAGAGTTAACAGGGGCTACTCCCTTGACCTCAGTGGCATCTACCCTTGGTCCAATATTTTCTGGCGACCTTTGTATAAAATCAGGATCTCACCTTTAAAAGGATCCCGAAGCGGAGTTAAAAATTAGGTGTATGTCCCTTTCTGATGGATACAAGGTTTCCTTTGTCTTGTTAAAGATGATTTCCTGCAGGGCTCCGGGGAGAATCTAGAAATGTGGATTGGAAGCGCTCGCTGGCTATGTGCCGAGACTCCCATGCAGCTGCGCTGCTGTAGCACTGCTGGTGAAGACGCTGTAAGTGGATGGGAGAGAGCTCTCCTGCCGACGTAATTACCCCATCTCCCATGATTGGCGGTAGCTATGTTGGGAGGAGAAGCTGTCCACACCGGCGCTTAGGTCAGTGTAACGTAGATCGCTCAGGGGGTGGCTTATTCACTCCCCCACCCCCGAGGGACGTAAATTGTGCGGAAGTAAGTGGCGGTGTAGACAAGGTGTCAGACTTTAATGGAAGAGGGAGGTGGGGCAGATAAAACGCTTTTCTCCTGCCCATTTTCATTCAATAGGGGTTGCTGAGAACAAACCATCCCCAGAGAGCTTCAAACAGCCTGAATACAACTCCCTTCCTCTAACCGGCTTTCACTTCCTTGGCCTCTGGGATATCGTAATCTTGGTGGCTCTTCAGGGGTCCATAGAGTCTTCCAGGAAAACCAGGGGAGACAAGGCCTGGACTTCAAATGTAAATGTCAAGCATGAAACAAACATGTGGGGTGGGGAATTCAGGCCCTCTGAATCCGTCATCATGAAGCACCAAAACGCACACAGCCCCATCCCTTCCCCCTCCCTCTACAGGCTGCCTTTGCGATCATCTGCTTCTTCTGCTGCCCGCCCATGCCCTGTGCCATCCCAGTGTGGAGTAGAGGGTAATGTCAAAGCGAGAAGGGCATGGCTTCGGGCACAGAGAGAGCGGCAGGAGCGGGTTAAGTCTTGATGCAACAAAGACTCTGCAAATGAAAATGAACCAGGAGACAGGGATGGGGGGACAGGAAGGACGGGGCAGAGAGATAAAACCAGAGTCGAGAAGCGTGAGGCTGAATTGACTTGCAAGCAAGTGTTGAGCTGTCAGCTGCTTTTTAAAGTCCTGTGCACAGCTTGGCCTGGGCCCTGTGCACATTAAGTCCTTGTCTTTTCAGAAGTACCTAAGTACCCTTGAATATTCCCCGGCCTCAGCCTGTTTATGGACATCTGTCGGCTCATTAATATACAATAGATTTAAATGTGTCTCCAGGACAAAACTCCACAAGTAACAGGCTAGAAAGAAAACATTTGTGTCCCTGATCTGCCTTCTGCCACATGCTCGACGGCTGAAAGGTCTTGGGCGCCATATGCTGTGGTGCTGGAAGAACGGCCTGGAAGAGCGCCTGGTTAAAGAGAGAGATCAGCTTCAAGGACTGAACCGCTATAGGGCCTTTGGAGCCGGCTTTGAAGGATCTAATCCTTAGGCACTTGGGAAATGGCCGAGCTGTCTTTTTGTCCTGTGTTTGTACAGCGCCTAGCGCCATGGGTCCTGGTCCATCACTGGAGTCCGAGGAATAATAATGTTGCCCTTTAGCCTAAGCGGTTAGCCAATATTTGGGGCTTTACCCGGCTGTTTCCGTTAGGAGGAGAAACTGATGATTGAGTTAGGTATTTCTTTGGTGCAAACTATTTATTTACAAAGCCCCGTTTCCCTGAACACAGCAGGAACATACAACAGCAGGCACTTTCCTGGCTCACAATTTCCAAGCCTACCCCTCCAGCCAGTTGTGTGCCAAAAGCAACTCTGTCTCTGCTCCTGCCACGCTCTCCATTGCTCCACCCCCAACCTGCCAGCTTTCTCTTTCTTTCCCCTGGCACCTGGCTTTCTGCTTCTGGCACCCAAAGCCACACACAGCAGCAACCAATCAATGCCCCAGCCCCTGTTTTTGCAATCATCCCACAGGGGAACCCCTTGGCCTGCATGGCTTAGCTGCCCATCTTCCTTGCATATGGCCCAGTGCCTTCAGCGGTGGCTTCTGTTGTTTCCAGCTATCTTACTCTGTAAAGGAGCTTAATTGCTTCTTCCATTTAGCTTGAATGACGGGTGGAGCATGCCCATCAGCTTGAATGAGGTCTGTGGTTGCTTGTAGATCCAGGAAGGTCCTGGTGACAGTATTAACACCTTCCAGCGTACCAATAAGGGGTTGGGGAGCTCCTGGTGGTGGGCGGTGGGCCAGGAGGAGGGTGGGGTTCTGGCTGCTGGGAAATGAGTCAGGTCTTTTTCCTGAGGTGAGTCATTTTGACTTGCTGTGCTGCTGGGAAATCCCCTCCAGTGGGGCCTTGCACTGGGCTTCCACCCTCTCGTCCTGGTTAGTAGGAACCGGCCGAGGGGAGTTGGGCTCCTCAGCAGCTGAGGTTGGCGGTGGGGAAGAACTGGCATGCAGGCAGAGAGAGCGAGTGGAGAGGGGATTGGAGGCTCATCCCCTGCCCCACAGAGCTGGGCCTGGGGTTTGCTTGTGCAGTTGCCTGGCTTTGGTCACTGCAATGGCCAGGCATCTGTTAACACTGTTGTGCCTGGAGTGATTATATCCCCTTTTCCCAGACGGGTGAAGGGCAATGCTTCGGCACTGTTATGTTGCTGGATGAAGTGACCCCTGTGTAGTTCGCCTGGCAGCTTAAGGATTTTGATGGGTTTGTTTGAAATCTCCTGAAGGTTCCACAAGGGGATACGAGCCTAAAGCCAATGCAAAGGGGTGGAACTCACGCTGCGTTTTCACAAGCTCATTCTGTTTCTAGCCACGCTGAGGTAGCGGGTGAGGGAGGTGCTGGATCAGGCAAATGGGGATCAGAGGTGAAAAATGAAACTGAAGGTGTCTGAGTGAGACGTGGAGCACTGGAGTGGAAACAGCACCACGCAGGGCATTGCACTGAATTAATGATATGGCAGAAGGGGAGAATCTGGGCTGTGATTTTCAAAGAAGCCTAAGGGAGTTTGGAACCAGCCTCCGACTGAAAGTCATGGGGAATTGGGGGTCTAAGGCCGTGTCTAGACAAGACAGTTGCACTAGTAAAGCTTTCCTTATTCTGGCTAGGGTTACCATATTTTGTGCCTCCAAAAGGAGGACACTCCACGGGCCCCCGGCCCCGCCCCCAGCCCCGCCCACACCCCACCCCAACTCCGCCCCTTCCCCAAAGTCTCCGCCCCCTCCCCTGCTTCCCGCGAACATTTGATTCGCGGGAAGCCTGAAGCAGGTAAGGGGGGTGTGGGGGGAGGAGGCGCGGCCCAGTCTGGCCCCCCCGGCGGCTCCAGCCTGGGTAGGCTCGGGCCCTAGGGTGCCGGCCCTGGGCCCGGCCGAGCACCCCCGGCCCGCCCAGCACTGCCGGTCCCCGGCCCGGCCCCCGGGCCCCCGGCCGAGCACCCCCGGCCCGCCCAGCACTGCCGGTCCCCGGCCCGGCCCCCCGGGCCCCCGGCCGAGCACCCCCGGCCCCTGGCACCGCACCGCCGGTCCCCGGCCCGGCACCGCCCCGCCGGCTCGGCACCGCACCGCCGGCCCGGCCCCG
Source organism: Chrysemys picta bellii (assembly GCF_011386835.1). Lineage (NCBI taxonomy): Eukaryota > Metazoa > Chordata > Testudines > Emydidae > Chrysemys > Chrysemys picta. The sequence continues at coordinate 11,917,802 of NC_088814.1, read as the reverse complement.
GAGCCCCCGGCCCAGCCCGGCACCGCTCCGCCGGCTGAGCCCCCGAGCCCCCGGCCCAGCCCGGCACCGCTCCGCCGGCCTGGCCCCCGAGCCCCCGGCCCAGCCCGGCACCGGACCGCCGGCCCGGTCCCCGAGCACCCGCACCGCCTGCCCCGCATGTCCCGATTTTCCCGGACATGTCCGGCTTTTTGGGATTTCCCCCCGGACGGGGATTTGGAGCCCAAAAAGCCGGACATGTCCGGGAAAATCCAGACGTATGGTAACCCTAAAAGCTGCCTTGTGTCCATGGAGCTTGTCTTATATTGCTGCCTCGCTCTATGTCAATCACAGTGCATAAGAACGGCCACACTGGGTCAGACCCAGGGTCCATCTATCCCAGTATCCTGTGTAGCGGGGTGGTGACCCGCTCCAGCCCTGACAGGGTTGGAACCAGCCCTGGGAGAGGGCTGGCAGGCTGTGAAAGAAAGACCTGGGCTGATTGGGGAAGCAGTCGGAGCTGGGCCATGCCCCAATCAGGGCCCAGCTGGCCCTATAAAGGCTGGGAGCCAGGAGCAAGGACTCAGCCTCTCTCTCTGCATTCAGAGAAAGAAGGGCCTGGCTGCAGGGAGCTAGAGACAGGGTATCTGAGTGGAGCAGGGCTGGGGAAAGGCTGAGAGGCTGGGGAGCTCCAGCCTGGAAAGCCCCAGGCTGCGGCCTAGCAGAAGGCCAAGGGGTACTGGGGGGTTCAGAGGGCAGCCAGTGGTAGGCCAAGGCAGCAGATCCAAACTCAACCTTGCTAGTGATGAGTAGGTTGATACTGCAGTCTGCCCCAGGGTGTGGGGCTAGACGATGACTGGCAATAGCCTTATACTGAGGCGAGGTGGGGATAGTGGGTGGGGGTTCCCCTGGGAGGGGAGACCCTGAGAGAAAGGGGTTACTGCTAGGGGGCAGCACCCCAGTTACAAGGGCACTGGGGTCCAGAGAGGGACACAGGGGCCAGAGGACAGGCGGATCATCAGCCTGCAGAGGGCTCTCCGGAGCTGGAACAAGCTAATTCCCGGAAGTCACCAGCAGGAGGCACCGCAGGGGTGAGTCCGCTCTTCTACACCTGTCTTCTGACAGCATCCTGTGGCAATGAGTTCCACAGGTTAACTGTGCATTGTTTGACAAAGTTCTTCCTTATGTTTGTTTTAAACCTGCTGCCTATTCAATTCACTGGGTGACTCCTGGTTCTTGTGTTATGTCAAGGGTTAAATAACACTTCCCTATTCACTTTCTCCACACCTAACCCTAACCCTCACCCACTTTAGTGAGATCCCTTTGTAACTCTTTGCAATCAGTTTTGGACTTAATTATCTTGAGTAAATTTTTATCGTCTGCAACCTTAATCAAACCCCTTTACGTGGATTTTGCTTCATCTCAGTGGGCGTTAAATCAGTTTAGTGGCAACGTGGGTGTTTCGCCAGTCCAACATGACAACACTGGTTCATTTAGTCCTCCCACTGCTATTCCATGCTGCATCAGTTCACAACTGAAGAGACCTGTCTGTGATCTCCCCGCACTTTACTGCTCTGGGGTCATGTGGACGGACCTCCTGCTACCTCCGTTCACACATGCCCAAGGGGATTTGTGACCTGCTTGCATTGCAAGCACATGGCATCTGAAGCCATCATGGTCAATATGTCTCATGCTTCTGTGTGGTCCTGTGCAGAGGTCCTGGACTTCTTGCCCTCTGCGGAGAGGAGTACGCCCAGTTCCATCCCTCCAATAGCCGTTGGAAGGTTAAGATGCACTGACAGCACTAAGAACAAATATTAGAACTTGGCTATAACAGAGGTGGACTCCAGTGCCAGACCAAAGCCACAGAGCTGCCGCAGAGCCACACCACCGCGAAGGACAGTAACAACACCTTTCGCACCTCACGCTCTACATACACCTGCTAGGGCGACCAAACTGCAGATGTGCCAGAGAAGCCATCCATTTCTATCCTGCTTCCTTCTCCCTGGAGTGAGGGGGGGACTTGCTCTCCTAAACACTTCTGTACCTGATACCTAGTGCTGCGCCCCCATGGAGGTGTTCAAACAATCCCAGTTTTCCTTTTCTCTTTGTCCCTCCCTGTGGGGCAAGGCACAAGGGGCAGAGGAAAATAAGGGTTAAACAGCCACATCATCCCATGGCAGCATGTTTATTACTGTAGCGAGGCAGAAATCATGAGGTATCCGTGGCCAGGGCACTTATGCCCCAGTTTGAGTAGCCAGAGCATTTCAGGGGGCATTTTGCTTTTTGAACAGGTGGCTCTGGTTAAACACAGGAAGCGTCTGGCGCTGCGTTAGCTTTGCAAGCACAACACGCAGTATCCTAGTAGCTACACTCAGTTGTTGTTTCCCCCTCCTTCCTTACCCTGTCCCTGATACCAGTGCAGTGCCCCCATCTGTGGACTTCCCCACACCAGCAACAGGGACAGCCAGGGCCCGGATAGTGATCACCACACGCTTCGAGGGACCCTCCTAGTGGTGATATGGTGCTGTAGGGTCGCAGTGAACTCAACACACATTTCCAGGAAGGTGGCGGGCAGTTCTGCACCCCATGCAAGTTATCCCAGGTGTGACCCGGGGTTCCTAGGGCAGCCCTCACTGGAAATGCCAAGGTCAGAGCAGGCTGAAAAAGGGGGAGACGATACTCCCAAGACTGGTGGGTAACACTGAAGTGAACTCCCCAACCAGTCACAAACTGTGCTTCTGATTCCCCACACTAGTTATCAAGAAGCCCCCCCCCCCAAAAAAAAAGATATCACACAGCCCCCTTTACTGCACTCCAGTTCTCTGGCTTTTAATCAGCACCTAGGTCCAGTACAGTGAGAAGTCATTTAAAACCTCTGCTCACTATACAAAATGTTCTTCTGACCCCAAAGGGTCACCCACATCACCAGGCCAATATTAGTTTGGCTCTTACCCAAAATACCATGCTGCCAACCAGTCCTTTAGTGTCTGAAACAAAAGGTTTGTTATAAGGAAAAAAGAAAGAACAAGAAGAGAGTTGTTAAATGGTAAAGCAATCACATATAAACAGAGACTTCAAAGTGCATATATCAGGTTCTGAGCAGTATTGATGAGTTTGTTGGCTTGAAAGTCCCTCTGGAACAGATCCACAGCTTGGATGGGTCGTTCAGTCCTTTGTTCAGAGCTTCATTTGTAGAAAAGTTACTCCAGAGGTAAGAAGCAGGAATGGAGACCAAATGGAGAAGATGCAGCTGCCCTTTATAGTCCTTTTGCCATGTGGCTGGTACTTTCTTTGTCCAAAACACAAGCTACACAGCACATGGCATGGAAAAGCCTTAGAGTTCCCTATCCGCCAGCCTGCCCCTACATGCCTTGCTGACTCCTAAGGTGTATCCCCTAGTTCCTTTCAATGGGTTCACTGTCGGGCCATCAAACAGGCTCGGCAGTGCTGATGCCAATCTGTCTGGGGGTGTCACCCAGAACCACAGCATGAGTTTAGAAATACAGATATTCCCTACATATCTATAACTCACAATACAAAGATGATACAAACATGGTTATCGTACTTGGCAAATTATAACATTTTCACAGATACTTTACATGGCATATCTGGTCAGATTCCTTGCAGTTTTATAATAGTGGTATCAGCAATCTCATAAAGTGTCCCACATATTCCATACAGCGTCACACCGGGTCAGCCTGGCTGTCCTATCCTAACACTCAGGGCAGGTCAGCTGAGCCCAGAAGCAGCACCCCACTGAGTTCAGATGCTCCAGGAGTAAGGTCATGTAGAAACACCTACTGGAGTCCTCCTCCATTTCCTCCAGTGACTGCACAAAATCACACTCTGATACGAGGTGGGACTGAATAATGGGGATTATGTAGTCTTGAGAGATAGCTAAGTGGTTGCAAGGGCAAATTAAGTGGTTGCGAAGACGACTGAAATTATAAAATGGATTTGTGAGGTTGTTAGGCAGGCCTGCACTGGGGAATACAAGATTAAATTAAGCAGGAGCATAAGTAAAAAGAATGCAAGGAGACCTCATTTTATGGAGAGAAGGGTAAGTAGAGTAAATTCCCAGTGGAGGCAGAAGAACTGAGCAGAACCAGTTTGTATGGGCAGAGAGTCGGTACATATATGAATTCATACATTAAAGGAGGATTAGATTATTTTATTCCTAAAGAGGATTAGATTATTTTATTTTCTGGGGTCTGAAGGGCATGTTTGTTGATCATTAGCTTCTTGTGATGTCAACCTCTAGGCCTACGAGTCAACATCTTAGATGTCTTAGGCTGATAGGGAGCAAACTGCATTAAAATAATGAGTAATTCCATTTTTAAACAAGACCCACAAGATTCTACACACCCCGCCCAACACACCTGTTGGGAATCTTAAAGGCACTTTTTTAACTCGTAGCAAAATGTTTGCCGTCTGCGAAGCACCAGGGGATCCTCTGGCGGAGCGAGGCGTGATGATTGGAAGATTGATGCTAACTAAACACAGCCATAGATCGGATTGCAGTGCAATGGATGGAAATTGCTTTTCAAGTGTGATGTACAATAACTGCATTGGCCAAATTACTAACACTCACACATTAGCTTCCAAATCCTTTTTTGAGATGCACCACTACTTCCACCACAGGCGGACACCAGCGGGTTAGTCATCTGGAATGCTAATGGAATCTGCCATCGTTGCTGAGTGATAAAGTTAGCCTGTTATTGGGTTGCTACACATTAGCCCTTTGGAACGTGAATTCATTTTGCAGTTTGCATTGTTAGGATATTCTTGGGCGTGATTCATATCTGTTTGTGCTGGAGACAAAACACTCCATACGTAATAAGATTCAAATAGCCTCGAATTGTGGCTTTTTCCGATGCTTAGAATAGTCTGCATAATTTATTCTCTTTGCTTCTGTGGGTGGCACACGTTGAACGAAAGCATTCCTCTCACCCAGCTCTGAATCACTCCCAACCCCTGCCTCGGCAAAACCCTGCCATGCAACAATACATTGTGAGAACATGTGCCGACTGGGGAAGAAATGCCACGGGAAGGGACTTAGAAATAGCAAAAACCAGGATGAGCTTGTCTTGGCTAATTCTGGGGGCATCATACTTGATTGCCTACGTATTTTATCAGTCTCTCTAGCTCCCATTACCACAACATCTGGGCCCTGGTGCATTTTAAAGCCCATGCAGTTCAGGTTCATATAAATGAACCCTAGATGTTTGCACACAGACACATAAACAGACACACACACATAAGAACATCAGAACGGCCATACTGGTCAGACCAATGGTCCATCTAGCCCAGTATCCTGTCTTCCAAGAGTGGCCAATGTCAGGTGCTTCGGAGGGAATGAACAGAACAGGGAATCATCAAGTGATCCATCCCCTGTCATTCATTCCTAGCTTCTGGCACATACAAATGGATGTTAACTCTCATCCCTGTTACCCACCATTATTATTATTTATTAGATGCATTACGGTAGCACCTAACAGGGGCCAGGACCCCATCCTGCTAGGCACTGTACAAACACAGAACAAAAGGACAGTTCCTGTCCCAAAGAGCTTATGTCACATACACCTTGCGGGATGGATAAATCAGTAATACGCCGTGTCCTCTGAGCAGGAAGGTCACAGAATTACTTGCCTGCTGCAAAAACCATTACATAGAACTCAAATTATATCTATGGGGAAAAGAAATGTTAAAGAGCGTAACACGTTTTGAAAATCCTATTTCTAGCCTCGCAGGCTGTGCTTGTGTCCGGAATAAATCACCTCCGAGAAATCAAACCGATGAAAGGTGTGCTTTGGAGGCCAGTTTGGATTTACTGTAATACAAAATAGATTTCCAAGAGGTAAATTAGCCCCGCAGGCAGATTCACCAATGCTCATTCTCCTCTTGCATTACAGAGACGAGGGGCAATACATCTTGCAGGGAGAAAAAATCTGAAGCTCTTTTAGGCGGAAATCTCTGTCTCTAGTCTCCTAACCCACCCCACCTCTTTTACTCTCCTTGCCCTTCCAGGCCTTCCAGTCTCCCCAAATCCATCCTTGCCGAGTTCTCACCCACCAGACACCCGGCCTTTTCCCCTTCGGTTCATCCACCCCTGAAGGTGTGAAACCAGCCCCCCAGACACCAGCTTCCTTTGGCGCACATGCTCCACACCGTCTGCACACCAGAGACCTGCTTGGGGTAAAACTAAACCAAAGGTTTATTTGATAGAAAAATCCCAGATTCAAAGATGAAATGTGGGGGGGGGGGAGCGGGGAAGCAAAGACATAAGAGTTACACAGAAAAGAAACATAAAGACGCAACCTCAGGCTTTATACTTCCATATTAGATAAAGTCCCTTCTGTAGTAGACGTTACCTGTGGCCTTTGAGCAGTTTTCCAATGTGCCCCCTTAGCCACACAGAGAATCCAGCATTTCATGGCCAGCACCCATGGCCGTCTCTCAGTTTCTAGATGCCAAAATCTGAGACACCAGCCTGCTTTTGAAAGGCCTTTTTTCTCTCTTTATTTTTTCTCTTAGTCCTCTTAAACAGGGGGTCTCAAACGTCACTGCACCGTGACCCTCTTCTGACAACAATTACTACACGACCCCAGGATGGGGGATCGAAGCCTGAGTCTGCCCGAATCCCACTGCCCCGGGGGGAGGGGAAGGGGCACAGCCTGGGCCTCACCACCCCAGGTGGGGAAGGGGTCAAAGTCCAAGCTCGAGGGCTTCAGCTCCAGCCAGGGGGCCTGTAACCTGAGCCCACCACCCAGGGCTTCAGCCCTGAGCCCCAGCAAGTCTAAGCCAGCCCTGGCGACCGCATTAAAATGGGGTCACGACCTACTTTGGGGTCACGATCCCCGGTTTGAGAACCGCTGCTCTTAATTCAAGAGCTGGAATGTCTCAATGTCTTTCTATTGATTTTAATAATCCACCGTTGTCCTTTCTTGCGCTGGGCATGGGGGGGGCCGTACTTGAATCTAGTTTCCTGGCTTGGGAGGTGCCCTTCCCTGTCTGATCGCTCACTGCCCCTCTGTGAGGTGATGCTGGAGTTGCGCCATTGTTACATTTGACAGTTTTCTATCGATTCGGATAGCGAGATTCCTCACCACACTCTAAAGCCATGGTTCCCAATGATGATGAAGATCAGAACATTACAAGCTTTCATAAAACACCTCACTTGACATGTCTTTGTAGCGCTACAATGTGGTACACCTCGGTTGATTCAACTGTTTATTCTTTGGGGTTCCAGGTTCTTGGGGTCTGGACACTGACTGACATCCCCTCCCCCAGTTCTCCAGCAGATTCAGGTAGCCCGGGCAGGGCTCCTGTCGGGCTCACTAAATTGAGTCAAGATCATCAAGGTTCAACATGTGCCAAATTGAACTGCGGATCCTCTGGGGGAGTCGGCGATGCCGGCCTCAGACTGCCGCGGGGTGGTGGAACTGAGGTTGATAGGGTGGGAGCTAGGGGCTGAATGCCCAGAATGAGTTAGGCCCCTAAATCCTGGTTTAGGTACCTGAGTCCCAGTCTGGGGGCTACTGTGGCGCACAACCCCCCCAGCGGGGCCCTGCAGGCGCCTAAACTCCCTCAGTGCCCACCTTTCTGTAGTAAAAGTTCCCTCCCTGCCTCATGTTTCTGTCTCTGAGTGTGTTCCCTGCTGCCCCTGCCATGGGTGTCTGGGTGCCTGTCTCCCCACCAGAGCTCCATAGAATCATAGAATATCAGAGTTGGAAGGGACCTCAAGAGGTCATCTAGTCCAACCCCCCTGCTCAAAGCAGGACCAATTCCCAGCTAAATCATCCCAGCCAGGGCTTTGTCAAGCCGGGCCTTAAAAACCTCCAAGGAAGGAGACTCCACCACCTCCCTAGGTAACGCATTCCAGTGTTTCACCACCCTCCTAGTGAAATAGTTTTTCCTGATATCCAACCTGGACCTCCCCCACCGCAACTTGAGACCATTGCTCCTTGTTCTGTCATCTGCCACCACTGAGAACAGCCGAGCTCCATCCTCTTTGGAACCCCCCTTCAGGTAGTTGAAGGCTGCTATCAAATCCCCCCTCATTCTTCTCTTCTGGAGACTAAACAATCCCAGTTCTCTCAGCCTCTCCTCATAAGTCATGTGCTCCAGACCCCTAATCATTTTTGTTGCCCTCCGCTGGACTCTTTCCAATTTTTCCACATCCTTCTTGTAGTGTGGGGCCCAAAACTGGACACAGTATTCCAGATGAGGCCTCACCAATGTTGAATAAAGGGGAACGATCACGTTCCTCGATCTGCTGGCAGCGCCATTCACAATCCAGAGGCTGCCTGCTGGATCGGGCCCCCATCAGTGAGTGGGGTGGGGAAGAGGAAGCCATTCCCTCATAACCTCTAGCCCAGTCATGAGGGCCTCACCTGGGCGGGGGAGACCCCAGGTCGAGTCTCCCCTCCAGTGAAGGGGGCAGAGGGGATTCGAACAGGGCTCTGCAGCCCCTCAGGTGAGCTCTAGCAATGCGGCTGTGGGGCAGGGAGCCCCTCAGTCCCTGCTCTGAAAGCTGTAGCACTCTGGCTAAATAACGAGAGAATCACGGGAGTGGGGGGGGGGGGACTGGCTCCGGGGTCGGTCAGAGCCTGGGCGAGTGCTCTAACCACTAGGCTAGGGAGCCATCCTCAGATTAGTGCGCGTTCTTGCCCTCGCTCCTTCCCTCTGGCCCAAACGACACTGAGGCTACAAGTCAGGAGAGAGCCCTACTCCCCATCACCAGCTTCTCGCTGACCCGGCACAGGCACCCAGACTGAGAACCACAAGCAGCGCTAGGTGCCCCGCTGCAGTTGGGCATAGGCACTCGCCTCTGAGACAGGGGTGGGGCTTAGTGAACCCCGCCCCCTGCTGGTCAGCTTCTCCCCCAAGCTTAGGGGGCTCCCCGCCTAGCCTGCTAGCTTCCCTCTCCCCATTCGTTGTACCGGAGCCCAGGCACCTGCCTAGCTCGGGCTTTGTGAATCACAGGGATTTTTTCCAGGCACCGAAGAGGTTCAGAACCACAACACGGAAATCCTTCTGCGCATTCAGCCCTGGGTGCACTGGCTGAGCTGGGAAGCAGGACGGGCATAGACAAGGGATGCTGCAGGTCAGGACTGGTGCATTGGCTGTATCGCTGCTGCCAGCATTCCCTGTATGGCCTAAAACGCACATCTGACCCGTCCACCCTGCTACCTAGTAGTCATGGCAGAATTGTGATCAATGCGCTCTGAGCCCTGGCTGACAAGGCATCGGGGAAGTGCCACCCACGGCAGACCCGATAGGCAGCACCCCCATGATCTCGGATTGGTGCAGGTGCACTGTTTAAGCAGGGAGGGAGCTAGATCCCTGACCTGCTGCCGAGACAGACCTTTGCTCCAGCCCCACCCCCAGCTCTGCTCCCCCTTCCCTGACTCCAGTTCTGATTCTAGGCTCTGATTCCCGGCCGTGACTTTGGTTTGACTCTTGGCTTGAGCATTTGGCCTCTGACTCCAGTTCTGACACTCGGTTCCATTTCCCAGCTCCTGACTCCTGCTCCGACTGCTAGGCCCGACTGTCCACACTTGTCCCTGACACTAACCGTGGCTTCGGCCTGTGCAGTTGTCTCCTCACATTCACCTAATCAAAACAGAAGCTAGCTAACTCCTTGTGTTACCTGAGCCAGACCTAACCTCGGCTGCGTCTCCTAAGGCCTGGGCTACACTGCAGAGTTAGGTCCATGTAAGACGCCTTGTGTCAGCCTAGTTGTGCATGTGTCTCGCGCTGATGTAAGCACTCCGTTACGGCAACACAGTAACACCATCTCCCCGAGTGGAGTTAAGTCACGGTTGATGTATCGAGGTTGATGCAGCACAAATGTAGACACTGCGTTGCCTATGTCGACCTTAACAGTCCTCCAGCAGCTGTCCCACAATGCCCGACGCTGACCGCCCTGGTCACAACTGTGAGCTCCACTGCCCATGGGTCATGGAGACGGGCAGGCCCCCCTCCCCTTTAGAACCCCGTGAATTTTTGAAATGCCTTTTCCTAATTTGGGGAGCACACCTAGCAGCTCTCCATGGTTGTGTGCAACTGCCTGGCTACATGTTCCACATGCGCTCTGGCCTGGGGTAGATAGAAGTTATTGGCTTTCCTGGGTTCTGTGGGGAGAAGAGGCTATGCAGGCCCAGCTATGGACCAACGGTAGAAATGTGGCCATCTCCAAGCAGGGTGCAGGGGGGATGCAGGAGAAGGGGTATGGCCGGGATCAGCAGCAGTGTGCATGAAAGCGAAGGAACTGCGGCAGGCTTACCACAAGGAGGCCAACAGTCAAGCTGGTGCCGAGCCACAGAGCTGCTGCTTTTAAAAAGAGTTGCCTGCCATACTTGGTGGAGATACCCCCCACACTCCCGCATGTCACCATGGATACCTCTGAGGAGCCCAAGTCACAGGCCCCTGCTGTGAACAGTGAGGAAGAAGAGGAAGAGGAGGAGGATGGGGGAACATACCAATGGGGGTCCAGCTATGCCATGAACCAGGACCTGCTTGAGACTCCACCGCAGCCCAGTCAGTCCCAGGTGAGCACAGGTGAGCCTTGGGTAAGTGTGTAAATGTATTTTCCATCACAGTGATGGTGCTGCAGCATAGCAGGACACAGCTATCGACTTTACTTGTGCTAGATGAGATAGTGGGACAACCGAGAGAAGTAGTGTCATTATCTCCTTTTCATTCTCCTGGAGTTAGGCAGGGGTAGGGAGGCCATGTGGAGCAGCTTGTTTATGGACACAGGGATGTCCCTTGAATCCTCTTGTGAGATCTTGATGAAACTTCCATGGAGGTAGCCTGCAATCCTCTCCAAAGGTTTTGAGGGATGGCAGCCTTATTTCTTCCTCCGTGGTAGGGCACTTTCCCACGCCACTCAGTCATAACTTCATCAGGCATCATTGCAGTACACAGACTAGCAGGATATGGGCCCAGATGGCTTCAGGACACCAGCAACAGCTGGATTCTCTGTGCCCTTTGTTACCCTCAACAGTGAGATATCAGCTAAAATCCCCCCCCGCCTGTGGGAAACAGGGCCAGTGTTCAGTGCCCTTGTCCGATACCCATACTTTCATGCAGCTGAGCAATTCCCTCCTTATTTCCCTCATCCCTGGAGGGCCACACTCACCAAGGCGGGTGCTGTGAGATGGGCCGTGCACAAATGATCTGGAGAAAGGGGTAAAAAGTGAGGTGGCAAAGTTTGCAGACGATGCTAAACTGCTCAAGCTAGTTAAGACCAAAGCAGACTGTGAAGAACTTCAAAAAGATCTCACAAAACTAAGTGATTGGGCAACAAAATGGCAAATAGAACAGGAGTACTTGTGGCACCTTAGAGACTAACAAATTTATTAGAGCATAAGCTTTTGTGGGCTACAGCCCACTTCTTCGGATGCATATAGAATGGAACATATTTTGAGGAGATATATATACACACATACAGAGACCATGAACAGGTGGGAGTTGTCTTACCAACTCTGAGAGGCCAATTAAGTAAGAGAAAAAAACTTTTGAAGTGAAAATCAAGCTAGCCCAGTAGAGACAGTTTGATAAGAAGTGTGAGAATACTTACAAGGGGAGATAGATTCAATGTTTGTAATGGCTCAGCCATTCCCAGTCCTTATTCAAGCCTAAGTTGATTGTATCTAGTTTGCATATCCATTCTAGCTCAGCAGTCTCTCGTTGGAGTCTGTTTTTGAAGTTTTTCTGTTGTAAAATAGCCACCCGCAGGTCTCTCATTGAATGACCAGACAGGTTAAAGTGTTCTCCCACTGGTTTTTGAGTATTATGATTCCTGATGTCAGATTTGTGTCCATTAATTCTTTTGCGTAGAGACTGTTCGGTTTGGCCAATGTACATGGCAGAGGGGCATTGCTGGCACATGATGGCATATATCACATTGGTAGATGTGCAGGTGAACAAGCCCCTGATGGCGTGGCTGATGTGATTAGGTCCTATGATAATGTCATTTGAATAAATATATGGACAGAGTTGGCATTGGACTTTGTTGCAAAGATAGGTTCCTGGGTCAGTGTTTTTGTTCAGTGATGTGTGGTTGCTGGTGAGTATTTGTTTCAGGTTGGGGGGTTGTCTGTAAGCGAGGACAGGTCTGTCTCCCAAGATCTGTGAGAGTGAGGGATCATCTTTCAGAATAGGTTGTAGATCTTTGATGATGCGCTGGAGAGGTTTTAGTTGGGGGCTGAAGGTGACAGCTAATGGTGTTCTGTTATTTTCTTTGTGCTCTCTGTATGTGTGTATATATATCTCCTCAAAATATGTTCCATTCTATATGCATCCGAAGAAGTGGGCTGTAGCCCACGAAAGCTTATGCTCTAATAAATTTGTTAGTCTCTAAGGTGCCACAAGTACTCCTGTTCTTTTTGCGGATACAGACTAACACAGCTGCTACTCTGAAAAATGGCAAATGAAATTTAATGTGGATGAATGTAAAGTAATGCACATTGGGAAAAATAACCCCAACTATACATACAATATGATGGGGGCTAATTTAGCGACAACTAATCAGGAAAGAGATCTTGGAATCATCGTGGATAGTTCTCTGGAGACGTCCACGCAGTGTGCAGCGGCAGTCAAAAAAGCAAACAGGATGTTAGGAATCATTAAAAAAGGGATAGAGAATAAGATGGAGAATATCTTATTACCCTAATATAAATCCATGGTACACCCACATCTCGATGTGGTCTCCTCATCTGAAAAAAGATATACTGGCATTAGAAAAATTTCAGAAAAGGGCAACTAAAATTATTAGGAGTTTGGAACGGGTCCCATATGAGGAGAGATTAAAGAAGCTAGGACTTTTCAGCTTGGAAAAGAGGAGACTAAGGGGGGATATGATAGAGGTATATAAAATCATGAGTGATGTGGAGAAAGTGAATAAGGAAAAGTTATTTACTTGTTCCCATAATATAAGAACTAAGGGCCACCAAATGAAATTAATGGGCAGCAGGTTTAAAACAAATAAAAGGAAGTTCTTCTTCACACAGCGCACAGTCAACCTGTGGAACTCCTTGCCTGAGGAGGTTGTGAAGGCTAGGACTATAACAGCGTTTAAAAGAGAACTAGATAAATTCATGGAGGTTAAGTCCGTTAATGGCTATTAGCCAGGATGGGTAAGGAATGGTGTCCCTAGCCTCTGTTGTCAGAGGGTGGAGATGGATGGCAGGAGAGAGATCACTTGATCCACTCCGGGAGGGAGGGGGCAGAGCGGAAATGTGGCGCGCTTCACTTTCTTGATCATTACCTGTTATGTTCACTCCCTCTGGGGCACCTGGCATAGGACACTGTCGGCAGAGAGGATACTGGGCTGGATGGACCTTTGGTCTGACCCAGTACGGCCATTCTTATGTTCTTAAGCGCTCTGAAGCAGAGGTGTCAATCAGCATGTCTGGTTTAAGGCTTTAGGGGAGCAAGGGACGGGAGTTCCCAATCTTAACTTTCACTTTCCATTGTGACTGTACCAACAATGGTACCTCCATAGGCGCCGACTTCCCCTCTTTCCCATGGGTGCTCAACTCTCCCTCTGACCCTGGCCCCGCTCCCTCTGACCCTGGCCCCGCCCCCACTCCATCCCTTCCATGAGGCCCCACCCCTGCCCAGCCTCTTCTCTGCCCCCATTCCAACCCCTTCTCCAAAGTCCCCGCCCCAACTCGGCCCCCTCCCTGCCCCTATTCCAACTCCTTCCCCAAATCCCTGCCCCAAGCCCACCTCTTCTCTGCCTCCTCCCTGGAGTGCACCACATTCCCGCTCTGCCCCCTCCCTCCCGGAGTGGAGGTGGGGTGGGGGGTGAGGGGAGCTTGGTTGCTGGTGGGTGCAGAGCACCCACTATTTTTTTCCTGTGGGTGCTCGAGCCCCGGAGCACCCACGGAGTCGGCACCTATGGGTACCTCTGTGTTTTATCTGAAGCTGCTGACATTGCAGCCTTGAGGGTCTCCCCCTCTGCACCTGCAGCACACCTGAGCCAGGCAAGGAGGAGAAAGAAGAGGGTTTGGGATGCCATGTTCAGTGAGATCCTGCAAGCCAGTGCTGCATCAGATGGTGAGCACAGGGCCTGGAGGATGAATAGTGCAGACTGTAAGGAGAGGGAAAGAGTGGACAGGAGAAAGACCAGGGAGATGCACCAGGACATTATGGGGCTACTCTGACAGCAAACACAAGATGCTGCAGACCCTTCTGGACCTACAGTTTCAACAATCCCAGGCTCACCTCCCTTTGCAGTCCATAGAGAACTCCAGTACAGCACTCCCTACACAATCCTGCAACGTGCCACTTGGCCTCAGGGGCCGCAACCCTACCCCTACCAGTCCACACTGGGGACATTAAAGACAACCACCGCTTCACATATACAGACCCGTGAGAGCCACAGTTCATGTATGTGTAGCTAAAATGGACACTAATGTTCCTTCCTGTTCTTTAAGAGGTGTCCAATAAATGTATTAAAGTTTTGATGTATTTGCTTTTCCCTTGCATAGAATTATGTTCTGAAGTGTTTTTGTTACTCAATAAAACTCTATTGTTTGGAAAATAATTCATCTTTATTGGTTCCCAGTGTATGCTGCACAATGCCTGGCGATAGTGAAAGCACCCATTTAGCTGTTATTGTACAGTCTGACACGACTCACAGGATCAGTGACATACACAGTGTAATAATCATAAATGTGCACCAAGCACCACACAATTCCTAACAGGCCCCCAAACAGCAGAGCCAGGTAGCGTGCAGTACACTACAACGCATTACTGTGGCTTGCTATTAAAGTGCTCTTTCAAAGCCTCCCAGCTCCTCATTGAGCTCTTCCAATAGCTCTTGTGTCTGGCTGTTCAAACTCAGCAGACAGCCCCTCCACTCCAACAGCAACTTTTCCCTCTTTGCTTCACAGTAACTATGCAGGCAACTATAACCATTGGGACGTTTTTATCACTGAGGTCCAATCTGGCGAGTAAACAACGCCAGCGCTCCTTCAATCTACCAAAGGCACATTCAACTGCTGAGGTGGTAGTTGAATCATTCGTTGGTGCTGTCGAGGAGGCCGGTGTACGGCTTCATGAATCATGGGAGCAAGGCATAGGCTAGGTCCCCCAGGATTGCTATTGGCATTTCAATATCGCCAATGGTAATCATAGAATATTAGGGTTGGAAGGGACCTCAGGAGGTCATCTAGTCCAACCCCCTGCTCAAAGCAGGACCAATCCCCAGACAGATTTTTACCCCAGTTCCCTAAATGGCCCCCACAAGGATTGAATTCACAACCCTGAGTTTAGGAGGCCAATGCTCAAACAACTGAGCTATCCCCATGTTAGTGTCATGCACCTTCCCGATGAGCCCACACTGATGTCAGAGAAGGTGATCCACTAGCGCTTGCATAACTGTGGAAGGATAGCCCTTTCTGTTGATGTACTCTGCGGCAAGGTGGTCTGGTACCAAAATAGGGATATGCATGCTGTCTGTCCCTCCACTGCAGTTTGGGAACCCCATTGCTGAAAAATCCATCTGTTATGTCCTGCACATTGCTGAGAGTCACAGTCCTGTGTAGCAAGAGACAATTAATGGCCCTGCACACTTGCATGACAATGGCACTCACAGTGCATTTTCCAACTCCAAAATGATTTTGCACTGGCCAGCACCAATCTGGTGTTGCAAGTTTCCACAGTGCAATAGCCACTTGCTTCTCCACTGTCAGTGCAGCGCTTATTCTGGTGTCCCTGCACTGGAGAGCCGGGGCAATTTCAACACACAGATCCAGAAATGTGGCCTGGAACGTCCAACAGTTCTGCAGCCACTGCTTGTCATTCCAAGCCTGCACTACGATGCAATCCCACTAGTCAGTGCTTGTTCTCGGGCCTAGAAGTGGTGGTCCACCCAGTGCAACTGCTGCGTGAACACCACCGACAATCTTGAACTGGTTCTCGCTGTGTCCCACAACGACCTGTCCTCCAGGAAGTTGTTGTGCTCACCGCTGCTCTACTTGCAGTTCTGCATGTAAGCAGAGTCAGGATGAGCTCTACCCTGACATCTGGTGGTGAATTGTGGGAGATGTGGAAAAGAACTTCAGGGGCTGATCTTGTTTGCATAGGCACACCCGCCCCACCTAGCATGAGCCCAGAGCAGCACAAATGACCATTTGGGCTGCTGTGGGATCCCCAGTTTCTCTGTTATTGGAGCAGGAAGAATAAAGTGTTGTTACCCTGATTATGTGAATCAAGGACAATGAAACTGTTTTATGACAGAGAGACTCGCTATCAACTAAGTAGCAGTCGCTAGACAAGGGGCATGGGTTCCAAAACCCTCAGGCAGGCAGGCAGGCAGGCAGGCGGGCGGGCGGGCGGGTGGGTGGGTGGGTGTACTGTACTGGTGTACCTACCGACCTACCTACCTACCTCATGGTATGGGTGCTGTTTGAGGGCCTGCAGTACCAATTATGCCTTCTCTACTATGGCATTTTTTTAAATTCCGTTATGAGTCTAGTTAGAGATGGCTGAGCTGAATTCACTTTGGGCCAATGGTGCACTAGCACTGAGGCTCCCCTGCTACAAGCTGAAATCACTAAAGAGCTAAAATTGCTAAGAGCTGAAATCACTGAGTGCTGTGGGGTGGGGGCTAAAGATATGTTGCTGAGTGGCTGGTGGAGCAGCACAGTTTGCGGGACGACTGGAGCGGCTCGCGGGATGGCTGGTGGAGCAGAGCGGCTGGTGGAGTGGCTCGCAGTGAAGGCTGCAGCAGAACCCCATGGAGAGGCGGGGCAGTCAGCCTTGGACCACGTAAGGTGCCCCATAACACTGCTGTGCTGCCCCACCCCCCCAGCTGTGAGGTAAAACTCTGCAGATAAACTTTTGAACTCTGGGGCTGCACTAACCAGGGACAGAGACTTTTGGGTTGTTGGACTTTTGGGTGATTTTTGGGTTGCTGGACTCAAGAGACTTTTGGGGTGTTGGGGGGAGGGATAGCTCAGTGGTTAGAGCATTGGCCTGCTAAACCCAGGGTTGTGAGCCCCCTCCTTGAGGGGGCTACTTAGGGATCTGGGGCAAAAATCAGTACTTAGTCCTGCTAGTGAAGGAAGGAGGGGTGGACTCAATGACTTTTCAGGATCCATTCCAGTTCTATGAGATAGGTGTATCTCCTTATTTCTATTTACTTTTGGGACTTTGGGTAATTTTTTTGGGTTGCTGGACTTAAGACCCTGAAGGGAAAAAGACACTGCCAAACTTACTTGGGGGTGGGTCTTTTGCTCATGAGTTGTGTTATGAATCCTGTTTGTGGTTTTTCCCCAACATAATGCCGCATTGTTTCCCTCCTTCATTAAAAGGCTTTTGTTACACTCAGACTCTGTGCTCGCGAGAGGGAAAGTATTGCCTCTTAGAGGTGCCGGGGGGTGGTATGTAATTGTCCCAGGTCACTGGGTGGGAGGTTGAGCCGGTTTTGCATTGCGTTATTGAAACGGAACCCCTAGATACAGAACCCGGCCCTTGTTGCTGCCAGCTCAGACGGGTGGAAGGGTTACATGCAAATGGAAGGGAGGATTGTGCATCCTGTGCTTGCAACATTCGTGGAAACAGTGCAGAGCTGTGTAGGCTCCATGCTTCTCTCAGAGATGGTGGACAATGGCAAGTCCCATGTGGGTTCATGGGATTTTCAAATAGGGGCAAAAATGTATGTCTAGAGATGGCATTATGGGGTGGGAAAAGTTGCATGATGGGAACTTGATCCACAGAGCCAATCACCCCACGTGACTTATTTCTGCCTCACCGTGCATTGCTCAAAATCCCCCAAAGACAGTGCCCTGCAGGGCGATGAGCTACACACTGGGCTACCTACCCCCGGTGTACCATGCTGTGCATCGCCACATGCACTCCTGGTGAGTATGCTCGGTGCCGACGCAAGGAGACAAGTATGAACCTGCAGAACTGATATACTAACTGCGGCGGCAAAAGTTTGTAGTGCAGATACGTCCTGAGTCTAGAGGAAGCTGGAGTAAATGGGCTGTGAAGGAGCTTGGTGGGCGTGCAATTCTGCTGAGAAGGTCAGACATGCTAAATGGATCCATCCCCTGCCATTTGGGATAATGCTTCCTGGGTCCAAAGAGCTCAGCACGTCGGGTGCACATAGGGTACGAGTATCTTTGAAAAGCTGGAGGTGCTGAGCCCTTCTAAAAATCAGGTCCTAACTCTTGGCACGGAATGTTTGGAAATTTGGCCCATCGAGGCTTGCTGGTGCCCTGGTCTTCATAGATGAATAGAGTCTAAGGCCAGACGGGACCGTTAGATTATCTAGTCTGATCTCCTGTATATCAGCCATTAAATTTCACCCAGTTACATAGGTATTAATCCCAATAACATGTGCCTGGCTAAAGCATCTTCCAGAAAAGCATCCCGTCTGGATTTGGAGACACCAAGAGAAAAATTCACCACTTCCCTTGGCGGTTTGGTCCAATGGTTAATCGCTGTTAAACATCTGTCCCTAATTTCTGATCTGAATTAGTCTGGGTTCACCTTCCTGCGGGTGGTGCTTGTTCTGCTTTTCGGTTAGTGACATTGGCAACGTGCTTTTGGATTCACTTGGCTGCAAAGTGCCTTGTAAATGTGGGATCGTTGTAATAACGGATTGCTCGGAATTAGGAGAAAATAAACAAACATTTCACAGAGTCTGAGAGGAGATATAATTAGTTCAGTCTTGGGTGATAAATTATTCTCTGGGGACCCCACTCCTCCACAAACCCCCCTCCGCCCGAATTGGTCTGACATTTACAACACCATTATTTTACTGTGCTCCAGTCACTTGGAAGTATGTGACGGTTCACACGCAGGCTTATTTTAATCAATGCCCATTTAAATATGATGGAGACAAAGGAGATGCTTATCTCAGCTCTTATAACCGAGGAAGTTCAAGGGAAGCAAGTTCAAAGCCATCCTGGTGTGAGTAATGGATTCAATCCTGGCCCACATCATTGTAACAAATCTCTTTGCTTCCCTTTCATCAGTTTCTAATTTATTTGCTAACGATAAATCCGAGATGTCTCAAACTCAAGCAGCATATTTCACACTGGGATTTACAAGGGAGAAGTTTGCCAGCTCCTTAATGATCTTTGTATGAAATATGACGGTGCCGTTCTGCTCTGAGAAGTGTATGTGCAAAGTTGCTCCTTTCTGCACAGCAGCTCTGCGCCCTTTGTGTCCCAATTCCGCTGCCTTTAGTGTCACACCTGAGGTTTGACTGTCCTGTACTCCCGTTAGCTCTGCAGAGCCAGCACCGGTATGGCAGAGCAAGTCTGGAGTCTCGTCCTTCTCCTGCGTCACCAGCAGAATTGTTGATTAAGCTGCAATCAGTGACACCTCTTGCAAACATGCTGAAGGCAACAACGGGGTGTGGGTGTGTGTCACGTGGGTGGAACCAAGGGCAGAATCTGGCCTAAACAACTTTTATTCTTTGTGAGGATGTGTCAGGGGAAGGAATTCAGCGTAACTTTCTTATCCCAGTTTCTGATGCAGTAACCCCCTAGCTAAGTGGATGTGAGCCTTGTTGCTAGCCCAGTTACTCTTTTAGTTCAAAAACAACAAGGAGTCTGGTGGCACCTTAAAGACTAACAGATTTATTTGGGCATAAGCTTTCGTGAGTTAAAACCTCACTTCTTCGGATTCTTTTAGTTCAAGTCACTGGTAGAGGCTTGTGTTTTGGGGCCACTCTCCTACATACTCGCTGATGGGGGGAAGTTAACGGGGAAGGAGGGTAGTACCCAGAGTAGAGTGGGTTGAAAAAGTTTTGAGGGACCAGTCTTCCATCAGAAGATGTTGATTCACTGAAATGTCTCATGGGAGCATGTTGAATTTCAGGGTGATTTGAATTGAAACAGAGTATTTTGTTTCAATGTTCTTGATTCACTTAGTTTCTTATTTCGTTTTGACTTAATTTTTTAATTCAATTCTAATGTTCTATGAATATAGTTTATATTTATATTTAATATTATCATGTTTCAACATTATCAAAACAAACCATTTTGCTAAGGCCATTTAGATGTTTCTGAATTAAAATAGTTTGGAGTTTCCATTCCATGAAAACATATCAACCTTTCATCCCAAATTGAGATGAAAGGTCAAAAGTCTGTTTTCCTACCAGGTCTAGGCAGTAGTTGGAATGATTTGTTCTGATTTTGAGTTTTGTTTTTGGAAGTAAAGCCCGGAGGAAAGGGATGTGAAGTGAGTTGCATTACATTATTGTGAAGCTCAAGCATTCAAAACTCATGAACTTTAAAAAAAAATCAAAAATGTGGGGTTCATTTTATTTGACTTCTGGTTTAGGGTGCATTCAGGCCACGTTTTCCAGCTTTTCTTCACAACCAGGGGGTCTAGCAACTTTAAAAAAAAAAAAGAAACCTGAGAGTCTCATATATTCACATGACTCCAGGAGCTGGAGCTTGGAGAAGAACGTCGACTATTAGAAGACTTGAGAGAAAATGACAAAATTTGGCATTGCTGCTTTTATTTTTCCTTCCCGATCTGGCATTTCGGCTCACAAACAGACCCACTTTCCCGAGGCCAGCCGTACTTTAAAAAGTCTTTCAAACCCAGCAGTCTCTTTTAGTGTCTTACCCAAAAGCTGCTTGACAAGACAATTCCAACACACGGTACGTTAGCTCTTCTGCAAAATGGCCCTTACAAATATTTGTTGTTATATTCTTTGGCTTTTAGCAAATTACCAGGCTACATGATATGGAAAAACATAAACATTTTTATGGCCAGCTGTAGTCATGTGTAACAATGTCTCCGTATTTAAAGCTCTTAGCCCATTAGACCCTTGAAATTATTTGCATTAAATTGCCATTTAAGTCGGTGTGGCATTGCTTTGAGATGATTACTGTCTATAATAACCCACCAGCAGCTAGCAGTCTAATAGGACTGGCAATGTTAACACCGTTATCGCTGATGTAATATTAGCAGTTGCAAGCATTGTCATATTGATTCCTGGAGGCCTGCTGAAGGAATACTGTCATCGCTGGTGCTGGAACTAACTTACTGTGAGTAACAGTAGGGAGAAATTAGTATTGGGGAAATAAAGTTTAGGTTTTGTAATGACCCAACCACTCCCAGTCTTTATTCAGGCCTAATCTGATGGTATCCAGTTTGCAAATTAATTCCAGTTCTGCAGCTTCACATTGGAGTCTGTTTTTGAAGTTTTTTTGTTGAAGAATTGTCACTTTGAGGTCTGTTTTTGACTGACCAGAGATATTGAAGTGTTCTCCTATTGGTTTTTGAATGTTATGATTCCTGATGTCAGATTTGTGTCCATTTATTCTTTTGCGTAGAGACTGTCTGGTTTGGCCAAAGTATTTCCCCAATACTAATTTCTTCCTACTGTTACTCACATCTTCTTGTCAACTGTCTGTAATGGGCCACTCTCTTACCACATCAAAAGTTATTTTTCCTCCCTTGGTATCCTACTGTTAATTGATTTATCTCGTTAGACTGACCTAACATTTGGTAAAGCACCCCCAGCCTTTCATGTATTTATACCTGCTCCTGTATTTTTTACTTCAGACATCCAATGAAGTGGGTTCTAGCCCATGAAAGCTTATGCCCAAATAAATTTGTTAGTCTCTAAGATGCCACAAGGACTCCTCTTTTCTTTTTCCTAGTAATTGACCACTTTGCAAACATTAATGACCTGTCATATCTCTATGAAGAAGGGAAGTGCCATTGTCACCCTTTTACAGATGGGGAAACTGAGGCACAGAGCTGCACATAAGACCCAAAGTCATACTGTCTATAACACTAGATGGAATTGAATCTGGTTTTCCTGAGTCCCAGCCTCAGGCCTTAACTATAAAACCACTCAGAGAAACATGGGACTTGCCAGACTGGATCAGACCTGAAGTCCATCCAGTCCAGTGTCCTGTCTGTGACAGTGGCCGGCACCAGATGCCTCAGAGGAAGGTGTACGAACTACACTGAAAACAGATGTGGGATAATCTGCCTCCCAGCCACTTAGGTCTATCTTGGTCTCCAATAATCAGAGGTTGGCTTAAACGAGGTTTGATACCCCTTTCTTAGCATTAACTCGAATAACTCCAGATATTCTTGCTATCCATAGAAATGCCCAATCCCTTCGGGAATCCTGCTAAATTCTTGCCCCCCCATGACATCCAGTGGCAGGGAGTTTCACAAACACGTGTGGTCTGAACAGACATTTCCTTTGTGTAATTCTGAATTTGCCACTTTTCAGTTTCATTGACTGTGGCCTTCTCTGGACCAGTTGTTATTTTACACACTTCCTTCAGGTTAACTCTTATTTGCCTCCTTTCTAAGGGACGGAGATAGATCACTCTTGCATGGTTGGGTCCATTCTGCAGCTACCAGTTCTACAGGCTAAGATTTGCCGAGGCTAATGGGGTTAGCATAGGTGTCAGTGAGGACCTTATGTGGCCTGCAGAACCATTGTCTCCTGTGATGATGCAGGAGACAGAAAGAGCCCGGGGGAGACTTCTCCTTGGGGACCAGCCCAGATCCCTACACTGCCATTTTTGCAGCCACTCTGTAGAGCAGAACTGCATGGAGACCATCTTGCACAGTATTTTATCTCCGGTTGTTTAGTGGGTGAGCCAGTCATGCAGCTGCAATGAGGGGGAAGGGAGCTGGTCACTATACACAGTGCAGATACTAAGGGCTGCGTTCTGGCAGCCACACATCATGTTGGCCAGGACTGGCCCTGCTTCTGCTAAGGCTCTTGGGTATTATTTTGGTGTTTCCTTGCTGAAGTGCAAGCACCAAACCCACTAAACAGGCAGCAGCATCTCTAGGCTGCTGGATTTCACCTCCTCCGCAGCATGGATATAAACTGTTCAGGAAGGACAGGCAGGGCAGAAAAGGTGGGGGAGTTGCGTTGTATATAAGAGAGGAGTATGACTGCTCAGAGCTCCGGTATGAAACTACAGAAAAACCTGAGAGTCTCTGGATAAAGTTGAGAAGTGGGAGCAACAAGGGTGATGTCGTGGTTGGAGTCTGCTATAGACCACCAGACCAGGGGGATGAGGTGGATGAGGCTTTCTTCTGGCAACTAGCAGAAGTTGCTAGATCGCAGGCCCTGGTTCTCATGGGAGACTTTAATCACCCTGATATCTGCTGGGAGAGCAATACTGCGGTGCACGGGCAATCCAGGAAATTTTTGGAAAGTGTAGGGGACAATTTCCTGGTGCAAGTGCTGGAGGAACCAACTAGGGGCAAAGCTTTTCTTGACCTGCTGCTCACAAACAGGGAAGAACTAGTAGGGGAAGCAAAAGTGGATGGGAACCTGGGAGGCAGTGACCATGAGATGGTCGAGTTCAGGATCCTGACACAAGGAAGAAAGGAGAGCAGCAGAATACGGACCCTGGACTTCAGAAAAGCAGACTTTGAGTCCCTCAGGGAACAGATGGGCAGGATCCCCTGGGAGAATAACATGAAGGGCAAAGGGGTCCAGGAGAGCTGGCTGTATTTTAAAGAATCCTTATTGAGGTTGCAGGAACAAACCATCCTGATGTGTAGAAAGAATAGTAAATATGGCAGGCGACCAGCTTGGCTAAACAGTGAAATCCTTGCTGATCTTAAACGCAAAAAAGAAGCTTACAAGAAGTGGAAGATTGGACAAATGACCAGGGAGGAGTATAAAAATATTGCTCAGGCGTGTAGGAGTGAAATCAGGAAGGCCAAATCACACTTGGAGTTGCAGTTAGCAAGAGATGTTAAGAGTAACAAGAAGGGTTTCTTCAGGTATGTTAGCAACAAGAAGAAAATCAAGGAAAGTGTGGGCCCCTTACTGAATAAGGGAGGCAACCTAGTGACCGAGGATGTGGAAAAAGCTAATGTACTCAATGATTTTTTTGCCTCTGTCTTCACGCACAAGGTCAGCTCCCAGATTGCTGCACTGGGCAGTACAGCATGGGGAGAAGGCGACCAACCCTCTGTGGAGAAAGAAGTGGTTCGGGACTATTTAGAAAAACTGGACGTGCACAAGTCCATGGGGCCGGATGCGCTGCATCCGAGGGTGCTAAAGGAGTTGGCGGGTGAGATTGCAGAGCCATTGGCCATTATTTTTGAAAACTCATGGCGATCGGGGGAGGTCCCAGATGACTGGAAAAAGGCTAATGTAGTGCCCATCTTTAAAAAAGGGAAGAAGGAGGATCCGGGGAACTACAGGCCAGTCAGCCTCACCTCAGTCCCTGGAAAAATCATGGAGCAGGTCCTCAAGGAATCAATTATGAAACATTTAGAGGAGAGGAAAGTGATCAGGAACAGTCAGCATGGATTCACAAAGGGGAAGTCGTGCCTGACTAACCTAATTGCCTTCTATGATGAGATAACTGGCTCTGTGGATGAGGGGAAAGCAGTGGATGTGTTATTCCTTGACTTTAGCAAAGCTTTTGATACGGTCTCCCACACTATTCTTGCCGCCAAGTTAAAGAAGTATGGGCTGGATGAATGGACTGTAAGGTGGATAGAAAGCTGGCTAGATCATCGGGCTCAACGGGTAGTGATCAATGGCTCCATGTCTAGTTGGCAGCCGGTTTCAAGTGGAGTGCCCCAAGGGTCGGTCCTGGGGCCGGTTTTGTTTAATATCTTTATTAATGATCTGGAGGATGGTGTGGACTGCCCTCTCAGCAAGTTTGCAGATGACACTAAACTAGGAGGTGTGGTAGATACACTAGAGGGTAGGGATCGGATACAGAGGGACCTAGACAAATTAGAGGATTGGGCCGAAAAAAACCTGATGAGGTTCAACAAGGATAAGTGCAGAGTCCTGCACTTAGGACGGAAGAATCCCATGCACTGCTACAGACTAGGGACCGAATGGCTAGGTAGCAGTTCTGCAGAAAAGGACCTAGGGGTCACAGTGGACGAGAAGCTGGATATGAGTCAACAGTGTGGTCTTGTTGCCAAGAAGGCTAACGGCATTTTGGGCTGTATAAGTAGGGGCATTGCCAGCAGATCGAGGAACGTGATCGTTCCCCTTTATTCGACATTGGTGAGGCCTCATCTGGAATACTGTGTCCAGTTTTGGTCCCCACACTATAAGAAGGATGTGGAAAAATTGGAAAGAGTCCAGCGGAGGGCAACAAAAATGATTAGGGGTCTGGAGCACATGACTTATGAGGAGAGGCTGAGGGAACTGGGATTGTTTAGTCTCCAGAAGAGAAGAATGAGGGGGGATTTGATAGCAGCCTTCAACTACCTGAAGGGGGGTTCCAAAGAGGATGGAGCTCGGCTGTTCTCAGTGGTGGCAGACGACAGAACAAGGAGCAATGGTCTCAGGTTGCAATGGGGGAGGTCCAGGTTGGATATCAGGAAAAACTATTTCACTAGGAGGGTGGTGAAACACTGGAATGCGTTACCTAGGGAGGTGGTGGAGTCTCCTTTCTTGGAGGTTTTTAAGGCCCGGCTTGACAAAGCCCTGGCTGGGATGATTTAGCTGGGAATTGGTCCTGCTTTGAGCAGGGGGTTGGACTAGATGACCTCTTGAGGTCCCTTCCAACTCTGATATTCTATGATTCTATGATTCTATGATCCCAAATCGTTGGCACTGGGGGCAAACAGCCCCGTGAGGCCAGTTCATCTCTCTGGGAAGTGACAGTAACTGGCTCTCATAGTTAGCTGTGGGTGAATCCACTGCTCATCGGTAACCCATTACAGCCACGGGCTGCCACCCTGAGACCTCCCCAGAGCCCTTCACTGGGTCCCCAGCAATGGGAATTTCCTTCCAGTGCCCTTCCCTGCCAGTCCTGCCCTGGCTAGGAGTGACAACAGCCCAGCCCAGGGGTGAGACCAGTGTCTCACTGTGTATCTCACATGCACCATGGAGAAACCAACAGCCAGAGGGCAGAGAATTCGCCTCTCAGAACCAAGGGCTGGCAAGTTCTACTGCTCCTGTTGCAGCATAGCTGCAAGGATAAGTTAATTGAATAGCTGTAATTGATAAAATAAACACTAATAAGTCTCCAGGAGCAGATGGTGTTCACCAAGGGTTCTGAAGGAACTCAGATATGATACTGAAGAACTACTAACTGTGGTATGTAACCCATCGCTTCAGTCGGCTTCTGTATGAGATGACTGGAGGGTAGCTAATGTGACACCAATTTTTAGAAAAAGCTTCAGAGACAATCCTGGCAATTACAGGCTGGTGAGCCTAACTTTGGTTCCAGAATCAGGCACATGGATGAACAGGATTTGTTGGGGAAGAGTCAACACAGGTTTTGTAAAGGGAAATCATACCTCACTAATCTGTTAGAATTCTCTGAGGGGGGTCAACAAGCATGTGAACAAGGATGATCCAGTGGATAGCATGTACTTGGACTTTCAGAAAGCCTTTGACCAGGTCCCTCACCAACAGCTCTTAAGGAAAGTAGGCAGTCATGGGATAAGAGGTAAGATCGTCTCATGGATCAGTATCTGGTTAAAAGACAGGAAACAAAGGGTAGGAATAAATGGTCAGATTTCATAATGGAGAGAGGTGAACAGTAAGGTCCCTCCCTCCAAGATCTATACTGGGACCTATGCTGTTCAGCATATTCATTAATAGTCCAGAAAAGGGCATGGACCATAAAGTAGCAAAGTTTGAAGATGATACACAAATTATCCAAGATTGTTAAATGCAAAGCAGACTGCAAGGAGTTACAAAGGGATCTCACAATACTAGGTGGCTGGGCAACAAAATGGCAGATAAAATTCACCGTTGATCAGTGCAAAGTAATGCACTTTGGAAAAAATAATCCCAGCTATACATATCAAATGATGGTTTCTAAATGAGCTGTTTCCACCCAAGAAAGAGATCTTGGAGTCACTGTGGATAGTTCTCTGAACGCATCTGCTCAATTGCAGCAGCAGTCAGAAGTGGAAGTGGCCGTGTTTACTAAGACGGAAGTCCCGCCCTACACTCATAGATCCTCCCTCGTCCGCTGAACAGAGCTCCCAGAGCTGTCAGGAAATTCACCAAGGCCACAAGTGACATCAGTCTGGGAATTAGCTAGTTTCCAAAGGGTTAAACATACCCCCAGTCCCTTCAGTGTGACATGGGGCTTTGCCTGCTCACCCTGCAACACGCCAAGCACCAGCCAGAGACACTCTCCCAACCATCTCGCCTGCATTGCAGACGGGGCGCTGAGGGATGGAGACCAGGGGCACTGCTGAGACTTCGCCTGAGAGCGACTGAGCCAGTGACAGGCTAATGAAATGCCACGTCATTATTCGTGACACACTCTGTGCTGAGAAGCGGGCGCGAGGCCGCAGAGACCGCCCCTTTCCCCCCAGCAAGCTTTTAACTCCCGGAGGTGGTGCCATTTAACTTAGATGCTTCAAGGCAGGAGCTGACAGTGAAAGGGGTTGATTAGAGTGTGTGCCTCCTGCTCCACAATCCCCTGCCAACCATGGTCACGTTGTTTCATTGTGCCTCCCTCCCTGTCTGTCTGTCTCTCCTTTCTTAGACTTAGGGTGTGTGATTGCAGCACCTGTGACAGATTGCAGTGTTGACACAGCCTTAGGCTGGGGCAGGGATCATCTTCTGGTTCTGTGTCTGCACAGCTCTTACCACAACGGGGTCCTGATCCATGTCTGGCGCTCCTCGGTGCTACTCCAATACAAACAACAAAGAATAGCATGACTTCCCTGACCCCATCTCATGGAAAGGAAAGACAGAGACGAGGAAGTGGCTGGGCTCAGGCTAGCTCAGGGCAGGAGGGATAGCTCTGTGGTTTGAGCATTAGCCTACTAAACCCAGGGTTGTGAGATCAATCCTTGAGGGGGCTGTTTAGGGATCTGGGGCAAAAATCTGTCTGGGGATTGGTCCTGCTTTGAGCAGGGGGTTGGATTAGATACCTCCTGAGGTCCCTTCCAATCCTGATAGTCTATGATTCTATCTCTGCACTTTGGGGTGAGTCGCTTGAGTTGAAATGCAGCTTCTGGATTCTGCCAGAGTCTCTTTGAGGCACCAGCCTCGGGCACGTCAGTAAACACATAGTCAGTGGTGAAGAAACTGCAATGGGGAAGAACACGCTGCGCATGGGAAGGGGACTGGCTGGTGACCTGTGCAGCAGTGATATCAAAACCGTACCTCCCAGCTCAGCAAAGAGAACGTGAAACATTCTGGGATTTCTAGGGGGTGCCCAGAAATATTGCCTCTAGCAGCACAAAACCAACAATTGCCTGAGTTTTCCCCCAGTTGCCCCTTGAGACACAGCAGCCTCCTTCCACTTTAGATGTCTGTGATGTCTGTGCACAGTTAGAAACACATCCCCACATGGCGGGGGGGGGGGGAGTGGAAAGTGCTCTGATGCCATAGTGATGGGCAGGGCCCTTATAAAATCCTAGACAGAGAGCTGCAGTGACTGGGGGCTCATTTGATGCCCTGCTAGCAGAAAGGCTGTATACATAGAATGGGAGCAGATGGAGAGAGACGGGAGCAGGTGTTTTCAGTCTGTTTCGGAGTGGACAAATATCACTTTGTGTTGGAAGGGCCCAATCCTGCACCGGGGTGCTGGCATCAATGGTGCAAGAGCAGGTTCCATGTGGATCTTTCATTGGTGATCAAACACTCTACAACAGTGGGCAATAAATAACATGCCTGTTTTACAGGTGGGGAAACTGAGGCCCGGGTTTGCTTCCAGTCACCCAACAGGTCAGAGGCAAGACCAGAACCCAAACTGCCAGGCTCCCAGCCCACTGCTTTGCATCTAGACAGCCCTGCCACCTCCGGGATCATGGCCAGCGTTCTTGCTGGTCTTGAGGAAACCTTGCTGTGAGTGTCTCACATGCAGCCTAATGCTACGCTAGGACAGCAAATGCAGCGGGTGGGGGAAAGTCAGGATCCCATTGCCAGAGAGATACACAGTGGGCTTTAATGTAGACTCAAGCTATGTGAGACTAAGGAGGTGGGCTCCCAGACTTACGATGTCCATTGGACCTTTCCTTCCTGCCTGAGACGCTCCCAGGTTGCCTTCTCTATATTGCAGCAGTCCTCAAATCTCAACCTGCCATTACAGCCTGGCCCCATCCTTGTTCTCCACCCCAGAGCCAGGAAGTATCTCTCCACATCCACATCACCAGCTCCTCAGGGTAGCCTATAGGGATGATTAGAGCCCTACCAAATTCACGGTCCATTTTGGACAATTTCACGGTCAGAGGATTTAAAAAATCATAAATTTCATGACTTCAGCTATTTAAAGCTGAAACTTCACAGTGTTGTAATTGTAGGGGTCCTGGCCAAAAAGGAGTTGGTGGAGGGGGGTCACAAGGTTATTATAGGGGGGTTGCAGTACTGCTACCTTTACTTCTGTGCTGCTGCTAGCAGCGGCGCTGCCTGGAGAGCTGAGTGGCTGGAGAGCGGCGGCTGCTGGCCGGGAGCCCAGCTCTGAAGGCAGAGCCACTGCCAGCAGCAGCACAGACGTAAGGCTGGCATGGTATGGTATTGCCACCCTTACTTCTGCGCTGCTGCCTGCAGAGCTGGGCCGTCAGTCAGCAGCCACCACTCTCCAGCCGCCCAGCTCTGAAGGTAGCGCAGAAACAAGGGTGGCAATACTGCGATCCCTCCTACAATATCCTTGTGACCCCCCTGCAACTCCCTTTTGAGTCAGGACCCCCTATTTGAGAAATGCTGGTCTCCCCAGTGAAATCTGTATAGTACAGGGTAAAAGCACACAAAAGACCAGATTTCATGGGAGGAGACCAGATTTCACAGTCCACGATGTGTTTTTCATGGCCGTGGATTTGGTAGGGCTCTAGAGATGATGCTTGCTTACGGTAAACAGAAATATGCTGACATGTAAGTAGAGAATTGATTTTTGGCCCTACATTTGGGCTTGATAATAATGAGGCCCAGTAAAATACAAGTGAAGTGAGACAATTTCAGAGACCAGTTACAGAGAAGTTGGGACGCAACCCTGGGTTATGTTGTAAACATGTTTTGGTTTTAACAAATGTTTCAGACAAAAACGTGGACGCGTTGGAAGAACGCGCTCTGTATTGACAGTTATTGGATTGATATTTACGCAGATGTTAATTAGGATGATGTTTAACATCAAATAGTTAATGAGAAAGTAGAAAATATTTAATTGTGGGAGCGGAAACACAGATATGATAAAAGGTAGGCTTAATGCTAATGAAGGGATGTTATAATTGATTATAAAAAGAGACGTATGCTAATTTTAGATGCACACGCTCATCTAGCGTCAAGGTACCGCTGGAGAAAGGATTTGATACCCATTCTTCTCACCCCTGGATGCACCATTTCCTCTTGGACTGGGAGTATCAATGCAACGTGTGGTTATATTGTAATGCCTGTTTGCTTTAACTCATTATTTTATTTTAAATGAAATCTTCTGTTCTATCACTTGTTTTGTCATTCATGGTCCTCCACTAAATTAAATTAACTGTAACTGCCCCAGAGGCTTGAACCTGAAAGAGTTTAGTTTGGGGTCTTTAAACTACTAATGGGGAAGCCACAAACCCAGGTTGCATTGGGGTGATAGTCGCTTGGTTGGGGGGTGAGAGCACAAGTCATTCCTCAGCCCATCAGCGAGCGAGGCTGGGCCATGCTTTGTAACAAGGCAGTCGCCGCAGTACGGCCAGCCCCAAACCTTCACAGATCACGAGTCGGCCCCCAGAAATCAGGAGACTGGCCTAGATAGCAGGATTTTTTCTTAAAGGATTGTCTCATGCTTTTGGGGCCGTCTTTAGATTTCTGAGCTCCCCTCGCCCCCGCCACGTGTGTGCATGTGTCACAATTCATGTTGCTCTCACCCCTCCAGCAGCATGCCCCAGCCTCACCCCTGCTCCTCCTGAGGGCGGGTGTTGCAGGGAATCGGGGGGAGCAGAGGAGCATGCTGTTGCTCACCAGAGGGGCTGGAAGAAGAAGGACTGGAGCCACCTTCTGCTCAGCTCTGCCGCCCTCCTGCAGCAGCCCTGATTGGCTGCTCTTCCCCCTGAGGCGGGACAGTGGGGAAGCAGCCAATCCGAGGGGTTTTCCCACAAATTCACCAGCGTCATTGCCAGACCAGCCCCAGCTCCAGCCCCAGCTGGAATCGGGAGAGTTGGCAACACTAGTCTGTAACGAATCCCAGGAGGCCCAGAGGCTACCTAGCGATCCGACAATGCGTGCACCGAGCTGCCTGACATGCCGTGGGGCAGGGATCTTATCTGCTTGGGCCGCTGCGGTTTGTACCATTCACCCAGACGCTGAGAAGGAGGAAAGGGCTGGGGAGAAACGGCAGCTTGACGTTCCTGCTGACATCCCGTGTGAATCTTCCCACTGGAGCCAGCGGGAGCTGGATTGTGCCGACGTGGCCAGGGATCTCCAGAGCTAGAAGCTAGAGGGCCAAGTTGCCCCAGTGAGGGCTGTGACAGACTCATGTCCTCTGCAGACCGGGCCCAGAGGGGGACACGTAACACATTCAGCTCTGGGTTACACTTGCTCAGGCAAAACTCCCGAGGAGAGTAAAGTCTCAAGAAGGGTTTGTTGTATATTATTTGGGGGGTTCCACGTTAATTATATTAGATTATTTTTGTAACTCTTATACTGACTAGTACCCTAGTCCTCCAGTATTCCCAGTGACCTCAATGACACAGATCAGGTAGTCCTCCAGTATTCCCAGTGACCTCAATGGCACAGATCAGGGAGCGGCTGGTAATAGTCACAATTCTTCTTGCCTTAATCCTGCCCAATGGAGTCCATTCTGCAAGGCCTCCCCCTCCAAAGTGCCCTGGTCAATGCCATATTATGCCACATGCTAACATTTCATCCTTTGCGGCATCCCATCACTACTTCCTGGGGCGGCCTCTCTGTGTTTTTCCTTCAGTTGTCGTCTGTTGGACTCTCTACTCCCGTCGTTGTCAGCACTGCGCTTTACAGGACCAGCCCATCTGAACCTGCGCTCCTGTGTTTTTTCATTTAGGGGCGTTACTCTCAGCGTGTCTGTAACATCTCTACGTTCCTCACGTGGTCTTTCCTGCATACCCCTCTCATCCTTCTCAACATTCGCATTTCTGTGCAACAGATCATTTGCTCATATCTCTTCTTTGCTGCCCGACACTCAGCGTAATACATTAAAACTGGATGGGCCACCATTGTAAGGACTTATCGTGCTATATAATGTCTAAGTATCGTTATCATTTATTTACTTATTAGCCCCATGACTCCTAGAGCGAGTGTGATCAGGTAACAAGGCATAAAGTTGTTTTTTTTTATTTTACCAGTCAGCTCAGCAGATTCTGCCTGGGACTGACAAGCCAAACTCGCTCTGCTTTGCATGTCATCACCGCTTAGAGCTGCATGTCGTGGAATCGCACGCGCCCCTTAGTTCTGTGTTTGCACGGTGCGATTCAGGATCCTGAGTGGGCTATGCACTACTACAGTAATTAATAATAATTAAAAAGGAGCAGCACACTGGAACCCATTTGCAATGCATAGCAACAACAGCTTTTTTTGCTCCACCAAATCTATGAACAATGGTGCATATTCCTGAGTGCTGTCTACTGGCCCGCTTACATAGGGATTAACTAGCTACATTGACACAGTCATCTCTTTTAAAGAGTACTCTTGTAATAATCACCAGCAATACAGGCCCTGGGCCAATAATGAGAACCATCTGGGGGCACACCTCCCCCACTGAGCAATTCAGAATTGCCAGCTCTGATGAGTATCACAAAACCCTGAGGAGTCCTGTCCCCCCAGCTGCTAACATCACACCTCTGAGAATGAGGATACTTTCTGGACAGGTAAGTTGATTACATTCAGTTCGGATCCTTCCAGACCTGACCTAGGCTGGGTCTCCCACCCTCAGCACAGGCAAAATCTCCCACAGAACTCAAATGTACTCTCTGTCCACTACATCGTGTTCTTACAGGGACAGCTCCCATCAACTAAAATACAAACCCTGGAAATGCAACAGGAGAGCCAATATTCATCCAACCAACAAATACATTTCTAAATACAATATCAAACCAGCCTAAAAAGTACTGCCTGGCAGTGATTTGTACTATCTTTTACTGATGCATCTTAACCCCCACAGGCATCAACAACAGGGTTTGAACCCACAACTTAGTCTTCCCCAAGTGGGGTAACTGGGGACAAGCCAATCCTGCTGTTACGCTAAGGCTCAGCCCACACAGAGGGGACATAGCACACCCAGCGTTCAGTTTTCCTGGCAGGTTTGCAGGCTGCAAACAGGGAACAAGAGCAGTTTGCTGGTTTCTTCAGGTGCCTCTCCCCATTCTTTACAGCTGTCACAACCCCTCAGCTGCCTCTTTGTGACTAAGAAGGGCTTACTATTTGCCGGGCTGTGTTGTGATTACTGCTTTCACTCATTGCAGAGCGAACTAAATTCCCAGGAGGTAATGATTCTAGGTGACACCAGGAAGCAAAAAGAGATGAACCAGAAACTTTCTGTCTGGTCCCCACTGTCCTTTCTTAGAGCCTCTCTTCCCCACCCTCTCTGGAGCTCTCCGCATTTCAGCACCAGCAGTGGTTTTCCTGTGCTGTAGCAGCCCGAGTGTCCTGCAGGTTTAATGGCTGAATGTCTCTTTGATCGCGTGAGGCAGGTCCCCCTCACCCACACACAGATGGCGAGTGGAGAGTGCCAGTCCCTCAATGAATTCCTCCCAAGGCAGATGGAAATCCAGTTGGAATCGTAAACTTGTCTGGTCGGTGTCGAGTTGGCCATAGGAAACTAAAATATTGACCCATTCTTCTCTACAGAACATGACTAATTAGCTGTGCCGTGTGCAGCAGTGAAAGATGGCGGAGTAGCTAACGGCAGCAGGTACAGACACAAAAAACAAACAGACCAACCCCCCCACCCCCCACTCCCCCGCCGGCTTTCTGAGCAATTATTGAAACACAGAACTCAGAGGTGGAAAAATATTTCCGCTTATCCACCTAGCTCATATCTCCAGCCCAGGCAGCATTCTCTCTAACTGTATATTCCCCATTACATCGATCGGGCTCGTTTTAAATGACTGTAAGACAATGTTTGCCTGCCTCATTCTGGATTGGGGGGGGGGGGGGAGAGGAGCGGACAATTCCAGGAAACGATTCCTCATATTAACTCTGAAGTCTTTCTTGTATGTCACACCAGTCACATGCGGGAGGTGGTAGCTGTGCAACCTGGCTCTTTCTGCTTTGGCAGTGTTTGCACGTACAAGCTGATACTTTTACAAGAATTCACCAACTGCTTCCAGAGTTGAAATCAATGGGAGTTGGGCACCTAAGTTCCTCTGAGGAGCTGGGCCTCAGGATTTTCAGAAGTGCTCAGCACAGAGGGTTCACACTGGGGGTGGAGCTCTTTTGACAGTCTGACCTCTAATGTGCATTGTAATGACACGTATTTGCAGTATGTTATTCTGCCACTAGATGTCTCTATGTGCTGTTAAGAATTTCAGGCAGGATATGGTCCCTGGTAAACAAGGCAGAAAAGGCTGGTGCTCAAGTTGTGGGGAAACCTGCTTGTTTGTCTGTAGTTGTTTTCTTTACTCAAGGCCTCATGCTTGGGTTGGACTGAGATTCTGTGTATCATGATATAAGAACATAAGAATGGCCATAATGGGTCAGACCAAATGTCCATCTAGCCCCATATCCTGTCTTCCGACAATGGCCAATGCCAGGTGCCCCAGAGGGAATGAGCAGGTAATCATCAAGTGATCCATTCCCTGTCACTCATTCCCAGCTTCTGGCAAACCTAGGCTAGGGACACCATCCCTGCCCATCTTGGCTAATAGCCATTGATGGACCTATCCTCCATGAATTTATCTAGTTCTTTTTTGAACCCTGTTATAGTCTTGGCCTTCACAACATCCCCTGGCGAAGAGTTCCACAGGTTGATGGTATGTTGTGTGAAGAAATACTTTGTTTTGTTTGTTTTAAACCTGCTGCCTGTTAATTGCATTTGGTGACCCCTAGTTCTTGTGTTATGAGAAGGAGTAAATAACACTTCCTTATTTACTTTCTCCACACCAGTCATGATTTTATAGACCTCTACCATATCCCCTCTTAGTTATCTCTTTTCCAAGCTGAAAAGTCCCAGTCTTATTAATCTCTCCTCATATGGCAGCCGTTCCATACCCCTAATAATTTTTGTTGCCCTTTTCTGAACCTTTTCCAATTCTAATATATCTTTTCTGAGATGGGGCGACCACATAATCATAAAAAGAAACAGATTGCAACTGCACTAACCCTTAATGGAGAGGTGCAACTGCCTGGGGTTTTAGAATCCAGTGCTCCATCTTGACCTGAATTGCTTACGGCCTCCGCAAGCTGAAAATTACTAATAAAGAGCTTTAGGCCACGGTGAGACATCGTGGGAAACCATCTGAGTCACTATCTCCATTCAAGCCACAGAATAAAATCAGAAAGTCAATCTCCTCACACAGCCAAAGGCCAAAGGTTACATCTCCAAAGCCGCATGCAGCACCATTCTCTCCGTTAACAAGCGCAGAGTCTGTGCACCCACCCCTCAAAGATATCCAGGACTTCATACTTCCAGAGTGAATTATGCCTCCGCACTTCATTCACTACGGCTGGATGCAGACTGCATAGTGTGTGTACAATCCTGTGAAGGGCCCCATTTGTACTTTGATTTCCTCTGGAGTTTAGGACATGTGAATTTTGGCTGAAGCAGAACTGTTTCCTTTCTGAAGCAGAGCTGGTCAAAATATGAGGTGTTTTTCCGCAGAAAATTCCGACTTCTCCTAATGGAAATTTGAACGCTGGAAAATTTCAGCAGAAACAGAAACATTTTGATTTGGAAATGCTACGGTGGTGCCTCCTGGGTATTGTAGTTCCGGTGCATCATGCTCCTAATCTCCTCTATAAGCCAGAGTCCCTGATCAGCCTACATCTGCCACGATGCACCAGCATTTCCGCTTTTGTAGTGGCACGGCAGTGCATCATTGGAATCCCGGGCCATGGTGCATCATGGGAGATGTAGTCTCACCAGAGAGCTCAGCCCACATAATGGAGACATGAGGCTACTGAACAACTCTCACTGTGGCAACATTTCCAAATTGAATTTTTTTCACTTTTGGGTTTTTTGACTCCCCCACCCCCCCAAAAAAATGAAATTTTCCCCTGGAGAGCAGAGACTTTTTGCAAAAAATTCTCTTTTGTCGCAAACCAAATTTCCCTTGAAAAATGGTTTTGATGGGAAATTTTCACCCAGCCCTGATTGAAGTTTTTACTGTTGGTGGCTGTGTCTGGGATTCTCAAAGGGACCTATGGGAGTCAGGCATTCTCATCCCAGCACATAAATGTTCTGTAGGTAACTCACACCCACTGAGTGCAGCACTCTGCCTCTAGGAGTGGCTAGGCCCCATACACGGGCTGATAAGTCTGCTACAGTCTTGGATAACAGCTGATGACCCACCCAGGGGAATGGTTTCATGTGGGTAAACAAATACCATGAAATTCAGGGCGAGAGCTCTTTGTAACAGAGCCTGCAGCGGAATTCAAGTGATTCGCTGTCAAATGGGCATTTGATCACAAGACATCTTCCCTCCTGCAACCTGCCGCCCTCCCTCCAAGTTCCAGGCAGGTCGCTACGCATTGCAGACATGGCTGCTGGCCGCAGGGCCCGAGGGGGAAGGTAAATGAAGACCGGGTTTGTAAAAGGGTAATCAGAGAATGCAAAAGTGGGAATCGAAGCTGTGGTGGGAACAGCATCCCCGGTCCCTAAGAGAAGTCAGGCTGAATCATGTGCACGTTTCGCTTCTCCTCAGGGTCAGACAGAGACAGCCATGCTCTCGTGCTGGCAGGACGGCTTTGCAATTCAATTTCCCTTTGATGTAGGGCTCTGTATTTCCTACCTACGGAGAAATGTGAGTGGGAGCATTAAGAAGATTAAGAGATTTAGTGGCAGGCGTTTTCATGGAGCTAGGTCTGGGACTGACGCGCTCATTATTATAAACAAATGGTGAGGACGCATGTTTTCTCCCCCCCCTTTGCATGCTGCAGCTATTCCTCTCACAGCAGCTGGAGCTGCACGTCCCAGCTCGGGGAGGGGGACACGTCCCCACGCTACCTTTGATCCAGCTAGTGTAGCCACAACAGCATGGACAGTGAGAGGGTCTGGCTGCCCCACTGTCCTGTTCAAGGCCCTAGGTACGTACTCGGGGTGGCTAGCTCATCCTGCCGCCGTGGCACTGCAGCTACACAGCTGTTTTGAGGATGCTGGTTTGACCATAGCTGGTATGTGTGTGTCTACCCGAGCTGGAATCACACCTCCAGCTGCAGTGTAGATGTACCCTCAGGCACTCGGCTGGGAGCAATGGGCCTGCTCCGGAGAGCCTAGGAGAACTTCCCTTAACCCTCTAGTTTCCTTCTTGCCATATTCCTGTAGCTTCCAAAGAGCCCAGTACAGGCAGCTCCCCACATGTCCCCTGGGCATAGGGCTGTTTTCTCTACTATGTACGCTAGGAGGGCCTGCTATTCCTTGGGCCTGGATAAGGACAGCACATGTATGGGAATGTCCTTCAAATCCTACTCTGCTGTCCTCCATCAAGCTCCCCTGGGCTGGGAAGTCCACAAGCACTCAGCCCTGGTTAGGCCGTTGGTGAGCTGTGACTGCTGCTTGTCCTAGGGACCAAGGTTGTCTCAATGTTACACTTCCCCCGTCTGTCATGTCCATGCATGTTTGTGCAGTGCCTGGCACAATGCGGCCCTGATCCCTGAATAAGGCCCCTGAGATCTCTAACAATAATGAACTGTGAGGTCCTTTTGATCTGCGTGGCTTTGCCAGTACTCTGGTCTTTCCCGGGCTGTTGCCACTGGGATGAGAAATTGACTCTACGAGTCAAGTCTATTCTTAGCGTAGTCTTGGTTATTTACCAAGAACGGACACCAAGTCCTGCTTCCCTGAACACTATAGAGGCAGGTAGTTTCATTGCTCAGAGATCCCAACGCCTGCCCCTCCAGCAGGCTCTGTGCCCGAGAAGCTATGTCTCTCAGCTTCGTCTCAGAGTCACACTCCCAACTTTTTCCCTGGGCTTTCTGCCTGCAACTGAGACAGACTGCCAAACGAATATCCTAGCCCCTGTGTTTGCAGTCTGGAGAGCCCCTCGGGCCACCCAGCCTAGCTCTGACTTGCTGGGCAGCCTGGAGCCTTGGGTGGCCACCACTGTCTGAAGCTGTTTTTACTATGTAAAAGGGCTGGCTTGCTCCTTCTACTGAGCCTAAAGAAGGGTGTTTAGCAGCCATTGGCTTGAAAGAGCTCTGTGATTTGTCTTTGGAGCCAAGACATCTCCGCCGGCAGTTATCAGCACCTTTTTGCATAACAACCATTATTTTTTAGCATCATCTTCAGCCCCAACCTTCCCGCCCACTCCAACCAATTAACCTCAAAGATCGCCAAGCCAGGAACATTTCAGCCAAGCTGTCAGTTATACCCTTCAATCCTGAGCCCAGTGAAACGGATCATAGAAATGTTGGGCTGGAAGGGACCGCAAGAAGTCACCCCCTGCGCTGAGGCAGGACCAATGAAACCTAGACCATCCCTAACGAGCGTTTGTCCAACCTGTTCCTAAAACCCCGCAAAGACGGGGATTCCACAACCTCCCTTGGAAGGCTGTTCCAGAGCTTAACCACCCTTGTAGTAGAAAGTTTTTTCTAATATCTCACCTAAATCTCCCTTGCTCCCCTGAAGGGGCGTTTGCCCCTTGATCTCCATGGGGACTGAATTTGGCTGCCAGTCATTAAGGTGGATCAGGATGGTTGGGAGGAGCTAGAGAAGGAAAACATGTCCAGGGAGCCTTGTAAAAACCTCTGCCGCCTGCAGATAAGCTTTAACGCCCAGCGGGCTCAGCTCTGCACCCCCACTGCAATCAGGTCCTGGGCAAAGCAGTGCGGGAGGCTGGTGCACCCTCTCCCACTGCAAAAACACGAAGCCTGTCTGATGGCAGGGCAGCAAGAGGCAAATGTATTGTACAGCTGAACGAGTCGGAGGCTGGAGCCTATTAAAGAGAGAGTCCCATAATAGCACTCAATTAGGAGTCTGTACAGAGCCATATGGCAAGCCATGAAAGCCATGCTCAGTGGCCCCCCAAACCCCAGGCGTGCCACACTCAGCTACCATCTCGGCTTTGCAGTGCGAGTCTCCGAGACTAATGTGCATGGGGAGGAGGCGGGGGATATTAAACCTGTTTACTTTTATTGCACCGAAGAGCTGTCGGAGATGGGGCCTGTTTTATAGCCGGGCTTACAACTAATGAATAATGAAGGGAGAGTCTTGCCAGGAGCATGCTGGCATTTTGCAAAGGTCAGCTTATGGGAGCAAATACGCCCGCCCCGCTGCACAGCGCTTACCGGTGTGTCAGCATTTTCCTTCCCAACCCCGGATTTCAAGGGTTTGTCACAGAGCCACTAAACAGCCTTGAGGCTGCTGCCTGGCACGCCAGGTCTGAATCTAACACAGCGCCTTTGCTTCTCGTCTCTGCCGAAGACTCGCCGGTCATTGGGGTGCTCCCAGCAGAACGCACACAGGGGGGCACTTGAACCAAAAAGCTTCGCTAGAAAATCTGAAACTTTACAAGTGAAGGGTCCATATTGGGGCTCCGGGGATTAAGGCCTGAGGTGTTCCAGTCCATATTAGTGACTAGTGCCCTGGGTACCGGGGTCCATATTGGGGGCCAGTGCCCTGGGTACCGGGGTCCATATTGGGGGGCCAGTGTCCTGGGTACCGGGTCCATACTGGGGGCCAGTGCCTTGGGTACTGGATTCATTCTGGTACCTGGTGCCCTGGGTATCGGGGTCCATCCTGGTGGCCGGTGTCCTGGGTACTGGGTCCATTTTGGGGGCCAGTGCCCTGTCTCCCAGGGTCCATACTGGGGCTGGTGCCCTTGGGTGTTGGAGCCAACAGCACACTCACAATGTGCTCTTTTCGAAAGGCAGAGAGCTTGAGGGGAGGGGGAACAGGGCAGCCACAGGGTCACCCCAGCCAGCTCTTTGCTGTAGTGACCTTGCCTGGGCAAGCAAAGGGCAGAAGCCGGGGAGTGATGCTTGTGCTCTGTGTTCCTCGCTGGAGCTGACAGGGGGTCTCCAGTCCCCTCTTCACACTCTCCTCACCCCTCATGCTCACAGACAGCAAAGAACCAGGGTTCGGTCCCAGGCAGGACAAGCCAGTGTTTA
The DNA here is from genome assembly GCF_011386835.1 of Chrysemys picta bellii. Lineage (NCBI taxonomy): Eukaryota > Metazoa > Chordata > Testudines > Emydidae > Chrysemys > Chrysemys picta. Next base: position 11,877,676 of record NC_088814.1, on the reverse strand, counting down.
ATTCAGTATTTCACTCTCTTAACAGTTCATTCCAGAATTTACCAGGCCACTGTTCAGCCATGACCTGTTCCTTCCTCCGTGGATGTGCCGAGACACAACCGCACCTTGCTGGAGCCCATGGGTGAACCACTGCTGCTCACCGAGCCCAGCAAACCAGCGCCATCCCCTGCAATGCAGAGATCAGCCCTGCCCTGCACCCGTCCCATGGCAATGTGCACACGGGTCTCCTTCAGCGCAGCAACGCTCACTCCCTGGATCGCGCCCAAGCTGGGGCCGGGCAGCCCATGCCAGCTCCGACTCCTTCGCCCAGACAGCCCCTGCCTCCAATTAACCTGGTGACAACGCAGATGATACTAAAACCCTCATTGGCTCTTCATTGATATCTTTGTAGCCAGCTCTAAGCACCTGTCCAATGGCGAGGAGCATAGTAAGAAACAGGCGTGTCATTAAGTAGCTGCTAGAAAGGTAACCCTGCTACTGTCCAGTTATTGCTCCATTTTTAACAGGGTGGAACTTTTCCCCCGTCTAGTGGCTACTCCGTGCATAGGGACTTATGTGCCTGCTACTGCATTGAAGCTAATTGAACAAGATCATGGAGAATAGGGCCATCAGTGGCTATTAGCCACGATGGTCAGTGACACAGCCCCATGCTCTGGGTGCCCCTAAAGCTCCAACTGCCAGATGCAGGGACTGGACGACACGGGATGGATCATTGCAAATGGTCCTGTTCCCGTCATTCCCTCTGAAGCACCTGGCACTGGCCACTGTGGAAGACAGGACACTGGGCTAGATGGACCATCGGTCTGACTCAGTATGGCCGTTCTGATGTTCTGATCTGGTTCTTTTAGGTCCAGATGCTCAAAGGTATTTAGGTGCCTGAGTCCCACTGATTTCAAGTGGAGTTAGGCATTTAAATATCCTAGTTCATGTTGACAAGGCTCCACTTCAGTCCTTCACCAGTCAGGGCTGGTTATACAGTCATCACAACGCTGCTTTCCTAACACAACAACTAGAACGTGCCAGCTTCAGCACCGTGCCATGGGTTTCTTTCCTTGCATGGGTATAAGCCCCAGACAGCAGCTTTGCTTGTCAACGGTTCGTAGCCAGGGGGTTGAATGCAGAAGAGGATTTAGTGGTGACAGGCTCGGCATGCTAAAAGGAATTGCACACCAGCTGCTGACAATGGACATGTGTTCAAGCTCGAACTCCCGTGCATTCTGATCAACAGAACTCACCAGGCCACGTGCGATAGTGACATCTGGGGACTTCCAATCCTGTAGCATGGGACAGCGGGTTAGGGAATCTGCCACGCCCCTTCTGAAGTCACAGCCTGATTTCTGCAGCTTTATCATTCAGAGAGAAGTGGTTTTAAATGGTTTGAACTGTCCCAGTCAGGCCTTAGTCTTTACACTAAAGATCTGCCCTGTTATAGGGTAACCACATTTCCCTATGCAGAATACGGGACACCTGGTAAAATTACTCACATTCAAACGAGATCAACGACAATCAATCAGAACTATGCAGTACAAACGTTCAAACTAACATCAAGTTGACTGAGCCCCTCTTCCGTCTTATCTTTCAGGCTTTAGGGTTCGCATGGGGAGAGGTGACACACACACCCCTACCCCCCACATACACACACTGGGAGAAGTGACACTCACACCCCTACCGCCCACATACACACACAGGGAGAGGTGACACACACACCCCTACCGCCCCCATGCACACACAGGAAGAGGTGACACACACACCCCTACCGCCCACATACACACAGGGAGAGTTGACACACACACCCCTACCCCCCACATGCACACAAGGAGAGGTGACACACACACACTCCAGTACACCTCTCTCACAGGAAGCGGGAGTGGGTGACCGACTGACCTGACCCTCCCTGCTGTCCATGCCTGGCTGGGCCCCCAGGACAGACCTGCCTCTCCTGGTACCTGGCGCAATGTCTTCCTGAGGCAACACATGGGGGGGCACGTGGGGTGTCTCTCACACACACACACACACACACACACACACACACACACACACACACACACACACGTGAAAACCGGATGCCTGGCAACCCTACCTGTGCGGCCATGACTGGGTGCTGCTAGCCCCAAGCTCTCCCTTATCCACTCAGTCCTCCTGAACCCCCATGCCTCCCAGATACTCCAGAGGGGGAGCTCCCTCTATGCAGGCCCTTCTGCCCCATGCTTCCTTCTGCAACAGCCGCTAAGGGCTGGAGGAACCAGCAGGGCATGTCTGACAAACACTGGGACTTCGAATGTCCCTGGAAGACTTACAGATTGCCTGTGACAGCGATCTTAAAAAATAAGGGACGATCCTGAGGAAATTGGGAACCCAGTTCCCACCCAACTCTAGTAACAATACCTCAGACGGCTGGGAGGAGACAGGCGACATCCTTCTCCTTTGGTAGCCTCCTTTGTATCCACTGCCTCTTTCCCTTTATAACCTTATGGGACAGAACTGCCTTTACACCTTGCCACGATCCCCATCCACCTTGCGCCACCAGCTGCTCTGCGAATTGTCCGAATCTATTCTCCTAGCAGGCCTGGCCTTTGCTGTGAGGGGCTCTGACGGACTGACAAGGAAGGACAATAAAATGTCAGGCTGGAGACAAGCGAACCCTAGCTCCAGCTGGTCTTTCTGTCCCAGCCTCTGAACAATGCCCAGAGCAAAAGCACCATGGGAGGTCCTGTGACTGGGAATAGCAGGGGCCAGGGAATTGCCTCTCTCCACAATGTCTTATTCCCATTGGCGACTGTGGTTATTTTCCTCTGTGTGTAGCCTCCTCCCCTTCCGGAGGGCAGATCTCCACAGCCAGCCCGGAGGGAGGTTTGCATCTTGGCACTGGGCTCGCTCGCTGGAATGGATGGTGCCCCCTTTAATTCAACCCATCCATCTCGTGTGTTATTGGCAACGGAACCATCTCGAGAGCAGGAAGTTATCGAATATCCTGGCAGGGCCTTGGCAGCACAGCCAATAATTAAATTATCTTTGGGTCTGATATTCATGACAAGGGGCCCATCTTCCAGACTCTCCCCATGTTGCTCCTTTCTCTTTCCCCCTTACGTTTGGCTTTGTGCATATTAATTGCAGCTGGTGCTGGGAGTCAGCCTGAAATTCAAGGCTCTGAGGTGCAGACGAAATCACGGAGCCTGGGACCTTCTCTGTATCTACTTCCATAGCCCCCACCATAGCATCTCAGTGCTATTATCCCCATTGTACAGATAGGAAACTGAGGCATAGAGGGGCAAATTGACTTGCTCCTGGTCACTCAGGAAGTCTGTGGTAGAGCAGGGACTTGAACCCAGGTTTCCCTATCCGTAGGGTAGCAACTAGCCATTGGACCGTCCTTCCTCACTGCTAGAGGTGGGGGAATAATGGATTTTGCAATTTGCTGGCAATTAAAAAAAATTGGGTCAAACTGAAAACATTTTTTTTTTAAATTTTCAGCAAATCGAAAAATAAAAATACTTTCATCCTGGGTCAAACAAAATGTTTCATTCGACCCAAAAGGAGAGATTTCATTTTGATTTTGAGCATTTTTTCAATTGTTCAAAACATTTTCATAAAATTAAAGGAAAAGCTGTTTCAAATCAAAACCTTTCTATTTTTCCTAAATTTTTTTAGATTCTTAATTTTTGTTTTTACTAAAAGAATTTGGCAAAATGAACACAAACGTGAAATATTCTGGTGTTGCTGAATCGGCATTTTTCAACCCCAAACGTTTCAGCTGATGAATGTGTCACAGCTCTACTCTCTAGCCCTGGAGCAAATGCACCACCTTCCAGGCTAAAGTCAGTTTTCTCCGATTGGGTTAAATATACGAACTGAAAGCTGGAAAGCTGCAGGCTAGAAATCATTTAAAAAATATGTTTATAAAAGTCCGTAAATCTCACAGGGCCATAAAGCCACAGGATGGTAGCAGCTTCCATTTACTACCAAGCTTGGGCTGCCAGCCAACTAGCATTAATTTAGATTTTCATGGACCCCTATCCAATGCACCAGGCGTCTTTGTCATGTATTAAAAATACAGAGATTAAATGCAGCAATATCCTTGAAAAGTTAACAAAAAAAACGCTGCATATCTCCATAACACATTTCCACTCCCAGGTCCTCCTGTCTCCACAGATGTTCGATATAATTCACTCTGCTTTGCAAAGCTCTGATGCTCCATGTGACATGAGTTTACCCATCTTCTTTTTGTCCGTGTACCGCATGATCACAGAGTGCCAGGTCTCTGCCAACATAAACAACAAGGAGTCTGGTGGCACCTTAAAGACTAACAGATTTATTCGGGCATAAGCTTTCGTGGGTAAAAACCTCACTTCTTCGGATGTTCTTCTGCCAGCATAATGAACTGTGGATACAAAGGGAAAAAAAGCACCTGGGTCACAGGGGAGGAATTAAACCTTGCGTCTTCAGTAAGTTCCTTTAGCCCACAGTAAGGAACCGGCTGGTATAGTTCTTGGGACCAGCCACAAGTGGGAGAAATGATCACACACACTGAGCCTTGTCTACATTACAGAACCATGGCTGCAGTGCTTAATTTGTAACGAAAGAGGTGCCGGAGCTCAAGCTATCTTTTTTTTTACATTCATAATTGATGCAGCAAGGGCAGAAGTGCCTGGCCTATGAACTGTCAAGCCTAGAGGTGCCGGGGCTCAGCCTACAGTTTCCAACTGGGTAATATTTAAAAACAGGACACTCCAGCAGGTGTGCCAGAACCTCCCCCGTGTCGCCTCTTCCCCTGAGGCCCCACCTCTTCCCCCCTGTGGTTAGATGTTCAGCTGCATGTGTGTGTGTCTCCCTGTGTGCCGTCCCAGCTCTGTGCAGACAGCTGGCATGGCAGACCTCAAGCAAACCACCCAATGACCGCAAGATCTGTTAAGGGACGAAGGCACCCAGCCAGATTTATTGTTGGCGAAGCATGGTACTAGTATCCCGCAGACTCTACCGGACCACTAATACATGTATGCCCGTGACAATGGATCAGCTCAGTGAATGGCGGGAATTTCCGTTCGTCCCTAAGGCCAGACAAAAATATTCCTTCTGAGATACATCTTTATACCCTGATAGAAACAAGTTATGCACTGCACCTCTGACATATCAGGGTGCCACCCATTGCCTTGAACATGTTGGTTTGATCAAAACATTTCTATCCATCATGCTGTCATCCTGACCTTATCTTCAGAATGGGTCAGTGTGTTCCTGTTATCTTTGGGGAATGTACTAGTATTGGGGTGTTCTGGTACCACCCTTCTGGAATGTATTTGCGTATATATTCTTGTACCTGGCACGACTTAGGAATATATGTTTCTGCAATATCAGCCCTGTGCTTGCCAAATTCTGTGAGCCGGGCCTGCCTCTTGCTCACAACTTAACTTTGCTTTATATCAGCAAAGTTTTGACTACTTTAGCCCAGGCCTCAGGCCTCATACCAGGCCTCTGATACATGGGCTTATGTTTCAGGCCCTCTTTTTACTACACCCCCAAGGCCCGACCCCATCCACTTCTCTTCCCCACCCCCCGTCACTTGCTGCTTTTCTCCTCCCACTCCCCCGGCCTAGGTCAGGAGGGAGTCGCCTGCAGAGCCGGGTCTGGGAGCTGCAGCCACACAACACAGGTAGGAGGCAGCCCCGGATGAGTGGGGTCTGGCATGGGTGATGACCCGGTGCCTCCCTGCCTATCCTGCCTGCAGTAGCCAGACATTGGGTGTCCGGTCAGTAGTTCTGTCAGTAGGGCTCTTGCTTGGGGTTCAGGCTCTGGGGTGGGGCTGGGGATGAGGGGTTGGGGGTACAGGAGGGTGCTCTGGGCTGGGATCGAGGAGTTTGAAGGGCGTGAGGGGGATCAGGGCTGGGGCAGGAGGTTGAGACCCGGGAGGGGGTCAGGGGTGCAGGCTCCGAGCAGCACTCACCTCAAGCAGCTCCTGGAAGCAGCAGCATGTCCCCCTCCAGCTCTCATGTGGAGGCATGGCCAGGAGGCTCTGTGCACTGTCCCATCTGCAGGTGCCTCCCCCGCAGCTCCCATTGGCCGTGGTTCCCAGCCAATGGGAGCTGCAGAGCCAGTGCTTGGGGCGGGGGCAGCGTGCAGAGCTCTCTGGCTTTCCCTACACATAGGAGCCAGAGGGGGGACATGCCGCTGCTTCCGGGAGCTGTGTGGAGCCACGGCAGGCAGGGAGCCTGCCTTAGCCCCACTGCGCCGATGACTGGACTTTTAACGGCCCGGTCTGTGCTGCCAACCGGAGCTGCCAGGGTCCCTTTTCAACTGGGCGTTCTGGTTGAAAACCAGACACCTGGACCCCCTAGCTCAGCCCTAGCAAGGCCCGGCACAGATTAAGCTTGACTGGTATAGCTGTGTGGGCCGGGCCCCCTCGTGGAGGTGCAGCATAAGCCAGAAAAAGGCTCCCATCTCCTACCTCACAAGGTCCTAGAGCCTGGGCTCCAGCTGGGCCTGAATGGCTACACCACAGTTAAACAGCCTCTGGGCCCAAGCCCCTTAGCTCAAGTCACTTGGCATGGGCCATCCGTGGGTTTTTAATGGCACCATAGACATACCCTGAGAGGTGATAGTAGTAGCAAGGTCTAACCACTTGACGGGGACAGAGAGCTGCCCGGTGTGACAAAGTTCCTCCTCTATCTTGGTGGGTCCTGTACTTATTGGCGGATTTTCTTGCCTCAGAGATTCACCATGTGGGTTGGGGAACAGCCCAGAGGCCTTCCCCTCTGGAAGAACCCACAGTCCAGGTCAATTGGGAGGTTTGGGGGGAACCCGGGCCTGCCCTCTACTCCAGGTTCCAGCCCAGGGCCCTGTGGATTGCAGCTGTCTATAGTGCCTCCTGTAACAGCTGCATGACAGCTACAACTCCCTGGGCTACTTCCCCATGGCCTCCTCCAAACACCTTCCTTATTCTCACCACAGGACCTTCCTCCTGGTGTCTGATAACGCTTGTGCTCCTCAGTCCTCCAGCAGCACACCCTCTCACTGTCAGCTCCTTGCGCCTCTTGCTCCCAGCTCCTCACACTCGCACCACAAACTGAAGTGAGCTCCTTTTAAAACCCAGGTGCCCTGATTAGCCTGCCTTAATTGATTCTAGCAGCTTCTTCTTAATTGGCTCCAGGTGTCCTAATTAGCCTGCCTGCCTTAACTGGTTCTAGCAGGTTCCTGATTACTCTAGTGCAGCCCCTGCTCTGGTCACTCAGGGAACAGAAAACTACTCATCCAGTGACCAGTATATTTGCCCTCTACCAGACTCCTGTACCCCACTGGTCTGGGTCTGTCACATATCCCTCCCCCCTGCTCAACGCCAACGGGTTGGGCAGCTTGGGACGCTAGACAGTGCACACGTGACATGCCATCGGAGTTGCCATGACGGCTCCCTGCTCTGTGTTGCACACGGAACTGGAAAGGTTGGAGGGATAAGAACCATCTGGTCACCCTTGTGTTCTTCTCCTTGTTCCGCTGCATCCATTGAAGAGGGGCATGGTCGGTCATGAGGACAAATCTGTGCCTGAGCAGGTAGTAGCGCAATGTTTCCATGGCCCATTTTACAGCGAGGCATTCTCTCTCCACCACTGCATATTTTTGTTCCCTTGGAAGGAGTTTCCGACTGAGGTATAGAATTGGGTGTTCCTCCTCCCCGACCATCTGTGATAGAATGGCCCCCAACCCTACTTCCGATGCATCTGTCTGCAGGATAAACTCCTTGGTGAAATCAGGGGCTATCAGTACGGGTTACTGCAGAGGGCAGACCGTAGGTCTGTGAATGCTTCCTCTGCTGCGTCAGACCATCTCACCAGATCAGGTCCACGGGCTTTCACTAGATCTGTCAGGGGGCTTGCCCTTGTGGCAAAGTGGGGGATAAATCGTCGGTAATACCCCACCACACCTAGGAACGCCCGGACTTGTTTCTTGTGACTTGGTCGGGGCCAATTTTGGATGGCCTCTAACTTGTTCATTTGGGGTTTTACCAGATCTTTTCCCACAATGTAGCCAAGATATTTGGCCTCTGTAAACCTTACAGTGCACTTGGCAGGGTTTGCTGTAAGGCCAGCTCGCCTGAAGGTATCGAGGACTGTCTCCTCCTTCTCCAGGTAGGTTTCCCAGTCTGGGGTATGAATGACCACATCGTCCAAGTAGGCAGCAGCATAACTGTTATGCAGGCGTAATAGCTTGTCCATGAGGCGCTGGAATGTAGCTGGGGCCCCATGTAGTCCAAAAGGGAGGACAGTATATTGAAAAAGACCCTCTGGTGTAGAGAACGCAGTCTTTTCCTTTGCATCTTCTGCAAGGGGAATCTGCCAGTACCCCTTTGTCAAGTCTAGGGTAGTCAAGTACCAGGCATTACCCAGACGGTTCACTAGCTCATCTATGCAAGGTATGGGGTATGCGTCGAACTGGAATACTTCGTTTAGTCGCCGGAAGTCGTTGCAAAATCTTGTGGTGCCATCAGGTTTGGGCACCAGCATGATTGGGCTGGACCACTGATTGTGGGATTCTTCGATGATCCCCAACTCCAGAATTTTTTTTACTTCTGCTTTTATTTCCTCCCTTTTTGCCGCTGGCACCCGATAGGGCCTCATTGTCACTCTGGCCCCAGGGTTCGTGACGATGTGGTGATATGTCTCGGTTGTTCGACTCGGTTTTGTCGAGAACACATCTTGGTTCTGGAAGATCATCTCAGACACCTTGTTCTTCTGGTCTGGTGTTAAATCGGGAGATACTCTTACCTGTTTGGAAGGCTTGTTTTCCTGGGTAAGGTCTTTTTGGACTGTTGTGCATGCATCTTGTGCATGCCAGGGTTTCAGAAGGTTAACGTGATAAATCTGTTCTTGTTTTCTGTGTCCTGGCTGCCGCACCTTGTAGGTTACTTCCCCCATGGGTTCAACCACCTCATAGGGCCCCTGCCATTGGGTCAGAAGCTTGCTTTCTGCCGTGAGTACCAACACCATAACCCGATCCCCTGGTTGGAACTGTCGCACTTTTGCCTGGTGATTGTAATGGGTTCGCTGGGCCTCCTGTGCCTTCTCCAAATGTTCCCGTACAATAGGGGTAACCCGGGCTATCCGGTCTCGTATCTGCATTACATGCTCTATTATATTTCTCCCTTCATTGGGTTTCTCTTCCCAGATCTCTTTGGCGATATCTAGTATGCCACGGGGGTGACGCTAATATAATAACTCGAAGGGGGAAAACCCAGTTGAGGCCTGTGGTACCTCCCGGATAGTGAACATAAGGTAGGGTAGTAGGGTGTCCCAATCCTTCCCGTCCCGATTTACCACCTTCCTTATCATAGCCTTGAGGATTCGGTTAAACCTTTCTACCAACCCATCAGTCTGCGGATGGTAGACCGAAGTTCTCAGGGTATGTATATGGAGCAGCATACAGAGGTCCTTCATTAGCTTCGACATAAATGGGGTTCCTTGGTCAGTTAACATCCCTTCGGTAGCCCCATTCGGGCAAAGATCCCCACCAGCTCTTTGGCTATAGTTTTAGAGGCTGTGTTCCGCAGGGGGACGGCTTCTGGGTAGCGAGTAGCATAGTCCAAAACAACAAGTATATATTGGTGGCCCCAAGCCATCTTCTCCCACTAGGTCCATGGCTATTCACTCGAAGGGGACCTCTATGATGGGAAGGGGTACTAAAGGTGTCCTCAAGTGGGGACGGGGACTGTGCACCTGACACTCTGGGCAGGAGGCACAGTACATCTGCACTTCTTCATGTACTCCGGGCCAGAAGAACTGTCATATGACTCATGCCAGGGTCTTCTCTACCCCCAAATGCCCCCTAAAAAGATGACTATGAGCAAGACTTAATACAGCCTTCTGGTGTTTTTGAGGTACTAGGATCTGCTGTACCTTCTGCCCCTGTACTGGTGCAATCCGGTATAAGAGATCCTTCTTCATTATGAAGTAGGCTCTTGGTCCCTGGGTTTTCCCTTCCACAGGAACCGCATCTATTTCAGTCACCTCCTTCCTAATGTTGTCATACCTTGGGTCTTCTGCCTGGTCCCGTCCAAAATTTCCTCTCCCAGGGCTAATCTGCCCAAGATCTAGGGGCTCAGTCTCTGTTGCCTCTACTGGTTCAGAAGCGTTAGAGTGGGGGTCAGACTCAGGTGCTTCTCCCTCCTGCGTGGCCTCCTTTTCAGCTGCGCAGGTCCACTTACCTACAAGAGCGACCCTCTGGCTTTGGGTCAGTATTCGGGTTCCCAAGGCCTCAGCTGCCCTTCTTTCCCTTTTTGTCTTTCTACCTTGTATGGGAGTGGAGAACAAATCTGGGGATATTTCAGAGAAGATTGGGGGTTGACAGTCTGCTGTGGATGCCTCACCAATTTTAGGGCCCCCCTCTTTCTCCAATTCCCCTACCGGGAGTAAGTTTCCAAACCCTGGGAAGTCCCTCCCTATGAGCACCGGGTATGGGAGTTTAGGGACTACACCGGCTGCTACCTCAGTAGTGTTCCCTTGGATCTCGATTTTTACTGGGATGGTGGGGTAGTAACTAACTGTCCCATGGACACATGTTATCCTCATACGTTTAGCCTGCAGCAGCTGACTACGCTTCACGAGCTTCCCTGAGATAAGCGTGATAGCACTCCCTGAATCAATCAGTGCCGTGGTCTCTACCCCATTTAGTTTCACTGGTCTGGTATACATATGTGGGGTTAGTGAGATCCCCACAAGGTGGATTAGGGAGCATGGATCTGGCCAGTTCCACAGGTTACACTGCATAGGCTCCTCAGCATTGGGACACTGTGCAGCTATGTGTCCCCACTCCCCGCAGGCATAACATCTGTATGAAGCCCTAGGCATTCCCTGGTCTCTTGGTTTGGGCAGTCTAACATCACGATCCTCTTCTCCCTCAGTGCTCCGACACTTTGTGGCCTCTGATGGGCCTTCAGCCTCTCTCTTTTTCCACCTGGGCCCTCCTGGTGGCCCAGCCACCCGAACATTAGGGCTTGGTGCTGCTAGTTTAACCCGGGGTGCCTCTTCCTTAACTGGTCAGGTCAGCTCCCCTGCTGTCCTTCGCCTCTCTACTAGGGCGACAACCTCATCATAGGTGGAGGGTTCGTTCTGGCTTACCCAGGCATGAAGGTCTGGTGGTAGTCCCCTCATGTATCGGTCGATGACCAGAACCGCTAGTATCTCTTCCGGACTCCGGGACTCTGTCTGCAACCACTTTCGTGCGAGATGGATGAGGTCATACAATTGGGACCACAGGGTTTTGTCTTCCTGGTACCTCCAACCATGGCATAAGAAGGGGATGGAAGGCACAAGGGAGAGGGGGAAGCCACCAGAGCTTGGCAGAATAAAAGTTCAGGGTGCCCCAGCCAGCACAAAAATCAATTGGCCATCAAGTTCTGAAGGGTCTTAGAACAGCTAACCCCGAAGAGGCAACTGAGGAGCTGTTAGAAGCTCAGGGCCTTTTGGAGATCTGCTAGTCCCAATTCGCACCTGCCTAGAAATCGAGATGAACACGAGGCTCCTGGTGACTGGTTCACGGCTGCGCTGTGCACTGGTGAGGACATCGTGATTGTCAACGGTCTCTCCTGGGTTTGGCCAGCATCAGCAAGAAGAAAGGTGGGTCTTAAAGCCGTTTAAGAACACGAGCAGGAGAGCAACAAGGGCACATGTAAGTCTAAGGCCTTGCTCAGCAGCTGTGAGATATCCAATAATACGAAATGCCTGTGATTGGAGAAGAATGGGGAGCATTTTCCTGCAATTTTCGACAACAAATGGAGCACAATTTCTTGCAATTTGATGGCCTTTGCTACAATTTTCCATCGACCCCAGGCATTACCTGTAATACCTTATCAAACTGATAGCAGTGCAGACAGCTGCAGCTAATGAGCGGAAATTGCATGTTGCAAGGTTGCCGCAGTCCATTTGCACGTCTGAAAACGTATTCTGACAGCAAAGGGTGGCTGCCTTCCCGAGCCGCTGAATGCTGAGCCCAAGTGCGTCTAAAGAACTAATATTTACCGGCACGCAGCATTTGACAGGCAGATCCGTCAGTGTTATTCCAAATGTCGTTGCTAACAGCCGGCGGCGTCAGGACACTTATTTACCAATCAAAATAAACAAAGGAAAAAATCCAGCTTGGGAGATTTTAAAAGCAAAGTTAACTTTTAAAAAAATGTTCTGCTTACCAAGCTGGTCGCTGGTTGACTGAGGGACTGACAGGCCTAGCCGGGAAGCCAGTCAGAGTGCTGCTTTTGAATGGAAAATCAGTGCATTTGGGGGCCAAATTTCAATAGTGCTGAGCGCTCGCGAGTGGGGCTAGATCTGGGGCGGGCGAACTTTTTGGCCTGAGGGCCCCATCGGGTTTCTTAAATTGTATGGAGGGCCGGTTAGGGGAGGCTGTGCCTCCCCAAACAGCCAGGCATGGCCCAGCCCCTGCCCCCTATCCAACCCCCCCTGCTTCTCGCCCTCTGACAGCTCCCTGGGACTCCTGCCCCATCCAACCCCCCCATTCCCTGTCCCCTGACTGCCTCCGGACCCCCCGCCCCTGACTACCCCCCACCCCATCCAATCCATCCTCTCATTCCTGACTGTCCCCCCGGGACCCCTGCCCCCATTCAACCCCCCGGTTCCCCATTCTCTGACCGCCCCACCCCTTATCCACACCCCCACCCCCTGACTATCTCCCTGAACTCCCTTGCCCCCATCCAACCCCCCCCACTCTCTCTTCCCCTTACTGTGCTGCCTGGAGCACCAGTGGCTGGCGGCGCTACAGCTGCATTTCCCAGAGCGCCAGGACAGGCAGCCGGAGCCAGCCACGCCACTGCGCAGCACAGAGACTGGGTCAGGCCCCGGCTCTGCAGCTGCGCTGCCCCAGGAGCTCACAGCCCCATCGCCCAGAGCACCGCGCTGGCGGCACAGTGAGCTGAAGCTGCGGGGGAGGGGGAACAGCAGAGGAGGGCGGGGGCTAGACTCCCAGGCTCAGGGGCCGAGAGGAGGGTACCGTGGGCCAGATTTGGCCCGCGGGCCATTGTTTGCTCACCTCTGGGCTAGATGTTCAGAAGATCTCAGCTCCATGTAGGCACCTAAATAAGAGCCGGATCTCCCAAAGACTTGGAAGCGGAGTGGATAATCGATTGAACATGAGCTCCCAGTGCAACAGTCTGACCAGATGGGCTAATGCAATCCTTGGATTTATAAACAGGGGAATCTCGAGTAGGAGTAGAGAGGTGATTTTACCTCTGTATTTGGCCCTGGTGTGACCATTGCTGGAATACTGTGCCCAGTTCTGGTGCTCACAATTCGAGAAGGAGGTTGATAAATTGGAGAGGGTTCAGAGAAGAGCCACGAGAATGATTAAAGGTTTAAAAAGTCTGCTTGACAGTGATAGATGCAGGGAGCTCAATCTATTTAACTTAACAAATAGAAGGTTAAGTGGTGACTTGATCACAGTCTAGAAGTATCTACCAGGGGGACATAAGAATGGCCATACTGGGTCAGACCAAAGGTCCATCTAGCCCAGTGTCCTGTCTTCCAACAGTGGCCAATGCCAGGGGCCCCAGAGGGAATGAACAGAACAGGTAATCATCAAGTGATCCATTCCCTGTTGCCCATTCTGGCAAACAGAGACTAGGGACAACATCCTTGCCCATCCTGGCTAATAGCCATTGATGGACCTATCCTCCATGAACTTATCTAGTTCTTTTTTGAACTCTCTTATAGTCTTGGCCTTCACAACATCCTCTGGCAAGGAGTTCCACAGGTTGACGGTGTGTTGTGTAAAGAGTCCTGTTCCATGGGGAACATGGTGACATTCTATGGCTCCCACACGCTTTATAGGCACTGGCCTGTGCTGGGAATGGGTCATACCAAGCTTCCATCCTAAGGGGATCTCTGGGATCAGCATGGCCTTGGGTATGCAGTATTCTCAGAGCGCCTTGGTGGGGAAGGGAGTGCACCCGTTCTAGCCTTCTCTGGAATGCAGCATGCTGCCCCCTTCCCTATTTATTTAAATGGCCAGATTTTCCAGATTGCTCAACTCCTAAATCCTAGCTAGATATTCCCACTGGGAGCTGATGCTGAGCTCTCTGAAGTCTCAGTCCCTGAGCCCTTACCCCGGTCTGTCCCTTAAGAGCTACACAAGGATTCATTATTATTGTTGTTTTATTCCTTGCCCAAAGCAGCTGGTCCCTTCCCCAGTGATTCCTTTCACGCAGCTTTGTGGCATTTCTGCTCATGGCTCAGCATGCGGCGGAAGGCGCTGGTTGCTTGGTTCTGATCCGTTAAGTGGACTCCAGGGTAATCGTCTAAACAGCTGTTCTCCATATGATGCCTTTCCGTCCGCGTCAGCCTGATGCAGGAGCCCAGCCTTCCCTGGTGGCAGGGCATTCCGCCAGGTTTTTCGGAAGTTTTGAGCATTAGCTGCCAGGTGGAACTAAGCAACTGTTGGTGAATTGGCTGGGAGTTGCTCCCCGATGGTGCCGAGGGTTTAGAGAGAAGCCAAAGAGCAGGACTGGGATATGTTCATAAACTGAACGGAGATCAATAGAGAGCTGAGGGTACGTGCTGCTTGTGACAGTGGGATTGGCATAACGGGGGCTGCAGCAGGACTCCAGCACTTGGAGCCAATGGATCTCTGGCTCAAACAGTCCGACTCCTCTCTCAGATCGCCACTGATCAAAAAGGCCTTTCCGCCTTCAGGCATCTCAACACCAACGGGCTTGGACCCCACCGCGCCCTGTCCGGCAAACGGACCCATCAGTAAAAACGATCTGGCAACAAATCCACTGAAAAGAAACAACCCAAACAAAGGAAATGAATAAACTCTAAAAGATCCAAACGACAACCCTCCTGCAAGCAGAGCGTTCGCCCTGAGACGCGCCCGAGACTCCATGAAGGCCATGGGCAACGTTGCTATTGCTATCGGTGTTACATGGAAGGTGCCTGGATACTGTGGTGATGGGCTGAAGTATATAACAGATGAGCGTCTATGGAAAGAGAGTGAGGGATCCACAGGAATGGAGCGCATAGCCACAGCAGAGTGGCTTCACCGCAGCTCCATAGCCACGGGGGAAAGTCCCTTATCCTGACCCCCAAGAACTCCTCTCTCTCCAGCCAGCTACTTGGGGTACAGGGAGCGGGATTTCATTATTATTATTAATTAATTTTATTACAGACTGAGACCAGAGCCTCATTGTTCTGGGCACTGTACCGCTATGGAGCAAGTCCGGATGCTGGGGAGTTTACAATCTAAAGAGAGGGGACAGACACAGGGTGGGAGAAAAGAAAGAATACAACCTCCCTCATTTTGGGAGTGTAGTGGGGTGGTTACCCCGCTCCTGCCCTGAAGGGCTTAAAACAGCCCTGGGAGAGGCTGTGGCAGGGAAAGCAGCCACTAGGCTGATTGGGGAAGCAGCCGCAGCTGGGCCACGCCCCAATCAGGCCCAGCTGGCCCCTACAAGAGGCTGGGAGCCAGGAGCTGCGTTCAGAGAGAGAAGGGCCTGGCTGCAGGGAGCTTAACTAAGTGCCTAGAGTGGAGCAGGGCTGGGGAAAGGCCTAGGGAGCTGGGGAGCTCCGGCCTAGGAAAGCTGCAGGCCTGGTAAGGCCTATTAGGTACTGGGTTGCAGGGGGCAGCCCATGGGTAGGCAGAGGCAGCAGGTCCGAACCTCTTTGCCTGTGATGAGTGGCTGACACTGCAGTCTGCCCCAGTGAACGGGGGCTAGTTGGTGACTGGCAGTAGCCAAGACTGAGGCGAACTGGGGATAGTGGGTGGGGATTCCCCGGGAGGGGGAGACCCAGAGCTGTGACGGGTTACTGCCAGCGGGCAGCACCCCAGACAACAGGGCGCTGGGTCCGGGAGGGACACGGTGGCCAAGCGGTAGCGGGACACAGGCCTGCCGAGGGCGCTCCAATGGCTGGAGGGCTAATTCCCAGAGATGACCAGCAGGAGGTGCCACCGGGTGAGTCTGCGCCCGGTTACAGGGAGGCACATAGGAATGAAATAACTCAATCAAGGCCCAACAGCACATGGACTAAGGGTATAAAACAGAACACAAGGACCCCATGTTTGGCCTTTTCTCCTGCCCCCACCTATGCTGCAAGCAACAAGGATGCTCAGAAAACTGAAGACTCCAACAGAGGCGATTGGCCCAGGTGTCAAGGGTGAAACCTGTGTACTGTGAACTGCAATATCCAGCGGGGTGAGAAAAACTGCTTAATCTAGATGTTGCCCAGTCTAACAAAGTTGAGAGTTTAGACTGGGTGCTTATATTCTCTTTTATTTTGGTAACTAACTTTTGTAGTCAATAAACTTGTTTTACGGTTTATCTTTACCAGTGAGTTTGCCTGAAGTGTGTGGTAAATCTCCTCAGGTTCACAAAGGCGGGTGTAGATCCACTTTCCATTGATGAAGTGGTGAACCAATTAATAAACTTGCACTGTTTCTCTTGTGCAGTGCAAGACGGTATATTCCTGAGGTACAAGGCTGGGAGCTGGGGGGATTTGGCTGGTGCCTTTCTCTGTGTGATTCATGAGTGGCTGCGGGGAGCATTCATGCAATCTAGCTGGGTGGGGGGCTCCACTTGCTGTTGTGCTGAGTGACCACAGCGCCTGGAGGGGTTTGCTGCTTGTTACTAGCAAAGCACTGTGAGAGCCAGCCCAGGCTGGAGAGTGAAGGGGGCACAGTGATCCCACAGTTCCAGGCTGCACCCTGGGGATCCCGGCACACATGGCGGGTATTTAGCTAGCAAGAATGTTGGGTGAGATCAAATAAAAACCAGCGATACACTGGTCGTTAATATCATTGAGAAATGGACATATTACCATGGTATGAGGAGTTATGCATAATTACCGATGCTTTAAAGTCCATGACCAAACACACGAAGAAGCAAGCTTTCCTCCAGACTTGGGGGAAGGTACCATCTCCCCGCGGCTAATGCCAATTAAGCATTGTGAAGCCAGCTGCAAAGTTACATTTGCAAGTGAAGTAAAAAGGAAAAGTAAGTGAACAGGGGTGTGTGAAGGCAGCCTGGTGTGGGCACACCATAGAGCCAGTGCCGTGGGGGGAGGGAGCTTATCTGGGAGGGGCACTTGGAAAGGATACGTTTCAAAGGTTGCTAAACTATAAGAAGAAGGCCAAAGATGCCCTTGGTATTCCCTTTCACTGAGGATCACCCTAGGTGAAGGGGGGGTGTCATGAAAATCTGGATTCTGATTTAACTGAAAATCAGCAGGTTCTCCCAATGGACTTGAAGGCTGAGAAACTATTTCAGACAAAGGAGCGTAACCTGTCAGTTATTGTCAGTCTTGTAGAAGCTTGTTATGCTTTTGTTTTATTTGTAACCAGTTCTGTTTCCATTCTTCTTACTCAATACTCACTTGAATCTGTGGACCTCTGTTCTTTGTTAATAGATTTGTCTTTGTCTTCACCATCAATAGATTACAGTATGATGCAGTTATAAAGGACCTGACCCTGAGTTGTAACCTTCCAGCTGTGTGTACATGGTCTTCTTGTAGACAGCAGGCTTGGTAATTACTAAGAGCAGGCTGGACACCGCAGGGAGAGGTGTTCAGGGATTAGGGGACACCACGTGTAATTTACAAGGAGGAGTACAGGCTGACAGAGCTTCTGAGGAGATTTTTTGGGGGGGTAACAGCCTGGGGAGCGGACACCAGTTTAGCACCAATGAGTCTCTCTCTCACGGGGGTAACTAGGTAGCTCACAGGTCCTGGCTTGAGAAAGTGTCAGACAGCTACAAATATTTTCATGCTTAGCCATGGGTGAGTTGTTGTCCTGGGGGATTGAACCTGGGAACTCTGGTTCTAAAAGCATAAGTGTCTCTTGTCTGAGTTACACCACAAAGCTCTCCGAGACAAAACCGCAGCACGCTCATCAACAGCTAGTTGTGGCTGCGGGGGACAGAGGGCCACACGGAGTGGGAGATGCTAACCGTCTGGCTACGCTGCAAAAAATGGGTGTTCTTAACTCAAGTTAGCTACGCTGGGTTAAAATAGCAGTGAAGACACGGCCGTTTGGCTTTTCACTTGGGTTAGCAGCTGGAGTTAAAGCCTACAGGGCAGCCTGTGGTTCTTAAAAGCCAAGTTGGCGTGTTTTCGCTGCTATTTTAACCCAAATCAAAAGCGCCCCTTTTCTGCAGTGTAGACACGCCCTCGGGCTCCTAGATCAGGGAGCCCTGTGACTGCCATGAAGAAGGGACAGAAAGGAGGAGCGGTGGAGACAGGCTGCTGCTCCAGTCATATCACTCTGTGCTGAAGCTGAAAGCTGAAGAAGCTCCATCCCCCTGCCCCCGCTGGCTTCTGTCACAAGAAAACAGCGACCCTTTAGGGAGGAAGGGGCCTGTGCCCCTGTGATTGGTCAGCTGACCCGTGGCTGGGTTTAAAAGAGGGGGCTGGGAACCCAGAGAGTGAGGATGCAGCAGGAGACCTGGCAGAGAGAGCTGAGTTCGGATGGGAGCTGGAGCAGAACCACTGGTGAGAACTGACCCAAGCTGGGTCCCCTTCTGAGGGGGAGACTTGGGCAGTGGTCTCTGGGCAAAAGGAGAAGCTCTAGTTTGGTCAGGGGGAGTCAAGCCCAGAAGCAAGGGGTGGACCCTGCAGCGATGTGCCCTGAGCCAGAGTAGAAGGCGGAACACTGTGGGGAGCCCTCAGGATGAAGACCTGAGTGGAGGGATGTGGGTGAAGGCCCAGAACAAGGGGTCGGTCCTGGATAGATGTTCCCTGAACAGAGGCAGGACTCACAGGCAGGGTTGCTCTCACTACCTATGCAGCACACACCACAAGGGGACCTCTAGAGGCTACAGGAATACAAATAAATACCAGTGAAGACGTGAAAATGTCACCCATTCTAATATCTGCCCAGGGTTGGTCCATCCAGGCTTGACTGGCATCCATTGCAACTCAGAGAGGGACAATGGGAGAAAAGGCAAAGAGCCATTGTGCACGCCAGATGCTTTGTCTGGGAGCAGGTTTTCTCCGCCAGTAGCGGTGGGCGGCTAGGAAAGATTCCAAGAAGTTAATTAATTTCCTCTCATCAGCATCCACAAAACCAGCAAACAATGTCTGGAGGAGAGAGAACATTGCTAGTTACTCCCGTAGTTACTTTGTCTTAGAAACAATGAAATGCCAAATAGAGACAGAGAAAAATATTCTTTGAACGTGGAGTGGTAGCTGGGTTTCAGAAACGTTGGCTCCTCAGGTAACAGGGGAAGCGAGGGACAGAGAAAGCTGGAAGTGCCCCCCAGGATTAATTCAGAGTCCAAATGATGCTTCATACAGTATATGTTGCAACAATACATCACTGTCAGAAAGAAACAGATCGATTAGCTTCGGAATCCATTTGTTTGCTCTGCTAACGTGTCCTTGCCTTCGCTATCTGAGCGCTAGGTAACACACTGTAGGACCCATCCTGCGATGGCAACCCGACGGCTAGATCGGATGGTTCTTTTCCATCTCAAACCCGCTACCAGGCTGCTAAAGATCCCATATCTCCCACGCAAACACATTGGTGCTTTGCTGTCTGTCATTGGCAAGGTCCTTCACTGAACCAAGAAGCTGCCATGTTTGATGTTTCGCCCCATGCGGTTGCGTTTCTTGCTGGACTCTTGGCTAAAGAAAGGGGAGGGGAGGGATGCAATGGGTGAAAAGTTGTTTCGACCTGGAAAATGAACACATTTTGACTTTTTTTTAGAATTTTGGAGGTTTTTTCCCTACAGGAACAACTCGGTGAAACCAACAGAAATTCGCAAAACGTTTTGGAGTCACCAAATTGGCATTTTTCGCTCCCAAAAAGTGTCAAGCCCCAAACTTCATCCGTTTCTACTGTTAATCCAGCACTTTTTCCCGACAGGACCTTGGCTTGATTGGTTATTGTTTAAAGAAAGCCCTAAGAGTATACGCCACCTGTATTAGCAGCCAACCCTGGCAGGTGCGGGAGGGATGTCTTCCCCATTGATTGGGGCTGGGCGCATTGGCCCATTGTCTTGGGACCATGACCATCCAGGAGGGTCTGCTTTCTCTCCCTGTTGCCACTCCTCAGTCTCTTTCCTCCCTGAGAAAATGAGCGTTCTGTAGGCCACTCCTGAAGAGGTGCTGGCCCCACATGCTCCTGGGGGATGAGGAATGGAACCTTGTTTTCTGGGGCTCTCTGGCGGGTGGGGGTCCATTGGGGGCTGTATGCAGTGAATGGTAGTGCTTGTCATGCCATCAGCAATCAGGAATGTGAAGTCCCAGAGCGTGGGAGGGAATTACGTTCTAGTGCAGGGGGCTGGTGCGTGAACAATTATTACCTTTTTGCTAGGTATTAATCCGCTATTGGCCATTCACTCGGAGGCAGGTTTTGGGCACGCTGGGTGCTGCTGAGCACGTCTGAACATCTGGCTCTACGTGTCACAGTGGGGGCTGCTGGGGGCTTGGAAATCTGCAGAGCGGCTTTAAAAATCTGGCTCCGGGTCTGAGTGCTGGCCCATTGATGATCCAGCCCTGGAGCTCATTGGGAGTCAATAATCATCAGTTCTTATTCCTTATTCTCCTCTTTTAAAGGTTTCAGCCGCCCAGTCGGGGAGCAGAAACGATCCCCCGTGGTCACTCACCCGCCACAAATCATCAGTAGTGAGGAGTTTAGGTGGGACGCTTCCTGACCCCTGATGTAGGCTGAAATAGATGGCCAGAAACCAGCAAATACCTGCCACTAATGAATCTCTTTCCAGAACCTGGGCCTGGGATTGGAAATGATCCGCAGACAGATACGGGCTCTGTTTGTCGGAGGACGGATTTCCAAGGGCTAACTCACACCGCTTCGGTCTTGACGTTATTTTCATTTTCAGCTCGTCGAGCTAGTATTGTAAGTACTTTTTCATTACATTTTAATTTCCCTGTAGAGTGAAATATTAATGAGAATAAGCTTAATACTGTCAATAGGAAACACAGACCCAAACAGATCATTTGCTAATATAATTACTTGGGAGTTTAGTCTATTTTAAGCTGCAAAATTGCTCTGCTGGGATGATCTTGTGCAAATGACAACCATTTTCGCCTGCCTTCCACCTGGGATCTCGGAAAACGTGATGAGTTTAGGGCCAAACCATCAGTTGTCACAATTTCCCTGCTGTGACTGTCTATGTGAATGTGATTTTTTGGTCCCCTATTAACATGGTATCTGAGCATCTCACACTCTTTAATGTATTTATCCTCACAACACTCCTGTGAGACAGGGCAGCGCTATTACCTCTGTGTTATAGATGGGGGACAGAGGTACAGAGACGAAGGGTATCTCTATGCTGGTGTTAGATATCCGCGGCTGGCCCTTGCCAGCTGACCGGGGTTCAGACTTGGGGGCTGTTTTATTGTGGTGTGGATGGTAGGGGCCGGCCTGCAGCTAGAGCTCTGGGATTAAACAGCCCCTTAGCCCGAGACCCATGAGCCCGAATCAGCTGGCATGGGCCAGCCACGGGTTTTTAATTTCAGTGTGGACGTATCCTAAGCCTGGGCTCTGTCTTAGGTTTGAGCCCAGGCCCCCTTTCCGTCCACACACAAATCAGTCTGACTCGGATCAGCGAGCACTCAGGACCTGGGTCCTAGGACCTTGCTGGGTTGGGTGGATCAGAGCCCGGGTTCCAGGCCCTGTCATTTTGCAGTGTGGATGCAGCTCAAGCCACAGACCTGCTCTGCGTAATGCAGTGTGGATGCGTTAGCACGGCTGCGAGACCCAAGTCCAGCAATTGGAAAGCCAGGTTTACAGTGCAGTGGGGACGCTCAAGCCCGGGCTTGGAAACAGCAAGTCCACAAGCCCGGCTCCCATAGACCCAGGGTTACAGCGCAGTGTAGGCATGCCCTAAAGGCTAGCCAAAGAGTCTGTACAGCAGGGAATTGGCTGTGGGTGGCCCTTGTCCTAGGCTAGCACTCTAACCACTGGACCATCCTTCCTCCCAATACCCAGCATGTCCCATCTTCAGTCTTTCGAAAGCACCTGGGTCCTTGGCTTTGCTGCTCCAATGCCATCAGGTTCCCATACTCAAGGGCTGTGCAGGGCTCCCTACAGCATATTTGCACCACATTTACATCATTCATCTGCTGCTGAGGGAATGGAGCGCTGAGCTGTGGGGAGACTGGCCCTAAATCCCCAGACTGGTCGGCCAACCCAAACCTTTCCCAGTTTCTTTTCTCCTGTTTCACTCCCCCTACGAGCCGGCCGCCGCACTCCAGCACACACAGTCACTTGCTTTTAACCCAAATGTCCCATTTTAACAGTATCCTTTTTAATCTCCGCTACTTAAGAAAATGGAACGGAATGAATTGCCGGGAGCGGCTTCCTCTGCCAGCTGCAGCCACTGAAGCACAAATGCAGGGGAACTCCCACTCCGTCACCAAAATCACAGCTGACAGGTGTGTTGTGTTGTCCTCCCTGGCCACTGCCTCCTGCACCAGCACTTTGTACTAAGGGAGAGTTCTGCTTGTTCTTGACATGCTCCTGTCTGAATTCATTCCCGCAAACAAAGCACTGAGCCCTTCGGCCTCTTGGAGGAGCACCGGCTTAACATTAGAGCTGAATTCCAGGGCCTGACTTTTTCCGTGTATGTGTTGGCATCCTTACATACTTTGTGCAATCCATCGGGCCAATTCAGCAGGCAGAATACTGGCTAGAGTCGACAGCAGGAGCTGCTACAGAGCCTCCATAGGTAAGGCTGGGTGGAATTTATACTTAGACTGGGGGACGGAGAGGGAACCTTTTTGTTAGCCTTGTGCTATTATTAATACCTATCTGAGATTTGTTGTGATCCGGTGGGTGCCGCTTTGGGGTACGACTCAGGAGACCTGCGTTCTTCTGCCAATGACTTTAGGCAAATCCCTGTATTTCTCTGTGCTTCTGTTTCCCCATTTCCTTTGTCTATTAACTTGTAGACTCTTTGGGGCAGGGGCTGTATTTCACTATGTGTTTGTTCAGTGGCTAGCACTGCAGTGCCTCTAGCCACTCCCACAATGACAATGATAATAGTACATCATTCACAAACTTCCCCTTGGGGCCAGAATGAAATGGCAAATCAATCCATGTGTTGGTTTATCAGTGTGTAAACATTTTGAAATGTCTCCTCTAACTTTTCTGGTTCGTTTCACCCAGGTACTGAGTTTTGGTAATTGGAAACTGACTCACAAATAGATTGTTGCGAAGTCTAACATATGGGCCACCTTTAAGTGCTATTAATATGTTCGTTCTTGAATTATTAATACTGCGAGTCATACTCATTTCCATCTACATCCCAATTGTCATCATCAAATATATTTGCTATTGAACAGATGCTCCAGAATCTCTACTTTCATGGTAAAAATAATGATGGTCCTTGCCCTTATTACGTTCCTGGTCTAATTATGTTCCTAGCTGCAATGAAAACCTTGAAAATGTGACATGAGTGCAGTTACTGTAGCTGTAAAGGCAGCCTGAAACAATAGCTCCAAGAGGTGTGACCTGCCCCATTATTAAAAGTCGGGCTGTTGACTCTGAAACCTAAAGACCACAATCTCAATGTCACCATTGTTGACAGGCTGGCTGCAGTTCATTTCAGCATGAAGATCCAGCTAATGTGAGTGGATCCAGTAACAGATAAGGCTGCACTGACATTTGCACTGTTTAAGTGACCAAGAATTTAGTGCATCCTCCTCCAGTGTACAGCATTTACAAAATTATACTCCTCGCTTCTGAATGAGACAACTTCTGTGCTTTTTCCTGTGTGAACCTGTTCCCTATTATATGTTTGTACAGTGCCTTTGCTTGTGAAGCATGCTGCATAAATGTTGCAGTGTTGCCAACTCTCACACTATTTGGAGGGGTTTTTGAAATCCCTACCCCTGGAGTCATGGGATTATGTGAGAATGTCAGATTTCATTTTTTTTTAAAGTACCTTTCTTGCCTTCTGAAGAAGTGTTTTTTTACCCATGAACGCTTATGCCCAAATAAATCTGTTAGTCTTTAGGGTGCCACTGGACTCCTTGTTGTCTTTTTGGATACAGACTAACACGGCTACTCCCTGATTTCTTGCCTTTGTGGTCATTGAAAAAATCTTGAAAAAGTGACCTCCAAAGACTCAAAAAACCCCAAAAACTAATTTAAAAAAGAGCCCCAACATCATGATTTTTTTTAAAAGCATGGTTTAAAAAAACCTCATATTTTTGGGGGTGTATTGACTTGTGATACTTGATTGCTGGAGGTTGGCATTGCTGAAAAAAAGTGCATTTATGCTTGGGAAGCTGAAGCTCAAGGTGTCAGTGGCCTATAACTGAGGTTAATACTCTATGTAGCAAGTACGGAATTCAAGCATGTGGGCCCATTTTTTAGTGTTTCTGTAGCATCCACCAAATGAGAATATTCCCGAATGAAACATGCCTAGTGCCTTGGGGAAGGCTGAGCAGCGTGACAGTTACGTACCCCAACCGTTGTGCCTAATGGAGATCCCCCGCTGAGGTTAGGCCAGGTCACACACCCATGTGTCTGTTAGAGGTAAGTTTTTCTTTACTGGTATACAAAGATGTCTTATTTATTCTGGAATAATTTATTCCACTTCCCCCCTGGGAATAGTTATACCAACATAATCACTTTTATACTGGTATCACTGTGGCGTAGAATCACTGGGTTAGAAGGGACCATCTAGTCTAACCCCCTGCCAAGATGCAGGATTTGTTGTATCTTAAACCATCCAAGACAGATGACTCTCCAGTCTCCTTTTGAAAACTCCAGTGAAGACGCTTCTATGACTTCCCTAGGCAGACTGTTCCATTGTCCGACTCTTCTTACAACTAGGAAGTTTTTCCTGAGAGTTAATTGGGGAATTGCACCACACTACCATGCTGGCATACTTAAAGTTGATCTTAGTTTCCAGTTCTTGCCTCAAATATACCACCTCCCACCGCGCAGAGCATACCTGCACTAGGGAATTTAATGGGGGAAAAGTCCCAGTAGAGCTGGCATGGCTTCACTAGCGTCAATGAGGGAGGGCTCCAGCAGCTTCCAGCAATTTAATGACACTGGTGCTTGTACAGTATCAGGATCAGGGCCGGCTCCAGGCACCAGGCAAGCAAGCACATGCTTGGGGCGGCACCTGGTAAGGGGCGGCCAATCTTGGGGTGGTGGGGGGGCAGCACGGTGCGGCATTCCCCGGGGGGGGGCGCTCCGGCAGCGCGGTGCTTGGCGGGGGCCGGCGTGGGGCGCAGCGCTTGGGGTGGGGTCCGGCGGTGCGGCACTCGGCGGGGGTCGGTGCGGGGGTCGGCGCTCGGGGCCGGCGTGGGGCGCAGCGCTCGGGGTGGGGTCCGGCGGTGCGGCACTCGGCGGGGGTCGGTGCGGGGGTCGGCGCTCGGGGGGGGCTACGGCGGCGCAGCGCTCGGTGGGGGGGGCGGCGCGGGGGGCGGTACGGCGCTTGGGGGGGTTCCGGTGGCGCGGCGCTCGGCGGGGGGGCGGCGCAGGGCGCGGCGCTTGGGGGGCGGTTCCGGTGGCGCAGCGCTCGGCGGGGTCCCTGCTCAGGATGCAGCTGCAGCCTTGTCTACACTAGGGCTCTCATGGGCACTATCAGCAGTGCAGGTCTTCCCACTTCTACAGAGCACTGCATCGGGTTCATTCTCAAGGCACTAAATGGGCTGAGTCCATGACACGTTACACGCTCGGTCCTTGGCAGCTCTGCTCCTCTTGCACAGACAATGGGTCTATTGACTCCAAGAGAGACCGGAGGTAGTGCTCCGGACTGTGGAACTCATGCCCACAGGAATGAAAAGCTACTATTAACTTTAGCACTTGCTGGTTCAAATGCAAAGGCTCGGGGGGTGGGGGGCAGAGAGGGAGTTTGCAGGAGCCTATGGAAGTGAGGTACCCAGCTCCCATTGAATTTCGGTGGGATTTGGATATCTACCTTCCTTCGGCTCTTTGAAAACCCTGGCCAAAGCTTCCTCCTTCTGCCGGCCTCCCAAATAACCTCACAGCACATGAGGTCAGAATTCTAATGCCCCACATGCCCTTGATCCCGCTGGGGAGCATAATGCTTCAGGCTGACAGCTGTCAGTCAGTTTATTTTTACTTCCAGGAGGAGCTGTGATATACCATGGCAACAGACTTAAAAACCTAACAAGAATGTACTTGAGCAGTGCCCCTGGATGACAAGTCAGGTCTGAATCCACCGTGAGTCGGTGCCAGAAGCATAGGGGTGAAGGAGTGTTATGAAGGTCACCCCCTGAGTAAGCCAATATCCCCTGAGTTACTGAGCTGTGCAGTAAGATTCCAGGGTTGTCGCTGTGTCTGTATCTCACGCGGAAGCCAGTTGAGTCAGTATGCTGGGTAGCTGTAGCCATGTTGGTCCCAAGAGATTAGAGAGACAAAGTGGACGAGGTAATATCTGTTACTGACCAACTGTTGAGTCAGTGTGAAGCGATGGAAACAGCTACAAGTATGGCTCAGGGCTCTATTGTTCAGAATATCCCCAGGCTGAAACATCCCTGGGTTTTGTGGTCTGTTACCAACCAGTTTTTAAGTTCCCAGCTAGTTTGACTTTACAAATGATACCCATGCTAAAGTAAGGCATGTATCGATGCCATGCCAAGAGTCCTGGACCAACCTTATTCTGCAGCTAATTTGCATGCAACAATTTCATTGATTGTATGACGGAGACTGCACAGATGGTGGATTCGTTGGCCCAAATGCCACACCACAGCACACACCTCTCATTTGCCTCCCCCCCAATCGACACAAATCTCCCTGCACAACCGGCCCAGACACAAATCTATACAACTCTCCCAGCACAACACAATGTCCCTCACAACAACACAACTGGCAAACACAATCACACCAAACACACACAGCCCCTCATCACAGCACCCCCCCTACTTTGTCACCCACATGAATCAACACAAATTTCCCTTCACAACACAACCCATGCACAAGCAGCACACACTGTAACCCCAAACACACACAGCCCCTGCTGCAGCACACACCCATCATTTACTACCTGCACAAATCTTCCAGCACAACCCTTCGGACACAAATCAGCACAACCACCCTCACAACAATGCAACTAGCATACACAATAACCCCAAACATACACAGCTCCTCACTGTAGAACCCCCACTTCATTTGCCACCTGCACAAATCTACACTACTCTCTCAGCACAACACAATGACCCTCACAACAACACAACCAGCACACACAATGACTGCAAACATCACTCTGATCCCTAAAAAGTCTGAGTCAGTGTGAAGCAATGGAAACAGCTTCAAGCATGGCTGAGGGCTCTTTTTGTTCAGAATATCCCCAGGTTCAAACCCCAAATTTATAGTCTGGTACCACCCAGTTTTTAAGTTCTCAGTCATTTTTGCCTTTTTTACTCACATGAATTTGTGGCTTACAGCCATGTGACATGGGCTTTCGCTACTAGTTACATCATATTGGCACAGCGTAGATTGCCAGCTCTTTGGGGCTATTGTCTGCCATCTTTTTGCTGTGTTTGTACAGCTCCTAGCACAAAGGAGTTCCGGTCCAGGGCTGGGGCTGTACAGAGCTACTGCAACACATTACAATAATACAGAACTGCCAGGGAAAATCTTTAGTATCTCAGCTGACTGTGGAAGAGGGTATCTGCACTGACACTAACTGTCCTGTTAATGACTCAAATCAGATTTTCTCTGCAGAAGATCATAATTATTCAAAATGTGACATTGTAATAATAGGATCATCATATCTGCCATGCACCAGGAGTGCCATTAAGAACCCAGAACTCTCTGCTCACAGGATCTGTGGTACTACAGCCTCTGCTGTTCTAACCGCAGACCCCCCCCCCCCGGAGAGAAGCGCTTGCCACTTTTCATCCCAAAGCGCGTTACGTACTCGGATGCAGAGTCTCCAAAGGGAGCCCTGGAGCCAGCACTGAAATGCAGCCGCCTCTGGGTTGGAACATGGGCATTTTATAGCAGTGAGAGATGGTCATATTTTTCCCTCTGGGGATGTGTAGTGCATTTGGATTTATATAGCTAGAGCACGTCCATTCGGATCTGGCTCCACTCCTTGGTCTAGGAAATTTTATCCTGTGGCTGACTACCTTGATAGCACCTAAACACAGCTCCTCTAGGGGACATGCCGATCATTTAATGCTCTGTGTACAGCTGTCCTGCGTGGGGCCCTCCACCTGGGCCCCAGACCACTTACTTTGTGTTGAGCACAGCCTACCATCAAGCAACTGGCGCCTTATCTTCTGCAGCATGCCCCTAATGAGAAGTTTGCTCTTTGCCTCCATTAGTTGGCCCGGTATTTCAGCATGGGTAGAGCAGGGTAGGGCACAAAGCTTTTGGAGACCCCAGCACCGCTTGATAACCAAGGGAACAGAGGTGATTTCCTGGCACACAGTTAACTGATTCCCTGCTAGACCAGAGGATATTCAGGATTAGAGCAGGAGAAGCCCAATGCTACAGGCAGAATCAGACTTTGTCCCTTCATCCTTCTGCCATTTGGGATCTCCGGGACTCATCTCAGCTTTCATCAAAGACAGATGGAAAAGGTAGCACCTCAGCCTTGAAAATACAGCCCAACTGCTAGGGCTGAAAGTTTGTCTCAGGGTTTCCGTTTTCTGTGCTCCTCACCCTGCACTGGGCCTCAGGGCCTTGGGAACCCACAGCCAGGAGATGCCCCATCTTGGGGAAGACCCCAGATCAATTGCATCTATGGGTGGCACTGTCACCTAGGCCACCACAGATGGCAATAGCATAGCTGCATACTTCCTCCCTGCTGCCTACAGCTTTGCTGGCTTCTCTGCCCAATATCCTGTTTTCTGACAGTGGCCAGTGCCAGGTGCCCCAGAGGGTGCACACTGGGGGCGGAGCTCTTTTGACAATCTGACCTCTAATGTGCATTGTAATGACATGTATTTGCAGTATGTTATTCAGCCACTAGATGTCTCTATGTGCTGTTAAGAATTTCAGGCAGGATATGATCCCTGGTAAACGAGGCAGACAAGGCTGGGACTCAAGTTGTGGGGAAACCTGCTTGTTTGTCTGTAGCTATTTTCTTTACTCAAGGCTTCATGTTTGAGTTGGACTGAGATTCTGTGTATCATGATATAAGAACATAAGAACAGCCATACTGGGTCAGGCCAAATGTCCATCTAGCCCAGTGTCCTGTCTTCTGACAATGGCCAATGCCAGGTGCCCCAGAGGGAATGAACAGATAATCAAGTGACCCATTCCCTGTTGCTCATTCACAGCTTCTGGCAAACAGAGGCTAGGGACACCATCCTTGTCCATCCTGGCTAATAGCCATTGATGGACCTATCCTCCATGAACTTATCTAGTCCTTCTTTTAATCCTGTTATAGTCTTGGCCTTCACAGTATCCTCTGTGTGTTGTGTGAAGAAATACTTCCTTTTGTTTGTTTTAAATCTGCTGCCTATTAATTTCATTTGGTGACCCCTAGTTCTTGTGTTATGAGAAGGAGTAAATAACACTTCCTTATTTACTTTCTCCACACCAGCATGATTTTATAGACCTCTATCACATCCTCCCTTAGTCATCTCTTTTCCAAGCTGAACAGTCCCAGTCTTATTAATTTCTCGTCATATGGCAGCTGTTCCACCCCCTAATTATTTTTGTCACCCTTTTTTGAACCTTTTCCAATTCTAATATATCTTTTTTGAGAGGAGGCGAGCACATCTGCTCTAGCCACAAGCACGGGAGGGGCTGCTCAGCAGCCGGAGAGGCAGCGTAGTCTAGTGGACAGAGCGCAAGACCAAGCCTCAAGGATGCCTATGAATCCCGTCTCTGACACTAGCTTGTTCTGTCACCTTAGTCAGATCCCTTACCCTCTGTGTTTGACTTCCTCCATCCAGACAGTGGGGATAAGTGCACTCATCTGCTTCCCCCAGGGGACTGTGAGGATGAGCTAAAACGCTTTGACGAAGTAAAGCATGAAAGGAAGCCCTAAGTGTGAAACCCTGCCCCCATCGAGCTCATTAAGGCCCAGATCCTCATTAAGTGGCCAACTCCGCCTAACTACGTTTGAGGATCTGGGCTGTTAAATCCCTTGTCTCTCTGTAGGATCCTGCAAAATCCAACACGGGAGCTAGCTCAAGAAATCTCATGCTTGTCGCTTACCCTCCCCTGTGCAGCCGTTCCAGTTTGGATATTTCCACTGCTGAGTCTCTCTGCTGGGGAGAGGTGAAACGTCCCATTTGCAGATATGGATCTTTCCGTGCATTAACAGCGGATTTTTCTCTAACGCACAGTGTTATTCTTTCTGAAATGAAGTCGGCTCCTGGGAGACTTCAATAAACCTTTAAAAGCCTTTCATTAAAAAAGCATAAAAGCAAGAGAATCGGGCCAGTGTTAATGACCCGTAAGGGCGCTGGGTCTCGATGGTTCTTATTGGCCTGCTCGGGAGCACGGAGCAATTACCGGAACGTCTCTAAATCAGCCTCGCCGGAGTGTTACTGTCCAATCTGCAGGAGTAACTGTAGCAGCCCTCGGCTGATTGCATCCATGCAGCTCCTGGGTCAAAAAACCAGGGTGCTCATTTCAGCCTGGGGAAACACCACTGATTTGAATAGTGTTAGCCTACGGAGGAGTTTAGCCCGGGTTATGTGTCCCTGACAGCGCAGGCGTCTGAGTGAGGAGAACTAACAGAGCCGCTCTGACAGGTGACCCAAACCACTGGTACCAGAGCAGGTTGGACACATTGTGCCCTGCATGCTCCAGAGGGCAGTGGTGCATAGATACATACGCTGGAACTTCTGCATTGCACTCTGCTTCCAGAGACAGACAGGGAGTAAAAGCTGATAGCGCTCGGTGAAGTGGGGCACATGCATAGATGGCAAATTGCTGTGTATACTCAATTGATCAGCGTCTGAGTGGTTCCTGTGGCAGGATGCAGTTCACCTACAGGCTGGCATTCATCTGGGGCACGATAGTGTCACGAAGGCACAGGCCGGGGTGAGGACATTACAAAGCTGCCCACCACAGGGGGGTGCCCCAGAACCCCTTGCCAGTGCTCCTTGAATCCCCTCCCCCTCCCCGCTGCACCCAGGTCCCTGCACCAAGGTGTAACATGTGGTTCCCCTCCCCAGCCAGCCAGCTGCATTGGCCAGTACGGAGGCGGTGGAGTGGGGGTGTCCCTGTCTTTTCCCTGCCCTCTGTAGGTATGTCTACACGGCACACTCCTTACAACAGCGTGCACAGTACAGACACAGCACACCTCACCCCCAGCGCGGGTATAAATAACAGTGTAGATTGTAAGGCTGTTTAGATGAGTAACGACACGCCAGAGCCCTAGGGTATGTCCCCTACACGGCAAGCTACACATCCAAGCAGTGCCTGCCACGTCTACATTGCTATTTTTAGCGGTGTCCTGTCCTGCTGCCAGAGTCTCTGCCCACCAGATAGAAAGGCTCCAGCAGAGGGGAAAGGCTCCGTCAGTTCCCCCTGCCAGAGCCTTTCACCGTTGCATGCAGCTACACACTGCTGTATGGATGCAACTTGCTTTTCACTGCGTCGTGTAGCTATGTATACCCTACATGCCGTCCCCAGTGGTGTGTAGTGTAGACATAGCCTTTGTGTAGCTTGCTCCCTAGGGGGGGTTGGCAAGGAGCAGCCCCTGTGCTCTCCTGACTGCAGTTAGACCTGGCGCATGTGCAGGGGCAGAAGGGAGAGACAAGGGCCTGGTGCCTTCTCCTCTCTGGAGCATTGGAGAGCCAGACACATGCTAGCCCTGGAGTTTAAGAAGCCAATATTAGGATATGATGTTTTCCATCCAGCTCTACAGCTGATTTTGACACCCCCCAAAAGGGAGAAAATGTCCACAGAAATGCCCTGAGCTCTCCGTTCCTGTTTTACCAGCCTATGCAATGCAGTGTCTCTATTTCAGGGATGCAAACACATTTTTAGCTGAGAATTTTCAGGACAAAGAACGGAAGAAAAGAAGCAGGACGAAAATTACATCTTTCCTAATATCAGATTATCGTTGTTCATTTACTATGATTATCATCCGCTACTTCGATTGGGAGATTATATGAGGTTGTATCATGGGGGGGGGGAATTAATTCATTCTAGTGACATTGAAGACTTGGAGACAGATTTGACCTGCCTTATCCAGAGAATTTGCTGTGTTGAGTCCATTGTGAATTTGCTTTGGGAAAATGGTAAGTTTTGCTTCACCTAAGGTATTTACCTGGCCTCCCTTGCCATATCATCTCCTAGTATTTAATGTAGCTATTCTCGTAAGACCTCTGTGAAGCTGGGCAGTGCCATTGATAGAATAGTGATATTAATATAATAGGCATAGAATATCAGGGTTGGAAGGGACCTCAGGAGGTCATCTAGTCCAACCCCCTGCTCAAAGCAGGGCCCATCACCAGACAAATTTTTACCCCAGTTCCCTAAATGGCCCCTTCAGAGATTGAACTCACAACCCTGGGTTTAGTAGACCAATGCTCAAGCCATTGAGCTATCCCTCCCCACATTGTAGAAACATGGCAGAATGAGGATAATCAATGGGATGTGGGTTCAAAGTCTCTAGGAATGACAAAGTAGGTCGTGCTGGTGGGGGAGTGGCATTATCTGTGTAAGAAAGAGAAGAGTTTAATATAGGAAAAA
This sequence comes from Chrysemys picta bellii, assembly GCF_011386835.1. Lineage (NCBI taxonomy): Eukaryota > Metazoa > Chordata > Testudines > Emydidae > Chrysemys > Chrysemys picta. The sequence goes on along the minus strand of NC_088814.1, from coordinate 11,845,084 downwards.
TCTCAAACAAATCAAATTGCACCACAGAATCTCCATGGATAGAAATTCTGTGGCTGAACAATAGGAGTGTTGTAGCTGGAATCTACTACCGACCGCCTGACCAGGATGGTGACAGTGATTGTCAAATGCTAAGGGAGATTAGAGAGGCTACACAACCAGAAGATGCAATAATAATGGGGGATTTCAGCATTACCCATGTTGACTAGGTAAATGTCATCTCAAGGCGCCATGCAGCGACAACATTTCTAGACCCCATGAATGACAGCTCCGTGGAGCAGCTCGTCCTGGCACCCACACAGGGAAAGGCAATTCTCAATTGCGTCCTGAGTGGAGCACAGAATATGGTCACTATAGCTGAGTTGCTCAGTAAGAGTGACCTGTAGCAGGTTGGTCACCCCGCTCCGGTTAGGAAGGGGTTAAAGGCAGCCAAGGGAGGCTGGTTGGGTAAACAGCCACAGGTGTGGCCACACCCAATTAGGGCACAGCTGGCCCAGATAAAAGGGCAGGCTGAGAGCCTGGGAGGAGAGACTCTTGCTTTAGCTGGGCAGCAGAGAGGACCAGGCTGCCTAGGAGAGCAAGCAGGGCACCTGAGGCAGAGCAGGGCTGGGGAGCTCTGGCCTGGTGAGTCCCCAGGCTGAGGCCTTGCTAAAGGCCAGGGGAGGTACTAGGGAGGCAGCTGGGGCTGGAAAGGCAGCAGATCCAAACGCCCTGGCTGATGATGAGTGGCCACTTCAGACTGCAGTTTGCCCTGAGGGAAGGGGCTAGATGAGGGCTGGCAGTGGGTCACTGAGGTGAGGTGGGATTGGGGTTCCCTGGGGAGGGGAGACCCAGAGTGTGTGGGCACTGCTGTGGGGCAGCACCCTGAGGTAAGGGGCACCAGGGTCCAGGAGGGATGTGGGGCCTGAAGTGCTATAAGTGGTGGAGAGCAGGAGAAAGCAGGCACTGGTTGGGAGATACCGGCCAGCAGGAGGCGCGCCGAGGCTGGATGAGCCAATTCCCAGACTGACCAGCAGGAGGCGCCATGGCGGTGAGTGCCCGCTGTGCTACATGACCATAGTGTAATTAAACTAAACATCCTGGCAGGGGATAAACCCCACCGCTGTTACGTTTGCCTTTCAAAAGAAGAGCTACACAAGAACGTGGACGCTAGTTAGATGGAAATTAAGATGAGCAGTCAGAAGGGTAAAATACCTGCAAGCAGTACAGAGACTACTTAAAAACACCATGCTAGAGACTCTGACTAAATATACACCCCAAATCAGACAAAGACATTAGAAGGACCAAAATAATGCCAGCCTGGCTAAACAGCAGTGTAATGGCGGCCATTCGAGGCAACAAACGCATCCTTTAAAATTTGGAAATCAAATCCTAATGCGGGAAATGGGAAGGAGCGCAAACTCGGGGAAGTGGAATGTCAAAGTAGAATAAGGCAGGCCAAGAAAGAATTTGAGAAGCAACTTGTTAAAGACACACAAATGAACAGTAAATGTTTGTAAAGTGCATCAGAAGCAGGAAGCCCGCCAAACAGATAGTGGGGCCGCTAGATGACAAAGGGGTTAACAGAGCGCTCAGAGAAAACAAGGCCATTGCAGAGAAGTTACATAAATTCTTTGCATCCGTCTTCCCTGCAGAGGATGTGGGTGTCTCCTGCACATCCTCTGCTATTCTTTTTGGAAGACCAATCTGAAGTATTGTCCCAAATCGATGTGTTAGTAGAAGAGATTTTAAAGTGAGCAGTAATAAGTCACCAACAGCAGATGGGATTCACCCAAGTGTTCTGAAGGAACTCAGATCTGAAATTGCAGAACTACTCACTGTGGTGTGTAACCTGTTGCTTAAATTAGCCTCTGGACCAGCTAGCTGGAGGGTAGCTAATGTAACCCCATTTTTAAAAAGGTTCCAGAAGAGATCCTGGCTGGGGATCCTAACTTCAGTACCAGGCCATACAAGGAAAGACTAAAAAGATTAGGGCTGTTCATCTTAGCAAAAAGATGATTAAGGGGGATATGATAGAAGTCTCTAAAGTCATGAATGGGATAGAAAAAGTGAATGGAGAAGTGTTATTTACCCTTTCACACAATACAAAAGCCAGGGGTTCCCCGATGAAGATAACAGGCAGCAGATTTAATACAAACAAGTGGAAGTACTTTTTCACACAACTAGCCTGTGGAACTCCTTGCCAGGGGATGTTGTGGAGGCCAAAAGAATAATTGGATTCAATGACGAATTTGATAAGTTCATGGAGGATCGGACCATCAATAGCTATTAGCCAAGATGGCCAGGGATGTAACCCCATGCTCATTGTGACCCCAAACCTTTGACTGCCAGAAGCTAGGAGTGGAAAACAGGGGTGGATCACTCCAAAATTGCCCTGTTCTTCACAGTCCCCCCTGAAGCCACTGTCAGACACAGGATAATGGGCAAAATGAACCATGGTTGGACCCAGTATACCAGCGTATGTTCTTCTTATCCCCATGTTACAGATGGGGGATCTGAAGCACAGAAAAGATGAGTGATTTGTCCATGGTCAGGCAGGAAGTCTGGGGACAGAGCAGGGTTTCCGAAGGCCTAGCCACTGGACAATGCTCCCTATCTTTAGATAGCCCCTGGAATATTCCACGCGTCTCTCATATCTGTGGGTTTTAACAGGCTTTCAGCTCACTTAGGCATCCATGGAGACCCATTTTCCTTGGGGTGGGGATTTCTTTTGGGGAAGTTGGGAATTCTGGCTTACTGAATATAATATTCTCTGATAATGGAACATAAATAAAAAGCTAATAAATGGGACCATGGTCCTAACAGGTCATGTTAGCAGCATGGATAGTGAGTGAGGCAGAAAAGGGATGTGCCCCAAGGAAGGGGCAGAGACAGGAGGAGTTTTTCCTGGGTCGGGACCACGGGGGTTAGTGATGGAAAAGCCCTGTGTGATTCTGAACCTATATCCTGGGGCTAACCCGGCTTCTTCCCTAGTGCTTTAAAAGCCATTTGCAATGAGACTAAGCCAGCAAAGCAGTTCTGGGCCAGCCCTGAATCTGACTGGAGCTGAGCTCAAGCGGCAAAACAGATCAGGAGAAAACCCTTTCTCGACGAGGCTGCAAAACACAGCCAGGCCCAGCCCAGAGCCCCTCATGCACTGATCGCTTCATCGCTCCTTGGATCAGTCCTGCTTGAGTCACGGCCCATGCACCGCTGACTTGGCTTTCTCGTTTCATTAGTCAAATCATGCTCATTAAGGGGCCCATTCTTAACTGACATATAGTTCACGCCCCTTTCCTCTTGTCTGCCATTATCTGAAGGCTTCCTTAGGCAGGACGGTAGCAGCTGGGCTCCCCAGTGTGTGATTCATTTAGTTCTGATTTCTAGGCTCCTGTTTTAGGAGGAAATGTGGATTTTTAAATGGTCTTTAAGAAACTGTTTCCCTTGAGCCTCATTAACTGTTGAGCTCAGGTAAACCCTGCATCCCCAGGAACGAAACCAGAGATATTTGGAACCTGCTACAGACGTTTCTCAGCACTGCAGATATGTGAAGTGTCAGGTGTTTTTGCTGGGACCTGGGAGGATGAGACCTTTCCATGAGGGAGTTTCCCAGCAAGTGGTTAGCTGGAAAGAGCGGTAGCATAGAAGTGACCAGGGGCATCGCCTCACCGCTGCTCCCCTGAGACAGGGGCTGAAGCGGCAGTGGGGGTCTGACGAGACCTGTGAGTGCCCCGCTCAGTGGTGCTAGCAGGAGCAGCGCAGGCCGCGGGCTGTGCTGCACCAGAGTCAGTCGTGGGTTGAATGCCAGCCTGCAGCCCAAACGGCATCCTGGCTGCATGGCCCTGCATAAAGGCACACTGAGGCCAGGGGCCCCTGACAGGACTACTACAGCTCTGAGGAGATGCTGTACAGGGGATAGTCCAGAGGTGGGCAAACTATGGCCCGTGGGACTGTCTTGCCTAGCCCTTGAGCTCCTGGCCAGGGAGGCTAGTCCCCAGCCTTTCCCCTGATGCCCCCGCAGCCTGAGTGCACTGCACCGCCAGCGCTCTGGCTGGCAGCGCAGTGGCGTGGCTGGCTCTGGCTGGGTGGCAGGGCTGCGAGCTCCTGATGCTCTGAGCAGCATGGTAAGGGGGCAGGGGGAGGGTTGGATAAGGGGCAGAGGTCCAGGGGGCAGTCAGGGGACAGGGAGCAGGGGGCGGTTGGATGGGGTGGAGGTTCTGGGGGGGCTAGTCAGAGGACAGGGAGTGGGGGGGGGGGGTTGGATAGGCATGGGAGTCCCGGGGGGCCTGTCTTGGGGTGGGGGTGTGGATAGGGGTCAGGGCAGTCAGGGGACAGGGAGCAGGGGGGTTGAATGGGGGTGGAGTCCTGGGGGGTGGGGGTCCTGGGAGGGGGCAGTCAGGGGACAAGGAGCACGGGGGGTTGGATGGGTTGTCTGAGGGGGGGCAGTCAGGGGATTGGGAGTGGGTCAGATAGGGGGCAGGGGCCAGGCTGTTTGGGGAGGCACAGCCTTCCCTACCCGGCCCTCCATAGTTTCGCAATGCCGATGTGGCCGCCGGGCCAAAAAGTTTGCCCACCCTAGGATCGTCTGTGAGTGCAGCATAGAGATCGGGGGCCAGAGTCAGCCTGGGTGTCCCAGTGCCTGTTTCTGCCAAGGTGGAATCCAGCCCTTTCAGCGCAAGACTCCTTCTAACTGAGTAGCATTGCCGAGGAACGGCTGCAGTTTACTGTCTGAGCCAGGGTAGGTGCTCACGGTGAGACATGCGGTGTCAATGCTTAGACAGATAAACTCGCTTATTTCTCTGCTGAGAGTCCACACGTGCCACCCAATTTGTCCCAGCCCAGTGAGTAGGCAGCAGCCCAGTTCAACACGCTCCGTTGGTTCAGGCAGATGTGACAGCTGCCCTGTTGGCTAATGCATTGGGATTGATGAACCAGGGAACTGCAGAGCTAAAGGCAGCATCATAACTGGGGCGAGGCTGGGCTCCTATCTTACCCCGACTGACACAGGGGGAGGGGGCTGTGACACACACTCACCGACATGGACAGCGGGTGGAGACAATAGTCCCCATGGGGTTACAGTTCCACCTCTGACACAGACACACCAGCTGGAACACTGAGGCGCCTTCTCCATTCTGGGCCTCAGTTTTCTCATCTGCAAAGTAGGGACAATCCTATGTGAGATTTGATCAGCTGATGACTGTAAAGTGCTTTGAGTTCCTCGGGGGGGGGGGGGGGGAGGGCGGGGAAGTCACTGTCGCCATGCGGGACAGCACAGAGACCCCATGGGGCATTTTCGTCGCTGCTGTGTGTGAGGACGCTTGGTGGTTGTAATGAGGTGACATGCCTGTCTCCTGGGCTGGGCTAGGGTCTCACCTCCACTTTGCGTTCTCAAGCCAACCATGTTATCTGCTGTTTGATCCAACTTCCAGGCACTTCCGGGTTTGCTCCCTCGCCAGGGTCAAAGGCGCCTGAAGTTCACGAAGGCCACGGGTCCAGTTCCTGATTTCTAGAGTCAGGTTCTGAGCTCTGCCTGGTGGTGTCTATGGCGTCACACTGGGGTAAGATAATAGTGAGATCAGGTCTGGAGACCACAGGATCAGTCCCCCTTCTGAGTGGTGCCATTCGCCCACAAGCTGTAGAGGTGACAAGAGACAGGTGCGCAGTATTCCCAGTCACACCTCTTCAGAAACCACGAGCACAAAAAATCACGAAACTTTAAAAAGATAGGAAATGTGCCTTTTGGTTCTACAGTTTTTGGGGGAGGGGCACGTTATCAAGCTTCCATTTTATTTTAAATGTGTGAGTCCCAAGTGATCCCGTGACTCCAAGCCCTGGGGCTTTACGAAAAACATTAAATATCGCAATGCTGATGATAAAACCATGAGAGTTGGCAAAGCTGCATTCAACTAGCACCGTGACAGCACTGGCCCGTTCTGCAGCTGTCAGCACCGGCTGTCTAGGGAGGTGGGGAGGGATAGCTCAGTGGTTTGAGTATTGGCCTGTTAAACCCAGGGTTGTGAGTTCAATCCTTGAGGGGGATGTTTAGGGAACTGGGGTAAAAATCTGCCTGGGGATTGGTCCTGCTTTGAGCAGGGGGTTGGACTAGGTGACCTCCTGAGGTCCCTTCCAACCCTGATATTCTATGCTTTATAGCTGGGTTTAAACAGGCCACTTGAAGCACAGTTCCACCCAGGACTGCACTGCTGGGAGATCCTGGATTGCAATAATGCAGGACAGCCCTGCATCATCTGAGCAAAGCCTTAGACACCTGGGGGGAGATCCTGGCTCCATTGAGAGTTTTGCCCTTGACAGTGCGGCCAGGATTCATCCTTGTGTATCAATCTTCCCTATTTGCCCTGAAGGGGTAGGATTTGGCAGCAAGACTAAACTAACAGCCGTGTCTGTGGATTTGTCTAATGTCACCCTTATCCTGTGGCACCAGAGCAGGTATTTGCTAAGATCATTGGGCAAAGACCTGAGTCACGTGGCTCATTAATGTTTATAGTTACATGTATTAGCAATAAAGGCAGAGACCAAGCCACTGCTCCTGTGTCATTCAGAAGCAGAGTCTTTGACTGCCGCCATTTGCCGCTGGGACAGATGCATGTGGGACTGATGTAAGGGTCTCATTCTCCTCCTCGCGCATCCATTGACTGGAGTGGAGTTTTTCCTATGTGAGGGAGAGAAGAACCAGGTCTTGGGAGTCATTAATCGCTCTTGCCCAGGCCTCCCCCATTTGTGACGTCTGTACTAGGCCTTTGGTTTTCTCTGTAACATGCCTGCATGGAGAGATGGCAGCCATTTTGTCCCCAGAGGGAGCTGCCACAGAGAGTCATACACACTGTGCTCTCTCACATGGGAAAATAACAAACTGCTGCCTCAGGAAATGTGACGGTGCCATTTTGGCCAAAACCCGGGTGTGAACTAGAACTAAAAATAAAACTAAAATCCCATTGCGAGGGAATGCACCCCTGTCTTCACACCCTACACACGATTGTAATGATCTTTCTACAAGGCATGTCTTGTGAGGTATCATTTGAAAACTCATAACTTGCTGATCAGTAATATCACGGCAAAACGCACATCGCGACATTGTGTGTAATATTATTAACGTAAGTTGAAGTCATGACTGACGTGTTTCCCAGATAAGTCTGGGGAGTGGCAAAGACAAAGGGCAAGCTGACACCCCAATGAAGTGTCAACAAAGCTAATGGGCCATCACCTATCAAGTGGCCCTTCTTTGGCAAGAAAGGGGGCAGGAACAAAGCGATCTGCATTTTAGCAAAGGAAAGCAGGAGGTCTCCTTCCTGCAGCAGCCCCCCTCCCTGTCTCTTGGTTCTCAGCTGGAAGTTCTTTTCAAAGAGGGACTGAAACCATAAAAAGGAGGGGCAAACCTTCAACGGGAGCGCTCCTTTCTCTCCCTGCCTAGCTCATTCTCTGCACCTGAAGGAATCAGCTATTGGGCTCTGGGGGAGTGGTCCTGACCTGAAGGACCTGGTCAGTAATGCTGTTGGAAGCCTGTGGTGAGAAACTTTGCTTTAAAGCTAACATAGTTTGTGAAGTTAGGCACTAGAAAGCATTTCTCTGTATTTTTTCTTGTAACCCTTCCCGGCGCTACTCAGGGGTGGAATTTTCTTTACTTGCTGGTTTGTCTTAGATCAGCGTTTCTCAAACGGGGGGGAGGGGCTGACCCAAAAGGGGGCTGCAAGACTATTCTAGGGAGGTTGTGAGAGTGGCAGCACCGCCACCAGCAGCAGCACAAGGGTAAGGGTGGCATGGTATGCGGGGGGCAGTTCATCACTTTGGGGAGGGGGGTCTTCACAGCCTGAAATATTTTCAAAGGAGGTCCCAGCAAAAAAAAGTTGGAGAACCCCTGTCTTAGCTCCTGTTGTACTGGATTGCACCAGTGGCGGCAGCAGGGCCAGTGATAAAACCCGTCCCTCCTGTCTGGAAGCGGGTAAATTATCGACAGGCGTAATAAGCAGAACTTCTCATTAGCCATAATTCACTTCCCTGACAGCAGCACAGCTGCCCCTGAAACAGAGATTGTTTCTGAATTTAATAATAGGCAACAACGCACAGTGAGCCGATCCCATCCCGACCCCCAAGTGCATCCCTGAGCCTGGGTTCCTAACCCGCACCGTGGCTGCCGGCTGCCTGGGTGTATTTTAAAGCTATAAAACATCCTCTGAAGCAGGGTGCACATGCAGCTCCTCCATGGGCCCATAAATCACCGTCGGGGCAACTGACGAGATGAAACAAACGGCTTCTCTCGGCAGGCTGCTCCATGGACCCGGGCAAACAACCGGCGAAGACAATCGCGGCTGCGGTGAATGCTTTGTATCCAAACCCCTTAACGGGAGTTCATTCAGACACCCACGGGATTGGTAGAAATGTGGAAGGAAGGAGGGAAGGTTTATGGGTTAGCTCGCTAGATGGATGGATGGGGATAGACGGATGGATGGGGATAGATAGACGGGGTATGCATGGGGATGGGTAGGGCGATATAGAGAGGGTTTGTGTGTCTATGGACATAGTTGCTGGAACTAGGGGGGTTTGGGGGGCTGCTGCACCCCTTGGCTTTAAGCAGTTTCCATCATATCCCGGGTTTGCAGTTTGGTTCAGTGGCTCTCAGCGCCCCACTATACACATTGTTCCAGCCCCCTATGTGGGTATCTATACACAGGGGGAAATATGGAGCTAGATAAGGGACAGGAACCTTTCCATCTGCCTTCGAGTGGGAGCTCAGCACCTAACTGCCTCTCTCGTGGCTCGTGTTTTCAATGGCACTCAGCATGCGTCATTCTCCGCAGGAGCTGCTGAGCGCAGGACACGTTCGGAAATCTGTCCAACGAGGCTTGACTGTTGAACGGAGGCTAGCGACAAACTGCTTCCAAAGAGGCCCCCGGCCAAGAACCAGTCGCCGGGTGATTTCCGAGACGGTATAAATCTGAGCAATATCACCTCTTGTTTGCGGCCAGTTTGCAAAAAGAAAAACCGGTGCCATCCCTCGACTGACTGGCCCATTGTGCTTTATCTCCAGGGGCAGGATGAGTCGTTGGACGACTGGCAGGCATGGCCTGTTTTACGGCCACGCTGGATTTTACAGCTTGCACAAGCCGGGAGTGACGAGGAGGCAGCTCTAATGGCGTGCGGCTCGTGGCACACGTCCCACCCGGCTGCTCAGAGCAGGCACAATAATTGCACCCTCCTGGCTCTGGAAGCAGCAGCCAGCTTTTGTCCCTCCCCTCATCTCCCATTCACACTGGCGTAAGTGGGGATCACTGCATTCGGGGTTGTTAGTGCCCTTCTAGGTGTCACATTCACATCCCCAGATTTCCAGGGGTGTCAGAGTTTTATTCAAAAGAGGGAAACCCCCAGTGTGTGGGAGAGGCGGGTACTTGCTATAGACCCCCGTGAGGGTCAGCACATGTGCAGGGCAGCTGGGACCCTGCAGACAATCAAAGAAAGAGAGACAATACACAGAGAGCAAGGCGGGCAGGCGCTAAGGATGGAGGGCATGCCCGGGGCTCTGGGACCCTGTTATCCAGGGGAGCCCAAGCAGCTTCAGGACAGAACATCCACAATCTCCTCCTGTTCCATCTCCTCCTCCCCTGGGGATTAGCCAGGTCTCCTTCTCTATCCTCAGAGCCTCACACTGAGTGATTAAAGTCAGCAGAGCCCATGTCCCTGCCTTGGGGCTGGCTCCCCTCCTGTTGCTGACGCTGGCTCTGCTAAAGAAGGTGACTATGGTGGGGAGGAGAGGAGGAATCTGGATAAAACAGGGATCTCCTCACCAGGCCCTTCTGAAGCCTCCAGCCAAAACCTCAACACAACCCTGTCCAAGGGCAGAAAAGGACTAGTTAACTTTTTTCCAGTGTCAGTGCTGCTGAGCATCAAATCAACCCACTAGAGCCTGACGCCAGGCAAGCGAGCCCATCCCCATGGCATCCTGATGCCCAAACGGAACAGCGCATACCAGGAATCTTCTGATGTAAGAGCTTCAGAGGAGGTTAATCTGGGACCTTGCTTCTCCACATGGAACCTCCAGACCTTCAGTGTGTTGCTTACACCAGCTCAAAGGAACATTCGTGCGCTGGCAAATTCTATTGACACCTCCTCGTCAATTATTGGGAGTGCACCACACCCACCCTGACTGAATTGGCCCTGTCAACACTGGTTCTCCATCTGTAAGGGACCTCCCTTCTCTCATGTGTCAGTATAATAATGCCTGCATCTGTCATTTTCACGCCATGCATCTGAGGAATCATAAATCTCAGGGTTGGAAGGGACCTCAGGAGGTCATCTAGTCCAACCCCCTGCTCAAAGCAGGACCAACCCCAACTAAATCATCCCAGCCAGAGCTTTGTCAAGCCTGACCTTAAAAACTTCTAAGGAAGGAGATTCCACCACCTCCCTAGGTAACCCATTCCAGTGCTTCACCACCCTCTTAGTGAAAATTATGCCTTAGCATCTCTAAATCCTACACCAGCAGATGCTCTTTTCATTTGTTATTTTAAATAAGAATTGGCCAGATGGAGCATTCCCAGTGCAGTTAGTCGGCTTCCCATTTACCCAGGACTATGCAGTGGTGTTGTAGACGTGGCAGTCCCAGGATGTTAGAGAGACAAGATGGGGGAGGCAATATCTTTTATTGGACCAACTTCTGTTGGTGAGAGTCAAGCTTACACAGAGCTCTTCTTCAGGGCTGGGAAACTGACTCAGGGCGTGGCTAGTTTCATTTTATTTTAAAAGAGGAAAGGAAAAAGCCCTCAAAACAAAACACGGTGTTTCATTTCAGGTTGAAGGCAAAATGTTTTTCACTTTTTTGGTTAACCGAAGAATTCCAAACGTTCTCATTCTGGGTTTAGTGAAATGTCCGTGTGTTTCCCCCCCCCCCCCCCCCCCCCCCCCGGTCTGGCCACCAAACCAAAACATCAAATGTTCATGTGGTTTTAGCAATAAGGCCTTTTGTTCCCAAATTTTCACAAGAAAAACCCTGATTTTTTTGACCCACTCTAATAGCAAGTCCTGCCGTTGCCTAACTGGAGAAGGAAAGGAGAATCAGAATTAGGCCAGATCTATCTTGTCTGCAGCTCTGCTCTCTTGCCGTCTACAACGCCTGATGCAGTTGCTCCCTTTGAGGGAGTATTAGCTTTGGGGCCAGGCAAAGTCACATTCCTTTTAAGGGCCAGCAGTGTTACCTCAGGAAGCATCCACAAAGAAGCATGGTCTAGTGGCTACAGCACGGGAACATGATCTGGAAGATCTGGGCTCTTCTTCAAGTACATTTCGGTGTGGATTCTGCCGTAGGTGTGCGTGAGCTCCGTGCGAGCAGGTCGGAGGCTTTTGAATAGCTGTGTCCTAGGCCACACATGCACCCAGTGCCTCCTTGTGCATCCATGTGAGGGCTTAAAGAGGGGACACAACCCCACTCAGGTACCTCTTACTGCCCATGGCAGCTGGATGGGACCCAGCGAATGATCTACCTGCTACTCTCTTGGTTAGTCTGAAATCCTCAATGAAGAACATCGTTGTCCTCCATCTGTGTCTGGTGACTATTGGCATTCCAAAAAAATAAATACATCTAAATTAATCTGACTAACCCCCAGTACAACCCCGCTCCCGCCCCCTGTGCAGTAGGATAAGGCACTTCATGCCAACTGGTGCTCATGTGGCAGACCCTAAGCCATCCTGTCCATCTTGCAGTGGCCTCATCCCCCTGGCTGACGGACACTGTCAGAACTTTTGTTCCAAAGGGGGCGTGGCGTGGGATCATTACCAGAAGCCTTCCTTCGGCAGTGGAATCAAGGCCTCCTTTCCGCCAAGCTCTGTGGCCCCCAGGGTGATATCCAAAGTCAAACGAGACAGAACCATGCATTGTTCTCCGAGCTCCCTGCTTGCAAAGGCAGTTCTGCCTGTCAGATCTGCTACAGATGCCTGGACTGCCTAGACTTGATCTCACAGCACCATGGGCAGATACCCCATCCAGATGCTGAAGTCCCTGCCCCTGACAGTGCTGGCTGGTTAAGTTCCATGGACAGGGACTCCTCTGGACAGCTCCAGAAGTTCCTAATACAGAGTTGGAAGATGCCCTCCAGAAAGATTTGTCCATCAAATTGGAAGAGGTTCTCTGTATGGATGGCCCAGCATGGCCTAGACCCTGTGCAGTCTACAATACTGAAGATCCTCGACTACTTGCTGTTTTCCATTCCGCTCCATTATGATTCATCTCAGCATGTGCTCCACTTAACAGTCACGCTCTGTCTTCTCTCACTCAGTCGTATCAAAGTTCTCCAAGGGTCCACTGCATACTGCTCTTGCCTGGGTCCTTAGCACTGACCTCTGGAGACTCCTGGGGCTTCCCTTCAAGCCCCTGTCAAAAGGCTCCTTATTTCTTCCTACGCTGAAGGCAGTCGTCAGCCAGGAGAGTGCGGGAGCTCTGGGCCGACTGGTCCCTGCACAACGTGTCACAAGGACTAGACAGTGTTGAAACCTCACCCTAAATTCATTCCCAGGGTCGTCTCCAGTTTCCCTCTCACTCGAGCAGTTCACTTGCCTGGGTTCTCCCTGAAGGCTCGCTCTCCGCTGGGAGAGAGGACGCAACGTGGGCTGGATGTTTCCAGAGCTCCACTTTCCTACCCGGACAGAGCCAAGTCTCCCCGTTGACGCCCGGCTGTAGCTGGCCATTCCAAAGGCTGTCTCATCGCAAAGCACATCTAAGCGGATAACAAACGTGCTGGGTTCCCCGCTGGCTGGTGTATTGCTCCCACTGAGCATCGGGCTCACTCCTCCAGAGCCCAAAGACCAATTTCCAAAATCTGCCAGGTAACCCACCGAGCTTCCTCAAACACCTGCACGGGACTCAGCCCCCAGGGCAGATGCCCCAGCTGGGAGAGCAGTGTCACGATTGCTGTGTGACTGACACAGCGGTGGTCCTCATCCCACCATCCAGAGGGGGGTGCAGCTTGCCAGTCACCTGCGGCAGGGCCCACACTGGTACACACTTGAAGAAGAGAGAACAGTTACTTACCCTACAGTAATTGGGACTCTTTGGGATTTGTCACTGTGAGTCCCGCAACCTGCTCCATCCTCATTTTCAGGGTACTCAGCTGTCAGGGACTTTGACTTGTGCGAGGCCTGAGGGAGGGGTGCATGAGCACGAGGTGGCTCAGGACAGGTTCAGCTGTGATATTCAAAAGACTCTGCTCTCCAGTAGGGTTTGTACCAATTGCATCTCAAAGAGCCTATCAGGGATTGGAGTGTGTGTGTGTGTGTGGGGGGGGAATGATTCTTCCATCCTGCCTCTCCAGACTCTGTAACACTAAGATGTTCCACCCTGCCAGTCAAGGAGCTGCTAACTAGGCTCTGAATAGGAGCTGAGTTCAGACAGAGGGCCCCTGTCCTAGGAGCTGATTGGCAGAACACTGGGGGCTCTCACTGGTTCACAGCCCCTATTTAAACCCAGCACAGGGGCTGTGGGCCAGCTGTGCACCTGGGCTCCACGCCTGGTGCTTCCTATTCCCTCGCTTGACTTCCTGGTATCCTGCCCAGCCTGATGCTGGTCATTGATCTGTGGTTCTGTTCTTAAGTTAATTTAATGGAGATGTCCTATCTCCTAGAAGGGACCTTGAAAGGTCATCAAGTCCAGCCCCCTGCCTTCCCTAGCAGGGCCAAGTATTGATTTTGCCCCAGATGGCCCCCTCAAGGATTGAACTCACAACCCTGGGTTTAGCAGGTCAATGCTCAAACCACTGAGCTATCCCTCCCCCCACCTGGGAGTTCATCTCCAGATGGCCTGCCCCTGCCTGATACCTGGCTCTCAGTTTTGGTATCTGACCTGGTGGGAGGGATTGGCCTGCTAAACCCAGAGTTCTGAGTTCAATCCTTGAGGGGGCTGTTAGGGATATGGGGCAAAATTGGGGATTGGTCCCGCTTTGAGCAGCGGGTTGGACTAGATGACCTCCTGAGGTCCCTTCCAACCCTGAGATTCTATGACTCCTACTTTGACAACTAGGTGAGACCACCCACATCCTGGTCACAACAGAACCACAGTTATGGGAGGGCTAGTCTCAACTCTGCTCTGTGACCCTGGGCAAGTACTTCCGCTCTGTGAGCCTCAATTTTCTCATCTCAGAAGGGAGAGAATAATTCCGAGCTTCCAGGGGTATTGAGACCTCATTCATTAATGTCTCCAAAGGGCTTTGAAGATCCTTAGATTGAAGGAGATGTGGAGGTACAAAATCTTTAATAGTTTGTATGGGACTCTCCTCTCAGGAGCAAAGATGGTGTGTTTTGGAGAACTGGAGGCTGAACATCGCTCTCTGTGTAGATCACTCTGTAACATACAGATGCCAGCCCCTGAGGGTTCCTGTGGCATGGTATCCCTGCCCACATCTTTGTGTCCTTATGCCCAATGCCAGCTGCCTCTGTGCTCGAGTGTCCGTCTGCAATGTACAGATGGCTGGATGGGAAGTTGTGCTTGTAGAAGATGCTCCGTGTGGATACTCAGCCCTCTCCAAAGGCGGGTTGATATTTGCTGTGCTTTGATTACACCCATGTGGGACTGGCCAGGATGAGGTTAGCATGCAGCTGGGGATATGTGGGTGATGCCAGCAGTGAGCTTGCGGTCCCACGGCGGCATCCCGAAGGGGGTGTCGTTCTGTCTAGACATTGTCCTGTGGCACAGCTGACCTTTCCCAGACACACACAGGCTGTGGAGGAGAGGATTTGGTGTGCACGTGTGAATTACAGTCACAGATGTTCGTAGGAATGTTGCGCCCTTCATAATTGGCAGCATGGCTCACCATAAACATGAAGAGTGTCAGAACAAGATAAATTGCTTGGGTGTTTTTTTTAATGCGTTCAGGAGTTTGTTTTGAAACCCCTCTGCGAGTGAGGTCTGGCTGGAGCCGCTAAATAACTAGATAACTGAGTTATTCCATTTGCACTGGGATTTCAAAGGAAAGGGCTAGAGCATGGGTTGCCTTTATGCCTTTAATTTCCCATGACAGCAGGCTGGCAGACAAACCTGCACCGAGAAACTGCCCCCAGGGAGCTTGATCCTGCAAATTACTTCCCCTGTTTGATAAAATGGCTTCAAGTCTCTGGCCCCGGGTGGCAGTTTGGATCTGGCTTTGATATCCAGGCTTATGGAAAAATCCTAGAGCCTCTTGGCCCTTTAAAAGGGAACTGGTCCAGTCCACTTTTGCCTTATTAAGAGCCTGGGGATGGGGCCTGCTACAGGGCAGACACCGTCTATTGAGAGCAGCAGGGAGCTGTATGAAAGAGGGGGGTGTTCAGGGATCAGTGTGGAGTGGAAGGAAGTGGTGTGAGAAACAATAAGAAAGCTCCAGGCGGCTGCTGAGAGCAGAAGGGGCGGGAGAGTTGTGAGATACCAGGGGAACAAGACTCCAGCCAGGTAGCGCTGCCAGCGGCCTGCTATACGTTTGACATTATAGACTTTTGTTCTGAACTTGTACATTAATTAACCCAGTCCCCAAGGAGCAGTGTCTGCAAAGGGAGAAGCCTGTATGGAGTTTATTAAGGAGACTTGAAGAGGGGAAACTGAGGCAGGCAGCCTGCAGAGAGGCCTCTGGACTTGAGGAGATGCAGGGCTGGTAGCTGCTCTGTTACCTAATCTAATGGAAAGCGATCACCGTTCTATGGGTTGTGGGAGCCTCAGAATTTACTGGGGAATAAGATCCCTACTAATCAAGTTCTACGGGGCTTTGAACAGCCCTGTCAGAGAAACGGTTAACCACTATGTTCCCTGGCTCTGATCTTCCAGCCCTCTAAGCCTGCTTTGCGCTTTTCACCAGCTCCAGCTCAGCGAGAGTCTCCACTGGCATAAAGCTGTCAAGCAATAATACAGTGAACAAAGCCAGGCCTCATTATTGGTCATGTAGGAGCTGCGCCTGGAGCAATATTTCCTGCTGCAGTGGGTATTGCTTTCCTTCTCTCAGGGGAATCAGTGGAGAAGTCACTTCTCGGGTTTCTATGGCAGTTCTGAAGCTCTGCATCTCCGTGGACTCCTGTGATGAAGTGGGACTGTTCTTAATGTTTCCTCTGAATACTGTGTGGGTGCCTCAGTTTCCCCTATGCATTTCTTAAGTCTCTAAGGGGTGAGGTTGTTGCAGAGCAAAGGGCCAGTGTGCATAAATGGCTGACACTCTGTCTCCTGGCAACTAATGGCCAGGGCCCTTCCTCCCAGCAAGGAGATAGCTAAAGGTGTGGGAGAACAAAGGAATCAGATGACCTCCTGGCCCGGGAAAGGGACAAAGCCCAGAGGAGGAGGGGCTGGAGGGGGAGTCAGTTTGGAGCTGGCTGGGGACATGGAGTGAAGTGCAGACGTGGGTGTCTGGCTCACTGCCCCCCAAAATGGACCCGGCTGAGGGGTCCTGTTCTCTGTACCTATAAGCTCTGTTTTAGACCGTGTTCCTGTCATCTAATATACCTGTTTTACCGGCTGGCTAAGAGTCACGTCTGGCTGTGAAGTGGGGGTTTGTGCAGGACCCTCTGGCTTCCCCAGGACCCCGCCTGGGCGGACTCGCTGTGGGAAGCGCACAGAGGGGCATATGCTGAATGCTCCAAGGTCAGACCCAGGAAGGTGAAGCCGTGTGAGCTTCTTGCCTGGAGACAGTCTGCTCCCAGAGAGGAGACTTCCCCAGAGTCCTGACTGGCTTTGTGGGGAGCAGTTCCAGAGCATCGTCCAGGGACTCGGAGACAACTCCACTGGAGAGGGCGGGGTGTACGCCAGGGGAGCATCGGGCTACCTCAGTGAGAATCCCAGGCATGTGGGAGGTCCCACCCTGCAAGCCTTTCACCATGTACCTCCCACCGATGTCCAGGGGACTGGACCCAGGGAGAGCGTGAGAGCACCGGTGAATGTTGCAGTAGGTGGATGGATCAATGGAAGTTAGGCGTCCAAATACCTTTGAGGATGGGGGCCTACATTCCTTATCCTCGGCCGTCTGTTTTCTTTTGCTCTGTGCATTATTCTTATACAAACCTCTAAGAACAGATTTCAAGCTCACAGAGGATCACTTTGAACGTCGCTGAATTAAAATAAAAAAAAAAAACACATTAGCATAAAAGTGTAGCTTCAGTCAGAGAGCCTGATGAAGATGCGGACATCAAAGGGAACAACCATGTAACACAACTAATAGCGTGCATCACTTGGGATAATTGTCAATTAATTTGAACAGCGCGACTCCCCTCCGAAAGCTAATGAAAATTCCCACAGCGCACACTTGGGGAGATGGATAGTGACAGGTTGGACAAGACTCATCTTCTCGGGTGTGCTGCTTGTTTCTCTTTATGCGTCTTAAAACCCTGCATGCAAAGTAAATGTCCGGCCGGGAGGAATACGCAAACCCTGCATGTTCACCAGCTTCTCGCCTTCAGGCACCTCCCTGGCGTGGGCCCCACAGACCTTCTTCAGGCACGTCCATGCTGGGGGCACCAAGCAGCAGAACAAGGGTCCCTGCATTGGTAAAGCCAGCTTCACCTTTACTTTTTTTTCTGTCTATCCCCTTCACAGCCCTCCATAGATTTGCTTCACTCAGCGGCTCTGTTCTTCCATCCACTGCCCATGCCTCCATTCTCCAGCCCCTTTGTTGGATCCCCCCGTGTTTGGTGGCCGGTCAGGGCTTTCTGATTCATCATTGCCCATGGAGGTTAGGGGATGATTTTCCCCTTGTATTCCCAACTCCTAAAAAGACACTAAACCATCTCAGATTTTTCTCATCCTGGGACCCATGTTATTTATGATCCTGTGACTCTTTTGGCCTGATCGTTGGTCCATTTCTCCCCCAGCTTTGCTGCCTTCTTGTCTAAACTCCCAGTTCCCCTTTGCTGGTTCCACACCCATCCTCCATCCCCCTCCCTGGCTCCTCAAATCCAGTTCAAACTTAACCTCCTGCTCTGCACAGCTCTCCATAGACTCACTCCACCCACCTTCTCTGCTTTTCCAGTGACCTTCGTCCCAGCTCTGCATCGCAACCTCCATCCTCCCCTCTGATTTGCCCTGCCCCATGCCCTCAGCTTCTCAGTCTAGGCCTCTCCTCACCACTCGTCACAGGCAGGGCAGCTCCAGCGCTTGTGGTGCTCTGGCATGGGTCCTGTCCATCGCTTGCCCTCCACACGCTTTCAGCCCCGGGGCCTGCCATTAACCCCAAAGCCTTTTGTGACTCTGTGCCTAAGAGACACAGGAGAGCCAATCAAATGCAGGTGGGTGATAAAATTCCCTGTGCACCAGAGTCATAAATGGGAGAAACCGTTCGGTTATTAATCGAGTTGCCCAAACCCTAGGAACCAGTTGTTACAAACTCACAAGCTAAAAGCTGGGAAATGCTTCCCAGGCAGAAAGGCACTTTGCATTTAAATATTTTATTGGCAACCTATATAACAACCCCCTGCTTGGAAATACAACGATGATGTCTTATTTTGTTATACATAATTGAAACCCTGTAGCGGCGTTCAGCAAACACCCAGTTTACAAGGGCAATTTCCTCTGGTGCCTTCCAGTAACTCTAAGATCTTCTCTCAGCTGCAAAGTCACTTGGCTGCTTAGGGCTTTTGAGTTCAGCTGATTCTTGCCCGTGTTAGGGCAAAATTCCCGCCCCCGCCTGCTTTCCTGACTGGGACCTGAGACAAAACCATCTCAGGTTTTTTCTGATGGGTGTTATTTAATATCCTTGGGCTGATTATTAATCAGTAGTCAGGGACTTGCAGATTGTTTCCATTGGGATGAGAAATTGATGATATGAGTCAGATCTATTCTTGTCCTGTTCTCGTTTATTTGTGCACTCCCCCCCCCCCCGAGTCTCCTGGGGGGGAGCAGGCAGTTTCCTTACTCAGAGATCCCCACGTCTGCCCCTCCAGCAAGCTCTGTGCCCAAGAAGCCTCGACTCTCTACTTCCTCTCAGGGTCACACACTCAACTCCTTCTCCTGGCTCCTTCAAAATGACTGACCCCCGGAGTGCCCTGAGTCACAGGCCAGCCCCCGGTGCACCCTGAGTCACAGACCACTGCCCAGAGCGCCCCGCGTCACAGACCAGCCCCCGGTGCACCCCAAGTCACAGACCAATCCCCGGAGCGCCTCGAGTGACAGACCACTGCCCGGAGCACCCCAAGTCACAGACTGACCCCCGGTGCACCCCAAGTCACAGGCCACTGCCTGGTGCACCCCGAGTCGCAGACCAGCCCTGGTGCACCCAGCGTCACAGACCACTGCCCGGAGCGTCCCCAGGCACAGACCAATCCCCAGAGCGCCCTGAGTCACAGACCGACCCCTGGTGTGCCCCGAGTCACACACAGGCAGCCTCACATGGTGCCCAGTGTCACATCCCTTACGGTCTCCCTGAGCCACAAACAGTCTCCCTGCTCCCTCCCTCGCGCCCAGGGCTCAACAAACCCAAGCGCCTGCTGCTCCCTCCACACTAGGGTGACCCCAGATGTCCCGATTTTATAGCGACAGTCCCGATATTTGGGCCTTTGTCTTGTGTAAGCGCCTATTACCCCCCCCCCCCCCCCCGCCCTGTCCTGATTTTTCACACTTGCTGTCTGGTCGCCGTACTCCACACCGACGGGCCAAGCCCTGGGGTTGCTCCCACCATCATTTGTACTGGGGCTCTGCTGCTAAGATCAGGGCAGGACTTTTCCAGCTGTCTGAGTTTCCCCAAAATCAAGAGTTTTGCCCACTGATACTGTTACCCCCACTGTCTAGCTGGGGAGCTGAAGGCTAGAGAAAGTGACTTTCCCAAGGTTGTGCAAGGCACATGAAGCAAAGGAAGGAATTAAGCCCCACTCTCCTATAGTCCAGGCTAGCCCCTGACCCTCTGTCTATCCTCCCTCCCGTATCTAAGGGTGACCACGGGGCAGTGCCGCTAGTCTCCAAACACAGCTAACATGGGTGATGGCAAAGTCCTAGTTGTAGGGTTGCCAACTTTCCAATTGCACAAAACCAAAGACCCATGCCCTGCCCCTGCCCTTCCCCGAGGCCCCGCCCCTTACCTGAGGCCCCGCCCCTACTCACTCCAGCCCTCTTCCCTCCATTACTTGCTCTCCCCCACCCTCACTCACTTTCACTGGGCTGGGGCTGGGGCAGGGGGTTGGGGGGAGGGCTTTGGCTGTGGGTGCAGAGTGTGGGGTGGGGCCAGGGATGAGGGGTTTGCAGTGCAGGAGGAGGCTCAGGGCTGGGGTCAGGGGTTGGGGGCAGGAGGGGGGGAGGGCTTTGGCTGTGGGTGCAGAGTGTGGGGTGGGGCCAGGGATGAGAGGTTTGCAGTGCAGGAGGGGGCTCAGGGCTGGGGGGCAGGAGGGCTCCAGCTGGGGGTGCAGGCTCTGGGGTGGGGCCAAAAATGAGGGGTTCAGGGTGTGGGAGGGGGCTCTGGGCTAGGGCAGGGGGTTGGGGTGCAGAGGGGGGGAGGGCTCTGGCTGTGGGTGCAGAGTCTGGGGTGGGACCAGGGATGAGGGGTTTGCAGTGCAGGAGGAGGCTCAGGGCTGGGGTCAGGGGTTGGAGTGCAGGAGGGGGGGGTGCAGGCTCTGGGAGGGGGTTCCAACCCAGGGGAAGGGGTTTGCGGTGGGGGCTCCGGCCAGGTGGCAGTTATCTTAGGTGGCTCCTGGCTGGTGGTGCAGCGGGGCTAAGGCAGGCTCCGTGCTCCTCATGAAAGTGGCCAGCATGTTTGGCCCCTAGGCAGAGGTACGGACAGGTGGCTCTGTGCAGGGCCACCGAGAGCGGGTTCGGGCCCCGGAGAAAATTTTTTTTCGGGCCCCCGAGCAAGGGCAGACTGGCTAAACAGGGCCAACGAAGCTGGGGAAGCTGGGCCCCGGGCCCCCTTCCGGACCGCTGGGACCCGGTAATTTGTACCGGCTTCCCCCCTGCCTCGTTGGCACTGGCTCTGCGCGGTGCATGCTGCCTGTGCCTGCAGGCACCGCCCCCACAGCTCCCATTGGCAGTGGTTCCCGGCCAATGGGAGCTGCAGAGCCGGCCCTGGGGGGCAGGGACACCATGTGGAGCTTCCCTGGTCGCCCTGTGCCTAGGGGCCGACATGCCGGCCGCTTCCAGCAAGGTGCGCAGAGCGAGGGCAGGCAAGGAGCCTACCTTAGCCCTGCTGCACCACCAACCGGACTTTTAACAGCCTGCTCAGCAGTGCTGACCAGAGCCCCCAGGGTCCCTTTTCGACCAGGTGTTCTGGTCAAAAACCAGACACCTGGCAACCCTACCTAGTTGGGAGTGCGGCCTCTGCTGATTTGTGGCATTGTCCCAAACCTTGTCCCATGAATAGGCCAGGAACTGGATTGTGATTCCGATTGCCAGAGTTTTTGGTCCATGGTTCCATCTTTGCGTCAGGATGGACGGAATCCACACCAGTCCTGGCACAGCTTACGTGCCCCTCCGTGCCCGCTCAGCGCCACCCACTCTCCTGTGTGTAGAGACCCGAGCGTGGCTGCGCTCTCTGGCTCTGCAGAAGACCCGTGATGCGGGCAGCCACGTGATGCTTTTATAGTAATAATACCACCATCACCTAGTGCTTTTCATCAGTAGCTCTGTGCCAAGGAGGCCAGTATCATCAACTCCATTTTAAAGATGGGGAAACTGAGGCATGGAAGGGGGACATGATGTCACAAGGTCACCCAGCTGCAAAACGTGGAGTAGAACCTAGTAGTATATAGTGCCCACAAAGCCATGCTCACATCCATGGCTGCATGAGGCAGTGACTTTGTCATTTTCTCAGCACTAATCCCCTCTGGTACCGCTGGCAGATTGCGCCCAGGGCAGCTGCCGAGAAAGCTCAGATACTGCGGCTGCTGCTCTGACGTGGCTAGCTCGGGAGTCTGTCTTCCTCACATCTAGCCGATACCCTTACACCGTCCTTTGTCTCCTTCCCCTTTGGGCTGCAGCCTTTTATTTTATTTAACGTGCATTTCGTAACGGGATATTACACCACCGTGGGTTCGGCTCCGGTTGCTACAGTTTTACGTCTAACAGAGTGAAAGTCACCTTTGCTACTTGCTTCAGATTGAGAGTCTCTAGGAACACATAAAGCCCAAGGATAGTGACCACACACACACGTTCAAGGTCTGGTTTTATTAAAGTTACAGTTCAAGTTATGATTACCCAAACGTATCGAAATTTGATACAGACCTACGCACAAGTTCCAAATATAGTTATCCTCACATCCTTAACGGGGTCTGATGGGTCTCTCGTGGATTGATCAGCAGTACAGGGATGGTTTCTGCTGCAGTTTGCCACAGGGAGCTTCAGGCACCCTCTTTTATAATCAGAGGGGGAGCCGTGTTAGTCTGAATCTGTAAAAAGCAACAGAGGGTCCTGTGGCACCTTTAAGACTAACAGAAGTATTGGAGCATAAGCTTTCGTGGGTGAATGCCCACTTCATCAGATGCAATCTGATGCGTCTGATGAAGTGGGTATTCACCCACAAAAGCTTATGCTCCAATACCTCTGTTAGTCTTAAAGGTGCCACAGGACCCTCTGTTGCTCTTTTATAATGTGATTCTTATTATACCTTATTAGCATGGTTAGGGCATGTGTTAGGAAAACGTGATTACCATGTAGCTTGTAAGCAAACAATTACTTTTACTGTGAATTTCTTGCCATATTACCCATTGGCACATCTTTTCCCGTAATCTTAGGGCATCAGGTTATTCTTTGGTTGGTTACTTATAGCAGCAATTGTTTTTCCTTCAAGGCCTAGTATGGCTAAGCTAAAATCATACAGGCCTCAGCCTCTAGGCCTTGCATCTCAGCCCTGCTTACTTAGATACAAAGTAAATAGGGCTGAAATGCAAGGCCTACACGGCCCATCTGTCAGCATGGCTTTGTGCCTGCGCACACAGGAGACACAGGGCACATGTGCCAAGCTGGATGTAGGTGGGCAGCCTGCCATTTCCCCGGCAGGAGGCATTCCTGGCGCACGGATGCCACAGGCCTCGAGAGACCTGAATGCACCTATGGGATGTTAGGTTCCAGAGCAGGATACTCCATGGAGCAGGTAAATGGAAACATGGGTGTCAAGGGCAGGCTGCACTACCACTAGCCTCACGGTAGGTGCTGTGAACGTAACCGAGAACACATCATATAAGAAGCAAGGCTCCCAGGCTCTTCGATGTTCATCCGACAGCCAACAGGGGAGACTCACTAAACCACGAGGGTGCATAAAGCAGGCGCCATGCCATTATTTTCATGAACTTGTACTGCTGCGGCACTTTGCCCCGTTGTGCTGGGTACGGTACAAACATATGGCGAAGAGAACGGCTCTGCACTATAGAGCTTGCAATACAGGCTTCAGAGGAGAGGCATCGGCTTAGGCAGCCCCTGTTGCTGTAATATCCGAGCATCTCCCAGTTAGTGACTGGGGTGTATCCTGTCAACACCCCTATGCCATATGGAAGCATTATACTCCTTCTATGGGTGGGGAAACTGAGGCACAAGGGTGCTGAAGTAACTTGCCTAACATGGCACAGGAAAGCTGTAGTTGCACTGGAATTGAAATCAGGTTTCCTACTATCAGGGCCGGTGCCCTGTCCGCTACAAGACCCTGCCTATGACAAAGATGGGACAATTCCCACCTGAGAAGCGGCCAGACAATGAAAGGTACAAAACCTTAGGGTCATAACTGAGTGAGGCAAAGGTGTGACTAAGAGACCAGAGACTTTGATCCCTTTGTTCGTAGCCATCATCAAGGAACAGAGTGTGATTGTAACAGCCAACATTTTCTCTGCTGCCCAAACATGGCAGCCTTGTGTCTGAGGATCTGGGAGAGCCTGGTGGTCCGCTGTATGCCAGCGAGCATCACCTGAGTCTAGTGCCAATGGAGGCTGCTGCAGGACATGCCCGCCCACCCACCCAAACCCTGAAAAGCAGGGTAATACTAGTCAGTTCCTGTTGCCTACAGCACGGCTGATAACGCACTCAGGGGCTCCAGGAGGCTTCCCCTTCCAGCTCCATCTGAACCCAAAGTAACACATCCCCTGGCTGCATCAGCTTTGTACTCCAACGCAAACCCTTCACCGCCACCTCCTATGCTTTTACGTCAATTACAGCAGCTGATCCACACAGCTGACGGCCACCCATTCTCTGCATTTGGGATGTTACTCTCAGGGCCGGCTCCAGGCACCAGCTTACCAAGCAGGTGCTTGGGGCGGCCACTTCGGAGAGGGGCGGCACGTCCAGCTGTTCGGCGGCAATTCGGCAGATGATCCCTCACTCCTGCTCAGAGCGAAGGACCTCCCGCCGAATTGCCGCCGCAGATCGCAATCGCAATCACGGCTTCTGTTTTGTTTTGTTTTGTTTGTTTGTTTGGCTGCTTGGGGCGGCCAAAACCCTGGAGCCGGCCCTGGTTACTCTGCCTCAACACCGCCGAGGCTAAAAGAAACAAAGGGAACAGAACCCCTGTCATTTGTAACACTGTAAAAGTGTAAACTCAACAAGAGAGCGCCAGACAGTCAGACAGGCATTGCTTTTTTGGGCCGTGGACGGCACAACCGTCTCCTCCTCACATCAGCCTCCCTCCATGGCTGCGTGTTGCAGTGATGTATTTCGACCAAGAGTTTCAATCCTGCAACGATCGGTTATTTACTTGCTCAAGGTATCTCTCCCTGCAACGGACTAGGAGCAGATGAGTTGGCACCATATGCTTTATGTGCCTCACTTTATTTGGCATGGATCATAATCTCCACTGGCCACATGGTCTGATCTGATCTTGTCCAAGCAGGTCAATCATTAGGCTGACTAACGGATTGACAGCGTCCAGCCGGGGTTTACATAGCAGCTCGACCCAGCAATGCCCAGCACCAAGGCAGGGATGCTGGGGGTCAGGCTGGCATTTCAGGCCTGGCGGAGACCCGTGGACACTTACAAAATGGCCATTTTCCTCTCGCCCTGGTTTGTTTTTACGGAGGATCTTTGCTTCTAAGAGCCTGTCTGCTGCTCTGGCTTTTTCCCCACCTAGGTTCTAATCCTCTGTGTGTGACACCCAGCTCCTGGGCAGGGGACGCGGCCGTCACAGAGCGAGGATTTACAATGCAGGGAGGGAGCTAGCTGGAAATGCAGGGGACACAGGGAGCATTGCCTTTGGCAGGACGGTGTCCTAATCAAATGTTTTCCCTGCAGCATCAAACTGGGTTGCTCCTGCTCATGTCCCCATGTGAGGGGGTGCAACTCACCACTGCAGCACCCCCTGCTGGATGTCCCGGAGATCAGCTCTGCTAGCTGGTGCGCCCTCTTCTGGTGGCGTCTAGCCACCGTCACTTCTGCTCCAAGGACCCATGTCACTCCCAGGACCATGGTGTTCTCTTCAGTGACACTGCCCTCCGGCTGTGCCACACTCTGCAGGTTCCCCCGAAGGGGAGAACACAATCTCTGCCCAGCCACTACCTCAGTGGCAGTTACAGTCCTTTGTCCCAGGCCACTTCCCATGTGGCTCCAGCACCCTTTTCTGCCCTTACCTCAGGGCCTCAGCCTGCAGGCCTTAGCAGCCCGCCAGGAGTTCTCTCTAGCTCCTCTGGTCCCTGCTTGCAGCACTGCTCTGTCCCAGGTGCTGGCACTCCTTCCTCCTGCTAGGAGCCTTGTCTTCTCTCCTCAAGCTCCAGTCAGCTCCTGATCTCTGCTCTGCCCTGCAGCCCTCCTTTTATGAGCCTGCCGGGCCATGACTGGCTGCTCCTCTCAGCCCCTTTCTAATTGGCTGCCTCCAGCGCAGTCTCCCTAGGGCTGCTTTTAACCCCTTTTCTGCCAGTCAGGGACAGCTGCCCCATCACAACCCATCGCTAGGACCCAGCTGACATTCCAGTGCAGGCCTGCGTGGAATGGATTCATTTACCAGAGGGGGCCTAAAGAAAATCAAAGAGCAGAGTAAGCTGCTGTCTCAGAGCCTACCCTAAAAATCTGCTCCCTGCTCTGCTGCACGAGGTGGCTGTTGCCGGATTTCCCCTTTCCCAGGGGTGTCACGGTTGGGATCGGCTAGGGTGACCAGACATCCCGATTTTATCGGGACTGTCCCGATATTTGCTTCTTTGTCCCGCGTCCCGACCAATATTTGGTCGGGACACTGGACAAAGAAGAAATTTTCCCTTCCGCTCTGGTGCTTGGGCCCCCCTCGCCCCGGCTCCGCCCTCTCCTTCCCCCATTGGCTCCCTCCCCAAATCCCCGCCCTGGCCCCGCCTCTTCCCCAGCATTCCTCCTCCCTCCCAGGCTTGCAGCATGGCGGTGCAAGCCTGGAGGGAAGGGGTGGCAGCGGCGGTGCCTGGATCCTGGAGCTGGTGAGTCAGCTCCAGCACCCGGGCACCGGGCGGGTGAGCGGGCAAAGGGGGCCTGGCAAGGGAGGGAGACAGGGAGGCTCAGCTGTGAGCCCCCCCGCCGCGCCAGAGGGCTTCTTCCCGAGCTGCTGCACCCGGGGCCGGGAGTGCAGCCTGAAGGCTGCTCCAGCCCTGCAGCCCGTGGGGCAGCGCGGTGGGTCCGGTCGGGGGCAGCGCAGAGTGGGCAGGGGCTGGGTGGGTGGCGCGGGGTCGTGGGCCGAATCCCCGCTGCTGCTGGGGAACCCCGCGCCTCTCCCTCCTGCTCGTGGCTGCGGCTCCTTCCCGGCGGGACGCGCCCCCCGGCCTGCCCCGCGCACATGCGGTGCACGTCCAGCTGCTCCTTCTCGGTGGGAGGGAGACTAGGCGCGGGGGACGCGTGCCGCATGTGCCCGGGGCAGCAGGGGGCGCGTCCCGCCGGGAAGGAGCCACAGCCGCGAGCGGGAGGGAGAGGCGCGGAGCTCCCTGGCAGCAGCGGGGATTCAGCCCCTGCCGCCCACCCGGCTCCTGCCCGTTCCCCCCTCCCCCTGCCCGGACCCACCGCGCCCCGCATATGCCCGTGGCGGGCCAGGGGGCGGGAGGCTCCGCGGGGAGGGCAGCGCGCAGGGCCTGCTAATGCCCCAGGCCCCTTAAAACTTTTTTTTTTGATCCGCCCCCCCCTTTTTTGGCTCCGCCCCCGTCCCGATATTTTACACTGGTAATCTGGTCACCCTAGGATCGGCAGGAGGAAGCATGTTGCCCAGCAGTCATAGCTTGAAGGAGCCGAGATCTCTGATGCAGGCACCAAGCGTCTGCTTCTCCTTAGAATGCCACACTGCCGAATCTGCAGCTGTTTGATGGTGTCTTCAAAAGACCTTGCAACGAGAAACATCGAGTCAGGCTGGTTTGTGCTTTCTTTGGAGGCATTTTTATGTTGGAGAATAAAAGCCCACAAGGATTTGGCCCAAAGAGGGAATTTTTTCCCCTTGCATGTTTTTTACCTTCAGCATAATAGGGCAATCAGGAAAAGCTCAGGGAATTTTGAAACAAAAAGTGGTTTTGAAACATAAGATCACAAGCATTCTACTCCGAAAAGGTCAAAACAAAACACGTCGACCATTTCAATGCTTTTTTGTTTTCGTTCTTCCCAAAACAAAATTTTGTCTGAATCGAGACATTTTCATTAGCCAGTTTCGACAAATCGTCACCCTCTGATGGAACAACGTTCTGTCCGAAAATGTCCAACTTGCGGTCGCTGGAGGAACGGTCCAGCTGCTGGGGCACTGGGCGTGGCCTTGAGAGCCCTAAATTCAGTGCTGTCCCTGCCACAATCTTCCTTCATGATTTTGGGCAAGTGCTAGGTGCTGTACTCTGTAAAGTGAGAATAAACCGTTCGTACCTCCCAGCTGTTCAGGGAGGATAAAATCACAAAGCCCCTGGACATGGGAAGAATTATCCCCATTGCTAATGGATGAAAGCCATTGTGAGGGGCTGAGACCATGGTGATGAGCGTACATAGACTAACGAGCCCCAGACACGTTCTCTTTATTGTCAGCTATGACTCTTCATCATAGCTGTT
Source organism: Chrysemys picta bellii (assembly GCF_011386835.1). Classification (NCBI taxonomy): domain Eukaryota; kingdom Metazoa; phylum Chordata; order Testudines; family Emydidae; genus Chrysemys; species Chrysemys picta. The sequence goes on along the minus strand of NC_088814.1, from coordinate 11,817,237 downwards.
CAGACCCTGTGGCAGAGGAGTCTGAGTTGCACAAAAAGCAACATGGGAGAGCGCCCCCTACAGAGAATATTGCTAGCTGTGACATCGCTTGCGTGCAAAGATGATCTTATTGCTACAACTCTAGCACTATTCATCTGCTGCTGTGTTCTACCATCACCCGGCCTGCCTGACTGCTATCAGCTTGACCTCGACATGGAAGCAAGGGTGAGGGGCCGATAAAACCCAGCTGCCCCTTTGATCCTATTGCTTCAGCCGCTTGCGATGGGGGAAGCACATTTCCTGATGTCTCTTCTAGCTCGCGTTGGATTGAACTTCTGAGCTGTGTGCTCAGCCGGCTGTTGGCACTAGCAGCCTGGGGTTTTCCATGCAGACCCAGCATGGTTCTTTGCCAGCAGAGTTTTGTTCTGTTATCCTGGCTGGGATCCCAAATGGAAAAGCGTGTTTAGAGCTGGCCGGAAAATGGAGTTTCTGTCGGGTGGGAAATTCTGACCTTTTGGAAACATGTTTTCATTCCAAATCAGAACAAAAAGTAGAAATTTTGGAATTTCTGGTCCACTGCCCTGCTGGGTGACCTTGGACAAATCACGCTCCTGCGCTGTGCCTCAGTTTCCCCAATTGTAAAATGAAGATGATGATGATCCTGACCCGCTTTGTACAGTGCTTTGAGATCTACAGATGAAAAATACTAGATAAGCACCTATTACTATTGTTATTATTATTAATAATAAAAATTCTGTAGAAAAAAGGGGAGAAAGGGGATGCGATATATGAAGGGGTGGGGGGGAGTTGAGTAGCTCCCTTTGATAGACACCCAGCCAGCCATTTAGCTGTAAAATCCCTCTTGGTCTGTTCTCTGCTTGCTTGACTTGTAAAGGATTAACAAACCCACAGGTAAAAGACAAGGAGTGGGCACCTGACCAAAAGAGCCAATGGGAAGGTAGAACTTTTTAAAATTGGGAAAGAAACTTTCCCTTTGTCTGTTGTTCTGGGCTGCAGGGCCGGAGCAGCAATGCTGTAAGCAGCTTAAGCCAGGTGTGATTATAGATGATCAATTCATACCTCGAATCTACTTATCAGAAGCCTCAGTTATATAAGTAATATTAGGGAATGTCTAAAAAGAAACGATCAGGGTTATTTCTTTTATTTCTTATTGACTTGTGGACTCCTCTGTGCTAACCCCACATGCTTTTGTTTGCTTATAACCTTTAAGCTGAACCCCCAAGAAAGGTCTTTTGGGTGCTTGATTTTTGGAATTGCTCTTTTAAAATCTAGCAAAAGCCGAAGTTCTAGCTGTAATTTTTTCCTTTTTGTTTTTAATACAATTTACCGTTTTTAAGAACAGGATTGGATTTTTGGTGTCCTAAGAGGTTTGTGTACGTTGTTTGATTAGCTGGTGGCAACAGCTAATTTCTTTTGTTTTCTTTCTCAGCTCCTCCGTGAAGGGGGCGGGGGTGAAAGGGCTTGAGGGTACCCCACAGGGAGGAATTCCCAAGTGCTCCTTCCTGAGTCCAAGGGGGTTTTGCATTTGGGTGGTGGCAGCGTTTACCAAGCCAAGGTCAGAGAGAAGCTGTAACCTTGGGAGTTTGATACAAGCCTGGAGTGGCCAGTATTAATTTTAGAATCCTTGTGGGCCCCACTTCGGCACTCGGAGTGCCAAAGTGGGGATTCAGCCTTGACAGGGGGAGAAACAAAAATCCCCAATTCTGAAATGCCAAACCGTTCTTAGTTTTATTTCTTTTTTTGAGAAACTCAAACAAATTTCATTCCATTTTGAATGGAAATTTGTAATTCATACTTTTCTATTTGCACTTCCCATTGAAAAATGTCACTGAAAATGACATCTTCCTAGGGGAAAATAGTGTTTTTTGATTAAACCCCATTTTCTTGGTGGTGGTGGGGAGTTTTTGGTTGAAAAATGCTGACCCGCTCTACTGATTTTGTTTGACCTCTCAGCCAGAAGCCTTTGACCATGTGGAGGTGCAGACAGACCCCTGGTGGGGAGAGAGGGAGGGGACCTCATTCAGAAAGGAAGGATGGTCCAGTGGTTAGAGCACTGCCCTGACACTCAGGAGACCTCAAGTCCCTGCTCTGCTACAGGCTTCCTATGCGAACTTGCGCAAGTCACGTCATCGCTCTGTGCCTCAGTTTCCCCCTGTACAATGGGGATAACAGGCCTGCCCCACCTCGTAGGTGAGGTGTTCAGATACTGGCGGGAACGGAAGCCATATAAGCACATAAGATGGATAGACTGGGAGTAGCTTTGTTCTTTCCTTCAACTGAAACGAGTCCTGTGTGGTGGCTTAGCTCGCAGTCCCTTGTGTGAGGGCTGCATTCGGCAGGGGAGGTGGTAGAAGCTGTGGGGTGTGGAGCTCTGGGCTTCTGTTTCCCTCGAACCCCTGGGGTGCAGTTGATTGGATTAGCCAGCTCCTGGCAGGGGTTGGTGCTTGTGTAAATGGGAGGGGCCTCTGATGCCATTCAGAGAGTGCCAAGGTGGCACTGGCAGGAGCAATCAGAACTCCTGGCTGCATTGATACTGGCTCCCTTGACGGAGAGGCGTTTGCCAGCTGTTTGGCTCTCGGTCGGGTCCTGCTGGCTGCTTCCTGATGCCCCCAAACTCTCTTTCCCTAAAAGGCTCTCTAAACACAAACAGCTGGGAGGGCGGCTGCAAACCCCACTCTCCCTAGCAGGGTGGCTGCACGAATCAGACCCAGTCTGTCTCCAGGGCCAGCCCATGCACCAGCCAGCCCCCTGATCCGCTGGCCTGCTGCTTTCTGAAGCAAGAGCACACGCCTAATGCTGGGAGAAGGGGTCCTACAGGCCAGCCCTGCTGCAGGAAACAATGCTCTACAGTGATCTCTGAAATCTTGGCAGGGATAGTCACGCCCCATGGCATGAAGTTCCACCATAAGCAATCATATTGGCATAGAATCATAGAAGATTAGGGTTGGAAGAGACCTCAGGAGGTCATCTAGTCCAACCCCCTGCTCAAAGCAGGACCAACCCCAACGAAATCATCCCAGCCAGGGCTTTGTCATATCCTAGTGATCCTTCGAAATGCTCCTTCCTCGGTGCCCATGGTTCCTGGGAGGACGCTGCCCCAGGGGGGCTGTGTTTGGTGTTATGTGACTCTCTTGTATGGGAAAAAATAGGTGGTTTATGTAGAAATTCAATAATGCAGCCTGCACCCCGTGCTGCTGGCACCGCTCCTCAGCATAGGTCTGGGAAGTTTTTCTCTTTCTCTCTGCTACTGTTCTGGCTGTGTTACTGCACATGCTGAATTCCCCCCTCACTTTAATTTGTTGGCAGCTAGAAGGACTCCAGCTCACAGCAGATCCCTTTCTTTAGGAGGCGAAGAACTGTTCTAAATCTGGGATAACAATGCAGAGGCAGGACAATGCGGACGGGGAGGCGGGGGAGAAAAGCTTTCCTGATATTGTCAACCTCACGGCGAACACGAATCGCATTAATATTCATACATTTAGATTCAGCCGGGGAAATAACAATGACGACAATTGTTCAGGGGTGCTCCAAGCTGCCAGATTGCCGACAACCGTTGTCGACGTGAGAAAGGAATAAAACCGTCACAAGCCACCCAGTTGGGGGAGAATTGTTGTAACAAGCCGTTCCAATAAAGTTGGATTCAGGGCTCGTTGCTTTCGGCCTGACTTAATATCTACCAGGGAAAATTGGCTGCTAAAAACATCAGTATAATTGCTTCCAATAGGCTTCCTTGCTGGCAGCCTTTGGAAAGGGGAGCTGATGAGTGAACGGGTTGTGGAAATGGACTTTAGAGTTCATGATTAACAGGAGTTATGAAATGCGCATGTCTTGTGTCCCCAGCAGAGCTGAGAGGAAAGATACCTTTGTGGGTAAGGCAGCCAGCAGGGAGTCAGAAAACCTGTGTCCTATGCACGGCCCTGTCACTAACTGGGGGGCAGGGGCTGATCTTGGGCAAGCATCCGTGGAATGAAGCTAATGATACTGATTAACTCCGTGTGTGGACACTCTTATTCCAGAACACATGTGCCTTGTTCCTGTCTAGCTTAATCCACTTTGAAAGTCTAGGGAGGGTGTGAGGGTATGTCTACACTACGAAATTAGGTCGAATTAATAGAAGCCGGTTTTATAGAAATCGGTTGTATACAGCCGATTGTGTGTGTCCCCACATAAAATGCTCTAAGTGCTCTAGTCGGCGGACTGCATCCACAGTACCAAAGCTAGCGTCGACTTCCAGAGCATTGCACTATGGGTAGCTATCCCACAGTTCCCGCAGTCTCCGCCGCCCATTGGAATTCTGGATTGAGATCCCAATGCCCGAATGATGCAAAACAGTGTCGCGGGAGGTTCTGGGTACATGTCATCAGGTCCCTCCCCCTCCGTCAGAGCAACAGCAGACAATAGATTCGTGCCTTTTTACCTGGGTTACCTGTGCAGACAACATACCACGGCAAGCATGGAGCCCGCTCAGCTCACCGTCACCATATGTCATCTGGGTGCCGGCAGACATGGGACTGCATTGCTACACAGCAGCAGCAGCAGCTAACTGCCTTTTGGCGGTAGACGGTGCAGCATGACTGGTAGCCTTCATCGGCGATCTGGGTGCTGGCAGCTGTAGGGCTGGCAGCCGTAGGGCTGCATTGCACCAGCCCCTTGCCTTTTGCCTTTTGGCAGTAGATGGTGTATTACGACTGGTAACCGTCCTATTACAAGTTGGATCATCGCACATTAGCAGAGTCTTCCCTGAGCAGCAGATCGTGCAATAGGCCTGAAGGCCATCGTCATCATACAGGAAAAATGTGGCTATCAGTCTTAGTACACTAACTGCCAAGCGCCCAGAAGAGGCCGAGGGCTATCAGTCATGCTGCACCATCATCTTAAGATGTAAAAAATAGATTTGTTCTGTATTCATTTGCTTCCCCTCCCTCCGTGAAATCAACGGCCTCCTAAACCCAGGGTTTTCAGTTTAATCTTTGGGGGGACCATTCTGTGTGACAGTTTGTGTTTCTCCCTGATGCACAGCCACCGTTCTTGATTTTAATTTCCTGTACCTGTACGCCATGTCGTCACTCGGCCCGCCCTCCCTCCCCTGGTCCGTCAGATACTAGTTTTGCGCCTTTTTTCAGACCAGGCGCCATAGCTAGCACTGGGATCATGGAGCCCACTCAGATCATCGCGGCAATTATGAGCACTATGAACACCACGCGCATTGTCCTGGAGTATATGCAGAGCCAGGACATGCCAAGGCGAAACCCGGACCAGCCGAGGAGGCGATTGCAGCGCGGCGAAGAGAGTGATGAGGAAATTGACATGGACATAGACCTCTCACAAGGCACAGGCCCCAGCAATGTGGAAATCATGGTGTTACTGGGGCAGGTTCATGCCGTGGAACGCCGATTCTGGGCACGGGAAACAAGTACAGACTGGTGGGACCGCATCGTGCTGCAGGTGTGGGACGATTCCCAGTGGCTGCGAAACTTTCGCATGCGTAAGGGCACTTTCATGGAACTTTGTGACTTGCTTTCCCCTGCCCTGAAACGCCAGGATACCAAGATGAGAGCAGCCCTCACAGTTGAGAAGCGAGTGGCGATAGCCCTGTGGAAGCTTGCAACGCCAGACAGCTACCGGTCAGTCGGGAATCAATTTGGAGTGGGCAAATCTACTGTGGGGGCTGCTGTGATCCAAGTTGCCAGGGCAATGAAAGACCTGGTGATATCAAGGGTAGAGACTCTGGGCAATGTGCAGGCAATAGTGGATGGTTTTGCTGAAATGGGATTCCCAAACTGTGGTGGGGCGATAGACGGAACCCATATCCCTATCTTGGCACCGGAGCACCAAGCCACCGAGTACATAAACCGCAAGGGGTACTTTTCAATGCTGCTGCAAGCCCTGGTGGATCACAAGGGACGTTTCACCAACATCAACGTGGGATGGCCAGGAATGGTACATGATGCTCGTGTCTTCAGGCACTCTGCTCTGTTTCAAAAGCTGGAGGAAGGGACTTTCTTCCCGGACCAGAAAGTAACCGTTGGGGATGTTGAAATGCCTATCGTGATCCTTGGGGACCCAGCCTACCCCTTAATGCCATGGCTCATGAAGCCGTACACAGGCAGCCTGGACAGGAGTCAGGACCTGTTCAACTACAGGCTGAGCAAGTGCCGAATGGTGGTGGAATGTGCATTTGGACGTTTAAAAGCGCGATGGCGCAGCTTACTGACTCGCTCAGACCTCAGCGAAAAGAATATCCCCATTGTTATTGCTGCTTGCTTTGCGCTCCACAATATCTGTGAGAGTAAGGGGGAGACATTCATGGCGGGGTGGGAGGTTGAGGCAACTCGCCTGGCCGCTGATTATGCGCAACCAGACACCAGGGCGGTTAGAGGAGCACAGCAGGGCGCGGTGCGCATCAGAGAAGCTTTGAAAACGAGTTTTGTGACTGGCCAGGCTACGGTGTGAAACTTCTGTTTGTTTCTCCTTGATGAACCCTCGGCCCCCCCCACCCGGTTCACTCTACTTCCCTGTAAACCAACCACCCCACCCTCCCCTCCCCACTTCAAGCACCGCTAAAGAGGCAATAAAGTCATTGTTATTTCACATTCATGCATTCTTTATTAATTCCTCACACAAGTAGTGGGATAATTGCCAAGGTAGCCTGGGATGGGTGGGGGAGGAGGGATGGAAAAGGACACACTGCATTTTAAAACTTTAACTCTTATTGAAGGCCAGCCTTCTGATGCTTGGGCAATCATCTGGGGTGGAGTGACTGGGTGGCCGGAGGCCCCCCCACCGTGTTCTTGGGCGTCTGGGTGAGGAGGCTATGGAACTTGGGGAGGAGGGCTGTTGGTTACACAGGGGCTGTAGCGGCAGTCTCTGCTCCTGCTGCCTTTCCTGCAGCTCAACCATATGCTAGAGCATATCAGTTTGATGCTCCAGCAGACGGAGCATTGACTCTTGCCTTCTGTCTGCAAGCTGACGCCACCTATCATCTTCAGCCCGCCACTTGCTCTGTTCATCCCGCGATTCAGCCCGCCACCTCTCCTCTCGTTCATATTGTGCTTTTCTCATGTCTGACATTGACTGCCTCCAAGCATTCTGCTGTGCTCTATCAGCGTGGGAGGACATCTGGAACTCCGTGAATATATCGTCCCGCGTCCTCCGTTTTCTCTTTCTAATGTTCACTAGCCTCTGAGAAGGAGAAACATTTGCAGCTGGTGGAGGAGAATCATAGAATCATAGAATCATAGAATATCAGAGTTGGAAGGGACCTCAAGAGGTCATCTAGTCCAACCCCCTGCTCAAAGCAGGACCAATTCCCAGCTAAATCATCCCAGCCAGGGCTTTGTCAAGCCGGGCCTTATAAACCTCCAAGGAAGGAGACTCCACCACCTCCCTAGGTAACGCATTCCAGTGTTTCACCACCCTCCTAGTGAAATAGTTTTTCCTGATATCCAACCTGGACCTCCCCCACTGCAACTTGAGACCATTGCTCCTTGTTCTGTCATCTGCCACCACTGAGAACAGCCGAGCTCCATCCTCTTTGGAACCCCCCTTCAGGTAGTTGAAGGCTGCTATCAAATCCCCCCTCATTCTTCTCTTCTGGAGACTAAACAATCCCAGTTCCCTCAGCCTCTCCTCATAAGTCATGTGCTCCAGACCCCTAATCATTTTTGTTGCCCTCCGCTGGACTCTTTCCAATTTTTCCACATCCTTCTTGTAGTGTGGGGCCCAAAACTGGACACAGTATTCCAGATGAGGCCTCACCAATGTTGAATAAAGGGGAACGATCACGTTCCTCGATCTGCTGGCAATGCCCCTACTTATACAGCCCAAAATGCCGTTAGCCTTCTTGGCAACAAGAGCACACTGTTGACTCACATCCAGCTTCTCGTCCACTGTGACCCCTAGGTCCTTTTCTGCAGAACTGCTACCTAGCCATTCGGTCCCTAGTCTGTAGCAGTGCATGGGATTCTTCCGTCCTAAGTGCAGGACTCTGCACTTGTCCTTGTTGAACCTCATCAGGTTTTTTTCGGCCCAATCCTCTAATTTGTCTAGGTCCCTCTGTATCCGATCCCTACCCTCTAGCGTATCTACCACACCTCCTAATTTAGTGTCATCTGCAAACTTGCTGAGAGTGCAGTCCACACCATCCTCCAGATCATTAATAAAGATATTAAACAAAACCGGCCCCAGGACCGACCCTTGGGGCACTCCGCTTGAAACCGGCTGCCAACTAGACATGGAGCCATTGATCACTACCCGTTGAGCCCGACGATCTAGCCAGCTTTCTATACACCTTACAGTCCATTCATCCAGCCCATACTTCTTTAACTTGGCGGCAAGAATACTGTGGGAGACCGTATCAAAAGCTTTGCTAAAGTCAAGGAATAACACATCCACTGCTTTCCCCTCATCCACAGAGCCAGTTATCTCATCATAGAAGGCAATTAGGTTAGTCAGGCATGACTTCCCCTTCGTGAATCCATGCTGACTGTTCCTGATCACTTTCCTCTCCTCTAAATGTTTCATAATTGATTCCTTGAGGACCTGCTCCATGATTTTTCCAGGGACTGAGGTGAGGCTGACTGGCCTGTAGTTCCCCGGATCCTCCTTCTTCCCTTTTTTAAAGATGGGCACTACATTAGCCTTTTTCCAGTCATCTGGGACCTCCCCTGATCGCCATGAGTTTTCAAAAATAATGGCTAATGGCTCTGCAATCTCACCCGCCAACTCCTTTAGCACCCTCGGATGCAGCGCATCCGGCCCCATGGACTTGTGCACGTCCAGTTTTTCTAAATAGTCCCGAACCACTTCTTTCTCCACAGAGGGTTGGTCACCTTCTCCCCATGCTGTACTGCCCAGTGCAGCAATCTGGGAGCTGACCTTGTGCGTGAAGACAGAGGCAAAAAAATCATTGAGTACATTAGCTTTTTCCACATCCTCGGTCACTAGGTTGCCTCCCTCATTCAGTAAGGGGCCCACACTTTCCTTGATTTTCTTCTTGTTGCTAACATACTTGAAGAAACCCTTCTTGTTACTCTTAACATCTCTTGCTAACTGCAACTCCAAGTGTGATTTGGCCTTCCTGATTTCACTCCTGCACGCCTGAGCAATATTTTTATACTCCTCCCTGGTCATTTGTCCAATCTTCCACTTCTTGTAAGCTTCTTTTTTGCGTTTAAGATCAGCAAGGATTTCACTGTTTAGCCAAGCTGGTCGCCTGCCATATTTACTATTCTTTCTACACATCGGGATGGTTTGTTCCTGCAACCTCAATAAGGATTCTTTAAAATACAGCCAGCTCTCCTGGACCCCTTTGCCCTTCATGTTATTCTCCCAGGGGATCCTGCCCATCTGTTCCCTGAGGGAGTCAAAGTCTGCTTTTCTGAAGTCCAGGGTCCGTATTCTGCTGCTCTCCTTTCTTCCTTGTGTCAGGATCCTGAACTCGACCATCTCATGGTCACTGCCTCCCAGGTTCCCATCCACTTTTGCTTCCCCTACTAGTTCTTCCCTGTTTGTGAGTAGCAGGTCAAGAAAAGCTTTGCCCCTAGTTGGTTCCTCCAGCACTTGCACCAGGAAATTGTCCCCTACACTATCCAAAAATTTCCTGGATTGCCTGTGCACCGCTGTATTGCTCTCCCAGCAGATATCAGGGTGATTAAAGTCTCCCATGAGAACCAGGGCCTGCGATCTAGCAACTTCTGCTAGTTGCCAGAAGAAAGCCTCGTCCACCTCATCCCCCTAGTCTGGTGGTCTATAGCAGACTCCAACCACGACATCACCCTTGTTGCTCACACTTCTCAACTTTATCCAGAGACTCTCAGGTTTTTCTGCAGTTTCATACCGGAGCTCTGAGCAGTCATACTCCTCTCTTACATACAACGCAACTCCCCCACCTTTTCTGCCCTGCCTGTCCTTCCTGAACAGTTTAGAAGGGAGAGGTGGTTAAAAAAGACACATTTTAGAGAACAATGGGTACACTCTTTCGTTACAAGGTCGCATTTTTCCTCTTATAGTGAGGGCCTGCCGGTTTGGTATGAGAGATCACTCACGCAGTGCCAGGCAACAGATTTCGGCTTGCAGGCAGCCATGGTAAGCCACAGTCTTTTGGCTTTTTTAACCTTCTTAACATGTGGGAATGGCTTCAAACAGCAGCGCCCTCATTTCCCATATCAAGGATGAATTGGGTTGGCCATTTAAAATGGGTTTTCAATGTAAAAGGAGGGGGTGCGGTTTCAGGGTTAACATGCAGCACAAACCCAACTAAACCACCGCCCCCCACACCCAATTCTCTGGGATGATCACTTCACCCCTCCCCGCACCGCGTGGCTAGCAGCGAGGAACATTTCTGTTCAGAAGATCAGGAACGGGCACCTCTGAATGTCCCCTTAATAAAATCACCCCAGTTCAACCAGATGACTGTGAATGATATCACTCTCCTGAGGATAACAAAGAGAGATAAGGAATGGATGTTGTCTGCATGCCAGCAAACACCGGGACCATACGCTGCCATGCTTTGTTATGCAGTGATTCCAGACTACGTGCTACTGGCCTGGCGTGGTAAAGTGTCCTACCATGGCGGACGGGATAAGGCAGCCCTCCCCAGAAACCTTTTGCAAAGGCTTTGGGAGTACATGAAGGAGAGCTTTCTGGAGATGTCCCTGGAGGATTTCCACTCCATCCCCATACACGTTAACAGACTTTTCCAGTAGCTGTACTGGCCGTGATTGCCAGGGCAAATTAATCATTAATCATTAAATACGCTTGCTTTTAAACCATGTGTAATATTTACAAAGGTACACTCACCAGAGGTCCCCTGTGTGCCCTCAGGGTCTTGGGTGAGTTCGGGGGTTACTGGTTCCAGGTCCAGGGTGACAAACATATCCTGGCTGTTGGGGAAACCGGTTTCTCCGCTTCCTTGCTGCTGTGAGTTACCTCCATCCTGATCTTCCTCGTTCCCCGAACCCTCTTCCCTGTGTGTTTCTCCAGTGAGGGAGTCATAGCACACGGTTGGGGTAGTGGTGGCTGCACCCCCTAGAATGGCATGCAGCTCCGCGTAGAAGCGGCAAGTTTGCGGCTCTGCCCCGGGCCTTCCATTTGCTTCTCTGGCTTTGTGGTAGGCTTGCCGTAGCTCCTTAATTTTCACGCGGCACTGCTGTGTGTCCTTGTTATGGCCTCGGTCCTTCATGGCCTTGGAGACCTTTTCTAATACTTTGCCATTTCTTTTACTGCTACGGAGTTCAGCTAGCACTGATTCATCTCCCCATATGGCGAGCAGATCCCGTACCTCCCGTTCGGCCCATGCTGGAGCTCTTTTGCGATCCTGGGACTCCATCACAGTTACCTGTGCTGATGAGCTCTGTGTGGTTACCTGTGCTCTCCACGCTGGGCAAACAGGAAATGAAATTCAAATGTTTGCGGGGCTTTTCCTGTCTACCTGGTCAGTGCATCTGAGTTGAGAGTGCTGTCCAGAGCGGTCACAATGAAGCACTGTGGGATAGCTCCCGGAGGCCAATGACGTCGAATTCCGTGCACACTACCCCAATTCCGACCCGCAAAGGCCGATTTTATCGCTAATCCCCTCATCGAAGGTGGTGTAAAGAAACCGGTTTAAAGGGCCCTTTAAGTTGAAAGAAAGGGCTTCGTCGTGTGAACGTGTCCAGGCTTAATTCGATTTAACACTGCTAAAGTCAACCTAAACTCGTAGTGTAGACCAGGCCTAAGAGAGGCGCCACTCGTGTTCTGGAATAAGAGCATCGGAGTGGGGTGGCTGCAGTCTGCCCCGGTGAGGCGGGGGCTAGATGACAACTGGCAGTAGCCACTGAGGCAAGGTGGGTTTAGAGGGTTTGGAGTTCCCCCCAGATTGTGGGGTTACTGCTGGGGCAGAACCCCAAAGTAAAGGGCATCGGGGTCCGAGAGGGACACAGGGCCTGAGGCAGGTGAGACACCGGCCAGCAGAGGGCGCTCCAGGGCTGGAAAAGAGCTAATTCCCAGATGACCAGCAGGGGGCGCCGTGCGCCAGTGACTCTTTGACCTCGCTACAAGCATCCACACATGGAGTTGTTCTGGAACAGCGATTGGGCTTTAAATTCACCCCTCCCTTCGTTTGCAATAATGTTCTAGTGTAGACAAGCTTTCAGTGCGGGAGAGGCTCTCCGCCAGGCAGTGCTGCGGAGCAGGCTGCTGGTATATACAAGAGCAGGTTCCAATAGCGCATGGCGAATTTCTCTCGAGGAGGGGGCCAGTCAGCGGCCAGATCGGCCTCTAAAAGACCCAGTTTTATCTGGATTTATAAGAGCTCAACCCCCATTCCCCAGGAAATAGTTGCGTGGTTCTGAACTCAAACTCTCTTCAAGGCTCCGGCTGAAAACGGGACCGTGCAAATCGGGGATTCATCGCTACTGTGTCTCCATGCTTTGGATGGATTCTGTCCCCTTTCCTGCTGCGTACAGGGGACCCTGAGGCACTGGAACTAGCCAGGAAAGGATTCACTCAGTGAAGGCCCAGAATAAGGCCAGGCAGCCCTGTGCCGTGGTACGCCAGGCCCTGGAGTAAGGAATGGCGCTGAGAGTGGATTGAGGGCATGTGGGGGCGGGCCCATAGTGCATGGCGTTAGGGTGATTCTGCGCTGCATGGATGCCTGGCAAGGGCTGCTGTCAGTTAGAGCGGCAAGGGACTGCTCTAACTTGCCTATGTGCCTCCCCGAACCACCCACTATCTGGAGGGTGGAAAGACAGTGTGACTACCCCTGGACCGTGCTTTCCGTGCTGTGCCTCTTGGACTGCCCACGCAGAATGGGATCCCCACAGAGCAAAATTCAGTCTAAAGTGACTTCACTTTACGCTAAAGAAAATTAGAAGAAAGAACAAACGTCAAGTCTCTGTGAGAGCGCACAGCGGTGCGTGTGTCTCCTGGGTAGCGCGCTGCAGTGACTCTGACAACAAAATGGCAGCCGCCCCTTGACACGAGGTCTGTCCACGCTGCAGGCGAGAGGTGTGACTTCAGCACGCGTCGGCAGACCCGCGCTAGCTTTGTTCTAGCTGCATGGGTCCAGGCAGCAGTCACCCAAGCACGTACCCAAGCTCCCAGGTGGGCAAGGCCAGTCGGGCAGCCGCCCATGCTGCCCTAGCTTCACTGCTATTGTTCCTTTAGCTGGCTTTGAACTAGCTAGAGCAAAGAGAGCTGGGCTATGTCTGCACGTGCTGCAATCACACCTCGGACTGCAGAGCAGACTCACCCTTAGACATCGAAAGGTGCAGGGCACGGGAACATAAGAAATAGCTTGTGGCACTGCACAAACGCAGCTCTCTCCTTTCTAGCTCCAGAGAGCCACCTGCCGCCTGGAGGGAAAGGCTGTACACAAGCAGCTCACCTTTTCCAGGATCCGCTTCCTGCAACCCCAGGCACTAGCTGAAATATCGTCTTTCTGGAACAGCAAAGCGTTAGCCACTTTGCGCGGCCGTAAAACTGGATTGCAAATGCCCAGGGAGTTCACTTGACCCCTCAGAGCTCCGCAGTTGACAGCTCCGCTCTGGAAAGTGCCTGGCCTTTGTCTCATGCACAGTTAAGAGGAACAGGCTTGATTTTCAGCCCCACACACGAATTAGTCAGCGAGGGTCTAAAGCACAGAATGATCCTTATACCGTGTAATAAAAGCGAGCTGCCAATTACCCTGTCAAGCGACAATATAACACTGCACCAGCGCAGAGCAATTTGCGGCTAATGGTACCGCCTCTTTCCCGAGCGGGATTTCTATGGAGCCAGCCGCTCTCCCGTATCTTAGTCCAGGGTGAATTGTAGTGAAACAACCCAGTTGCTCTAGATTCTCACCGCACCCTCCTCTTCTGATCTCCTCCCGCATGCCCTGGTTTAACACGGTCAGTCACTTTAAATCTTGCACAGATATTAGATTTAAAGCCTCTTCAGTGTGAATAACCCTTTAAACCAGAGCAAATGTGGAGTCCTTCCTTTGCTTCCCTCTGCAGGAGGGACTCCGTGAACCCTTTCCTGAGCCTGCCCTAGAAGCGTGTGTTAGCAGGGGGTGGGTGGTCGGCTGGCTAAGGCTAGGACTCTAGAGACCCACGTTCAATTGCCTGCTCTGCTGCAAATGTCCTATTTGACCGCAGGGAAGTCACTTTGTGCCTCAGTTTCCCGCCTGTGAATTTCCCGCCTCAGTTTCCTGCCTGTGCCTCGCAGGGGCACTGTGAGGTTAAAGACGTTCAATTTTGTGAGCTGCCCAGGGACTGTGGTGATGGGGGCCAGTTGATGGCACTGCGGTGGGCGAGGCGAGCTGCGTTTCAAATCCAGCCCCCTTTGCCGAGTGCTCTAATGGAGACACATCACCGGCACTGAGTCCTGGCGCCGGCCTCTCGGGGAGCTTTGCCGTCGTCCAGCTGCAGGCTAGCGCGCTGCTCCAGCGCAGGGAGAAATACGCAGTGGGAGGAATTGCTGCTGGGAGCCTTGTTATCAACCTTAAACCCCACAGACATTGCGGGGGGCGGCGGGTTCTCAGTGGATGGACTTTCCCCTTCCCAGCGCCCAGAAATGCTAGTGGGTGGGTGGCCAGGGTTTTCCTATGAGCGCCCCCCCCCTCGACATGTCAATATGCACCTTTTGTGGGGGCATAGGAGGCTAGACAGAGGAGCACTGCATGCCACAGTGACTCTACGCTCAAGGGAAAGGCTGTTACGGCTCCTTGTGTGCATGCAGCAGGCTACTGGAAATGTCGTGCCCTGGGGACGGGTGCTTTGCAAACGCCACCGATAGACAGTGAGACGCATGGGTCGAAGGGACCCTGCCGAGTAGTGTAGATCTGGGGCCTAGACAAAGGGAAGTGTGTTGAGAGGGAGTGGGGTGTAGTGGTTAGAGCGGAGGATGGGTAGTTAGGACTCCTGGGTTCTAGTCATGGCTCTATCACTAACTCGTGGTGGGAAGTCACATAACCTCTGTTCGCCCTGTTGTAAAATGGCGTAATGAGCCCACTGGCTCATCCCTGCGTTCTGCCCACCCCCGGTGCAACAGCAGCCAGCAGAGGGCTCCACGGGCAGACGCACCAGGGAGGGGAGATAGACCTGGGCTCACCCGGGACCGGAGCCAGAGGTTGGGTGGGAGCAGGGGCAGCAGGCTGGGAGCTGGCTGCAGAGGGAAGGCTGGGTAGCCGGCAGCCTGGGAGCTGGGTGGAGACGCACCCTGTGGCAGAAGGTGTGGAGGGTTCCCCACAAGGCAGGATTAGCTGTAAAACCCTAGGGGCTGGGCTGGGAGCTGCCAGGTTGAACTTTGCAGTAACTGTGACGGCCTCCGTGCCGCTGGCGTTTGCACCATTCATTCCTTTGAACCTCCTGCACGCGCCCTAACTCGACCCACCGTGGGACGTCGCCACAGACGCTGAATTTCAGGAGCCGGAGCAGCCGTGAGATCTTTCGAGGGGCGCAGTTTTCCATGGGGACGCTCTGCTTCCAAAGCCCACCTGCCAGGCGCGGGGAGCCCTCCGTTTTCCACGTCTGAATCGCAGGAGCCCTGCGCTCCCTTGAGAAGACATTGCAAACCCCCGGAGCCATGTGGATCTGGTCGGGCGCAGGCTGTTCCCCAGGGTGCTGATGGCCTGTGAAACGTAGCCCTGCAAATTGGAAAAAAATGAATTTGCAAATGCGAGCGGAAGGCTGCCGTTATGAGCAAAACTCAGCTAAGCCCAACACCCTCTGAAATCGCTTTCACTCAAATTAGATTTGTGCAAGCAGCTCCCTGTTTAAAGAGCAGGGGGTAGAATTGGCAACTGGCCTAATTTAGCAAGCAATGATATTACATCTCGAATAGCCCTGGAGCAAAGGCTGATTTCTCAGTCAGCCCCCGCACATCGTCTGAAGGGGGAATGGCCGGGTGCTGAATCGCTCCATCCCTTAAAGAAGAAACACATGCCCAGGCAACCAACTCTAATTCTGCAGCCGCAAGCCGGCGATATTTGTACAGCCTTGGTTCGGGAGCGCTGCGCAGGGGGGTGTTTATGGTGGCGCTGAAGGAGAAGGCTCCATTGTCATTCACTTTGACAGCTCGATTGTTTCATTTTGGATGGAGCAGTTGGCGGCTGCTTGACTGAGAGGCTGTCTACACTGCGATTAAAAACTTGCCAGGTGGGAGGATCCCAGAGCTCAGGCTGCAGCGAGCCCGAACGTCTGCACCGCAGTTAAACCCCCCCTTAGCCCAAGCCCCTGAGCCCAAGGGAGCTGGCACGGGCCAGCCAGGGGTGTCTGACTGCAGAGTAGGCATATCCTGAGTGCTATCTTTATTGCTCAGTTTGTGACCTCAACAGTTGGGTCTTTCCTGTTAGCCGCAGTGAGGTTAGCACCCCAGAGCTTCCCATGACGTGGGGCACTGTCTTGGCAACAGACTGACGCTGCACGCTGAAGAACATCAGGTAGGACCAGATCCCCAGTGGGGGTGAATTGGCAGAGCGCCACTGAAGGACCCCAAGTGGATCAAGAGGCCGAAATCTACTTGAGAATCTTAAAATGTCTGTTCTGAAAGGCAGGTCTGAATGAGAGCGTTGGGCTGCCCTGACATGCTGCGGAAATCCGCTGGTGATGGGGCAGGGGACAGATCCCCTCTGAGCGACAGGTTTCTGACCTGCAGCGCACAATTATGCCGAGCCCACCAGCTGCAGAGGCCTGTGCGATGATTTGGGGCTGGGTGGGTGCAGCTCGTGAATTGTGCTCGCTGTCATGACGTTATCGGGGCGTTGGTGTTATGAAATTGCGGCACCGGGGAACGCCTCCAGGTCTGGGCAACCCCACAAGCCTGCAAGCCCATCGCTGCCAGGCCTGGGTCAATCGCTGATCGCTGAGGCCTCCCAGCACCTGAGTAACAGCTGCCCAGGGGAAAACGTGTTCTCTCCACCTTCCCTCTGCCGGGGGCTGGCGTTAGAACAATGGAAAATTCCCCAACAAGACTCCGATGTACACTCAGGGCTGGACTATGCCGAACACTTACATCAGCATGGCTACATCTCTCAGGGGCGTGAAAAATCCATTGTCTAAATGATGTGGCTATTAAAACTGCAGTCTCTTCAGAACTCCTCCTTATCCAGGCCTCTCTGTGGCTTCCTACTGCCTTCTGACTGCTCGAACAGTGGAAAGATCCGACCGTATGTTCTGTCCTGAGGCCTCCCAGGGTATGTCTAGGGCAGACATTGTGGCTTGGGCTGAAGCCAGGGCTGGGGGACCCTCTCCAATTGGATAGCCCCGCAGTCCAAGTCAGCTGTCCCAGGCCAGGCCCGGAAGTCTGATTGCAGACATCCCTAGAAACACCTCTCTTGGCCTCTGGGTTTGGAAATCGACCTTTGCGATGGGCTCAGCTGGGAGGCGGAGGAGAGGACTCATTGTACAGGATTCCACTCCGGATTCAGTGCCATTTGAACACAGTCCTGCTGTTCCGCTGTCCCGGAAGCTTGGCTGGCTCTGCCGTTGTCTAACTCTGCTAGAGAGCCACGTTTGCAGGAGCTCTGCCTTGGCTCAAGCTGCGAGCAGGGTGGGTCATAAAAACATAAGAACGGCCATATTGGGTCAGACCAAAGGTCCATCTAGCCCAGTATCCTGTCTACAGACAGTGGCCAGTGCCAGGTGCCCCAGAGCGAATGAACAGAATAGGGAATCATCAAGTGAGCCATCCCCTGTGCCCATTCCCAGCTTCTGGCAAACAGAGGCTAGGGACACCATCCCTGCCCATCCTGGCTAATAGCCATTGATGGACCATGAATCTATCTAGCTCCCTTTTGAACTCCAGGTCACCCTCCAGGTCTCTGCAATGGAGGTTTGCATGCTTTGGCAGGCAGTGTCCAAAGGAACGCACACATCCAGCACAACAGGGGCCTGAATGGACCGACCCCAGGCTGAATGCCATGTATCGAGCTCCGGAGAGGGGAGGGTGAATCAGAAACGCGTGGAAGCATTTCTCCCTTCTCAGATTCAGTGTCTGGGAGCTACTTCAGAGTCATAGAATTTAAGACCAGAAAGGACCACAGTGATCATCTAGCCCAGTAGTCCCCAAACTTTTTAAGTTGTGCCCCCCCGCCCCCGGCCCTGGGAGCTGCAGTTGGGAGCTGGGGCCAGGAGCAGGGCCTTGGTTGGGGCTGGAGATGTGACTGGGGCCATGACCAGGAGCAGAGGCTGGGGGCAGGGCTGGGAGCGGAGGCCTAGGGGTCTGTTGGGGGCTTTCCCTTCACCCTTCCCCTGATTCTTGTCATGCAGACAGAAAGCGGAAGACCGGAAATCCAAAGTGCAGGCAATGTGATGTTTCCTGGGGTTAGTTTCAAGCAAGTGTAACCCACACACCTCCTGGGTGTGGTGTCTGTCCCATCTAGTGGCCCCGAGACCACTTAGAGATTAATGAGTCTGTTCTACAGCCTTTGCTACCAGCCAGCTGGCTTTTAGCTCATGCATTAAACTCCAGGGGTCCCCGGTGCGATCCTACCCACCGACAACCCATTACACAAACATATCCATAGTTCTGATGCCACAGAACCTTTTCCCAGTCTTCCCCCTTTCCTCTTCCTTAACAGGCATAATTATCCCTGCAGTGCACGCCCCTGGTTCCACCCCTTACAATTTACGGTCATGTTCCGTTTCGGAAGGTCTTGAGTCTGGGGGATTCAGTGCCATCTCTTTTGTATCTCGGGGAGGGGTGAGGAGTGAGGTTGTGCTTCGGTCAGGGACAGGCATTTCTCTGGCCTTTTAGTGTTTCTTATACCTTCCTCTCCTATCCTCCTGCCCCTCCCCCCCCAACTGGTTGCTTTACCTTATCTCGGGAGGGGAGTTGAGGCAGGACTGTCCATCACGTGTACGCTCGTATATGACACTCCCACACTGCCTGGCAACACTTTAGCTCTGTCTCTTCTCTCTCTTCACCCAATTGCTTGTGGGCAGATGTAACACCCAGAGTCTTTGTTCTTTGTTCACACATATTCGTAAGAATATAAAAATATCAAAAATCAAACGGGCAAACAAGACCCAAAATTCCATCTCAGGCAAATGTAGAGGCCTGAGTAATGCATTATCCTCACTCACAGGGCCAAGGCTGGGGGTGGGGCTGGGGCCGGACTGGATGGCGCTCCCTCCTCGCCCCCATGGGGGCTGGGCTGGGGCCGTCCATGCCCCCGGGACGTTCCTCCACGTTCCCCTAAGGGGGTGCGCACCACAGTTTGGGGGCCTCTGATATAGCCTGACCACCTGCATCGCACAGGCCAGAAAAATTCATGCAGTAATTCCTGGAACAAGGCCACCACTTCTGTCTGAGCTACAGTGTGTATTCCAGAAAGAGACGTCCACATTTATTTAAAGGCATCAAGTGATGGGGAACCAACCGCCTCCCTCGGTAAGTTGTTCCAAGAGTTAATTAACCGCCTTGTTAGACATTTGCACCTTTTCTCTAGTCTCAATTTGTCCCGCGTCAGCTTTCAGCCGTTGGTTCTTGTTCTGCATTTGTCAGCTCGATTACAGAACCCTCTCCTCTCCGATCTTCTCCCTGCGGACGTACTTATAAATCACGATCAAGGCACCTCGTCATCTGTTCTTGCATAAGCTAACGAGCGCTTCTTTAGTCTCTCGCTGTAAGGTGGGTTTCCCCGGACCTCGAAGCGGGCTTGCGGCTGTGTTCTGAACCTTTTTCCATCTGTCCACGTCCTTTCGGAAGCCTGGACACCAGGACTGGATGCGTCATTGCGGCAACGGTCTTGTAATTCTGCACCACAAAGATGAGCTGAGTAGTAAGGCACGGGGCTGAGGGAAGAGGAACGCAGGAGAGGCGCAGTGGTGCAGAGTACATGTGAGAGGAGGAGCAGAGGATGGGAGGAAACGGGAAAGCAGGGGAATTCCTGTATTGCTGAGCGGCGGATCAGAACCCAGGCGAGACGGGAAAGTAGAGGAGCTTCTGCACTGGCGGGAGGAGAAGGCAGAGCATGGGCAAGGATGGATGGGGAAGCAGGTGCCAGAATTGCAGAGAAGGTCCAATAGAAACAGATCCAAACCACTCATGAGTCTTTTTCCTTGTCTGTCTCTCTCTCCCCTGATGCCTGTGGACCAGTGGGGATCTGTCACTGGAGGAGAGATGCAGGGAGTGGGCTCTTTTCTAGGGAATGAGCCCTGCAAGGTCTAATCTCTGCCGGCCACATTTCCAAAACTGCTCCACACCCAGTAGCTCGATTGAGAACAAAGGGAGTTGCTGAGTGCTCTTGGGAATCTCTCCTTTGATTCCGGCCTGGAACAAGGTGACTTATGCAGAAAGCTCCATGTCAGTCCATGAACGGTTGAGCTCAACATTTGGCCACCTGTGCCTTTAAGTGTGCAAATCAACACCAAACCGAGTAATCGCTTGGTCCCAGCCCCCATACGTGAGCCTTGACCCAGGCTCTGGCCTTGGGCTGAGGAGCTCTGCTCCTGCCCCAGCACTCCCTTAAATTGCCCGCTGGCTCCTGAATGGTTGTGGTCTCTTCTCGCCTCTTCCAGGTCCCCGGAGAGCTATGCCTGGTTGGTATCCCAGCCTGAGGGGTTTTTCCTAGGCAGGGGGTGTGAGGGCACCAGCGCCTCCAGAAGTGGGGAGAGAAGGGCCCGATAGACCCAGTCACGTGGTCCTACTAGGAGTCATGGGTACATATCAATGGGAGAACCTAGTCCTTGATGCGTGGTGCTTCCCCAGAATGCAACGGGAGAGGCTCAGTGGCAGTGAGGCAGTTCCCTGCATGTGGCCTTGGCTCCAGGAAGTCAAAAACGTTACGCTCAGTTACGCTCAGTTTTCGCTCCCAAGCCCAAGTCCCCAACCTGGCTTGGATCCCCACAATGCACTTTGGTGTTCCTCTCGCCTCCCTCCAGAAAAAAGGGTGATTTACCCTCAGCCCCAAATCAGTGCAATGTAGCAAAGCCCCGGTGTGTGCACAGACCCCAGATGGATGGGCGGGAGCCAGCAGCAGGACCGAATGAACCACGGAGCTTGACACAGCCTGTCCTGCTGATGGGGCTGGGGGCTGGAGTCTGACAAGATGCTTCCTGTCTGCTTGATGAAGAAAAGAGTTGGATAAAAAGATGGATCCTCTCCCCGGAGGGGATGATGTGGTTTGGCAGAGGGCATGCCAGGAACAGAGGAAATGAATGGAGGAAGCACAGTACAATTTGTGCAGGAGGGAATGGAATTCACTGTCCCTCTGTCACTGAAAATATTGGATGGATCTTGCATTTCTTGGACATCAGGTGTCTTCCCTAGGAGATTTCATGTGCACAGAGAATATGGGATCAGGCCCCCGGGTCTCAGGCACAAGAGTTGACAAAGGCGTGGAGAAGGTGATTAATCCCAGGGGAAAACCCTTTGCTATGTTCTAGCTACACTTGCTCAGGGCATTCCAGAACAAACCAACATTTCACGTGCTATCAACGTCCCATGCGCGAAACCCTACGGAAACCACTAGCTAAGATTACAGGATTCATCACCTAACGTTCTCTTTTCGTGTAGATCTGCACTGGAGCTGGAGGTAGAATTTCCAGCTCGGGCAGACATCCCTGCACCAGCTATAATGAACCTAGTGCGCTAAAAGCAGAGGTTTAACCATGGCGGCACAGGTGATGCTAGCTGTCTTGAGTGTGATCAATTCTGAAATCCTAGGTCCGTGCTTGGGCAGCTGGCTGGTCCCACCAGCCATGCTCACGCTGCTGTGTTTAGTGCACTGGCTGGGTCAAGGCTAGCGTAGGTTTGTCTCTGTGAGTTGGAAATCCACTCCTGGATATAGCGCCAGCAAAAGTTCTCTGCGCCAACATCTGCTCCATGTTAGCTCTCAGCACATGCCATAGAATCATAGAAGATTAGGGTTGGACGAGACCTCAGGAGGTTCTAGTCCAACCCCCTGCTCAAATCAGGACCAACCCCAACTAAATCATCCCAGCCAGGGCTTTGTCAAGCCGGGCCTTAAAAACCTCTAAGGAAGGAGACTCCACCACCTCCCTAGGGAACCCATTCCCATTTCACCCATGGGGCACAGCGCTTTGAAAGGGATGTATTTTCAGAAGTGGCCAAAGATTGTGTGCGCTTCAGTGTTTGGGTGCTCAGGTGGAGGCACCTTGTGCCTCCCAGCTTGAGAAACCAAAAATAAGTGACTCCTTTCCAAAAGGTTGGCCCTACTATTCCGGCAAAAGTTATAAAAATTCTGCTTTTATACAACCATTCACAAACAGCCAAGGTAAGAACTCACGACTCCATGAATATCCTACACCCTGCTCAGCAGAGCATGTCCGTGCACCCAGCCTTAGACAAATATCACCAGATACTAAACTAATATAGGCTCCTATCTTAATTCTAATGGTTATGCCAGATCACAAAACTATGCCCCTTACATTAAAACAACAGCTGCTAGGGTCACAACAAACTGCCATGCTTCGTATAAAGAGCAAAAATATATCTAATCAGTTATACACGCCAAACGCCTCTGCAGTTCTCCAGCTGAAAAATAGAGAACTAGATCCACTTCTCCCAAAATGAATGTTTTAAAGGCATATACCAGGGGTGGCCAAGCCATGGTTTGTGAGCTGCTTGGGACTTCTTTACGTTACGAGTCCCCTCAGGTGCCCTCCACTGGGCTGAAGCCCCGAGTCCCAGCAGGCGCTCCCGGCTCTCGAACTTCTAAAGATTATCATATGCGGCTCGGAGGGTCAGTAAGTTTGGCCACCCTGGCATACACAAAAGGAAGAGCACTACAAGGGCAGAGTTAAGGGGATTTGACTGCTGTCAGTTTGAGTTTGTCTGTTTGTTAGAGTGTGTGAGTGAACTGAGTGCAAAGGTTGTGTTCAGCGCTGTGTGTGTCACTGGCGTTTTTGATGGCCTGAGGGTTGTTTTAAGTGATGTGATTTTGATTTGCAATTAGTAACTGCGTTCATGAAAGGGTTTTATTGGAGGGAAGGGGACTTTCCTAGGGGATTATTTATAAGGAGACATAATGAGCCTTGAAAGTTAAACCAGGCTTTACGCTGGGGAGTTTGTGGGGGGTGAGCGCAGAGGACGGAATCCTAAAGATAGGCCCATCCAGGAGGATGCAAAGATCTAGTAGCAGAAGGTCCTTTGGACTTGCCCTTTCTCATGGCTCCGACATGCTGTAAAGGGGCCTCCACTGAGCTGCACCCCATGCCCTGGAGGGGCTGGACTAGCCTTTTGTGCTTCCATGGGCCTCCCTTCCGTGCACAGCGAAAACGTAAGGAGGAGCAAGGGGTTGATCCTAGTCTGCTGAAGCGAGCAGATTTCCCACTGACTTCCACAGGAGAAGGACTGGGCCCAGTTTTCTACAGTGCATCCTCCCCTCCATGAGTGTCATGACTCTGGCTGGGGTTGGAACCAGTCCCTGATGCCCTGAGAAGCTCCAGCCCCCTCGTGAATTTGTGCACTCTGATTGGCTGCCTGCCCCCCACTTGCCACCTCGTGGGGCAGAACAACCAGTCAGACCTGCAAGCAGAGCTCTCTCCCTCTCCCTGCCCCCCCCCAGCAACCCCACAGCTCTCTCACAGGAGGGGCGGGAGCCGAAAGAGCCATGTAGCTCAGGGCAGCCTGGTCTCGTTCCCCCTCCCCTCCTTTGAGCAACAGGGACAGGACGGTACCTCGGCTGCTCCCTCTCGCCCCTGCAATGGGGGGAGGGGTATGAAGAACCCCTGGGGCTGCCCCCCTTCCTACAGGCGGAGTGGTGACCCTATTGCAGCCTCCCGGGCTGGGAGAGGGGGTGAAGAACCCAAGGAGGAGCAGAGCTGCAGAGGGGCTGTGCTGGAGGAGGGCGAGCTGGGGTGGGGGCACAGGGTTAATTGCTGGGCAGGGGTTGGACGGATGTGGGGGTGAGAGCTCCTGAAGGAGGGGCCTGTGCGAGGAAGTGCTGTGTGCGTGCTCGTAAAGCGCACAGCTCAATATGCCGGCCATAGCCTGGGGAGGCTGCTGTCTGAGTTACCAAAGCAGAGAGGAGCCCGAGGATGTTGCAGGAGGGAGCAGCCTAAAGGCCCAGAAAGCAGATGGCAAATAAACAGGGCACCACATTTATTATTTTTTTTAAATCTCATGGTTTTGAAACTACTCTCAGGATCTTTGGGGGCCTCGTGATTTTTGAATGCCTGCAGTTGGTGATACTTCTCCCTCAGGGCCGGCGCCCGTCTCCTCCTTGGACACTTGCATGGCACAAGCTGAGCCCCTAGCATTCTGTGCAGTTCGGCTGAATTCGTGTTTCAGGGCAGCTGTTACTTTAAGACTCTGGACCTGGATGCAAATACAATCACAGCCCTAGTGCTGCACAGATAGCTCTGATCGAGACATGCAATAGCTCTTTGCCCTGCAGATGGAGGACTGGAACTCAGGGGACCTATTCCTAGCTCTGACACTAGTCTACTAGATGACCTTGGGCATGTCACTTCCTCGCCCCAGGCCTCAGTTTCCCCATCTGCCAAATGGGGATAATGCTACTGACCTCCTTTGTAAAGCACTTTGCGATCTACAGATGAAAAGCACTAGGCAAGAGCTAGGGATGATTATTGGCCGAATGCTCAGAACTGTAACATTAAACTGGATATGTACCCGGAGGCACACGTGTGAGTTAAAATAATCTGCGCAAACACAAGGCTGCACTTTTAAACTTCCATAATTAATGCCAACAAAGTCCCCTGGGCTGCAGCTGTCAAGGGAGGAACATTGGGCTCATTCAGGAAGCAATTAGATGCTGTCCTGAGGGAAGCAGTGTATGAAAACAGATAAGCGTTGACGGGACAAATGGCCTTTGCGAAGTCCCGATATCCATCTATTTCTTTAATGTGTGAGTAAACACCGCGGTTATGGGGATTAGCATGTGTCTGCGCGGCTGCCTGGAACATTAACATGCCAATAAATGCTGTTGATGTGAGGAACGCTCGTGCAGCTCATTAGCCAATTGAGTCTGGAGGGCACTGGGTTGGAGGAAACCGCTCACACAGCGCGACACTGACAAATGGGCAAAGGAAGCGCTGAGACCCATGGGGGTTGGACGCGGGACTGATCCGGAGCCCAGATCTGCAGCTCTGCTCCCTGGGGAGCAGATGCACACACGATGCTCAGGTGTGTCCCACCACGCATACTGCATGCTTCCACATAGACCCACATGCCTTACAGTCACATGGATGTATGTGTCATCTTCCCCCCCCCCCATGCACATACATACAGCTAGTGGTTCCAAGAGATGCTGGAGACCCACCTGCATACCTGAGGTCACGGTTTTGTCTTTGGGGGGCTGGGGAGTGTGTGACTCAAGTGCACACCCAGTAAGTAGATCCTGGCACTGAGGTCTGACTGCAAGCACATGTCGGGGGGAGGGGGGAGCTGAGATCACATGACCGGTGGTTGACAACAGCAAAGGAGCCCCTGCAGTGCAGAGATGGTCCACTGCCCACTTGGAATTCCCCACGTGGCCCCAGGTTTCCTGTGGGACCATTGCAAGTCACTTAGCCACTCAGTGCCTCAGTTCCCCTCTGTAAAATGGGGATAATAGCACCTTTCATGATAGCCCTGTGAGGCAGGAGAGAGAGACTGGAGAATGGGGGCGTGCTCAGAGAGCGGGGGAATGCGGGCTAGAGAAGTACTGTAGAGTGAAGGCCTGTGTTTTAACGGGATGTGTGCTTCCAAACTTCTTAGGGGGCTTTGATCATTGCAGCCTGGAGTTTGAACAGACGGCAAATGGTCTGTAGGACATAAAGGGTCCATAGGCTGCAATAGCATATTCATAGATAGGATTGACAGAACATAGACGCTGGACTGGGCCTGAAAATCCACCCAAATCCAGGGGCAGTTAAGGTCATTTGAGTGCAAGTCAGTGAGACTGTCTCTCTTAATTCATAGACTCATAGGACTGGAAGGGACCTCGAGAGGTCATCTAGTCCAGTCCCCTGCGCTCAAGGCAGGAATTGTCTGCACATACGTCAGAACCCGGTGTGTAACTTTAGCTTCTGATTTCCATATTGTTTAAAGCTTGAGCTGTTTAAGGAAGGGTCTTGAAATGCACTTAGCAACCTAGACTGTACATTATTGAGGTGTTTTCCCTGAAACAAGAAAAAGAAAGAAAGAAAGAAAGAAAGAAAGAAAGAAAGAAAGAAAGAAAGAAAGAAAGAAAGAAAGAAAGAAAGAAAGAAAGAAAGAAAGAAAGAAAGGCAGAGGGTGTTTTTGTCTCTGCAACTCAGAAGAAAATGACAGCTGCTTCTGCCCTTGGGAAGAATTTGTAGTGTTTTAAAGGTGTAGTAGAGAGAAAGCTTTAGAGTTGTTTTCTTGTTCTGCTTTGTTAAGAGTGCAAATATAAAGGCATTCTAGTTAGTTCTTTAAGTCGGTAAGCGAATAAGTTTGGGGGTCAGCTATTAGCCCCGTGAAATAGCGATGTATGTGCTGTAGCACAATCAGAAGTTATGGGCTTGATGAAGGAATCACTTGATGAGCACTAGATGATCCTACAATGACCCCATCTGGCCCTAGACTTTATGAAAACAAAAGGAGCAATATCTGCCCATTTCAAGCTCTGCGTATCAGTTTTCAAGCCATGAAGAATTGAGATACGTTGATGAAGTCTGAAGTTAATACTTCCAGACACATAAATGAGAAGTTCTCTGAAAACCCAACTTAATAAAAGTGACCTGTCAAGAGGAAGCGGTGGTTTGATGGTCATGAGGAAGAAGTCCTTTGATGATACCACAGCAGCAGCAGTGAGGGCAGCAGAGAAGGATATTAAAAAGACGAGACTCGCTGAATTTAAATGGATGAGATCTGATGTAGATCAACCAAGACTAGAAAAAGATTTATCAGAGAAAAGTGTTTCAAGAGATAAAACTGGCCTGGGGAGAATTCAGAAGTTGTTATGGACAGGTCTTTTAATTTTTAAAAGCCCCTCATACATCTATGTGTCCTATACAATCATTATTAATAGTTTTTACTATTAATAAATAACT
The DNA here is from genome assembly GCF_011386835.1 of Chrysemys picta bellii. NCBI lineage: Eukaryota > Metazoa > Chordata > Testudines > Emydidae > Chrysemys > Chrysemys picta. Next base: position 11,790,289 of record NC_088814.1, on the reverse strand, counting down.
GCTGACTCAGGAAAGAAACTGGAATTTAAAGAGATGAAACAATGCGTAGAGATGAACAAAAATTTCCCGAGTTTTTCTCTTGGGGAAATGCCGCTATGCCCTCATCGGAATGGAATGGCTCCATCTCCCTGCAACCCCAGCTCTGCCAGGAGTTGGCCGGCAAAAGCCCAAAAGTGGGCAGGACCAGCCCTAGAAGGCAGCTGTTTCAGGCTGAGTCTGGACTTGTCCTGGGCAGGGCCTCCAGGCAGGGCTCTTAAGGACATAATCTAAAGCTGCCTCCCCTGGCAGAAACCCGTGGGGAAAAGTCAGTTTCAGGCCAGTACTGCCATCCCCCAGAGGAATTCCCCATCTGACCAAGCAGGCCCAGGAGACAGGGCAAGTTGCATCTTCTTGCTCCTTGTATCTGGCCTCCAATTCCCTAATTACACCTTCCAAATTTGCCCCATCAGGTAAGTAATGTCCACTAACCCTATGCTGCTGTGTGACACGGTCTAGAATATGACAATCCCATTCACTTCTCTAGGAGTTTCTCCAAACAAACACATTTTGGCCCTCGCCGGGTGCTGCTCCCACGGGCCGACAACCTCAGTGCCAGGAGCTCCAAGGAGCAGCTGTTTCTATGACATTCCCCACCTGGTTTGGCAGAGAGTTCCGGATAAGCCTCCGATAAGCATCTCAATTTTCAGGAGCTCATCCAGCCTGAACTGCCAAGCCTTTTCCATTGCCATGGACAAATAGACGTTCTCTCATTGGCAAAGAGCGGGCGAGAACTCAGCCTGAATCTCACGTACTGGTACCAGGTTAGACCCACCACCAGATTTGCTGCAGAAAAGCATTTTGCCTCTGTCTTCTTCTCTGTTGTGTATTGGCCCCTGCTGTTCTAACACGGAGAGGAGAGGACTGCAGGGAGCCAGTGAACTAGACGCCTCCTGTGCGTACCTGAGATTTTCGCTAGAAGGAGCTTGAAACACAGGCGGCTGGTTCTCAGGATGCACTCTGGCTTTGAGCACAAGCGTGTGTGTCTGCCAGCATCACAGATAAAAAGGAGCAGGATCACTGACAACTATTTGTATTCCCAAGAACGTACGTGTCCTGGGGATCTGTGATGGGGGCTGGTGCCAGCAGCCTGGCTGACCCCCCGGCTGTCCTGGGGATGGTTTGACTGCACCGTTCAAAGTCTTCTGGTTGCATAGTGATCCAGTGGAGGAATTTGGACCACAGGAAATTGTCCAGTGAATCTGCATCAGTGCCTTCAAGCAGATTGGCATTTAATATTTCCATTGGGTAAATCTCACCGGAGCAAAATGCTGGACCAGCTCCGAGTGTGATTGGCAGCTCTCAGGTGCTGCCCGTCGGAACCCAGCGTTCTTGTGAGCCCATCAGGAGTCAGCGTGTGCAGGTGGGGACTTGGAGCCGTCGCTGCGCCTTGGAGAGGAAGAGGGAAGGAGACGCGCAGCTATTGGACACAAGGGGCTGTTTTCCAGCTGGGAAATCAAATTTCAGGCTAACGCTTCAGGCGGAATATTGCAATGGCTGTTTCAGAGCAGCAGCCGCAGCAGAGGCTGCATGAAAATCCAGGGCACCTTGGCTGAACCTGCACCGCCAGACATCGCTTCGGGCACGGACGAGGCTCCGCCCTCCCTGGGATGCTGTGTGCTGGAATGGCCGCCTTGTTGTGTTTCTATAACTCCCCTTTGGGGCAAGGAGAGGTTGTTAGCCTATTGCTCAATCCCCAACCTGCAGGACCAGTTGCACTGCTTATCACCTGGTCCCTGCCCTTCGCCCTGTCCGGCTTGGGTGACCGTACCAGGGAAAAACTCCTGTTGGCACAACTCTGAGGATCACTGGAACACACAAACCTTCCCACATGCAGTCCCCAGGGAAGGCAGAGTGTCTCTTGCATGTGGCCTATTATATACACACACTTCTGCTTCCCTGGCTTTATAACTCAGCAGTACAAATTCACTCTGGCTGGCAGCTAGCAGCCAAAGTCCTCAGTGCTCCTCTCATACTCGTTTTAAATTGGTGTAACTTCCCAAACGTTAGGGGAGGATTCCCTATTGGCTTTGGGATGGGAGGAAAATCTCTCTGACTTGGCTGTGAACATTGAAATTGGACTTCAGGAGTCAGGACGCTTAGATCTTTGCCGTAACAAATGTAGTGCGTGTGGCCCGTGGCAGCCTGGAGACAGAGGGTGGGATTCTCTGTCACCTTCCCCAGTGCAAAACGAGAGTGAAACGCTCCCTGATGGGAATGGTGGGGTTTCACACCCGCCTCGTACTGGTGTAAATGACGGCACAAGGCGCAGGGCCCTCTGTGACTTGTTCTCTCCTGTGTTGCACTGAAGTGAGTGTGAGTGACCCCAGGTGTGAGTGGATGGAGAATTCTGAGTTGGTGTTTTACGGTCGCTTTGCATAGACATGAATGACCATACAAGGTGCAAGGCAGGAGAGAACCTGGCCCTGAATCCTCAACGTATCCCCTCGGGGGGGGGAGAGGGGGGACAGTCCAGGCACCAGCAGGGCAAGCAGTTCTGCCAAGGCAATACATCTAGGAGAGCTCATTCCTGCCAATGGTTGTGCTGGGTTCTATGACGTAGTCACTGGTCTGCAGGAACTCCACCAACTCATTCAAGCCATGGCCATCAGATAGCAATAGCTTCTTGTCCCCCATGCCCCAGGTGTGGCCAGTGACCCGTCACTCAGGTATGAGGTGAAGCACTGGCTCCATGATTCAGTTCCAAGCCCGTGTATCAGCCACTCCCCACTCTTCTTTTAATGATAAATGAGACCAGAGACAATCATGTTTGGAGCGGGTGGACTTGGGGCACATGCACAGATCTACCCATCTGAAATGAGCCGTCATGTCTCCTAAGGACTGTACTCGAAACGAAGCTGCTCCCTGGAACAGAACCACTCCCGTGAAATGACCAGAACCTGCACTTCCCAGACTTCTCAGCAAGCCAACCACTCTAGTGCGGGGAAATCACCGATTTCAGAGTCTCTCCAGCCCAGCAGGCTGCTGGTGGGATTCAGAGGATGAGCTGTGGTAATTAGCCCCGTTAGCTGTCGCGCAAGGACACCTTTGGATGCCACCGGCAGCGTGTAGGGGGTGCTCTTCTCTTTGGTTCTGTTTATGCACCTTTTCATGACACTTGTGCTGAAAGGAAGAAAGCAACCAGGAGAATTCAGCTGGATTCTTTATTCATGCTACCTCGCAAAAGGCAAAGACCTTTATTGAGACCTTGTCTCTTTCTTCTTCTTCTTCTGCATCATACACATATATAGCCCCCAGGGCCACTTTGGCAGCCACAGAGAGCCACAATGCAGAGGTGCCCAACCCACTCCCGCATTCCCCCAGTTGATGGTGCAGCATGAAGACACAATGCAGGCCCCATGCCCCTCCTGGAATGCCCATTATGCAAAGGAAATCCCCAGGTACCTGTTTTGCAGCTGAAGTTTAGGGACCAGAATCTAGCCCAGTAGATGTCCTCTCTTTAAAAAAAGGAATGAGTGGCAAAAAACTCCTCCGGGAGCTGATTATCTCTCCGGGCATGATCTGCAAGGAAATTGGCAGCACTCAGCCATTTAACTACCCGACTTGTGAGCTCTTTTAATGGCCCAGTTTTCTTTGCTTCTCGGCATTTCTTGTCCTTCTCTTTTATGTTTCCGGCAGCTGCAGGGAGCAAGGAGCTGAGGTAGCTTCTCCGGTAATCCGCTTGAAAACGGTGACTGTGGGAGCTGATCAGAGCCCAGGGAGAACCTGAGGGCTGGGAATTGTGTAACTGGGACAAAACTCGGTGGTTAGGCATCAGTTACTACCCAGCATCTCTGAGCTCTGACTGGCTGGATCAGTACCATTCAAACCCGGCCCCATGTTCTCTTTGCATTGAAAAAATTCTTCCTAATCAAGATGAGACTCTCGCATGTGCATATAAATAGGAGAACTCATGTAACCCACTAGTGAGTGTGTGTTGCAGGTAGACGAACAATGGATTTTGGCAAATTGAAAAGTCAAAAACATTCTCTTGGGTCAAAAGTAAGGGTTTTATTCAACCTGAAACAAAACATTTTGTTTAAATTTTGAGCCGCCCTCTCCCCCGTCTTTTTAAAGTGATAAAATAAATATGGTAATTTCAAAATGAAAAGTCATTTTAACTCAAAAAAGTCATTTGGATTTTTTTTAAACATTTTTTTCTGACCAAAACAATCCCCCCGAATCAGCCCAAGCTGGTGACATGTTTTGGTTCCCCCAAATCTGCGTTTTATTCTGCAATAGCATTTCAGTAAAAAAAAAAAAAGTGCTCAACTCTTGCTACAGGTTTGATGCTGATCCCAATGCATAGAGGATATGGGCAGGGCCGGTGCAAGGAAGTTTCACGCCCTAGGCGAAACTTCCACCTTGCACCCCCACCCCCTGTCCTGATGCGCCCATCCCCCGGCAGTTCCCCCGCCCCGGGGAGCTCCCCACCCCAGCTCACCTCTGCTCTGCCTCCTCCCCGAGCACGCCGCTCCCGCTCTAATTCTCCTCCCAGGCTTGCGGCACCAAACAGCTGATTGGCGCTGCAAGCCTGGGAGGCGGGAGAAGTGGAGCGGTGACCGCACGCTCGGGGAGGAACGCTGTAGAAAACAAATTGGGGGCACTGCTTTTTGGCACCCCCAAATCTTGGTGCCCTAGGCAACCGCCTAGTTCGCCTTAATGGTAGCACCGGCCCTGGATATGGGTCCGTTACAGCAGCAACCTGGGGAGTGTTGCCTGTCAAACTGCAGCAGCTCAGACCGTTCGCTCTGGGGCCCTCGATTCAGTCCCCGTGCGTTAGCCACAATAGCGGGCGTCACGTACAACTTGTCATACTTAACCTAGTCTGTTGCCACGGGAGCCCATGTTCCTTACGTGCTTCTCAGTAGTGATTGTGGCAGTTTTCCCAAGAGTGGGACATTGTGTCTGTGACCGCCAAGGACCCGTGGCTGCAGGGCCGGTGGTGTGGATGCTTCAAAGAGCCCAGCATGGTGTCCTTGGATGGACCATCCTCTCACAGCCTCTCCTGAGCACTGTGCAGGCAGGAAAAGCTGGTAAAGATGGTTTAGTGGTTTGGGCACTAGCCAGAAACCAGGGTTCAAGTCCCTGATCTATGACAGTGTCCCCAGGAGTGCTGGCTAAACACATTAAAGACTGCGAGGCACTCAGCTATTACAGTGATAGAGGCCAGATTAGGGACAGAGATAATTGTGAAGGTGCTTTTAGCAGAAACCTTTCCATCTCTTGCAGGAAGGGGCAAGGTTGTCAGGTTTATTCTGGCATTTTATTTCTGCAAGACTTTGTCAGCAGACTGAAATAAATGTGGGAAATTTCCAGCCAAACTTTTCTCTGGTGGAAAATTGGGTTTTCAACTAAAGTGTGTGTACGGGGGGGGTGGGTGGGGGGGTGGAGGAGGTGAGTGACTGCATTCCTTCTATTTTTCATTTGAATTTTCAGCCCAAAACTGTTCTGTTTGGGGCTTTCCAGGTTTTCCAAGAAAAGTCCATTTTTTTCAATTAAAATATTAGATGAAACAAAAATATTTTTTCTCCGCACCTAAATTTTCCATGGGACCCTCCCTGCCATTTTCCAGCCAGCTTTAAACAAAAGGCTTTGACAGCCGAGAATGGTTGTCCTGTCACTGGTTTAATGGTTGTCCTGTCACTGGTTTAATGGTTGTCCTGTCACTGATTTGGTTTCCCAGCCTGCAGTCTGGCCAGCACTGCCGTGCCCTGTGTCACGGAGTATTGGGGGACTCGGGGCCCTGCACCCCCGGCTTTCTGCGATTCACTGCGACTCTCAGCCAGCCAGTAAAGCAGAAGGTTTATTTGGATGACAGGAATACAGTCCAAGACAGGTCTTGCAGGCACAGACAACAGGGACCCCCTCAGTTAGGTCCATCTTGGGGTCCCAGGGCATCCCAGCCCAGCCCCCCTTGGGAGGTCAGAGCCATCTCAGCCTCCCAGCCATCTCTCCAGCCTGCTTCCCACCCTCTCCTTCAGCGACCCCTCCCACAGCCTTTGTTCAGTTTCCCGGGCTCAGGAGTCACCTGGCCTTCAACCCCTTCCTGGGTTCTCATGTTACACACTCAGGTATGCGCCCTCGGGCAGACTTCCATCCCCCAATGCAGACTATCCCAGCCACACTCCCCTGTCAGCATTCACAGACCACAGTGAGAACAGGCCCAGTTCGTCACACCCTGGGTCTTCCAGGTATCATGAAACTCCAGCTGGAATCTGTGGTGTATAGAAAACTGTTAAAATCACAAGCTATCCCTTCAAATCCTAAGGGACTTCCTGGTCCTGCTTGCAGGCTAGGGGCTCTGAGGCAGGAGCAGCAGAAGGTCCCTAAAAGTGGGTGCACCGTGGTCCCGCCCCCTTGCCGTCCCTTCCCCCGAAGCCTCGTCCCCCACCGCCCCTTCCCCCTGAGCCTCCATCCCAAGCCCTGCCTTCTCACCACCCCATTCCCCCAAGGCCCTGCCCTCTCACTGCCCCTTCCCCAGAGGCTCCCTCCCACGCCGCCTCTTCCCCCCGCAAGACCTTGCCCCCTGCTCACTCCTCTCCGCCCCTTCCCCCTCATCGCTCGCCCTTATGGCTGGTAAAAAATACCCCTCCGCCCATTCCAGAGCCCCATCTCCGAGGGAAGCATGTGATCTGTCCTCAGCAATCAGTCTGCAAAGAGCCAGCCTAGAGCAAGGTGGTTTTGAGTTGTGCCTCTCTGCCTTAGGGAGCAGCCTGCTTTGTCTCTCTTTAGTTTTGGTTCTTGTATGTTAAGGTTTTGGATTTTAAGAAATTATGTGTTGTGACATTGCAATGTTCCTGCAAGAGTGTTTTGTGTTTTTATCTATCTTCTCTTTGTGTGTGCCGTGAAACAGAACAGAATCAAAGTTTCAGTCATTGTTACCTTGGAAATAGGGAACCCTCTGTCTTTAGAAAGAATTTAGTGGGATGATTTATTAGTCTAATGACACAATCCATTTGTCATGTTCTCTCTGTCTTCCATGCTCGTGTGCAGATACTACATTTGCAGGGTTTTTTTAATGCTTTTCTTGGCAAGGCGGGATTTCACTTTGCAGCTTCATCTCCTAGCCCCTCGGAACGTAGCTTTTTGTTCTGCCCACATGTATTATGGCTGCAGCTAATTCACGGTGTCTATTTTTAGCAGCTTCCTCATATTCATTTCCTCTGAGTTCTGAGAACATTTTGTCCTTTGCACATTTTACCCCATGGATATTTCAGCCTATATTCGGCAATGTTTCATCTCGGCAGCCTTGGACGAGTGGCGTTTTTTATTATTGAGGTTATTCATTCAAAACGAAAACATCTCTCTTTACTATTTGTGTACGTGGAACTTGCTGCTCTGACCACACCTGATATTCTTAGAATCATAGAATATCAGAGTTGGAAGGGACCTCAAGAGGTCATCTAGTCCAACCCCCTGCTCAAAGCAGGACCAATTCCCAGCTAAATCATCCCAGCCAGGGCTTTGTCAAGCCGGGCCTTAAAAACCTCTAAGGAAGCCTCTTGAAAGTGTGCAAAGTTCATCTCTTTGTGGAAAGTCCATCTGCTTGTTCTGATTTTTGCCAGCAAATTGGCCAGCGGTTCAGCTGTGTAGTCTCATTTATTGGGTTAGTCCGCTTGCTAAATTATATACGTTTGAGTGTTTCTAGCCGATGGCTTCTAGCCTTTGTGGTAGAGAAGAACCCAAAATTTATTATTTAAAAAAAATATCATGATATTTAAGCTGTAGGTAGGTTGATGGAAAGGTGGGGGGAGGGATAGCTCAGTGGTTTGAGCATTGGCCTACTAAACCCAGGGTTGTGAGTTCAATTCTTGAGGGGGCCATTTAGGGAACTGGGATAAAAATCTGTCTGGGGATTGGTCCTGCTTTGAGCAGGGGGTTGGACTAGATGATCTCCTAAGGTCCCTTCCAACCCTGATATTCTATGATTATTCCATCAATCTGGCCACACCTACATAGGGGGTTGGGTTGACCTAACTACATCACATGAGGCATGAAAATTTTCACAGCCCTGAGCGACATGGCTGGGTTGATCTAATTTTTAGGTGAAGACCTGGCCTATGAAAAATTCTGTGCCCCATGAAACATAGTAAAGTTGACCGTGTAGACATGCCTAGGCCAACGGAAAAAGTCTTCTTCTGTCTATTTAGCTACCGCTTCTCGGATAGGTGGATTAACAACATCATTGGACAAACCTCTTCTGTTGATGTACGAAGTGTCTCCACTGATTGCAGTGGAGCGTCTGCAGCACCATGGAGTGGAGACGGGTGCTGAATCTAGCCCCAAATGCTTTGCAAACTCATTGACAGCAATTGCAATTCAGAAATATTCCGGCCCCTGCATCTGGCTGAGATTCATGCTCTTTGGCACGTATGCAATTTGATTTGCTGGTCCATTAGCTCCTGTGCACTAGGACAAACTACTGGTTAAAAGCAAAGATTAAAAAAAGCCGACAGACATAAAACCAAACCTTGTCTTTAGTACGCTGCTCTCGGTTGCACAGTGTGAGACCATCTCAGCCTGTTATCATCAAACTGTCCAGAAAGCTGGAGACTGCTGGGTTTTAAAAAAAAAATAAGAAATTCCTTTCACCCATTGTTCCACCATTGCTTTTCAAATATGTGGGGGAAATCCGGCTTCACTAGACAGAGCTTGGTTGTGCTGCAGTCTGGCAATTCCTGGTCCAGGAGTGATGGCACTGACGTCAGAGTTACGCTGGGATACAGCCGGAGGAACGTGGTGGTGAATCAGATTTGAAAAGGCTGGGGCATGAATTAAACTTTGAAAATTCTGCTTTGATGCCTGTTTCCCACCCCTCTGGATGCCAGAGAACCAGTCAGCTCGCGGACAACGGCCCAGGTGCGAAGTGTGAACCCAGCCGACAGCTGGGGAAAGAGGACTCTTCCCAAACCCAGCGTCAGAGCCTGCCACTGCCTCGCTTCCCCACTCTCCTGCAAGCCGGCCTCCCAACTCACCGCCGGTGTCTCACGGCAACTCCCGCCAAGCTCAATATTTCTGTCCCTTTTCCCCAGGAAAACACGACGCTGAGCGGTCAGTCCAAACAAAGAAACCAGCCAAGCTCCTACTACAGCCTCAGCAGGCTTCTGCTGCTTACGCAGCAGGTATCTCCAACCCGGCCTTTCACCTAACGCCTTTCCTGGTGCTTTCCCTGGCCCAGGCTCTCCTGCCACCAGCCTCTTACATCCTGTATAATTCTCAGTCATTACAAAAACTAACTTCCCCTGCTGTTACTCACACCGTCTTGTCAGCCGTTTGAAATGGGCCACCCCCATTACCACTACAAAGGTGATTTTTCCTCTCTTCGTATTCTACTGTTGAGAATAGCCCACTTCCACTTTAATTGAATTGTCTCGTTAGCACTGACCTCCCAACACACTTGATAAGGCAACTCCCATCTTTTCATGTACCGTGTATATACACCTGTATTTTCCACTCCATGCATCTGATGAAGTGGGTTCTAGCCCACGAAAGCTTATGCTCAAATAAATCTGTTAGACTCCAAGGTGCCACAAGGACTCCTGGTTGTTTTTGCTGATACAGACTAACAGAGTGACCCCTGTGAAACCTGATCTCAGTCTTCAGTGTTGGCCTTTTAGCCCCCAGCAGGGAGGCAGCTGATTAGTCACAACAGGAGGCTAAGTCCAGCTCACTTAAACGGACATCCCTTCCTGTGACAGCGACTTGGGCCCAGGTATTTAGGTGCCGAACGCCTGTGGATTCCAATGTGTCTAAACTGCAATAAAACACCCACGCCGGCGAGTCCCAGAGCCCAGGTTTACAGATGTGGGCTGGCGCTACATGCAGACATTGCCGCTCGGGATCTGAACCCACTCCCCGCCTCAGGCTTCAGAGCCCAAGCTCCAGCCCCAGCAAGACTGTCTACATGGCTGTTGTTAGTACCATAGAGTGTAGACCAGTGTTGCTCAAACTGGAGCTGCCGCTTGTGTAGGAAAAGCCCCTGGCGGGCTGGGAAGGTTTTTTACCTGCTCCGTCCGCAGGTCTGGCCGATCGTGGCTCCCACTGGCCGTGGTTTGCTGCTCCAGGCCAATGGGAGCTGCTGGAAGCGGCGCGGGCCAAGGGACGTACTGGCCGCCGCTTCCAGCAGCTCCCATTGGCCTGCAGCGGCGAACCACAGCCAGTGGGAGCCGCGATCTGCCAGACCTGCAGATGGGGCAGGTAAGCAAACTGGCCCGGCCCGCCAGGGGCTTTCCCTACACAAGTGGCAGCCCCAGTTTGAGAAACACTGGTGTAGACCCAGGTTCTGGGACATGCTGCTGTATTTCTTTGTTTGTTTACTGTGTCGATGTAACCTAAATACCTTTGAGGATCTTGGCCCTGGAACTGTGTTCCTAAGAAACCCTCGCTGCTAATAGTTCCACATCCCTTGGCTAAACCCAAAACTTCAGTCCCTTGCAAATTGTACATACCTCTGCTCTTCTGTTAAATAGCACACAGGCCAGTTAATGGAAGCAAAAGTTTTGTTGGAGTGATCAGCTCTGGAAGAAACTGAGCAAGAAAATTAAAAAAAAACCCATCATGGACTTAAGGCCAAAAGCTTATCCAGCAAAAACATGATCCGTCCTGGACAGCAGCTGGACCACAGAAACTCGGCATGACTGCAAATGAGAGATGCTGCAATAAAAACGGTGTCTGGAAACACATGCTGTGGAGTTGGCCTCTAGTGAACTTTCCTCTGAAGTGATAATAAGGGTGATCTTAAATGCTGACCTCCATAATGATCTGCAGATATTTATTGTAGGGATTTTTTGTGCCATAGCAAATATTAATAAATGATAAGGAAAGTGTTATTCCCCCAGAGTGGGAGTGTGATTGCCAACAAAGATTAATCCTCCCGAAATAGAAATCTGCAAAAAGATCTTCTCGCAGCAGAAGGGGGAATTCACTCAGGCCTAACTGACCTTTCCCTTCCAGAAACAAATGACTGTCGTGTTGCCATCCAACCCTGCTCTGTTTCCTTGAGACAGAAGGAGACTGCATATAGCAATGGCTGCATCGTGTGGCTATGTCATCACAATAACTGGGCAGTAACAGGGCCTCGTGCAGATCGTGTCATATGGCTTTTATATTCTTGTGTCCTTAGTTCTTCCATTTCTCACGCGCTGCTTTCGAGGTGCATAAGTGGCATGGAAGGGTTGCTTGCTGTGGCCTACTTGGAGGTAAGGGAAATATCTCCCAACTTTAAGCCACTTTTACCCTCCCTGGATTCTAGAGCTGTGTAGGGGCCTGCCTAAAACCCAAATAAGTTAGTGCAACCACAGGGCTGCTCTACTTTATATCATAGAATCATAGAATATCAGGGTTGGAAGGGACCTCGGGAGGTATCTAGTCCAACCCCCTGCTCAAAGCAGGGCCAATCCCCAACTATTTTTTTTGCCCCAGATCCCTACATGGCCCCCTCAAGGATTGAGCTCATAACGCTGGGTTTAGCAGGCCAATGCTCAAACCACTGAGCTATCCCTCCTGCAGTGGAAGGAGGGGGCAGGTCAGGGGCAGGGGTCTTCACCAAGCTTTATATCAGCTAGGAAGCCCCCCCACCCCCCAAGCAGAGGGTGTGCTTAGGGGGGAACTGCTCCCCACTTTGAGACCCCTTGACTCTGCCCAAGTGGTGCAAAAGGGCCACAGTGTAACTGGGGATTGGTGGAAATTCGTTAGAAATGTAGGCATATGAGTACACACATATGCCTCGTTGTGCAAACCTGACCCTTCGGTTGAATTTTAACCTCAGCAGCTCTTCCTCCATAAGCATCAAACACAATGGAGATGTTTGAGAACTGAAACTGTTCCTGGCTAAGGTGGATGGAGCAATTGTCACCATCGGTACCAGGCGGTAACGACGTCCAGGCTTGTAAGCAGAGCAGGGCCTGTAATTCACCTGCCTTGTCCCACAGCCCTTTGCTTGGAGTTGCAGGCGGTGGAACTGAGGGGCTGCAGCCCGTGTGTTACTGATTATTAGTGACGTTTCGCCTGAACTGGCCTCCGCACTCACTGCCCCCTGCCACGGGCTGCGGTGACTGGCATGTAATAGAATTGCTGACGCAGCCAAGCAGCCATGATTGTGTATAACAGCACTGGGGGATGGGGCCCAGTGTGAACACTGACGCGCTGCACTTTGCTGGAACTTGGCGACCCTTCCTGCACAGGGCCATGGCCTGTCTCCTTCTTTTAAAGCAAGCGAATTTCCAAATGGGAGCTGCCAGAAGGACTGTTTTTCAAGCCTCCTTCGCTGGGAAATTGGGTGATTTTTTCCGTGTCTCTGCCCCAGCCGAGCCAATGACTCAGCTTGTTCCCCAAGCTAAGTAGGGTTGGATGGGGTCAGCCTTCCGCCAGGTGATCGCTTTCCTCTGCGTCAGAACTGAGGCAAGCCCTGGGCGTAGGGGCGGGGGCGTGCTGATGGAGGAGCTGTAAAACCAGGGACTGCAGGCTCCTTTGCAGTCTCTCCATGACTGGTAATTGCAGCCTGTGCGATTTGCTGGTTTGATCCAGCACCCTCGGGTCGCTGATTCTTTTCAGCTGGGCATCACCCTTGGGAGGGCTCCTGTGCTCCAGTCATTCTTGCGATATATAAAAGCATCCACACATGGGCAGCGAATGAACAGCCCCCGACCTCGCCTCTTTCTCCCGAGGCCCTGCCCCGACCCTGTCCCTTTCACTCCCACTCGCCCGCCGGAGCCCCCCAGTCCCACCGCAGCTGGAGGAGCCCTGGCCAAACTGCCCCGGGCCACCGGTTGACCCAAGCATGGGTCCAGTCGCCCTGACCCCTGGGGAGCCAGCTGCCCCAACTCCTAGGCCGGCCCTGAGCGCCAGCCCGACCCCCGCCAGCTGAGGGGAACCCACACCAGCTTCGGGGGAGAGGGGAGCCAGGGCCGTGGCCTGGGTTAGGGGAGGCTTAGCCTCCCTGGCCTATTATACCCGCCCTCCCTGCATTCACAGGGAAGCACAATTATGGCTCTTGCTGCAGCAAAATACATGTTATCGTGTCATACGTCACTTGCTATATTTAGGGTTCAAAAATTCTCATTCAACCAGCCTGTTCTTCCAATGCCCTTAAGACTTGCTCTACTCCCAGGTTTTGAATCCGTTTAACTACTTCCCTTAGGGATGTGACTTTTTTTTGTAATCCAAAACGTTCTATCAGTACAACCCTCAATAGGGGCCCCGCTGTACTAGGCTAAAGATGCCTTATAGCCGTTTACCTTTCCGTACAATAGAAATCCTTCAGACCGAAACAAGATGGTTATGAAACCCATCACCCAAAAGCTTCATTCCGCTTTGCTCTAGCTGGGCCCGACACGAGCAACGCTAGAATTCTTCCGATTGTAAAAATGCATTTTGTTTCACACTTGCTGAAAAGTAGCTTTAAAAAATATTGACTTTGGGGCACGGCCAAGAATGGAAAGTTACAGCCCCAAGGAGAGTCTGGGCTGGTCTATACACACATGTTTAATAATACAGCCACCTTGAGGGAAACCACCATGCTCTTGGCCCGTTGACCCACCCTTGGAGGAATGTAACAACGACTATAATAGCGGTGCAGGACACTCACGCCATTCCTCTCCACTCATGGTGAGAACCAGGACTCTTTCAGTAGCATTGTACAAAGACAAACAATGCAATGAAATTTAAAAAAGCCCCAATGAAGCTGTAAGGTTCAGGTTCCCATATTGCAATAACGAAAAGTCAAAGATCCCAGAGCAGAGTTAACTTGGCTACACTGCACATCCTGGATATTTTGTGAAATGTTTGACCGCACTAAGGAGAGTGCTGAGAGTACGTCTACATGGCAATTAAATACCCGCAGCTGACTCGGGTTTGCTGACTCCTTGGGTTAAGATTAGAGGCGAGAGCAACAAGGGTGATGCCGTGATGGGCGTCTGCTATAGAGCACCAGACCAGGAGGATAGGTAGACGAGGCTTTCTTTGGACAACTAACAGAAGTTTCCAGATGACAGGCCCTGGTTCTCGTGGGGGACTCTAATCACCGTGACATCTGCTGGGAGAGCAATACAGCAGTGCACAGACAATCAAGAAAGTTTTTGGAGAGTGTTGGGGACAACTTCCTGGTGCAAGTGCTGGAGGAACCAACTAGGGGCCATGCTCCTCTTGACCTGCTGCTCACAAACAGGGAAGAATTGGTAGGGGAAGTAGAAGTGGGTGGCAACCTGGGCAGCAGTGACCATGAGATGGTCGAGTTCAGGATCCTGACACAAGGAAGAAAGGAGAGCAGCAGAATATGGACCCTGGACTTCAGAAAAGCAGACTTCGACTTCCTCAGGGAAGTGATGGGCAAGATTCTCTGGGAGGCTAATATGAGGGGGAAAGGAGTCCAAGACAGCTGGCTGTATTTTAAAGAAGTCTTATTGAGGTTGCAGGAACAAACCATCCCAATGTGCAGAAAGAATAGCAAATATGGCAGGCAACCAGATTGGCTGAACAGAGAAATCTTCGATGAGCTTAAACACAAAAACTAAGCTTACAAGAAGTGAAAATTTGGACAGATGACTAGGGAGGAGTATAAAAATATTGCACGAGCATGCAGGGGTGTAATCAGGAAAGCCAAAGCACAACTGGAGTTGCAGCTAGCAAGGGATGTGAAGGGCAACAAGAAGAGTTTCTACAGGTATGTTAGCAACAAGAAGAAGGTCAGGGAAAGTGTGGGACCCTTACTGAATGGGGGAGGCAATCTAGTGAGCAGGGGCTTGGACTAGATGACCTCCTGAGGTCCCTTCCAATCCTGATATTCTATGATTCTGTGATGTGGAAAAAGCTGAAGTATTCAGTGCTTTTTTTGCCTTGGTCTTCACAGACAAGGTCAGCTCCTAGACTGCTGCACTGGGCAGCCCGGTATGGGGACCAGCTGAGCAGCCCTCAGTGGTGAAAGAACAGGTTAAGGCCTATTTAGAAAAGCTGGACATGCACAAGTCCATGGGGCTGGATCTATTGCATCTGAGGGTGCTGAGGGAGTTGGCTGATGTGATTGCAGAGCCATTGGCCATTCTCTTTGAAAACTCGTGGCAATCAGGAGGTCGAGGAAGGTTGGAAAAAGGCAAATATAGTGCCCATCTTGGAGAAAGGGAAGAAGGAGAATCTGGGGAGGTACAGACCGGTCAGTTTCGCCTCAGTCGCTAGAAAAATCATGGAGCAGGTCCTCAAGGAATCCATTTTGAAGCACTTGGAGGAGAGGAAAGTGATCAGGAACAGTCAACATGGATTCACCAAGGGCAAGTCATGCCTGACCAACCTGATTGCCTTCTATAATGAGATAACTGGCTCTGTGGATTAGAGGAAAGCAGTGGACGTGATATATCTTGACTTTAGCAAAGCTTTTGATACGGTCTCCCACAGTATTCTTGCCAGCAAGTTAAAAAAGTATGGATTGGATGAATGTACTATAAGGTGGATAGAAAACTGGCTAGATCGTCGGGCTCAGTGTTAGTGATTAATGGCTTGATATTTAGTTGGCAGCTGGTATCAAGCAGAGTGCCCCAAGGGTCGGTCCTGGGGCCGGTGTTGTTCAACATCTTCATTGATGATATGGATGATGGGATGGATTGCACTCTCAACAAGTTTGCAGATGACACTAAACTGAGGGAAGAGGTAGATACAGTGGAGGGTAGGGATAGGGTCCAGAGGGACCTAGACAAATTAGAGGATTGGGCCAAAAGAAACCTGATGAGGTTCAACAAGGACAAGTGCAGAGTCCTGCACATAGGACGGAAGAATCCCATGCACTGCTACAGACTGGGGACTGACTGGCTAAGCAGCAGTTCTTCAGAAAAGGACCTGGGGATTACAGTGGATGAGAAGCTTGATATGAGTCAGCAGCGTGCCCTTGTTGCCAAGAAGGCTAACGGCATATTGGGCTGTTTTAGTAGGAGCATTGCCAGCAGATGGAGGAAAGTGATTATTTCCCTCTATTCAGCACTGGTGAGGCCATCTGGAGTATTGCATCCAGTTTTGGGCCCCCCACTACAGAAAAGATGTGGACAAATTGGAGATGATTAGGGGGCTGAGGCACATGACTTATGAGGAGAGGCTGAGGGAACTGGGCTGCAGAAGAAAAGAGTGAGGGGGGATTTGATAGCAGCCTTCAACTACCGGAAGGGGGGTTCCAAAGAGGATGGAGCTCAGCTATTCTCCCTGGTGGCAGATGACAGAACAAGGAGCAATGGTCTCAAGTTGCAGTTGGGGAGGTTTAGGTTGGATATTAGGAAACACTATTTCACTAGGAGGGTGGTGAAGCACTGGAATGGGTTCCCTAGGGAGGTGGTGGAATCTCCATCCTTAAAGGTTTTTAAGGCCCGGCTGACAAAGCCCTGGCTGGGATGATTTAGTTGGGGTTGGTCCTGCTTTGAGCAGGGGGTTGGACTAGATACCTCCTGAGGTCCCTTCCCCCTGATAGTCTCTGATTCGATGACTCGGGTTCATGGAGCTCGGTCTGAGGGGCTGTAAAGTTGCTGTAGCCTACGGTCCGAAACCTAACCAGGGGGAAGGATTCTGGAGCCCAGGTGCCAGTCCAAGCCCAAACACCTACACAACACTGTTCAGCCCTACAGCCTGAGCCCCGTGAACCTGAGCCAGCTGCAGCCACGCCGTGGCTGTTTTGTTCCCATGAAGACATGCCCCGAGAGTGCACATTGAACAAGAGACGCATCATCGGACCCTGCCCGTGCTTGCCATGGCCCTCCCACGTCCTCGGTGAGTTGCTTCCTTAGCTGAGCTCAGCATAAGGGGAGAGGCCTCTGGCAATGGAGTGATGAGTGAGGATCCAAGGGCACTGTCTGCAGCCCAGGCTAACTATGCGGCTGTGAGAGCTGGATGCAGAAAACTGCCAGAGACCATCACTCATTGGCCAGTTAAGCCAAAGGGATCAATGTTTCCTTGCTTTCCTGGGATAATGTTATAAAGTAGAAGATGAGGGAATACAATCAGAAAGGGATTTTCCACAATCCCCATCAGATCAGAGTCCCGTGCTTGGACTGAGGCAGCGTCAGCGTCCGCTTGGCATTTCTCTGGGTTGTTGGATTAGGCAGGGGGGCCGTGCAAAGTGCTGTGTGTATCAGAAGAGGGATGTCTCTTTTACCCTCTTGAGAGATCTCAGTGAAACTTGCATGGAGATACTGTACCATCCTCTCCCCATGGGTGTACTGTGCAGGGATGGGGGGGGCGATGCTCCCCCAATCTGCAAGCCTTGGCCAGGCGTGGAATTTGCCAACCCTACACTTGCAGTTCCATTGGCCTGACTGGAGCTGCCCCCACCCCAAACATAGAAGTCAAACTATGCCTATGGCACTCCCCAAGATTTCTAGGCATGGCAGCCTTGTTTCTTCAACTGTGTTAGGACACTTTCTCATGCCACTCCAGGATGACTTTGCCTGCCACTGGACTCCTCATTGTTTTTGTGGATACAGACGAACACAGCTACCCCTTTGATACTTGGCACCGTGCAATAAACAGGCTCTTAGCATATGGGCCCAGGCAGCTTTGGGATGCCAGTAACTGCTGGGTTCTTTGTGCCTCTGTCGTCTTCAGGAGTGAGATATCAGCCCAAATCACTGCCTGCAAAAATGGCCATTTCTCAGTACCTGTACCCAGGGAGGGGGCCAAACAGTACAGCCACATACAACAGAGCACCCGCTCCCCCTTCCTCCCCACCAGGCTGTGCTCACCATGGTCTGAGCTGGGGAGCGCTGCTGCAGCGAGGTGTTCCGAAGCTACAGGGTGAAGAAGCATTTCTTATGAAGGGTAATTGTGGGAATAATGTAAAGGGAGTTTTGAGCTTTAGCTTTCCCTTTCCATTGTGACTGTAAAGCCAATGCTGCATCGCTCTGGTTTTATCAGCAGCTGGCAAGGAGTTCCCCCTCCATGCCCACTGAATGTCTGACACTGATCAGGAGAAGGTTATGTCGTATGAGATCCTACAAGCTATAATTTCCTTGGATGGTGATCAAAGGTGTTGGAGGGCCCATCAGAACATGAATGAGAAAGACCTAGGGGGGAGAGAGTGGTTGCTGCAGGACATGCAGAAGAGCCAACAGGCGCCTGGGGAAAACCACCGGGACATAATGGGGTTGCTCAGGCATCAAACCCAGATGTTGCAGATCATGGTTGACCTGCCGTCATGAAGATCCTGCACTGGGATTGCAGTCCTTGGAGAACTCCGTGGTGACTGCTCCCTGCACTCCTAACATGCCACGTGGCACTGGTAAGACAACTCCCACCTGTTTATGCTCTCTGTATGTGTGTATATATATATCTCCTCAATATTTATTCCACTCTGTATTCATCCGAAGAAGTGGGCTGTAGTCCACGAAAGCTTATGCTCTAATAAATTTGTTAGTCTCTAAGGTGCCACAAGTACTCCTGTTCTTTTATCCTTACCCCTGCCACTCTATGCCTGGGGACAGCAAGGAGAACCATAGCTACACATATAGCGACTTCTGAAAAACCACAGGTTGGTGAGTATGTTGCCCCAACGCACTGCACTGAGTGGCTGCTGACATGCATGGACAGAAACCTTGACTTCTGCTTTCACTTGGGGTTACTGGCTAACCTTGTATGTGTTGGTTTGCACTTCATTTTTGTTAACTGCTGCTTTGAACACAATAAAGTTCTGTTTTTGCAAAGCCAGAGTGGCTTTATTAGCTCACACCCTTGCAGAATACTCAGCAGTGGGCAAGGCCCCTACTAATATATAATCTAAAGTACCCAAGACAGACACTATTTCACGAAAGCAACAGAGAACTCTACTGTGGCTGATTGGTAAAATGCTCCTTTAAGGCC